>NC_087257.1:13410000-14610000 GCF_037042905.1 Lytechinus pictus
TGTCGATGATACAGTTTATCACTAAAAATTGACACTTTGGCCCCCACATCAATCATCAAAGAGAGGTTAGTACCAGCAATCTGCACTTCACATTCTTTGAACTGACCTGAATTTGCTGAAGAAATCCGGTCTGAGAGTGTGAACACGCTGCTTGCTATGTCGCCCTCTATTGGTTCATCAACGTGTCGAACTGAAGATGCACTTTTCTTGGTAGATCTGCATACGCTAGAGAAATGGTTCATCTTCGAGCACGAATTACAACGTTTTCCAAACGCTGGACACGCTTTCGGAGGGTGTGTCCGTCCGCAGTTCGAACACGACTTCAAGTTAGCATGGTTAGAGCGGGCTTTGTTATGATATGGTCGTTTGATGTTCTGTACTGGAGTTGCCTGATGTGCAGTACGACTATGTCCTGTACTGGCACTCACAGTCACATCGTGTTGTTTGAGGAGCTTGGCGTCCAGCATTGCGGCTTCGATCTGGATCGCTAGATCGAGCGCCTTCTTAAGTGTCAGACCGTCATCCTCCATTAACAGACGTTCTCTAATACGGGGAATAGACGTCTTTTCGATTAGTTGATCTCTAACCAGTTCATCGTTTAAGGTGCCAAACTTGCACTTGGATGCCAGTTCGGTTATGGCTGCCACATATTGTTTTACTGGCTCCCCATGACCTTGTACTCTCTGTCGGAAACGATATCGTTCAATCATCACACTTGTTTTTGGCCCAAAATATTTCTCAAGTTCATCAACAGCTTTATCGTACGTACCGGTAGTAGACACTTCCAGCTGTCCGAAGATCCGCTGCCCCTCTGCGCCCAAACAGTGGATCAGGATTGCGCGGCGGCGGAGGTCGGGTATCTCCGCTGTGTCCAACCCGCTTGCAGTCAAATACGTTTTGAAGCTCAAAATCCATCGTGACCAAGGCACAGGAGGTTCTCCTGGGGTTGCTAGGAATGGGTTAGGTGCTACAAGACCTATTCCAGCCATTCTCGTCGCCAGATGTAGTATTTAGGAACTCAGAGACATAAAACTAGATACAATGAATTTAGAAGTTGAGATGATTTAATCTATTCCAAGATGTCCGATCATATTCAGATCATGTGTACATAAAGGGGATTGAGCCCTCGACGTTGACTGTTAGCACAGTCTTACAAACACAACACCTTCTCTTCCTAATTCTTTCTTTTTTCGTATTTTCTTATTCTCTTCCATCTTTCCTTTACTCCTTTTCCTTTTTTTCTCATCTCATTCAATATTCAATGTCGCCACATCATCACATACAAAATAAATTGGCATATTCAGCAGAACTCACAAACATCACTGCAGTTTAAAACCCAAAGTTTTGACATGGGAGTATATATAGTGACATACATTATTGGGTTAAGGGAAACTTAATCCTTGGACAGAATTGAAAGTGAAAGAAACAGATTTCCAGTATTAAGCTTTTATTCAACTTAAATAAAACAAACTGGATTAAAGAACACAGATTTTTTTTCTGATCTAACAACCTTCACAAAAGAATTCTTAGTACACATTATTACAACACATGAAAACTCACACTGTATGCATATTCATTGTAAGAGTTGTGGTCATGTGACTGTGCATGATGCCATAGTTAAGCAACTATCCAAATGTTTTGTCATATATAGAGTGAACTTCCTAACTTTCAATTGGAGAAATGTTGCTTACTGTTATGAGTGTGTAGAAACACACTATCCTTCATAATAAACATTGAACATAAAGATAACATGGAAGAAGACTAAGATGAGGAGATAGAAAATGATGCAGAAAGAGAAAAGAAGTTTGAAAAGTTGTTGCACTGCTTGATCGAGAGAGAGAGAGATAGAGAGAGAGGGAGAGAGGGAGAGAGAGAATGATGCCTGTACAAGTACTATATATATATAAATGCAGGAATGCCTGGAATGCTCAGCGGGCACATATGCCAAGTGGTGACCATGTCAACCATTGTTAAACTAGGAAACATGGTTAACAACCTAGCTGGCACGAGCCTGTCGAGCATCCGAAGCCTGCCCGCATGTATGTTACAGATATTAAAACATAATGTAAAAGAAAAACCTAAAAATACTACATTAATATATATAGCCACTGAAGGTACTGAGCTATGATACAGGATAACAAAGCTAAGGAGGGAAATTAAGCAGTTACCCTTAATTATTTAGATAAATATTACTCCTACAATGAAATTCCCTCTGAGATTGGTAGAAATAACTTTCAATCTAGACTTGCAAGGCTTTCAGTTACTAACCAATACTCCTAGACAGGTTTTGTCATTTATTAGGAACAGTTTTACAGGTTTTACAGACAAACTCATGTTCATACCAACTACAGGAAATAATAACTAAAGCAGGGACATCTTTCATAACACTTTCTGTTATCTCAGTTGAGCGATAAGTCTGTGACATCTTTTTGGGAAGCATCTAGAGAAAGGCCTTATTCATATGTAAGAGTTAATATATCACAATTGCTCCATGCACTAATTGCATAATACATAACCTATTTTCACTTTACACATCCCCCCCAAACAAAAATAGAAATAAGTCATGGACTTAATTGTTAACAACTTGAGATAAGAAGGTGTCATGAGAGCTAGTCCAGGTGCTCTTTTTGGAAGAAAGCAAAAACTCTCAAATGAATGAAACCTTCCTCTCCTTGAAAAAAAAAAAGCATCAGGAGCTGGAATGAAAATACAACAAAAATTCTCACACAGGGGCATAAATCAGCAAGATTTTCTATTAATCAGGGAAGATGAATAAATACGCCATCATCCCCCTGAACAAATGAAAACGCTCGCAGATTTATGCCAGTGCTCACACATACATATGTGATTTTCACGATGTGATAAATATGCAATTTAGGCAACGTTTTTGTAGTAATGAGCAGACACCAAAGTTCTAACTTTTATGGTGGTGGACTAGAAAAATTCACAAAAATAAAACCATACAATGTGCTACAAAATAGAATTTGACAGAGCTTTTATTGCTACCAAACAATATAGTACAGCAATCATTTATCATCAACAAATTAAATGAAATCGAACGATAGTATTCCAACAAAATTTAAATAGCTTTAAATATATTTGGCTTGTAGTTCTTAATAAGAAATATATTTGAAATATATATGTTTAAAATATAATTCAAAGAAAATAGAAGAAAAAAATAGGGAAAAAATATATTTTTTCCTATTTTTCTTGTCCAAAAAAAAAAATATTTCAAATAGCATAGATTTGGAACAAAAAAAATAGGAAAAAATATATTTCAAAACTATTTGTGGCTTTATTTTTTTCCTATTTTTGTTCCAAAACTATGCCATTTAAAATATATATTTTTGGGGGGACAAGAAAAATAGGAAAAAATATATTTCAAAACTATTTATGGCTTTATTTTTTTCCTATTTTTTGTTCCAAAACTATGCTATTTGAAATAGATTTTTTTGGGACGAGAAAAATAGGAAAAAAATATATTTTTGCATTTATTTTTTCCCTATTTTTTTTCTATTTTTTTCCTATTTATTTTTTACTAGGGTAGGTTCATACTGAGATCTGTATCTTCTCCTCCACCTATACATCCCTGGAGCAAGACCTGGATCTCGAGCCCCAATCCCTCCTGGAGTTCGATCGAGACACTGATATGGACCAACTTTGTATCATATGTTTGGTCAAAATCCGCTGAAGGACATTGCAATGTACATGAGACTGTACGTGTTAACAATATTTCCCAAGTCTAAATTTCACCCTGACCTTTAACCTTGAACTCTGACCTTGAATTTTTGTATTGAGTTTTGAGACATTGATATGGTGTAACTATATGTACCAAGTTTGGTCAAAATCCGTAGGACATGAGGTCTATCGACTGTTCACTAGATTTGTTATGGACAGATCAGGACGGAAGGGACCTGCCGTGTGACTGTTGCATATATACTAACCCTTCTTGCTGGTTCCTTCACCACCAGACTTGTGCTCATCGGTGGGTGCCCCACCAACACCTCCTGAATAATTCAAATATAATATAATATGCTGTGTAACAACTTGTGCCAGTATATTAAAAAAAAAACCAGAGTTAATCTGAGTATATACTGCAATCATACAGATATAGTAGGGGAAATAAAGAATCAATTTTAAAATAAAAATTCAATCCTTAATTGGAACTCCACAGATAATCATATAAGCATATGTTGCACATTGTGAGAGAATTTTCAACCTAGAAATATAGATATCTTAATGTAAACAAGTCAAAGCAAAGCGTAGCATTCCCTCGCAAGGTACAAATATGGCCTATAAGTTAGCTTCATTAGACTATATACTATTATATTACTATATAGGCAAGGAAGTTATATATATAACCACATTTTCACATATAATTAGGTGTTTTTGCATATTCAATGAGCCATGACCTTTCACCTTTGACCTACATACTCAGAAATCAAACTTAGGCTGTATTTTGATACCATGTACCTTCATATTAAATTTCATTAAAATTCGTCAAACATTACTAAGGTTATCGAATGGAAACCAGATTCGCATACCGGTATTTAATGAGCATCAAGAAATAAGTGAGATTTATTCATGATATTTTGTTTGATTAAAAACCATCTTAATAGGCTTTTCCCATGAAGTTGGCGGCATCGAAGATCAGCATGAAAGACAGCAAAGCATCTGGGGAGCGTTTCATCAATATTTTCATCTGACAAGTTGTCAGATCTGACATCTTTCTCTGATGTTGATTGGCTGAGAGGTACTGTTACTATGGTAACTGTCGGATAAAATGGGACTTGTCGGATAAAACGTCCGACAAGTCCTTTCATGAAACGCCCCCCTGGAAAACCACATTTTCACATATCTAATTAGGTATTTTCGCATATGTAATGAGCTATGACCTTTCACCTACATGTACATACTCGAACTTAGGCTGTGTTTTGATACCATATACCTTCATATAAAATTTGATTAAAATCCGTCAAACATTATTGAAGTTATATCGATCGGAAACCAGATACGCATATTTAATGAGCTATGACCTTTGACCTACATACTCTTAAATCAAACTTGGGCTGTATTTTGATACCATATGTACCTGCATATCAAATTTTATTAAAATCCGTCAAACATTACTAAAGTTATGTTTATAAATAATTGAAATTTCTCCCAGGATGCGTTACGTACATAAAAAATTACTAAAGTTATTGAACGGAAACCAGATTTGCATATTTAATTAGCTATGATCTTTGTCCTACTGTACATACTCCGAAATCGAACTTAATTATTAGGCTGTGTTTTGATACCATGTACTTTAATTCATATCAAATTTCTTTAAAATCTGTCAAACATTACTACAGTTATAATTATCGAACGAAAACCAGATTCACATATTTAATTAGCTATAATCTTTGACCTACATACTCAGAAATTGAACTTACGCTGTGTTTTGACCATGTACCTTCATATCAAATTTCATTAAAATCCTTCAAACATTACTAAATTTATCGATCGGAAACCAGATTTGTTACGGTAGAACGGACGGCAGCGTTACTAATATCCCCTCCGACTTCATTGGCGAGGGGATATCAAACAATTTTATACAATATTTTGAGTAAAAAAAAAAAAGTGCTCACTACATTTTTACCATTTCATTCATTATTTGAAAGTTGAATGTTCTGCCTTTTGACATGCAACAGAGTTACGCATTAATGCAAACAACAACAATAATGCAAACTAGAATATAGGAACTTACCATCAATCTTGCTCAAAGATGCTCCCACTTTTACGACCTCCATCAGAGCAAGTGGAGCTTGATACGTATTTCTATTCATTTCCTCACTATGACCCATGTGTGAGTAGAAGTACTTCCTCTCAGAGGGTTCCACATCCATTGCTGCATAAAGTGTGCTTATTCTGTGCCTGTTATGTGTTGCCGTAATGAGAGTAGGCCGCTTCAGGTCAGGAGCTTTTTTGACCACACGATGCACAGCGCGTGCCACCCCGAAACATGTGAAATTGAACCTTGAGTAGATAAAAAGATGTACTTGTTTCCTTCCAAAATGCCTGCACTTTCACGTACTTCATCATGATCAACTAGATGGAGAGCTTTATCACAGTCTTCTGGTATCAAGACTGGGACTAATTTCCGTAGACCTTTTCCGGTCTGATACGTAACTTTGTAGTTTCCAAGAGACTTCTTCTCTGCTGGATTTAGATGTTGGAGTGCTTGTTGATTAATCCAGGTTCCTTCTTTTGCTTCTTTCCACTGATTCCTTGTTAATCTACAGGGTTCACCACCCCTTCTTGCGTTAAAAAGTGTCAGTCTACTTGCAACTAGGTCACGCAATTCTACATAGTGATCACCTTCATGAACACCATATGTTTCTTTTTCCACTAGCTCTTTCATTGTGGAGAGGGTGTATTCCCGGACGCTTTGAAGATCTTCTAGAGGGAGCGTTTCTGGCTTTCAAAGTTTCTCAGTACGGGCCTTGCCTACTGCATAGGTCGCATCACCAAACACAAGGTCATGGTTAAGAATCAGAACCTCATCAAATTTATCCAAGGCATGAGCTGCATCATCATCTTCATTTCCTAGAAATGTGCCCTTCATGATCTTACACGACCGCTTGATGAGGTAGTATAGTGCAGACTTTAATCCGTACTTCAGGTTCTCTCCTTCCCGACAGTATTCGTTCACGGCAACCTTCAGATGTTCAAAATTCCTGCGATTGAACATGTCAAGTGAATAGCCATAGGATTCCAAATAGGAACCCAGTTCATTCTCGGTATCCTTGAAATGGATATACAAACTACCCAATCTCCTCATTGAAGTCATTACGCTCTTCTTTACTTCTTCTCTTTTGTCCACTTTTGTTCTCTCCTTCTCCCACAGTTTTCGACCAATTATCAGTATCATTTGATCTCTCCTACACAAATAACCTACATCATCGTTTCTGAACAGACACAGAATGTTTATTGTGAAGCTCTCATCGGTTGTGTGTTGAAAGTCCATGTGCATTAATGTATTGACAGGGATATTTATTGTTGTTCCACACGACTCCTTTGCACATGTTTTTCTATGTCTGCTCAAGAATCGTGAGTTATAGAAGCCTTTGCACAGTCCGCACATAATGAGATTGCATTCTTTTTTTGATTTTTTTCTCTTGCTGGAAACATGGATGAGGTTCCCCTAAAATTTCCTTGTTGTGTTTCAGGATCCCATTCTTCTTGAATTGCGCAAAGATCTCATCACGCTCTTTCTTTGGTAATTCTAGAGCCTTTCTTACATCTTCCCTATCTTTGTGTCGTAGAGTAATGTGTCGCGATAACTTTGTGTGGGAAATATCACATAAAGGACAATAACGTCTTGTATTATTACTGTTGCCATTCCCTGTCACTTCCTTTTTTATGGTTTCATTTTGCAATTTCCTTTTTCTTTTAGTGTCGCTGTGATGATCAGTATAGCTCTCCTGTTCATTCTGGCTATCCTCTGACATATGTTCCGATGAGTGCTCCGACTTATCCTCCGATAGGTGTTCTGACGAGTGCTCTGACTTATCCTCTGAGATGTATTCCGATGTGTCCTTCGGCATGTGCTCCGATTCGTGCTCTGACATATCCTCTGATAGGTGTTCTGACGAGTGCTCTGACTTATCCTCTGAGATGTATTCCGACGTCTCCTTCGGCATGTGCTCCGATTCTTGCTCAGACATATCCTCTGATAGGTGTTCTGACGAGTGCTCTGACTTATCCTCTGAGATGTATTCCGACGTCTCCTTCGGCATGTGCTCCGATTCGTGCTCTGACATATCCTCCGATAGGTGTTCTGACGAGTGCTCTGACTTATCCTCTGAGATGTATTCCGACGTCTCCTTCGGCATGTGCTCCGATTTGTGCTCTGACATATCCTCCGATAGGTGTTCTGACGAGTGCTCTGACTTATCCTCTGAGATGTATTCCGGCGTCTCCTTCGGCATGTGTTCCGATTTGTGGTCTGACATATCCTCCGATAGGTGTTCTGACGAGTGCTCTGACTTATCCTCTGAGATGTATTCCGACAGCTCCTTCGGCATGTGCTCCGATTTGTGCTCTGACATATCCTCCGATAGGTGTTCTGACGAGTGCTCTGACTTATCCTCTGAGATGTATTCCGTCTCCTTCGGCATGTGCTCCGATTCGTGCTCTGACATATCCTCCGATAGGTGTTCTGACGAGTGCTCTGACTTATCCTCTGATGAGATGTATTCTGACGTCTCCTTCGGCATGTGCTCCGATTTGTGCTCTGACATACCCGCTGACATGTATTCTACTGACACAACTCCAACACCATTCTTTGAGCTGGCATGCCCTGCAATGATTGCAAAAGTTTAGTTCAAGGTCAAATATCAAAACTTTACAATTGTTTCTCATAGTCCTTTTGCCAAAACCTCAATCTCATTTTTGCAATAATGGAATGAATACAGATATACTCCCGCTATAACGAGCATGGCTACGTGATATTGACTTGAAGAGGGGATTTTCCCAGTCTCAATTTCAAACATGCATGCGTGTCTATATATGTTTTCAGTATAACAATTAAGATTTCATTAATATAAGTGGCTTAATTGGTCCCGAGCACCTCACAGGAGTGGACATGTGTATGGTAAAATAGCAAGCCCAAGCTTCGTTCACATCAGTGAAAACAAAGAGAAATTACCGTGAATCACCTTATAGCGGTGACAATGAACTGCACAATATGGTTGTTTTCCCCATTGAGGTGTCATATGAAAAGGCAGAAAACAAACTATCAGGTCAGCATATTAGTGGGGGACCTATATAGCTATAAATAGGCTTGGAGTACATGCAAATCTGGCTAAAATTTTGATTTTTGGCACACAAACGGTTATAGCCATTACTGATCAATAAAAGTGATGGAAGCACTTTTCTAAACCCAATCTAAGGCGGCCATCTTGGATTTCAAAATGGCCGCCATACAAAACGTATTTTCCTCAATATTGGACATTAAACGAGCTAGAGTTAATTTCAACAGCAAACCCCCATTATCGGAATCAAAAAATCATATGAACAAAGATTAAAAAAGGTCTTATATGCAGAGATGCCAACCTCTTGACACAACTCCAACACCATTCTTTGAGCTGGCATGCCCTGCAATGATTGCAAAAGTTTAGTTCAAGGTCAAATATCAAAACTTTACAATTGTTTCTCATAGTCCTTTTGCCAAAACCTCAATCTCATTTTTGCAATAATGGAATGAATACAGATATACTCCCGCTATAACGAGCATGGCTACGTGATATTGACTTGAAGAGGGGATTTTCCCAGTCTCAATTTCAAACATGCATGCGTGTCTATATATGTTTTCAGTATAACAATTAAGATTTCATTAATATAAGTGGCTTAATTGGTCCCGAGCACCTCACAGGAGTGGACATGTGTATGGTAAAATAGCAAGCCCAAGCTTCGTTCACATCGGTGAAAACAAAGAGAAATTACCGTGAATCTCCTTATAGCGGTGACAATGAACTGCACAATATGGTTGTTTTCCCCATTGAGGTGTCATATGAAAAGGCAGAAAACAAACTATCAGGTCAGCATATTAGTGGGGGACCTATATAGCTATAAATAGGCTTGGAGTACATGCAAATCTGGCTAAAATTTTGATTTTTGGCACACAAACGGTTATAGCCATTACTGATCAATAAAAGTGATGGAAGCACTTTTCTAAACCCAATCTAAGGCGGCCATCTTGGATTTCAAAATGGCCGCCATACAAAACGTATTTTCCTCAATATTGGACATTAAACGAGCTAGAGTTAATTTCAACAGCAAACCCCCATTATCGGAATCAAAATATCATATGAACAAAGATTAAAAAAGGTCTTATATGCAGAGATGCCAACCTCTTGACACAAAAAAAAACACATGACGAAAAACTCTTCGTTTAAAATTGAAACCCCTAGAGCTGAGATATAGCATTAAGCCTAAAGTAAACACTAGCTCTGTCCAATGTAATCCCCCCCCCCCACACACACCGAGACCTTGAAGGGGTGATAGAGAGGGAGAGAGAGAGATATATATATATATATATATAAGCATGATATAGAGGGAGAGAGGAAGGGAGAAAGTGTGATAGTTTTCAGAGTTAAAATGTTTGTTATAATTATATCGCCAATTCTGGGTCATTTTGCTTCGTTCGAACATTCATTTTGGTCTTCATCTAAATTATGAGTGACTTTTGGACATGAAAATATCTTAAAGATAAAGACCAGTTCTGGTTTTGTGATTGCATTGTGAAAGAATCGTTGTGGAATCGATCAGAAAAGGTTGATCATCTAGCATATAGGTGTGTACTGCAAGGTTCTGGAATCATCAAAATGATAAGAAAAATGGGACTACGCGACCACATGCGCGATATCTATTTGGTCCCAATAGATATAATAATTTACCAAATATATCAATTAGTAGGCGGTTTCCCGACTTTCCCGGCAAAATTTGTATCATCACGTATTAGTCAAAACATATTCTTTCACATGATTGGTAATACCTTTATACCTTTATACCGCATCTACTGGAAAAATACAGTTGTTCCTGCAGTCAAGTTTCCAGGTCTATCTTGTTGTCTTCCTAGCTTGGATAAGTTCGAAAACTGAGTCTGTGCTATTTGTGCAATGTGCTGTGCCAATTAATGTATTGGAATGAAATAGGCACTATTCCCATGCGTGAACATAATGCCACGCAGACCAGAACTTGTCTAACTTTGTCTTGAAGCCATTGATTGTTGATGCTGTGACTACCTCAGTAGGCAAAGAGTTCCAGTCATTAACCACTCTAACACTGAAGGTGTTTTGTCTCACTGCCAGTCTACTCCTTTTCAAAAATAGCTTGTAAGGGTGGCCACGCGTTGCTTGAGTGGTAGCTGATGTGAAGAATAGGTCTCTATTCACATCATCAATGCCATAAATTATTTTATAGGTTTGTATCATGTCTCCTCTGCGCAGTCTGTACTTGATGGAGGGTAATTTCATTTCACGCAGTCTTCTGCCATAGTCCATTTCTTTCAGGGCTGGTACTAGCTTGGTCGCTCGTCGCTGGACTTTCTCAATAGCCTTCAAGTCAGAAGCATATCTTGGGTACCATATTCCATTCGCATATTCAAGAATTGGTCTCACGAGTGACTTGTACAACCTTTTGATGTTTTCTTTGTCTCTATGCAAGAAAGTGCGTCGAATCATAGCAAGCACACGATTAGCTTTCAAGACTGCGTTGGCTACTTGGGAATGGAATTTCAGTTGAGAGTCCATAATGACTCCCAAGTCTTTTTCCTCTGAAACTTCCTCCAGCACATCTCCATCTAGATGATACTGATGATGGGTATTCTGTTGACCTAGATGGAGGGATCTGCACTTTGTTGTATTAAACTGGAGCTGCCACTTCTTGGACCACTCAGCTAAGTTGTCTAAGTCAGCTTGTAGCCTGTCATAGTCATCTTCCATTCTGATCTCTCTGAAGAGTTTGGTGTCGTCAGCGTATATCTTTACGATACTGCTTACTACTTCAGGGAGATCGTTGATGAATACCACAAAAACTGTCGGTCCGAGGACACTACCCTGAGGCACTCCACTTCTAACAGGTAACCACTGTGAAGTTTTTCCATTCACGACGACTCTCTGCCTCCGATGGGTCAAGAAGCTGTAAAGCCATTTCCCCAGACTACCTGTTATACCATAGGATCTGAGTTTGTTCATCAGTCGTTCATGGGGCACAGAATCGAAAGCTTTACAGAAATCAAAGTAGATGGTATCAACTTCACATCCTTCATCAAGAGAGGCAGTCCACAATTCCATGACTTCAAGCAGTTGTGTGACACAAGACCTTCCTGGTAGATCCGTGTTGTGCATCACACAATAAGTCATTCTGAATAAGTTGATTGAGAATGGCATCACGCACAACAGATTCCATGATCTTTCCGATAACTGAAGTCAGGCTTATTGGTCTGTAGTTTTCAACAGCATCCTTCTTTCCTTTCTTATGTATTGGTGTGATATTTGCATCTTTCCATGACTGCGGGAGATTACCTTCTTTCAAGGACTTTCTGAAGATAAGTGCAAGAGGTGTGCAAATTGTTCCAGCAGTTTATTTTAGAACTCTCGGGTGAAATCCATCAGGTCCAGCTGATTTTGAACTTTTCAGCAATTTCAGTTTGTTCTTTACATTACTTGTGGTAATGTCCAGATCAGTTAGGAGATTACCCTTATGTCTATCTTCCAAAGTTGGAATCTGCTGCACATTTTCATCTGTAAATACACTGTTGAAGAAGAGGTTAAAGAGTTCTGCTTTGTCCTCGTCATTCTCAGCAGTGGTTCCATGTTTATTTTTCATGACCCCAAAATTAGCTCTGCATCTTCTTGAGCTATTTGCATATCTCCAGAAGGCTTTGGGGTTAGACTTGATATTGTTTGCAATGTCCTTTTCAAACTTCCTGCGAAGATTCCTCGTCATTTTACGAAGTTTGATGGCCTCTTTTCTTGATCGCTGATAGTCGACATCATCTCCACTGTCACGAAATCTTTTCCAAGATCTCTGTTTCTTCTTGTGTTGTCTGATAGCTTCCTTTGTCATCCAGAGTTTCTTCTTTTTTAGCCTAACCCCTGTGGTTTTAGGGATGTGTTGGTCTATTGTTGCTTGATAGATGGTTGAGAAGAAGTTCCATGACTCATCTACATTCATAGATTCCAGTTCACTACACCAATCTATGTCAATGATGGCATCATTCATTGCCTGGTAGTCGCCTTTATGGTATCGATACCTTTCTTCTTTTCTCAATGTTTGTTCGGCATACAATTTCACATGAATAAGGATACATTGATGATCGCTTAGACCCAGGCCAGGTAAGTAAGAGATATTTCCAATCATTCCTTCCTCATTAGTGATCAATAGGTCCAGTATATGTGGTTGTTGTCCTGTCCGGTATCGTGTGCACTCATCTATATATGCTGATGGAGGAAACAGTCACTCAAGCAGTCGATAAACTTCTGTTCATGTGAATGATGGGATGTCCAGTTCTCCCAGTTGATGTTTGGGTAATTAAAGTCACCAACGATGATAAGGTGCGAAGGATTGCTATCTGCAACTTTACACAGCATCTCAGTCATCATATCAGTAGTTGACATATATATGTTTGGAGTTGGACTACGGTAAATGCATCCCAGAGTTAATGAGTCCATTCCCTTCAGCTTCATATTTATCCACACACAATCGTTGAAGTTTGACTCAAAAAATATTTCCTTGACTAAAGTAGCATAACGTTTGTGCACATACACCAAGACTCCTCTTACATCTTCTTTGTCAATGTTTAAAAACTGGACATAGTCTTCAAGCTGATAATTTTGCACAGTCAGCTTGATATCACAATTTTTGGGCAGGCATTCACAGATGACAATAATATCAATAGTTCGTTGTTCCAGCAGCAGGGAAAGTTCATCCAGTTTGTTGAGTAGGCAGTCACTATTGGTATACAAAATTTTCAATTGTCCAATATTGGAGTCGGCACCTGCTTTCCTGTGCGTCTCGCCAAACTCTCCTTCGCTTACTGTGTCATCATCAGTCAAACGCCTCTCATCAGATTCTTCTTCTGTTTCTGTTTCGGTATCATCTGAGTTAGTTTCTCCTGTTTCTGAATTATCATCATTTTCTTCATCTTCTGTATCTGCTTCTTCAGAGTTAAATTCCTCACCCTCTATATCAGTATTATCTGAGTCAATTTCTCCTATTACTGAATTTCCAATATCAGAGTCAATATCTCCAATTTCTGCATGAATTGAGACAATTTCCTCAATATCTCTGTCTGCATCGTAGTCATTTACCTCCGTAGGATCTGAGTCTATTTCTCTAATTTCTGTGTTTGGAATGTCAAAGTCACGGTCTCCAGTTTCCGCAGTGTTTGCATCAATTTCTCTATCATAAGTATCAACAAGTACATCAAGTATTGTACGTGCATCAATTGAGAGAATTTCTCCCATGTCTGTGTCAGAGTCCTTATCTCCATTTGAGTCAGATTCTTTAGTGTTTCTTTTTGCATTAGATTCCTCTATATCTTTCTCCACTTCTGCATCAGATTTGTCCATTTCTTTCTCCATTTCTGAATCAGGTCTCTCTATTTCTGCATCACTTTTGTCGATTTCTTTCTCTATTTCTGTATCAGATTTATCTATTTCTTTCTCAATTTCTGTAGGAGACTCCTCTATTTCTGTCTCTATTTTTGCATCAAATTTGGCTATTTCTTTCTCAATTTCTGTATCAGTTATGTATTTTTCTTTCTCAATTACTGGATCAGACTCCTTGATTTCTTCCTCTATTTCTGCATCAAATTGCTCTATTTCTTTCTCTATTTTGGCCTTGGATTTGTCCATTTTATTCTCAAATTCTGCATTGGACTTGTCTATTTCTTTCTCCATTTCAATGTCAGATTCCTCTATTTCTTCCTTCATTTCTACCTTAATAGATTCCTCTATTTCTTTCTCCACTTCTGCATCTGGTTCTTCTATTTCATTATCCATTTCTGCATCGGATTTGTCCACATATACTCCTTTCTCCATTTCTGTATTAACAGACTCCTCTATTTCTGCCTTCGATTCCTCTAATTCTTTCTCCATTATGGAATTGAATAGGTTTATTTCTGTCTCCATTTCTGCATCCGATTCCTCTATTACTTCCTCCATTTCAGCATTGGATTTGTCTATTTCATCCTTAATTTCTACTTTGGATTTGTCTAGTCGTTTCTCCATTTCTGTAACAGACTCCTCTATTTCTGTCTCCATTTCTGCCTTCGATTCCTCAATTTCTTTCTCCATTTCTCCATTGAATTTGATCATTTCTGAATCAGATACCTCAATTTCTTTCTCCATTTCGGCATTGGATTTGTCTATTTCTTTCTCTATTTCTGCACCAGACTCCTCTGTTTCTACCTTAGATTCTTCTATTTCTTTCTCTGGTTCTGCATGTGATTTGTCTATTTCTTTCTCCATTTCTGCATCAGATTCTTCTATTTCATCTAAATGTACTTGAGCAGATACTTTTAAAAGAAATGTCTGGTTTGTTCTTGATTCCAATCCACATATACATGTATATGTTGAAGATATCTTGTGAGATCTATCTGTTTTTCCAATTCCTGCACGGCTCGGAGTGAAAGCATTTAGTCAGATACTACATGCTCCACCCTCATTACTTGTAGGTACATGTAAACGAGGTTCAGCTTCAGCAGATGCTTCATTTCCTAGTTTCCTACTTTCACTCCCCTCATCCTCTGCATATGGTCTCTTGAAGTTGGCCCTGACATCTGCACTTTCTGGCATGCCATGTGGTTGTGTGTTTTCAACTACAGCATATGAACCGCAAATTTCATTATCAATTCCTTGTTTTCTTGGGGCATGTACTTCAATTTTCTGATCAATTTCTTGTTTTCCATCTTTAGAATGCTCCTTACCGAAGGAATGTTGAGTTTCCTGATAAGTTCCTTCTTCGTTCATTTCTGGCTTATTTCCATTCCGATTTAGCACAAGATCTCCTTGAGCTTGTATTTCTCCTTGTACATGTAAACCCTCTACAGCTTCAATAGTTCCATCTCGTAAGTGTTCAGTATCGGCAGGAACTGCTTGTACCTCGCTTCTTGTGCTTTTGGGGTCTTTTCCTGGACTGTATGATTTTGTCCAGTTTGATGTTGATGTTCTGTTCACCTGCCTCTCTTCGTCTTTTGAGTTCTGTACGAAGCTCCTTGTGCTGTGCTCTTTGTTGAGGGGTTCTATCTGGGTCAATGTAAGCATTTGCCCAATTTTCAGAATGACGCAAGTTTCTAGCTTTAGAGAGGACTTCTTCTCGAGAGCCTTCAATTTCTACCAGAAGCAGTCGGGGCGTCTTGCCTTGTCTTGGTATTTACCACCAAGTCTAACAGCCTTCTTGATTTTCACATCGTCAATCTGTAACTCGCCGTTGATAATTGTCTGCACAATATCCTTATCTTTCTGCTGTCTGATCTTCACATCTCTACTTTCGCTTTCAGGAATGTTGTGGACAATGAGATTCTTACTCCTTTTTTCTCTATCAGCATGTTCTTCAAGTAGATCTAGTCCTGCACGATCATTTTCCTTTCGAGTTCCTTTGACAACTTCAGAGAAAAGCAAAGTCTTTTCAACTTTTGATGTTGATGGTTGTTTATCGTCAGGGGTGGTTTCTGCATTCTGGGCTACAGATATCTGCCTTTGATCAATCAACTTGTCACAGCTTATTTGTATTTGATCAACTTTTGATTTTAAAGATATGATGGCAGTTTCCATGCTCTGTATATGCGACTTCTCTTTTTGTATTCTGTCACAGACTTCAGTTTGGGAACTCCTGTGATTTTGGGCCAGATTTCCATTACTGAGCAACATATTTACCTGACTTATGCATTTACCACAGTACCAATGCAGATTGTTGAATTCTCCTATTTCATTGAACACTGCTTTTGAGAGACAAGAACATTTTATGCAGTTCCAATTATCACAGAAATTACAGCCAACAAGAGCAGGTACAGTAGTATTGCATGTGCTGCAGCTAAACTCAGAATGTTGTTTAACAGGATTGCTGCTCTTGAGTTTGGATTGGGTTGGTACTTTCCTATCCTTTTCTCTTTCAGTATTTGGTTTTGGCTTTGTTCCCCTAGAGATTCCCGTTTTCTTTTTACGGCAAGATTGACTTGATTTATTCCCTTGTGATAGGTCATTTTCTGATAATCCTAACACACTATCTTCCTCTTCACTAGTACCGGTAATCAAACTTGCATTGGCTCCAGTAGCGATCTTTTTGGCTCTTGTTTTATATTTGCCAGATGGCAAAATCTTCTTTAAAAATAGAGACATTATGTATCTAGTTGGGCTGCAGGTCAACTCACCATACAAATTGGAGTGATGTAGCTCTCAAAAATAGGGTGAACTCCAAAGCAATGGCAATGCAATACAAGTCCAAAGCAGAAAACTGAAGTAAAATTTCCCTTTTGAGCAAGATGAGCCTCAACTAAAAACAGGTGAAGAATGCAGTTATATACGATGATGCATCAGGATACAACAAAGTTTGTGTTTCACTGAGGATTGTTATAGTTGAATGAGAAATCCAATCACCAATGCTATGTGCATGTACAGTACATGTATATACAAACAACAGAGCCTATGTCTGGGACCAGGATGAACACTGGTCACGTCTTTCAGATTGTGATGTTAAAGGTCGGTCCCAGACGTAAATAATCATATCTGCTTGATACACGTCTGACAAAACTCAAATACACACACATCTCCTGTCTTCCAGAGACTTCTCACTGTCCTTCCCAATTCAGTTGTGGTACTTCTGAGTTCTCCATCATCTCTTTGTTTCGCCGGACGGAAACGACAGGCCTGTTGTACACTTCCCCAGTCCTCTTCGATTGAGCAAGTTGCCCGTTGACTTGTTGTAGAAACAAAGTGTGGACTCCGAGTTATTGTCCCTTTACTCGTCGCTTTCGCTCGAACTGCTTGGCTGGCTCTGCTGGGACGGCCGCGCCCGGGAGCGAGTGACCACAGACAGTGAACAAATACGGCACGACCACTACCGGTAGGCGGTACCAGCTGAAGAAGATGAAACTCTCGTAGTTTTAACTCGTAATTAAAAATGTCAATAATAACGCGTAAGAGAACTTCAGAAGATAGAAACACTTAAACAGTAAAAACGTGATCAAAACAAAAACAATGTCGAGAAGAGCTATTTTGGCTTAATCAAGGACAAGGTTATCGAGAGCGGTTTGTAATCAACAGATGTCATGTTGTGAAAAAACAAGTACCGGTATGCGTTCGAGGTCCGTGGCAGCGGTGCGCTGCATGATATGCAATGAGAGCTTCCATTTTATATTTTTGAGAGAGGGGCGTTTCCAAAACTGGTCTTTAAAGGGGAATCCAGCCTTGGCCATAAAATGTTGTGTTGGGAAGGAGAAAAATAAATTAAACAGAATGGTGAAAGTTTGAAAGAAATCGGACAAGCGATAAGAAAGTTATAGCTGCTTTGAAATTGAGATCACTGATACTGTGTAGATTTCAAATTGGCAACTGGGTAAGTAAATCATGACAAGGGGCAAGGAAAACTTTCCCATAGGCCATGTACTTTATTATCAGGGATTTGTGGTTTTCTCCTAAGTACCCATTCCCCTGGGGCAGTAATCTAAATATAACCCAGGTAGTATATTGTTTTATGTCCTCATGAAAGAAAAATATAATTTGAAATAATACTTTTGGGAAAAATTACATTTTAGCCATAGTATGTATTGGAGTACATAGAAGAGTAGTCCTTGCCTTACATCACTATGACATCCCATATGCAGCCAATTTGAAGTCTCCATGGGTATAGTGATTACCAATATTTACAACTTTTAAAAATTCATAACTTACTTATTGTTTGTCCAATATTGTTCAAACTTTCACCTATCAACTTGTCTGATTTTTCTTTTCCTTATAAAAACAAGTTTTTATTTGGGTTGGATTCCCCTTTAATTACCTTTAAAAGAAGCAAAATATATATTTCCTACTTCTCATTTCCTTTCAGCCAGAGCCCCAGTAAGAGTTTGTTTACACTATTACGTAAGATGATGAAGATAACAGCTGCAATCCAATATCATAATCTCTCATGCACGCAGAGCTGCAAGGCTCTGTCCAAGTTTTAACGAGAGAAACGAAAGTGGGGTCCAGCTGATACCCCACCTGATTTACATTGGTTCCTGTGTTATAGTGGTGGCTCTGTCCAAGTTTTAACGAGAGAAACGAAAGTGGTGTCCGGATACCCCACCTGATTTACATAGGTTCCTGTGTTATAGTGGTGGCGGGGTATAGTTTTAACAAGAGCTTTTCGTAATGCAGAGTGAATATCATAAAAAATCAGATTTTGGAGAGAAAAATCAGTGTTAAATTGAAAAATGTGTAACTGCACGGTAAGAATTATAATAATGGTCAAGTAAAAATGAGAAAATTGTAAAGCAAAGTTTTTGTTGGGGTTCCGGGGTTTACTTGTACATGTTACTATGCGATTCCGCGATTTTTATGGTTTAAATTTTTTTTCTTTCTTTTTTTGTTGTTGAAAAATCGTATTTTAAAGGTACTATGTCCTATTTGCAGGCAAAAAAATGAAAAGGTTAAATTCCAACGGCATTTGAAAGACGATACTAATTTAGAACTTCCCTAAAAAAAAGTGGGCTTGAAAATGTCTTTAATTGGGAAAATAATGACTACCGGTATTAGTTGTCGAATCAACTTATACCCCTTTCATATTGCGCTTTTCACCGGCGAAGTTCGCCAGCGAAGGGGAAAGTGTCCAGTATGAAAGGTACACAGGAGAACTTCACCGGTGAAGTTCGCCGGCGAACTTCTCCACCTCTAGAGGTGGAGAACTTCGCCGGTGAAACTGTTTCACCGGCGAAGTTCGCCGGTGAAAAGGCCAGTATGAAAGCAAACCGGAGAACTTCTCCTCTTTAATGACGTCAGAGGTCAATTTTTTTCTCTCCCGAAGTCCCCTGTACCGAGATTCCGCGCGCGATAAGTTGCAAGCTCAGCTGAATGCTATGGCCAAGTAGATACCCTCGAACATAATTTTTTTTTTATAACAATATTTATTAAAAAGCACTTTTTACATGTATAAAATGCGCTAAAATATAAAAACAAGGTGATATTGTTTGTTTTTCTCGTAATACTTCCAAAATATGTTGTAATTAATTTTTTTTATACCTTTTTGTAATAGGTAAGAAGTAATGTTTACAATTGTCTTTCGTTTTGTTCTGCAATCGCCCGTTGACTTTCGCCGGGGAAGAAATGGCAGTGCGAAAGGGTACATTTTTTTCTTCGCCGGGGAAGTGAGGAATGCGAGGCGGAGAAGTTCGCCGGTGAAAAATGAAGAGGGTAGTATGAAAGGGGTATTAGGAGCTATAGAGCCAGTAGCTAGGTAATAGTCTGATTTTTCAGACCATTGTACCGAATGGTCGTACGTTTTATGCTGCGCAAAGATTCAATCAGTTTAATTTTGGCCATTACAAGAAGTACGTGGGTTATTGATGTAGACAAATGCTCATGTACCCTTTACAGCTCACTTTATGTATGTTATTACCAAAAAAAAAGCCAGTTAGTCACTCAATAGTGTCTGACAGTAAAGTCTAGCAAGTAAACAGGTTTCCTTGCATAATTTGAATATTAGGACACTGCTAACATTTCAAATTTCACACTAGGCGTTCAGTGGCGTGCGCCTGTAATCCAGCTAACAGTTAGCCTCTTGTCAATGGCCCTGGCGCTGTTGGAGTCCGTAAATTCTGGCGAGCGAAGCGAGCTAGATACGAGGCGCTTGCGCCGAGGGCCTCTTAACAAGTGATCTGAATTTCTTATGTTTTTCCTTGTTTGGCGAATATTCCGACCCAACTGAAGTTCGGTGAAAATCATCCAATCAGAGAGAGCTAATATGACGTAATATCTACCGCTCTGTGCGGATTTCCTCCGTGAGAGCAGTGAGACTGGCCGGGGCCGGGTCTGTTTTGGGCAATCGCTGCGGTGGTTACATTATTCACGTATACATGCATAATTCAGTAGGAAATCGGGTCTTATGAATATATAATTCAGATCACTTGTTAAGAGGCCCTCGGCGCAAGCGCCTCGTATCTGGCTCGCTTCGCTCGCCAGAATTTACGGACTTCAACAGCGCCAGGGCCAATGATGGTAGGGTATATAGGAGCCCCCCGCATACATATTCATACATTATGTGTGTGATTGGAGGCCTAGCTGTGGCGTTTGTATAACAAAAGTACAGTCAAACCTGCTTTAGTGACCACCTGTCTACAAAGACCACATTTTTTGTTCCCCTTGAAAATGGTTTCTCATTGAAACATGTACTAAATGAACCTGTCTATAAAGACCACCTGTCTACAAAGACCACTTTTTCTGTTTCCCTTGGGCGGGCGCTATAGACAGGTGTGACTGTACAACAAAAACTCAACGTTATATTACCTTCTAAATTATTTGGGGGCTACGAGGGGACGCCCCCTGCCCCACACCCTTATATGAATAGTTATGCCGGGGACTAGCCAACCCTAATATCGTTCAATACGTCCTAAGGAAGCCCTGTACCAAAAATGGCATTTGTACAACAACGACTCAATGTTATAAAATTATATGGGGGCTCCATAAAGTCGCCCCCGCCCCATACCCTTAAATTGAAATTTTTGCCGGGGGCTCCTAGCCTAATATCGTTTAGTAGGTCCTAAGGAAGCCCTGTACCAAGAATGATGCTTTATCTGGCAATTATTCGATAATTGATACATTTGATGCTAATTAAGCCAGTCAGACGGCAGGTCCCAAGAAAGTGGCTTCTTTCATCCAAGTGATATTCATGACTTGAGATGTTTTGCATATTTAATGAGCTTGATGCGGACCAAAACACCTCTTTTCATTCGGTCATTGCTGCTCTAATTGTGCATCGAATTTCATAAATTTGGTATCATTGTAAAGAAGAAGAATCATTCTTTCAGGTCATGTGTTTGAATTTATTCAAAGATTGTGTAATGTAGGTTAAAATTTTGATCTAAAATATGCTACAAAATAATTATTTTCACCTGACAAAAGCTGCTATTTTTACACTTTATTTTTGTTTGAGCCCAAATGATTTTTAGATCATGATAAAGCTGAATATGTATGCTTTAAAATGATATAGGTTTCAAAATAAGAATTGGTTTAATCGGGTCAAGATCACATTTTTCATTTGCCAAGTACATAAAGCAGCTTGAAAACAAGAATACTGCACACTGATTGGTCAAAGAGACCACCCATTGGCAAATTCCAACGGTTCCAGTGCCTGGGTTCATGGGAAGGTCACACTTCCCATGTGGTAATCTCCTCAAATACCCCGCGCCTGTTGTTCTGTGAACCTTATCCAGCCAATCAGAACTCTGGATTTCATGCAAGTACAAAATTTTAGAAATCTCGTCTTGTACCTTGGTGGGAAAAGTGTGATCTTGACCCGATTAAAAGGTGCCGCATATCAAGAGTGGCATTGTGAAAAAGTACAGAAGTTCAGCTTTATGGTGATATAGATATCATTGAGGCTCAAAATAAAAAGTTTTGCACAATTTGCAAAAGAAAACAGAGGAAGAAAATTCAGTTTTGAGGCACATTTTCAGGCCAGACATTTACTTATTTAACAAAATATTGTATACAAAATAAATGACCAATATGAAAGAGTAACATTTACTCTATCTGATGGTGCAATAATATTTCATTTAACTTGAGGTTAAAACAGGTAAATTCTTCGAGAAAGAAAATCTCACGAATTACGAGATTTTGCAAGGAGGAGGATTCAGCCACGAGATGATTTGGATGAATCTGGCCTTTTTGCTCATTAGCATAGGGACCTGCGGTCTGACTGAAGCCACCTGACTAATAGAACCAACAGATCTATGTATCTCATGAATATTCATTATTACTTTACTGACACGTGTCACAGAAAAATACATTTATCATGATTTAATTGTTAAGCAAATTATGACAATGCACATAAATTTTGTGATTTGTATTTTCCTTCGGCAATTATTGACCAATAGATTATTTGTCCGATCATGTTATAATTATACATTCACGTTTTAGCAATAGATATATTGATTATACGATTACTAACCAAAAAACTTAACATGTACATGTTTATTATACATATGTGTATGAGCCTACACTTTTACCAGAGTCAATTTTGAATCCACTTCAAATGATCTTTGTGATGGAGTTAATGCAATGGAGATTCGAATATACCTATTGGTGGACACTTGCAAATCCCAGGTCGAAATTCCAATAGGATCCGATAGCCTATTGGACCATCAGAAACCATTAGAGCTATTGGTGTCTAATGGTTTCAATAGGGAAAGTGAAATATTGGACCCACAGAAACCAATAGAAAATATCTATTGGACCAACACCAACCCACAGAAAAAAATGCTGATGGACCAACAGAAAGCTTCTATTGGACCAACATCCACCCACGTCTTCTATGGGTTTCTGTTGGTCCATTAGATATTTTCTATGGGTTCCTGTTCGTCCATTACAGACTTTTCTTTGGGTTTCTAATGGTCCTATATTCTGAACTCCCTATTGAAACCAATAGTCCAATGGCTCCTATTGGTAAATCAATAATGATAATGATCTGAATTCCCTATTGAAACCAATAGTCCAATGGCTCCTATTGGTAAATCAATAATGATAATGATAAATCAAAAATCGATTTTATCAACTGTCCACTGAAAAGGTATATTCCAGTCTCAATTGCATTAACTTCATCACAAAGATCACTTGAAGTGAGTTTTAGAGTATCCTTTAATCGATGAAAGGCTTGTACTATTCTATATAATAAACATACATGAATTGTTTCTTGGTTAGTAATCATTATAATCAATATATCTATTGCTAAAACGTGAATTTAATAGTAACATGATCAGACAAATAATCTATTGGTCATTAATTGCCGAAGGAAAATAAAAATCACAAAATTGATGTGCATTAATTGTCATAAGTTGCTTAACAAATTATGATAAATGTATTTTTCTGTGGAGACGTGTAAAGTAATCATGAATATGCATGAGATAGGTTTAGCTGTTGGTTTCTATTGGTTTCTATTGGTTTCTATGTTTCTTAATTCTATTGGTCATATTGGTTTCTATTGGTCCCTTTGGGTTCTATTGGTCTCATTGGTCCTATTGGTCCTATCAGTTCTATTGGTTTCTATTGGTCTTAATTATTGGTTTCTATTGGTCCTATTGGTTTCTATTGGTCCTATTGGTTTCTATTGGTCCTATTGGTCCTATCAGTTCTATTGGTTTTATTGGTCTTATTAGTTTCTATTGGTCCTATTGGTTTCTATTGGTCCTATTGGTTTCTATTTCTATTGGTTTCTATTGGTCTTAATTATTGGTTTCTATTGGTCCTATCAGTTCTATTGGTTTCTATTGGTCTTAATTATTGGTTTCTATTGGTCCTATTGGTTTCTATTGGTCCTATTGGTCATATTGGTCCTATCAGTTCTATTGGTTTCTATTGGTCTTAATTATTGGTTTCTATTGGTCCTATTGGTTTCTATTGGTCCTATTGGTCCTATTGGTTTTATTGGTCTTATTAGTTTCTATTGGTCCTATTGGTTTCTATTAGTTTCTATTGGTCCTATTGGTTTCTATTGGTCCTATTGGTTTCTATTGGTCCTATTGGTCCTATCAGTTCTATTGGTTTTATTGGTCTTAATTATTGGTTTCTATTGGTCCTATTGGTTTCTATTGGTCCTATTGGTCCTATCAGTTCTATTGGTTTTATTGGTTTTATTAGTTTCTATTGGTCCTATTGGTTTCTATTGGTCCTATTGGTTTCTATTGGTCCTATTGGTCCTATCAGTTCTATTGGTTTTATTGGTCTTAATTATTGGTTTCTATTGGTCCTATTGGTTTCTATTGGTCCTATCGGTCCTATTGGTCCTATTGGTTTTATTGGTCTTCTTAGTTTCTATTGGTTTCTATTTCTATTGGTTTCTATGGGTGCTATTGGTTTCTATTGGTTTCTGATCGTTTGAATGGTCTATATTGGATTCAATTCTATGGGTCCAACAGAAACCATTAGAGACCAATATAATTTTTCTAATGGTCTCTATTGGTCTCTATGGGATTTTCGACCTGGGATATTAATTATGAAGTATCACTTTATCATTAGATCTTCTACCCAGATCGATTTACCAATAGAACACCAGTACTGATAAGTGATGGCGATCAATCACCTTCATTTATGTTAGCCTGCCTTTTAGATTAGCATGTTAAGATTAGCCTGCCTAATTTACATAATTCAGCGTTTTTGCAGGTTAGTGCAGACTAAAGATATAGGCAGTCTAACAAAGCAGGCTAATTGAGCAGGTTAAAATTATTTTGCAGGCTCTTTATATAAGCAGGCTAAAATAAGCCTGCTTTTAAAATGTACAAGCTAAATTAAGCCTGCCTAATTTGCATATTTCAGCGTTTTTGCAGGTCATTGCTTGCTAATTAGGAATTAACCTGCTTTTTAGCAGCTATATGCAGGCTTGCGGCAGGCTATAAGCAGGCCTGCCTTTTCGGAAACACTAGGCCAGGCCATCGTCACCATGTCTTACTCTCACTCTGTCTCACTCGACTCATTTTTGTATCATCGTTAATCTGCGGCTCACTGAGCGCTGCATGGCTAGCCTCGATCGCCACATCGTCGAACCGTGCCGGCCTCGTCCTCGTCAATATCGTTGCGACGCGTTGTCAGCTAGCTAGGCGCAGGCGATACGTATACTTTACGTACGTACATACACAAATCATACATATTACGGTGACGTCATGACTATAATCTTAGTAACAAGCGCTTGCAATTTTTAAAATATTGATTAACACTCACGTCATGTTTTGGTAGACGTACATGATCATTCGTGTTTTACCGGTGTGGAAAACAACGAAGGGTAGGCCCTACAATGTAAATTAGAGTCACCTATTTTACAAAACAGCACGAAACAGCGCAAAACGTGAGCGTGACACGTGATATGTGACTGTTCGTTGCAAGCCCACTCCATATGGCGAATAATTAATTGGTAATACATGAAATCTATACAAATTCTTGATTGGTTAAGTTGATTGATTAAATTGGTAAAGTGGATTTCCCCCCCCCCCCCAACCACCCTGGGGGGGGGGGCACTTAAATTATTTTTTGACGTCGGTGTGCCCCACGACACCCTTGAATGGGGGTCTTAAGAGCCGACTATATGCACAGGAACTTTAAAAATCCCTGAAATGGGAGTTTAGGGGGTCCAGGAAGCAGACTAATAACACAAAATACATGGACTTTGGAGCTACCACAGGCCTATGAAAACCCTCTTCATTGGGAAAAAGGGGGTCTTTTAAGCGGTACATACCCGTCTGACTTTATACATGAGTGCCCCCCGGCTGTGAGCTAGGTGACCAAAATACCCCGGCCCTTTTAGGGTTAAACCAGTGTTTACAATATTTTCTCCAAGATATTTACTTTGATATCATAATATCTATAAGTTGCTGTCAGGACACGGCCTCTGAAGTATTTAGTCTATAATAATATTTTTATCCAAAAGGAGAAACCTGAGAATATGACACAGGGACAGTTTTTACTATTCTATATATACATACCTTTCAATTTGTCTTGCTCTTGTTCGCCATCTACTTGTACTTTTGGGGTGTCCTAGAGGAAGTGATAATAAATTCAGTTCTACATTGTTATAGCCAGAACATGTACATGTACATGCACAAGGTCCATTTTTCCAGAATGAATAACTTCATGCATGCACAGCATGTCACATTTTGCATATGAATGTCAGACCAAAAATGGTTTCAAAACTTGATTTTATGTACAAAACTAATGCAGATTGAGTTTTTATAATCAATTAATAAAAATATGATTATTTCTACTCTCAATTTCTACTTTTCAACAAAAACATTATTTTGAGTTCTACCCAGTTTAAATTTGGAATTTGTGTAAATTTCAGAGTCAATCTTGACTAATTACGTCGTAACGTCGTACATCACAGAACATGACCAACTTGATCGCCATCCAACTGCATGGGTTTTTTGTACAGAATTTGGTATCAATATGAACTCGACAGCTAGACTAGCTATATACTCGTCATCTGAAACTACATTGTATATAGCGCCTGAAATGAGTACTTTTAAAGCAAGTTCCGACATATATACATGTAGTCCAGAATTTTGATAGCTAAATCAGAGAAAGAAGTCATGATTATTCATGCTGTTGTATAGCTAATGAGTCTATATTATAAGTGACCGTCTGATGTCCATTCAATAGTGTACATGTATAGTGCATCTGTGCCTTTTTTTGTATTGTTCTGATATAATTGCGTCAAAAACTATAATGCATAAAATCCTTCAGTTCCGACAGCGATTATACCGAGTTTAATAATTTTTGTCAAAGACTCAAAGCTGGATGATTAATCCTGAATATTTTGTTTCTTTGTCAGAAGGAAAATCTATAGTTTAAAACTAGATGGAACTTCAACTGCGCGCAGTCGAAAATGATGCCTCCGCCATAGAGCGATTTTAAAAACCAAAACAGAAGCAATTTTTAATATTCAACTTTGATAGTAATCCATTAAAGGTACTATGTCCCATTTGCAGGCCAAAAAAATGAAAAGGTTAAATTCCAACGGCATTTGAAAGACAATATACTAATTTAGAACTTCCCTAAAAAAAGGGGGGCTTGAAAATGTCTTTTAGTGGGAAAATAACGACTAATAGTTGTCGAATCGACTTAGGAGCTATAGAGCCAGTAAGTAATAGTCTGATTTTTCAGACCATTGTACCGAATGGTCGTTTGTGTTGTGCTGCACAAAGATTCAATCAGTTTAATTTTGGCCATTACAAGAAGTAAGAAAGCATAATGCCTCTGGCTACTTTGTAGCGGAGGCATAAAAATACAACGTACAGAAGTCATCATGTATGTGTATTGAAAAGTTACACATTTTTTTCAGTATTAGCATATATATACAAGTATTTTTAAGGCACATATTTCATTAGCAGTGTTGTGGTCTCGAGGTCCAGGTCTCGGCCAATACAGATCTGTCCCGGCCAGAAGAGAGTCAGCCTCAGACCATAAAGATCTCGGCCTAGGAAGATGTGGCCTCAACTACAACACTGTTCATTATTTTAAAGACTACAATATCATAAGAATCATATAATCATGACTAACAACAGGTAAGGATGATCTTTATAGTTTTTCAACTTCCACTATCAATTTAATAATTGCTAGGACATTGCAAGTCAACATTTTAATTACTACAGTACAGGTTTTTAAAAAAGCGCGCTAGCTATAGGTCTCAACTAATTGGGCTATTTTAGTCCGAATTTTTTTGGTTGCAACGAATTGTATGCAATGCTTTCTCTATGGACCAATTGGTTACAACTAAATTCCCAACTAAATAGCTGAAGCCTTTCTTATGACCTGTACTGTAGGTGTCATCGATATTGTGAATACCCTGGTAATATTTATATGAAAGTCCAACTCTGGTCGCCCATACTTCATGTGGGTATTTCCATTGCTACATATTTATGCATGTATCACTGCAACCATATGGTAAACAACAAATTATTTTGTGTTACAGCACTAAATAACTAACAATTAGTTTGCACTTACTGTATGTTTCTGTAAGTCTTCTTGCATTCTTCCGATTAGTTGAGAATAATATGGTGTATTCCAATTGTGTCCCTGTGGAAGCCCATAGTCATATAAGATTTCAGACTTGGCTGGAATGTCTTTCATAGCATACAGGCAGAGAACAGGTTTTCCGTCTACCGTTTTAGCTGTCATTTTGCTGTTTTGTTCCTTTCCTTTGCTATGATTGACAAGTCTTCCAAGTTGGCACTTGGACTTGGGATCAGGCTCATCTGTAGCATCGACACTGAAATGCAATACAAAAACAAAATTTAAAAAACATAGTGGAAGTCAAATGAAGGTAATTTTAGGGAGTTGTTAGAGTAATACAGACAACACGTATTCAGCTAGAGTTAGACCACAAGAAATAGCCAGCTGATTGGGAAAAAGTCTGCTTCTCTACCATTACCACAGAAAGGCGACTCTGGAGAGCAACCACAATACATCCATTTTGATGAAAGTGCACTCGGAATTCTTTATCACTCAAGTCAATTGTTTATTTTACCATTGAACAGCATGAAATATATTATGTAATAGCACTTCCTCAGGCAATGTGTCTTGCCTGGTATAGCGCCATCTACTGCTGTGCACACTTGATACACACTCAGAAGTCACCATGCCCACCCACTTTTTTTACTGGAGGGGCATGGCCCCCTACTATATTGGTCAGTGAATTTTTGTTTTGTCGGAACATTTCATATTGTGAAGACAAAATATTTTATGTACCAACGAAAGTATACAAAGAAATGACTTAAAATGTGAAAGTACTAACAAATTCAAATCTCGCTCGCTCCGTTAGCTCGCTCGCATTCAATCTTGTATTAGGGTGTCTGAACGATTTTTCAATTTTCCCTTTTGGATCGTTTTTCACCATTTTGGTTGGATAATTGAAAAAATTATTTACTCAGAATAATACATTTCAAATTTCAAGACTCTTCGATGTTTCTATCAAAAGTTACAGCCCCTTCAATTCCCTACAATATTCATCCATTTTTTGTAAGAATCGACGAAAAAGACGTATACCGTAAGGGCACTAGTATTCAACCCGTTTGGAGAGTTTCCTCAAATATATAGAAATATAGAATTTACCTGAATTTCAGACCCGTCTTATTTTCAAGAGCAAATGCTGGTTATTCTTTTTCTTCAACCAGTTGACTGTGTGCGCGGGTGATCGAATTATACGGCTACGGATTTTGGTACTAGTATTCAACCCGTCGGCACTAGTATTCAACCTAGCGATGAAAGATGGCCCTGTCTCTCAATCTGCCCTTGTCCCATCCGACTATGGACTAGACCATTTGAGATGAGACCAAACAGGGAATTAATCAAATCCAGAGACTTACATAGATCTAGATCTAATTTAGCAATCTAAACCCTTTTGAGATTTGCTATCAATCCTCACTAGGTTGAATACTAATGCCATTCAGTGCAAAAGGCCATCGCCGCATAATTCGATCCTCCGCGCATACAGTCGACAGATTGACAACGAAAATACCGACAACAGATTACCCTGGAAATAACAAAGGTATGAAATTAAGATAAATTCCCTATTTCTAAATATTTTGGGGAATATGTCAAAATCTTTGAATTATGCCGGGTTGAATACTAGTACCCTACTTAGCTGATCCGAAAAATGTGGGGAAGGGTATTTTCAAACTGTAATTGTTTGTGATCCCTGGGGGCTAGCGAAAAAATAAGCGTAGGGATATTTTCCTTACGACTGGGACTACATATCGCCAGGGGCGTCATATCTCATAAGTGGCAAATTTCGGAGTAAGCCAGGAAACAATGTTTAAATAGCTGTTTTGACCAAGATATTTTTAGAATTTCGAGATGACGCCCCTCTGGAAATATTGGAATTAATCTGCTCTTTCATATGACACCTCATTTATTGAGTATCACCTTCAGGATCACAAAGAATAAAGGTTTGAACTTCAAAAAAAAAAAAACTTTGACCAATTTTGCATGATCGCGTAATGCACATAGACTGCATAGGGCTGTGTGCAATCTCTATGGGAAGGATTTTAGCACACAACATCGGGTGCGCGATCAGACACCCTACTTGCGCAAACAAGATAAATTACTATTTCTGCACCAATACTGCACAGAATTTATACAACATTTAATCACCCCATTAAACCCGTTCGGGAATGATCTAAACTGCGAGTTTTATAGTCAGGTTTTTGAAGAAAAATACTGTGGGAGGGGGGGGGGGGGCACTCACTCATGTATAATGTCAGACGGGTATGTGCCACTTATACAACTGTGGGAGGGTTGTAAGCGGGAGTGGGAGGGAGGACAATCCCCTCCCACACGCTCCCTCGCAATATCTGGCAACCTTCCATTTTCCATTAATATTACCTCATGACTGGCCCACCCACATTCAAAATTGTTCCACCGCCACTGTAACCGCCTGCCCGACCACACTCTGATTCCTATAGAGCCCCTTCAACGTTTGTTTGGCGGGTATAATATTATAATAAGCAGAAACTTTATTACTTACCAAAGTGCGATTCTTTTATTTGTCATGGGGTTTATCCACTTGAAGAAATAGCGGAATCCAGTCTGTTCCATTGCCTCCCTCCCATCTCCTTCCTCTCCTGTTATAAGCTCCCCAATATAGCAAAGGAGAAATTCTCCTTTAACCCTGCCTATTTGTGTAATGACAGCTCGGCCTGCAAATTAAGAATATAAATTATGCAAGTAATATTACATGTACTGTATATGTTAATAGTTGGTACCATTGTACATTAACTGGTAGTCATAATTGTTGTCCCATATGTACGAATATGTGATGTTTTGACTGCTGATTTTTTTTATACTGTTGTTGCGCATATGCCGCACCCAGACTTTTTGATATTTTCTCTTCCGAAAATACTCAGGCCTTTACGCCGGCAAATACGGTACATGTATTGTCACGAATTCGTAAGTTCTGACATGTTGTTGCAATGAACTACAAGGAAGGCGTCTGTGAACTATATGCTCCCATTTATTAGATTATGTCTAATAACATTGTAGTGTTCAGTTATTCAACAACTGTGTGAGATTCCTGTAAATAAACAATAAAGGATAAACATATCTTAGTAAAGAAAGCATTTCTGTACATGTATCATCATTCTTTCCCAAAAAATTCATTAAAGACATAAGGAATAATCAATCATGCCCTTTAACCATTTTGCTGTCAAAGGTAGAATTTAACTGAAAGTAATAAGAGAGAATTAATGAAACTTTCCTAATTCAGTCTTAATATCATTGTTTCCCAATTCCAACAAATCTACCCTATATGATAAGATATCATAATTATCTAGCAACAAACATCTGTGAAAATATATTTGTCTTCAAAATAACAAAAGGTATAGATTTAATCATTTAAATCTCTAAAACTGTAACAGAAAATTCCTATTGTTTTGTTTCCCTTCTAAATCAATAAAATTCACTTGAAAAACAATTATCAATATTAGTGGTGATTGAATTATTATTTCACGAATTTTGTGTAAGCAATGTAATTTTAAAGACATCAGTTCTAAGTAACAAGAATTAACTGTAAGACAACATTAACTATCAACAAGAATTAACTGTAAGACAACATTAACTATCAATACTACTGAAAGATAAACAATAACGTCATGAAACCCTGCTATAACACGTGTAAACTCCGGGCGGCGGATCACACCAAAATTCCTGGAAATATCAATCTGCGAGCCAACTCGCACGTAAGTTTGTGACCATACCACACCAAATGAGTAGGAAAAATAGTGCATAACTTAACTGGCTTGTAAATATGTTAAACAACAATAAATCCTACAAACTTGGATTTAAGAAAATACTCTAAATTCGTAGAGTCATAATCATGAGTACATCTTAAGAATTGCGTGTCACAAGACAATATTTTGAAGATATCGACCGCAGAGAACTTCCGCGTGTATTCAAGATACGCAAGGTCCTTCGTTGGAAAGTGTGATGGATTTTCAAAGTATAATCTAAACCTAAATCTCTTCAACAAGGTATTTAAAAGAGGAATACAAAGATATTAATAAACAACACATTCTCATTAAATCTACAAAAGTTTTTGAGCAAATCTCAACATACCTTGCATAGCATAAGCGTGAAAACTAAGGAAATCTTGTGATCAATCGAATGAAGCAAACTGCTGTTATTTTACGAACTCGTGTTGTTCTAACTAGTCTACGTACAAGGACACGCGCAAGCGCACAATTTAAAAATACACATATACTTCAACATGTCATGACATCCCATCCCCCCAAAGGTGACGGAATGTCACTGAATACACATACATTGTAAACATAACAATACTGAAAATATCACTGGTGGTTGTTCATATAAAAATAAACAAAACAGTTGATAGAAGTCCAGAGTTCAAGGTTCGAAATTCAACACTTAGATTTCGATGAAAAACGTCCAAAGTTTGATGTTGATGCACTCAAGTTCGAAGTTAGATATACTAAGAGTCTGGTGAAAATATCCCAAGGTGAAAATATCTCAAGGTGAAAATTTGGCAGAGTTCGGTGTCACCCAACTACTAAAGCCTAAAACGTTAATCTATGAACGTTCAGATTCCTTCATTAGCAGAACAAGCTTTGTCACAGGTCTTTTCAGTTTTGTACCGTCCGCGAATCTCACGTCCACTACTCTGACGAGGTCATCTTTTCCTGGGTAGACACACGTGACTTCCGCCATCTTCCAGGAGCCGCGCTTCAGGTTCTCACCGATGACGAGTACGATGTCCCTCTCTCCTAAGTTCTCAGCAGATTTCTGCCACTTCTGGCGTGGTGAGAGTTTGTGGATGCACTCCATCCAACGTCGCCAAAACCCATCTACCATGAAATTGCAGATCTCCCTACGTTTCCGGTGGTTTCCTTTGTATTCTTCACACGGGACTTCGGGGCATGGTAAGTCACCTCTACCTATCAGGAAGTGGTTTGGCGTTAGTGGAGGATGATCCGGTGACGATGATTTTGCAGTTAGGGGTCGACCATTGATCAGGCTGGATATCTGGCAGAAAACAGTCTCCCACTCGACGAAAGTCAAACGATCAGCTATCACCAGGTGTCTCATACCTTTCTTAACTTCTTGGACCAATCGTTCAACGGCCCCCTGGTGGTGAGGTCCTCCTGGAGGTCCGAATTTCCACTGAACATTGTACCGTTGGCAATGGTCCTTCAGTACTGTCTGATTCAGTTTCAAGTTCAGTTCATTGATGGTGTTATCAGCTCCTCTGAAGGCAGTGCCATTATCGCTGACCAGCAAGGATGGCGCCCCTCTGATGCTTATGAACCGTTCTAGTGCCTGTAGGAACGCTTGTGTAGACAGGTCTTGAACACAGGTGAGGTGCACGGCTCTGGTCACTGCACACGTGAACACAGCACAGTAGCCCTTTGTCGTGGTATTCCGGTTCAGCTTTACATTCACTGGTCCAAGGTAATCAACCAATGTAGTCTTGAATGGGGGTGAGCAAGGAGTGACTCGGAATTCTGGCAAGTCGGCCATCTTCTGTTGAATTGGCTTGCCTCTGTGTCTCCTGCATACGACACAGTCGTACACCACGCGTTTGGATATGTTCACGTCTCCGACAATCCAGTAATGCTTCCTAACTTCTGTTGCCGTTCTCAAGTGACCCCCGTGAAGGGCATGTGCATGTCTATCTCTCACGATCAGCAGACTGATGTGGCTCTTCTTAGGGAGAAGATAAGGATGTCGCACATCATATGACAATGGAGCCCTGTCAATTCGTCCGCCAACACGGAAGACTTGGTCTTCTTCATCGAAGAATGGGTCCAGTTTCATGATGTTAGGATCCTGGAAGTCAACATCTCGCTGTGCTTGTCTTATCCAGTATAATTCAGCCTCCTTGACAAGTTTTGGAGAAGGGTACATAGAGATCTGTTTTGCGAGCTGCTTCAGCCATTGGTTCTTGGGCAGTTTTTTCACGGAGAGAACTCTAGCGGTCACCATCTTTAACCTGCACCAGCTGGAGAACTTGGTTGAGTCAACTATCGGAGAAGGCTTAGAGACGACGTTGATTCTGAGAGCCAGTGTCTTGGCATTCCGGACATGGAATTTTTTCTGTTCTTCGTCTCCAAGGCTCACAGGAACATTTTCTGGTGTCTTTGGCCAAAACGTAGGTGATTGCTTCAAGTACAGTGGTCCCTCAATGACTTGTCTCATTTCATTGGCAGTTCCTCCTCTGGAAACCAGATCGATAACATTCTGATCTGATGGTACATATGCAATGTCCTTGATGGGGTCGAACTCTGTTGTGATCTCGCCAACACGATATGCGACGTAGGACCGGAAGGACTTGGATTGACCTCTTACCCAGCTAATGGCAGTCATGCTGTCTGTCCAGATCTTGGAATAGGCGATGTTGAGCCGCAAGGCTTTCTTCACAGTAAGCATGAGCCTCGACAACAGAAGGATCGCCTAAAGTTCCTTTCGAGGAATGCTAGACTGCTTCAGTGGAGTGAGTTTGGCTTTTGCACATACAAATGATAGATGTGCTTCAGTGTCCTCAGGGTGAGACCATCGTAGCCAAACACCAATACCCATGGCATCTTCTGAAGCATCGCTTGCTCCGTGCAGGGACACTTCTGGTAAAGGCCTTATCCCCTTGAAAGGCTCTGGGATCAAGCACCTTGGAATCTCAATGCTAGCTACCTCCTCAAAGTCTCTATTGATGTCTCGTAGAATGGCACAAAGCTCACCCTTGTCGTTGAGAGGGGTAACCCAGTCTAGGTTTAGCTGCCATAGCTTTTGCAGGAGAATCTTCGGTCTAACGAGGAGCCCAGATAACATGCCAAACACATCGTAATACGAAGCAGTTTGGGCCAGGATATTGCACTTGGTAGGAACAAGTAGAGTCGACTTCACCTCCTTTACCCTCAACGTGTCTTTTGAGAGGTTCCATTTAGTGCCCAGGGCAGTGGCATCTGTGCTGTCTTCTGTTTCGTCGCAGGCTTCTGTCGCATTCGATTGCCATTTTCTGATGGTGAAGTTGCCTTTCTGAAGAGTCTTGCTAAGCTTAGATTTGAGCTCTAGAGCCTCTGGGACATTAGTGCCAGATTCATTGAGGTCATCAACGTAGAACTGCCTGGCAACCACTTCCTTGAGTTTGTCGTCTTCCGGTGCATGTTCATCTACCACATGTCTAAGGGTGACTATAGTGGCAGTTGGTGAGGGCTTGTCCCCAAAGGTGACAGTTGTCAGTTCGTAGACTTGAATTGGGTGGCTAGAATTCTCTCGAAACACAAACCTGTGGAATCGAGCATCATCAGATTTGATTTTTATGGCTTGAAACATCTTGCTGACGTCTGCAATGATGCCCACCTCGTTCTCTCTGAACCTCAGGGCAACTTCAAAGAGATCAGAGTTGATATTCTCACCTTTCATGAGGTAGTCATTCAATGAGTGGCCCTGGAACCTGGCCTTCGCGTCATATACCACTCTGACAGGAGTTGTCTTCGAGTCCTTGGTGACAGCGAAATGTGGCAGGAACCACATCTTTTTTCCAGTGCTTCTGTCTCGCTGTAGCTCCTCTTCTGAGACATGGCGCGAAACACCCCTCTTTAACTGGTCTCTCATCTGTCTACAGTAGATGTCCCAATCTTCATGCCTGTTTTTGAACTGATTCTCAAGGCTTCTCAACCTTTTGACAGCATAGTTGTAGTTGTCCGGCAGGTCATCGGGTGACTTCCTCCATGGCAGTCTGACTTCGTACGATCCATCAGAAAGCTGAGTTACGCTCCGTTGCATTGCCTCAGTTGCTTCTTTGTCCAATACATCTGAGGAGCACTTACACTTCTTGGGCTCCAGACCCACAGTCTCCAGACCTATGAACTCTTCCAATGGTCCAATGGCTGACACATTGATGTAGTTCAGCAGTGAAGTTGAACTTGTAGACCGTCCTCCTTGAACAAACCAGCCAAAGGGGCATCTTACAGCGACAGGATCATCAAACTTTTCGCCAAGGATGTATTCTTCCCAGATCATCAAGTGTGTGTTGTCCACACCAAGGAGTCCGTCGATGGTTTCGGATGGGGCAGCATGGATATCAATGGCGCTCAGATGCTCATACTGCCGAAGCTGTTCTGGTAGTACAATAGGAGTATCACCGCAGGGTTGATTTATCTCTGTCATGGTTAAAGGACATGACCAATTCCCTGCAATATCTTCAATGTAGCAGTCGAACAGTCTCAATTTCCTTGTTATCTTGCTGCCACCAACAAGACTCAGATCATGGTCCTGGAAAAGGCCTCTCTCTGTCCTTGGAAGAATCCCTTCCCTTAACAGTGTAGCTTGGCTGCCACCATCCAACAGGATGCGCACCAGGTGCCGGACATCGCCACATCGTAGATAACCAACAACAGTAGGTAAAGTGCTTTGAAGCTTCCCTGTCTCGTTGGTGTGGGCTGTTGTCACGTTGATTGAGGTTGAACGTGGAGATTCCATAGTGTTGCGTGTTTGGTTTGCAGGACCTTGACCACTCTCTCCGTATATGACAGGGCAGACAGCTGCGAAGTGTGAGTCACTGCCACACGTTTGGACTCTGCATGGAGCAACAAACTGACAAGAGTTTTGGTCATGTGGAGGCTTGCCAGCAACACAGTTGTTATGCCCACATCGGTAACAGATACCATTCTTTCTCATTACTTTATATTTCTCATTCTGTGGCAGGCTCTTGAACTTGTTGCAGGTCTTCAAGTAGTGCGAGTCTGCATTGGGGTGGATGGCACACTTGGCGACCCCGGAGTGTCTGGCCTTGCTTGGTTGGCTCTGGTTATCAGAAGTATATGAAGCAGCGCTTGTAGACTTATACACCTTATGTTGTCTTTGTGGAGGGCCAGGCGAATTGTCCCCACTGTTAGGCTTCGCCTTCTCGAGCAGCAAAAGTTGGCTGTATAACCACTTGACCAGACCGGTGAGGGAATCATCAATCCTGTCATCTCTAACACCTTTATAATATGCGATGCGGTGTTCCTCTGGGAGCTTCTGCTTAATCTGACTCAACATGATCTTACTGTTAAGCTCTCCAGATAGGCCAATGGTCTCAGCTTGGGTTTCGAAGTTTTGAAGAGTCTGGACAAAATGACCCATGGCGGGGAGGTTTGTTTTGCCTTTGATCTCGTATGTCCTCAGGTTCTCTAGATCTTTTAGTAGGCTGTCTACTACTTTGTCCTGATCGCCGTAACACTCATCAAGTACCTGCCAGGCTCGTTCAACACTAATGCACCCTTTGATTTTGTCGCGTTCTTTGACATTAATCATTGATTCGGTCAGTTGATGGAAGCATTCCATCTCTGTTAACTCTGTTGCACAGTGGGTGAACAATTCTTTGAAACGCTTGTAGTCTCGAAGGTTCCCATTGAAAGTTGGGAATCTCATTCTTGCCATTCTTGGAGCAGCCGACGTAGCGGTGTGGGGCATAGGAGATGGCGCATATGAAGCTGGACTGGATCTTGGATGTGGAATTGTAGGTGAAGAGGGGAGAAACTGTTGATTGTCCAGGGGAGATTGAGACTGACGGTCGACGACCCTCCTTCCCCGTATTAACACCTGGACGTACTCATTTTCACATTCTCCCATCCATTTCTCCTCCACCTCATACTCTCTCTGATCTTCGATGATATCCATCAGCGCCGAATGTTTCTCTTCCACTTTCTCAAATTGTTGCTCAGCTTTAGTGATGTATTTCTTTAACATGTCTAGATCACCAACGGCATCTGTTGTAAGGCTGTCAATTGTCGATAATGTTTGCGTCAACTGACCCTTGATGTTTCGTCTTGATAGCTTCAACTTGTTGACGTCAGCCATGATGTAAGTTGAAGCAGGTTGATATACACTATTATAATAGTTGTTGAAGATGTCACGAATTCGTAAGTTCTGACACGTTGTTGCAATGAACTACAAGGAAGGCGTCTGTGAACTATATGCTCCCATTTATTAGATTATGTCTAATAACATTGTAGAGTTCAGTTATTCAACAACTGATTCCTGTAAATAAACAATAAAGGATAAACATATCTTAGTAAAGAAAGCATTTCTGTACATGTATCATCATTCTTTCCCAAAAAATTCATTAAAGACATAAGGAATAATCAATCATGCCCTTTAACCATTTTGCTGTCAAAGGTAGAATTTAATTGAAAGTAATAAGAGAGAATTAATGAAACTTTCCTAATTCAGTCTTAATATCATTGTTTCCCAATTCCAACAAATCTACCCTATATGATAAGATATCATAATTATCTAGCAACAAACATCTGTGAAAATATATTTGTCTTCAAAATAACAAAAGGTATAGATTTAATCATTTAAATCTCTAAAACTGTAACAGAAAATTCCTATTGTTTTGTTTCCCTTCTGAATCAATAAAATTCACTTGAAAAACAATTATCAATATTAGTGGTGATTGAATTATTATTTCACGAATTTTGTGTAAGCAATGTAATTTTAAAGACATCACTTCTAAGTAACAAGAATTAACTGTAAGACAACATTAACTATCAACAAGAATTAACTGTAAGACAACATTAACTATCAATACTACTGAAAGATAAACAATAACGTCATGAAACCCTGCTATAACACGTGTAAACTCCGGGCGGCGGATCACACCGAAATTCCTGGAAATATCAATCCGCGAGCCAACTCGCACGTAAGTTTGTGGCCATACCACACCAAATGAGTAGGAAAAATAGTGCATAACTAAACTGGCTTGTAAATATGTTAAACAACAATAAATCCTACAAACTTGGATTTAAGAAAATACTCTAAATTCGTAGAGTCATAATCATGAGTACATCTTAAGAATTGCGTGTCACAAGACAATATTTTGAAGATATCGACCGCAGAGAACTTCCGCGTGTATTCAAGATACGCAAGGTCCTTCGTTGGAAAGTGTGATGGATTTTCAAAGTATAATCTAAACCTAAATCTCTTCAACAAGGTATTTAAAAGAGGAATACAAAGATATTAATAAACTACACATTCTCATTAAATCTACAAAAGTTTTTGAGCAAATCTCAACATACCTTGCATAGCATAAAGCGTGAAAACTATGGAAATCTTGTGATCAATCGAATGAAGCAAACTGCTGTGATTTTACGAACTCGTGTTGTTCTAACTAGTCTACGTACAAGGACACGCGCAAGCGCACAATTTAAAAATACACATATACTTCAACATGTCATGACATGTATACTATTCTTCCTGAGGGCCTAGCTGCAATCATATCATACCCCAGCTGTAGCCAAGCTACAATGATAAGGCGCTCCAAGCATTCAAGGAATTTTTTCCTACCGGGAACCCACTTATTACTGCACCTGGGTGGAGAGTGAGAAATGTAGATTAATTCCTCGCCAAAGGGCATACATGTAAGTGCTGCAGCGGGAATTAAACCTTGAACCATGTGAGACATAGTCCATGAATCTTTGGGCCAGAAGTACCTCGTGAAAAGATATACACTGCATGATATGAACAGGGCAATGGGAAGTATACATGTATGCACACTATACACACAATGATGGATACCACACAAAAGGATGCAAATAAAATCGAAGTTTCAATACAGAATAGTATACCTTTTTTAGGCAGGATTATTATTTCAAATCCTTCCTTGTCCCGCTCGCGAAATTACTTTTCCCACTGAGTTCTGGACCAACATATGAATATTCATGACTTGCGTCTTCGGATTAAGAGTACGCATGCGCGTGGACTTCGCCTCGACCAGTGCCGGTAGGTCGTAAGCATTCACGTTCAGTTGCTCAGAATGAATTAGCATCGTCAAATTACCGGTACCTTTACATAGTTACATAGGCCTTACAGGCTTAGATCTATACATATATATATATATATATATCCAATTCTTAAACACTTATTAAACTAGCTGCCATTAATGGCAATTAGACATGTGCTAGGCTAGCAGTCAGACCGCAGCTCGCGCGATAATGAGCATATTCACGGAAATTTATTCAGCGGCCCTCTAGCGGTCTCCGAAGGAAAACGTGCGATCAATTTGGCTTGATTTTCCCACTGAATTGGAGGGGCTGAAGTTATAGCTCTGTACTGGTCGCTAACTTCAGTTTACGTCGAAACGAATTGTGGTAAGTTATTCTCAAGACCTTCATCTACAGTTTGGTATATAATTTTCCATATTTCGACATTTTCAACCTACCATTTTTACCTCTTTAATTGATGCTTATTTTAGTAATATTTTAACTGTGATTTTGTAGTCGGAATTTCACTTTTGGTTCCTGACTTTGCTACATAACCAAATTGTTTCGATCAGGATTTTTTAGAAAGAAGAAAAGTCACTGTTCAAAATATGTCAGAACCAACTTGACGCAAACTCACCTTATATTTTTATTTTAGAGAAAATGATACCCTAAAAATCGAGAAATTTACGTTTTACCCGGAAGTAACCTTCTCGTTCACTCCACGATGGCGCGAAATAACGCCAAAATTACGTTCGTCGCGGGTTGGTAGAATTTCGCCTTTGGTCCCATACGTTGAAACTTCTGTAATGATGGCAGATGGCTCGCATTATATGTGTCTGTGGACGGTGGACTTGTTTTTTTTAAATTAAGACTTAATATAAACGAAGCTTAATAAGTAGATCCCTTCTAAAGTTTTATTCAATGATTATCAGGTTTCCGAATTCCATCAAGTTTTTATTATAGATTGAGATATTTCTTGATTTATGTTGAAAATTGTTAACCTTTTTTCTTAATTAGTCGAAGTTGAGCCCCATGATGATTTTTGCCCCAGCCCAGCCCAGGCTGCGGTTAAGAATTAAATGATGATTAGCTCAGACAGTCTACTCTAGAGACTATAAACAGTTTAAAGTCAAACTAAAAAGTCTGGTACTACCGTATTTATAAACCATTTTGTTCAAATAAAAAAATTGTGGCTGTCACAGACAGTACTTAGACTTAACTTTAATAGTTAGTCTCTTAATTGACGTACATGTAACATAATTCATACTTTGAATGGTTATTTAGTAATTTAGACTATTTCTCTCTTTTTTTGTCTCTTCTACACACAGATCTGCATACTTGCTGACTCTGGTCTCTGCTTGCTACTTCATTCTGGGAGAGTCCATCATGTACTATAATGGTCAGACTATGATTTCGACAAAGCCCTTATTTCGTTTGCAAATTTTGGACTGATACAACAGAAAATTTATCTTTATCGATATTGGAAACAAAAAAATTAGAGCACAGTTTTGGGGAGGACTAAGAATACTGACTTGGACAGGAATACAGCTTGACAAAAATAAAAATTCACAATTCAAAACCAAAGAACATTTTTAATGTTACTATATAGTGCATTGCAAGAAACTTTTTACTCAATCACACATTCCAAAATTAAGGGTAAGTCCTTTGATCAAACACAAACATGTAGTTGATTTGCAATTGAAATTGAACATAAGTTTCTTGCAATGCCCCATAATCATATTTTGTTCTCAAGCAACTCTGTTATATGTTATCTAATGTGCTGAAGGTTAAGTGCCATGTATGTTCACAATTTTTTTTTTCGAAGGTATAATATATTTGTCCTTTTAAACGGTATTTGAATGTGGTTACGCCTTGTTTTTGTTTTCCACAGTAATTATTGCATATATGAACAGAAGTGAAATATTTGTTGTGAAGCACTGTATGAATGTTGTGTGATCATGGAGCTATGGTGTGATGGTATTATAATTAATTCATCATTTTTGTTATAAGACTGTAAACCTGGTGGATGTGAGGGAGTGGCCTGGATGAAAGGAAAGTGAGCATGTGTCCAATTACGGATTTGCATATGTTTAGACAATTTTGTTCGTGGATAAATATTAATGTGCATTCCCTATTCCAAGCAAAGAGTAAAGGAGAAGTCCACCCCACCAAAAAATTAATTTGAATTTAAAGAAAAATAAAGTATTGCAGAAAATTTCATAAAAACTATGATTCAAAATTAAAAAAATTACTATTTTGACATTGAGAAATTTGCCTAATTTTATAAAACAATTATATGCTCATCTTGGTCAATGTGCAAATTACAGAACCGATTATGTCACAAGCACTCTAAATTCTTGTGTATTTTTTTGTTTGATACATGTACATGACATGTATATTTTATTTTAATTTTCATTAACAAATTTTGAGAGGGATTTTAATTCCTCCATTAACATTCGTAGTTTCCATAAATGTAACCTATTGTGATTCGAGGAAGATTTTTTAGATCAAATTTGCTAAAATTTATGTAATAAAAATGCAACAAAAATTTAAAAAGTAATGTGATGTAAGTGACATAATCAACTCTATTTGCATACCATTGTTTTGTGTATATAACTGTTTTGTGTTAAAAAAGGGAAATTTCTGGATTTATTCAAATAATTTTTTGTTGATGTGCACTTGACCTTTAACTCACTTCCCTTCCCACCCCTGCCCAAATAAGTGTAATCAAGAACTTGAAAATCAAAAGCAGTGATTAAGAAGAAGAAAGAATTAATCATAGAGCTATTAATAGCTCCATGATTTAATAAATACAGGCCTAAATAGAACTTCACATGAAAGTAAAAAGAGAATAAAGCTGGGGAGGAACGATGAAGGAATATGATTTAAAGAAAAAGCATAAACATATACCCATCACCCCCCCCCCCCAAAAAAAAAAAAAAAAAAAAAAAAAACAGTCCGGCGGGTTCGAACCAGGGTCCTTGCACACGCCAAAACAATGCACTTACGCAATTCGCCATCGATCTCTTCCATACTACTTCAGGGTTTTTTAAGCTATATAAAATGTTGCAAGTCTGTGCGCCGCTGTTGACCAATCAGAACGCGTCGGCAATTCTACTGCAATTCCAATCATTTTGCGATGGACATTGCCGGGGTTTTTTGTGGTTCCTGACTTTGCTACATCATGAAATTTCATAATTCTTTTTCAGTCGTAAAGAAGAATGTCTACGCTTTATATTGATTATAATATCAATTTGACGCAAGTGTAATTTCGGTGCAAAAATGCGCTCTGTTTATTCACATATATTTCTTGAAAAAAATCATTTTTTCTAAGCTAAATATCGGTCTTCAAAATACATTAAATGTGCATTTTATTTAGCTGATCAGAAATTTCAAAGTTTTATCTATAAAATAAGACCAATTTTGTGAGGAATAAACGATTCTAAGAGCAAAAAACACCGATCGGAAAGTTCGTCTTCACAGCTCATTACGTATGCAAAACCACGGACGGCTATGCATACCGCTGAATAAAATAGAGCACTTTCGGACGGGCTGCGGACTGACTGTAGGGCTCGCTTAGGCTAGCGCATTAACTTTACCTCAAATCTGGACCTGTCTAATGCCTATACTAATCAGTGTTGTAGTGCCTTGATGCTCGGCCTTGGCCTTAAGGCGCCTTAAGGCCTACTTTTTCAAAGCCTTGGCCTTGAGAGGGCCTTGGCCTTGGGGACTTTGTCACCATTATCAAGAATTTTCAAACAAAGAATACATCAGTTATGAAAAATAGCATTATGTATTGGTAATGTGTTGTAATCATGACTAATGATGATAATGACAGTAAATAATAATGATCATGATCAAGATAATAGTGCTTTGATGACAAGAATAAATTTGACATCTGACAGCAATTTTGACAACAATTTTCATACTGTAAACATAGCTAATTCTAAAGAACGATAACAAGGTTGATATCTATTCCATTAGGATTTTCCTTGTATTATTTTCTTTGGCCAACAAGAATGTTTTAAGATATTCTGAAAAGATTTGGTAAACTTGAACACAGTCTTCAATTTTATCATATCCAAATAGGTTATGTCAATGGCATGATGAGCCAGAAACTTTGAGGGGCCAAGCATGGCATATAGAGCAAAATTTCTGTAAAAAAAAGAGAAGAAAACGATTGAAGCGAGCGAGTGAACAAAATTTGTCCCCCTCTTTCTATAGGAAAAGCTAATTTTGCGATAGATTGTTTAAAAAATAATATCACATTTATACTCCATCTTTTCCTTTCCCTTTCTCCCCTTGTCTAAGTTTATTCTTGGTGGTGGAACTTCTTCTTCTCTCTATCTCTTTTCTAAATTGTATATTTGTTTTGGGTCAGATTGACAAAACAAAGGGGAAAAAATGTTTACTTCTTTTTAATCATATATCGTTCAACAGTGAATTTCATGTCTCTACAGTTTCAAGGAAATAAACAACGTATTTGTTTTGTGTCAATATGGTTTCAAGAAATAATAATTGATAAAAAATAATAATTGAATAATTAATAATTATCAATTTTATCAATAAGTATTAATAATTAATGATTGATTAACTGTTTAAAGAAATAATTAAGATTTACCCTCTCCCAACTAAGGATATGGGGTGCACCCTGTTTATTTTATATCCTTTTGAATATAACTTTATTTTGTAAGTATTCTTTATTCTGTTTTTTTAAGGTAAAAATAAGTGTAGAAGATACAAGAAATGAGAATTGAAATTTAAAAGTGGTTGTAAGCAGAAAAAAATATGAAAACTGACAAGTCCTAAAAATGACTCATTTTCAGTTTAAGCATTTGAAAATTTTAGCTTGCGCTTTGTGCTCTCTTGCCCCCCCCCCCCCCCCCCAAAAAAAAATCCCTGTAGGATTTTTTTTTCCAAATGAAATATGCCCTTTTTAAAAAAGAAATATACCTTCTTTAATAATAAGACATAATACATTTTAGGTTCGAAAATCACAGATTTTGAATCGTGCTTGCATCAATTCTTGTTTAGTACAGTACTAATCCTGCTCATGGTTACAAACATGTATAGAATGTTGCTTTATGGTTGGAATATCAAAAATTGTTGGCTCGCTTCCTGCACTCGCATCAATTATTGTACTCGTTCTCTTCCCGTTCACAAAAAAAAAATGCTTAGAATGTCCAGTTTTCTTTGGAATATCACAAATTTTTGAGCTCGCGCTTTGCGTTCGCATTATATTTATTGGTGAGTTATGTATCCTATTAAAAATGCAGTAAATAACTGCTTCCTTTACTGGTGAGTATATAAAAAAAAATTAGCGAGCGTACAGTTATTTTTAGTTAGATACACATCTTTTTCATGATTACAAAACCAGCTCAGAATATTTAATTTCCATGTCTTATTACACGACATGTCAAGAAGTTTGAGCTGGTGGTTCGCGCTGGCAACATTGCGCAAGGATGCCCTTTTAACAATGATTAGCCCCATAATTGACCATAAATCAAGTTTTACAACTTTTTTTTCAAAACCGCTTGCTCGCTATGCTTTGCCGCTGAGAAGTAAAACCTAAATCAAAATATCTATCTTATAATTAAAAATCACTTTATAAAGCCTTTGCTCAACTTAATTTCTACAAAACACACAATTACTTCACGCAGTTCATAATCTCATTTTGAAAATACATGTATTTGTTTGCACAAAAAACTCATTTTTATAAATGAGTGCCTTTTTGGCGTTGAACCCCCCCCCCCCCAATAATAATTTTCTGCTGCCCCTGTCCCAGGGAGTGGAGAAAAACATACGTTGAGAATGCCAGGATCAGATGACCGTGGTAATAATAATTATTGCAATGTAAATTGCCTAGAAAAATTATGGATTATGTGTACACAGGTAACTATATCATTATTTTAATATGTCTCTATCATGAAATTATTTTTGTTTTAAATGTACAAAGGTTAATTTTTTTCTCGCTCAGTCCCCTCGCTCACATACATTTTACCATGTGTGATGTCTGCCGCCTAAGTATTGTTAGTTCATTGTTCTGTATATCGTAAGTTTGAAATGCCTTAAGCCTTGAAGTTTTCAGGCCTTGGCCTTGGGTTTCCATGCCTTGGCCTTGGCCTTGGAGGTTTGAGCCTTGGCTACAACACTGAATAGCCGACTAATGCCATGGTTAACTTCGAACTGGTTAATTCCGAACTTTACGTTTAATAAGGTTTAGACAGATGTTAGCTTATTTGCCATGGTTTGTCTAGTCCGTATACAAAACCAGTCCTAGATCTAAAAAAAATGATTTTAGTTCGAGTCTAGTTTCTAGATCTAGACTTTGATCTACGCTGTATCAGCATGGAACCACTAGTGCACCAAAGGGGGGGGGGTGTGCAGACTGCCCCTCTGACGAGTCACAACTGATACAGGGGACGTGCCCCCCCTTTGAGAAGCCAAATTAATAATTTGTAATGTAAAAATGCAATGAAAAGACGTATGTCCCCTCTTTTGAACGTGAAGATCTTTTTTTTTTTTTTTTTTGGGGGGGGGGCTTGTCACATTTTTTCGCGGAAGAAATATCCTCCAAAAATTTGCCCCCCTTTTGGAAAATCCTAGGTACGCCAGTGCATCAGTGGCGTAGCTACGGGGGGGGGGGCTGGGGGGCACGTGCCCCCCCCTGAGATTTGGTGTGCCCCCCCCCCAGGTGCCCCCCCCCCCCAGAAAAAAATTGGCAGAGCAAAAAAAAGGGGGGGGGGAGAAAGAAGAAAAGAAAAAGGAAAAGAAAAATAAAGACAGAAGAAAAAAAAAGAGGAAAATAAGGGGAGGAAGGGGAGTGAATGAAATAATGTGAGGGGAAGACTTGAAAAGAAAATCTTTCATGTTACTATATAAAATTTTTACTTGCGCTTCGCGCCAGAATTGCCTGTTCGATGAGATTCATATCTTGCTCAATAGGCTGATATGGAGCAAGTTTTGAAGTCAATATACAAAACATAATTTAGCTCGGACTTCGTTCGAGCTTTCATTATTTTTGTTTTCATTTACAAATTTACGTGCTCTGTAAAATGTCCGTTTTATGGTCTACATATCAACATTTTAAGCTCACGCTGCGTGGTCACATTGTTTGATTTGCCAGGTTCATAATGTCTACGTGTATTCCATAATGTTCCATTAAACAAATGTATTTAGAATGCCCAGATTCTAGGTCTATTATCTAAAACATGCGCGATAGCCTGCATGTTCTTTATTTAAAATGTACTTAAATTATCCAGTTTCACATCAGAATATCAATAATTGTCTGCTCACGCTTCACGATCGCATTATTAATGATACCCAATTAACTATATCCTATTTATGATTACAAAAATGAATAGAGTGTCCTGCTTTTAGGTCTAAAACCTCAATTTCCTTCCTCTCGTGCTCCGCGCTCGCATCAATTGTTTAGTTACATACCTATCCCATTTATTAATACAAAAAGTGCTTAGAATTACCATTTTTTTAGGTCGGAATGTCAAAAATTGCTCGCGCTTCGCGCTCGCATTATTGAAATATATACCGTCTTTGTGGGTAACTGAAAGCAGTCCTTAACAGGTCCCTTTTCGATAATGCTAGAACAGTTAATACAAATTTCTGCTCGTGCTTGGCGTTTGCAATAACCATCTAGTTACATACGAATCTTGTTCAGGATCACACATACCATTGCCCATAATATTATTTTTTTTAAATCGCTCGCGCTTCGCGCTCACACTTTTTATAAGGCTTATGAGATTATTTCATGTTTATGTTGTTTTATAAGAATAAAACTAAGAAGTGACTGATCGGGGAAAACATAGGTGAAGATAATTTCGGGCCCCGTCCCCTATTGGCGAAAGTCCGATCCGCCCTTGTGACACATACACACACACCGGAAAAAATGGCCGGTGCCCCCCCCCCCCTGAAAAAGCAAGGACCCCCCACGGAAAAAAATCCTAGCTACGCCACTGCAGTGCATGGAACATATTCTAACGTCAGGCACAAACTAACGTCAGTGATCTTGATCCCCGTCTTCACCCCAAATTAAGGATTTCTTAGCTGAAAAAAATTTGACAAGCAAAAAAAAGATCTTCACGTTCAAAAGAGGGCACATAAGTCTTTTTTGGTTGCATTTTTACATTACAAATTATTAATTTGGCCTCTCAAAGGGGGGGGGGCACGTCCCCTGGATCAGTTGTAAATCGTCAGGGGGCAGTCTGCCCCCCCCCCTTGGCACACTGGTTGTTCCATGCTGATACAGCGTAGATCAGAGTCTAGATCTAGAGACTAAACTAGAACTAAGATATTGTTTTTTTAGAGCTAGGACTGGTTCTGTATACGGACTAGACATATATTAAACCATGGTAATTAAAATCAAACGTAAATTTCGGAATTTAACGGTCCGAAGTTAACCATGGCATTAGTCGGCCATTACTATTAGTATTAGGCATTAGACAGGTCCAGATTTGAGGTAAAGTTAATGCGCTAGCCTAAGCTAGCCCTAGCCTAGCACATGTCTTGCCATTAATGGCAGCTAGATTGATAAATGTTTAAGAATTGGATATATATATATAGATCTAAGCCTGTAAGGCCTATGTAACTATGTAAGGGTACCGGTAAGTTGACGATGCTAATTCATTCTGAGCAACTGAACGTGAATGCTTACGACCTACCGGCACTGGTCGAGGCGAAGTCCACGCGCATGCGTACTCTTAATCCGAAGACGCAAGTCATGAATATTCATATGTTGGTCCAGAACTCGGTGGGAAAAATAATTTCGCGTCCCGCTCTAGTCCGGCCAACTCCTCAATGATGGCATTTTGGCATCTGCGCCTACATGTACGACGTTCCATTGCTTGTTATGGTTTCCTGTAAAGCAAAGTTTGTGATCATGGGTTGATTTAACTCTTTGCGCATCTCTCTCTCTAGACTATGTAACATATTCTATGACGTTGGTGACCACAGAGTGTCACATAGACAGCCACTAAAATATGACCTTTGGCCTGTAACAGACGGAACACAGGTGGCAGCGTCACCAAACACTTAAGTATAGATTTTACTATAACACACCTCCATACAAAATATGGTAGTAACAAATATGTCTGTATGACCTAGCATCTGAAATATGAATCATTACTTGCATATTCTTTGTACATGTACAGTAGTTCATAATTTATGAACGGGATCATGTGTCGGACGTACCGTCTGATTATTTCACACGGGTGCGTCCAACACCATACAATGTACGTCCGACACCAACATACTTTGATGATTTACACAACTTTCAGAACAGATTTAGATCTATACATAATGCTGATATATGTTATAAAGTTCAATCCTTCATACAATCAAAACTGGTACCAATTTTACTGTTTAAAATACAAGCCTTCACACATCACAAGAGTTTTGAACACTATAATCTTTAAGTCTGAAAAAGTTATTTTGTGCACGTATGTCCAACACCATGGTATTTGTGATACATGTACATTACTTCCAAATGAAACAGGGTGCCACTCTAATAAGTGAGTCTATAGCACTACCTTTACACATCATGCATACTTAGATTCATAGATACCCCTATTATTATTAACACTAAAAAATCCATGTTTTGAAAGTATCTGAAACAGTTATTGTAGATGGTGCTGATGCACACTAGTCTACATGTAGTATGTACATGTATTACATCCAACTAATACAATTCACAGGCGGTAAAAATAAATACAGAGCTAACTAAATTTAATAGAGGTACATACCACACTTTCTTCCCAAAAAAGTAAATGAAGCTTCCAGCCTCCCTGGGGTATATATGTTTCTCCCTATCTTCACCTTATTCTCTTGCAGATACATGTATGTTCCCCTCTAGCCTCTATACTGCATCAAAAAATATAAAAAATAGAGAGAGAGAGAGTGAGAAAGTACATGTTAATGAAGAACAGTCTTCTTTGGACAATACTCAATAGCAAATTTAATAATAATAGCAAAGACATTGATGTACATGCATCATTGCATACATGATGTACTAATTAAGGCATACATGTATGATGTAGACCCTCTACAGTATATGGGTGAAAACGTTGAACGATGTACAATACGGTCCATATATTTGGCAAGTATTTTAAGGTCCTACCAAATATTATTTTTTTAAATCAAAATGTTAATTGCTCTAGACTCTAGACTAGGTCTACCGTCTAGATCTACTAGATCTAGATAATATTTGAGGGCCTGAAACTGAAACTTTGAAAGGAAACTGTCAGACAAGTTAACCCTAAGAATAGTAACTGCAAATATATGGGGCTTGCACAGCAACAAAGCTAACATTTTTTTATTTACGAGGTTGTATCACCCCTCCAACAAACTTTCAAAGGACTTGGGGATTAGACCTACCTGGAGGCGAATTGAATCTAGATGGGAAACGCTGTCACACTCACGGTTTTTGTTACTTTGACTATAACTCCTTCAGGAGATGCACTTTTAAATGGAATCTCAAAGCTTTTAACCAACATTAAACAAATATCAAAATCCCTCAAAGACCGGAAAAAAAGGTACTCTCGGGGGTATAAATTGAGGGACAGGCATAACAGCCAACATCAAAATCTTGACAAAGAATTTTAATGTGTTCAACAAATGAACAAGGAATGGTTATCGAAAAGGAAGGGATTGAGCTAGCCAAAGTAGGCAGACTGGATCTGGATGCCATATTGTTTAACTGGCCTAGTAAATAGATCGAGATCTAGAGGTCTAGACCTAGACTTTTTTCTAAGATGAATTATTATTTTATTATTCAAATCAGAACTTTGCGAACTTGACACTATAGACCTAGTCACCTAGACAACTTGGAATTGGATAGATTCTAACTGTAGTTATACTATGACGTGCACGTTCGCTGCGCGATGCGCGCAAGGGCCTAGCTATTTGGAATGCTAAAACGCTAATCTCTAGTACAATGATCCTATTCCTAGGCCTACATGATTTACATCATTTACATGGTCCAATTGCAGGACATTTCGTGTGAAAAATGGTCCAATTGCAGGACAGTTTAACAGTGAAAAGATCTACAGAAGATATGAATACAGTCTTACAGATATACTTACTTAATACTTAGATCTAGATATGATCCACATAACTCCACTTATTTTGTGCCTTGCTAGAGTAGAGAGCTGCAGCTGCATGTGCATGAGATATGCATATAGCATATTATGAGGCCTAAAAAAAACAGATGTATTGCCTTTAGGTGCCGCCAAAACTCTGAAAAACACCATACACTGCATGTCTGTATATTCTTTGTGGTGTAAGTCCCCCTTACGTGTTAAGAATCTTAATATAAGATCATCAAATTTCCCATAGGAGGGGGACTTACACCACGAGGAATATACTCCTCGTGATCCGAGTCCCCCTCCAAAATTAATACGTGACGGCAATTAACCCGTTGATATTAATTAACTACCCCTCATTTCCCGCCAATTTATTTCCCGCCAATTCATTTCCCTCCTCTTCAAGACCACGCACTGGCGTATAGGCCTACTGGTGGGGGGGTGGTCTTGGGGGCGCTAGCCCCCCCCCCCCCCCCAATGAAATTGAACCATGACTTATTTTCAATTTCATACAAGTGATTTATAAAATGTTCGTGATATTTCAACAAAATGCGCGTTTTTCCATTTCTGTTGCAAACTGACACATGTCTTACTTATTCCCAAATAGCCAGGAAGTCGAAGAGCATTTGCCATTATGTTTTTCATACCGAAAAGTTTGTTGCATTTTGCGCGTCTGCCTATCCGCTAGCGCTAGTACAGTGCGAGCCAAACCTTCTCCAGCATAGCAGGGCCGAAGCCAGAGTTTGATGTTTGGGGGGGGGGGGGCACATACATGTAATTGATCGACGTCCTGGGGAGGGGTCTATGAGGATGGGTGTGTGATCTTGGGGGGGGGCACGTGCCCCCCCCCCCCCCAAAAAAAAAAAAAAAAAAAAACCTCCCCCCCCCTGGCTACGGGCCTGCTCCATAGACATGTGTACATTAAATACAAAAACGTTGAACTTCTACTTTTATAATTACCCATATCTTTTACATTGATCAACTATTCGAGCCAGAGGAAAAAGAATGTAAATATTGAATAAACATGTAAACTATTGTCCACACAATTTATATCGTATCTTTTGTAGAATTCCGGCCTTTTTTGTTTTAAAACGCCCTTTTTTCTTTTCACACAAAATCAAAAAGCCCCTAATTACACGTATGTCTATGGGGAAAGATGTCGAACCACAGTACAGTGACAAGGTGATTTTTGTTGATTGGTTAGAAGTGTTTCTAATTGTGGCAGAAATGTACCAGTGGAAATGTCTAATAGCTAGAAGAGAACGAGTACATTGTTTTTTCTATTCGTCCTTCATATTGGCTGTATAGAATTCTGGCCTTTTTTATGAATAGAAGTGGTTTCTTTGGGGTCACGAAGTACTCAGTAATCTGTTGCCAATTTTGATTACGCATTTATACACTTGCAACGAATGCTTATGCAATCGCCATGTTATTTGATTTTAATATTTGCGAAGTTTTAGCTGTCAGTTGTTTATCATATTTTCACATAATTATTTATTTTTCATAATTAAAAGCTTATAAGAAATAAAAATTGATAGATTATTTATGATTGATATAATGTGATCTCTTGGTTCAGACCAACGAACGTAGAGGGCAGCAACACACAAGCGTGTTGCTATAAGGAAGGTCAACTCGATACGCGCATGCAGCTGAGCTGCGCGCGTATTTTATTGTTCATGCCAACGAAATCAAATGCCGATCCAATACAACAACAAATTAGTAGCGATCAAAAAACGAATATGAAAGAATATGACTACAACAATATCAAAGATAACTTAAAAAATATGTTGAGGAATATACATACATATAAAAACATACTTTGATATTTAAAACTTTACAAATATAAGTTTCAAGAAACTAAAATCATTACCAAATCGGTGATTGTTGTTATCAGCGATTTCACCAGACGGCTGTATTAGGTGATTTGCGTCGAGACGATTTTGTGACCACTCGCAAAGCATTTCGGGATTGAATATAACCACCTTATTTTCTCTGAGCTCTTCGCTGAACCCATCATCACAGTGCAGCTGCAGCGCAGCGCGCAGCCAATGCAATGCATCCGATGCATGGGTTGTTTTTTCGCCGTCCATGCCATGGTCTCGGACTCAGAGTTGAAATTTAGACCCGGATTTCGGGGATACAGCGCCTTTATTTCAGATTTATAGACTTAAAAGTCAAATGACATTTAAAATTTGAAATCTAACCTTGAACAATCATCGTTGATAAACATCAGCCCTGAAGCCATTACACTTCAAATAAGGCCAGGCAAATTAGATGTCATTGTCTAAGTTGCTAGATCTATGACGAGTCGCCTGAAGCCCCAGCGCATCATCAACGTCACTAGCTAGCTGCGCGACCGGCCCAGACTCGGCGCACCCAGGCCAGAAAAATGACCTCGATTATTACGGTGGTTGTCTATGCATTTATTAGTGGTGCAGCGAAATTCAGCAGAAGAAAATAAGAGATATGAGGTATCCTCGTCACAGGCTTAATATTCCAAAATGAGGAAAAATGTCAAAATCATGATTATTTAAGCTAAATATTTTCTTTAAAAATGAAAGTAATATTTTTAATATTTATACCCAGAATAACCGATCTAATAATTGTTCATTAAAAAATATTTGAAATTAACAAATGAAAAAAAATCAACTCGACAAATTTCCCAAAACCCCACCTTATTTTTTAAAGTGGTCACAAAATTCGAGCGGAGTTGACCTTCCTTATGGGGTGTTGCAAGAAACTTGCGATTGAACGCAAATCGAACGCAACTCCCAAAATTGAGCGTAAGTCCTCCGATTAAACGCAAATCTGCAATTGAACGAAAGTTACGTTCAATCCTGTTGCAAGAAGAAGTTGCGTTTGATCAATTGAACGTAGATCAAGCGCAAGCTTTGCAATTGATTGCAAATCGAACGTAACTTATGTAAGATTTTGGAGGATGCGCAAAATTTGCGTTCGATTTACGTTCAATTGATTGTCCATAGGCTTGTGTACTAAAAATTCTGCAAAAAATTTTTTTTTTGTATTTTGTTTTGAAAACTTGTGTAAATTATGCCATTTTCAATTTTCCATGGGTTTTTTCAAGAAAAACTTGAAATAATGTTATTTTCAATCTTTATAGGCCTCTTCAGCAATTATGCCATTATTTTCACACAATTTCAGTACATTCTCTCCTAATATCATTTTAAAGTGTGTCAATAACCAAAAATATTCTGCTCTTGTTATCAGAGGTCATGGAATATTCAAATTGTGATTTCTGAAATAATTTGTATGAAGAAATGTTGAAGAAATAATAACTCTCCATAGGCACAAAAGCCACTCTTTATTAAAAACACTTCATGCACTGGCAAATGCTTATCAATATTTCTGAGCGTTTGCAGTAAATACAACTCAGAATATGTTTTGCAAGAGCACTGAATTGCTTAAATGCTTTCATTCATACATATCATAATGAATAACATGCCCAATTAAGTTATTTTAGTTTGATTTTCAAATAAAACATACATTTCAGGAGATTGCTACACTTCAAAATCTGAAGCTCTCTTGTTTCTCTCTCTTTAATCATGAGATTGCATCGTAGATATATATCACACTTGCATACAGGGATGAGGTCGAGGCTGATTCTTCCGAGTCATGAGGCAGCTTGAGAGAACTTCCCATAGATTCTGTACAGTGACTCGGACCAAGGCCAGCAAAATGTTGCCTCGAGGTCAGCATTGACTACATCCCTGCTTGGACTTGAAAAGATCCATTGATCTGTGCACAAAAAAGAACACTGCTCAAGACATTCATTATTGATGGACCTTTTATTTTTTATTTTTCAATGTTTCTTGCTCCCAAGGAGTTACTTCTGAGATTCAGTTATATGAAATAAAATTTCATATCATCTAACAGTACATCAAGTGTTTCACCACAGAATGTCTTGTTTGAAATTGACGTGTATCATGCAGAAGACCACAGTCCTTAAGGTTGGCATGAAGAATCCATAGAAGTCCAGTCAGGAAAGCCACAAGCGTTTCTGCTTGAAGGAACAAATCTGGTTTCCAGAAGCAGTCTAATTTGAGGTGAATTTGGAGAGCTTCATGGAGTGAAGTTTTTAAACAAGCAACGCCCTCATTCTGAAGTCCACTCTAATAATGATACTACAGACAGGAGCAGCTCTGAATTCAGTTCTGATAATCAACCTGTTCATAAAAAAATAATAATATGGGAAATAATGCAAGCCCATAACTATACATAGCTTGGGTTAGTTCAAATTTTGTCCTTTCAGTGCAAGAACGCCCTTAGCAAACAAATTTTGTGCACCCATCGGTGCAGAAATGCCCCTATGTCTGCTGGTAAGGGCCTTGTTTGCACCCAAATGATGATATGATAGAGGGATAGTGGCTTACTCCTGAGACCATAGTAATTGGCAATTTGCCATGATGTAATCTAAAAAAGTGTGAACTGATTGTTTTTCCCCAAATAAAAGAATCATGGAAATTAAAATATGCAATAAATTAAATCAATGAAAGCAAAATACACACTTTCATACAGTACACCTTGGATGAGCACAACAACCCCCCCCCCCCCATCAATGGGGTGTCTTCATTGCTGAGAAGTCCAGTCAAGATAGGGATTTGTGTTTGCCTTTTTCATTTTGCATTATCCTTGGGTCAATGTGTACAGATTTCACCCCCATCTGCATTACGATCATGGTGAATTATTAATAATAATACAGTTTACATGTAACCTACCATTTAAGAGTTGATAAAATGAATCAATCAGCTGGTTGCAAGAACACACATTGTAGCAGACACAGTTAAGGTGGTTCTGAGGTTTCTTGTTTATTCCAGACTTCTTTGTCATCATAACTGTAGTAAGCAATTAAAAGCAAAAAGCAAAGAGATAAAACATGTTCATGAAATTAATATACAAATTAAGCTCAGTTGCCAGTGTGTTAATCATTATAGAAGTCCCAGGGTGTTTTGATTAAAGTCACTTCTGGCCTGGGGAGGGGCACTATGGTTCCTCAGCCATGGGCGGCGCAATAACAAATTTATGAATCATACCTTTTGCTTTAATTTACTAAAAAAAAGCTTGAAATAGAATGCTAAACTTTGGTGTACATATTCCTTTCTAGAGCATTCCTAACAACTTTACTTTAAAAAATCTGGTATAAAAAAAAATCCTTTCATGTTTTTTTTTTAAATATTTTTTCTTAACTTCTTAAATGTATTTTTTTTGTACCTGGGAATTGCAAATTTGGTCTCAAAAGTTGCGTGAGACTTGAAAGTAAAACGCCAGTCAGTGGTGCGGTAATAAAATTTTGAGTGGCAGATTTATTCTGAAAAATGTGAAGGGGGACCATATGCCCCCCCCCCCCCGAGTATTGTGCTTGATGTAAAAGGATGTAAAAAAAAATCATGATTATGCATTCAATATTAATAAAATGATAATGATGCACCATATGAGACACCCTTTTACTGTAAGCACCTGGAAAAGCATTGTAATCATCCTTTAAACAATTTAAAGTGAAAAAAAATCTGTCATCTATATAGCACCTCATGTGCTTGCATAAAAATCAAGTTAAGACTAGAGTCAGTTACATAGTAGCCCGGGGGGGGGGGGGACTCACGAAATAATGCATATGGGGATGTGCCCGCTGGAATGGGTTGCCTTTTTGGAAGAAATCCCTAAACATGGGGTATGGTTTTATGCTGGAAAATCCCTAAACATGGCCCAATTTTAGATACTGGCCTTAAACATGGGTCCATATACTACTCCAATGTCTTAGGTGCAAATACAAAATTACCTTACTACATTTTGGGCGATAACCTTTTTTTTTTTTTTTTGCTTGTCAAGTTTTCCAGGCGAAAATGTGCCCCCCCCCCCTTGTAGAAATCCTGGATCCGCCCCTGCAATGAATCCCAAAATGACCTGTAAATATGGGTACGGGTTTGAAACCTTCAGCCACACACCTTTGTCCAAACCAAATCTAAGTACCTCCCCCCCCCCCCCCCCCGGCATAGTAGACCTACATATTGAATCTAAAAAATAGATTTATTTAGGCTTACATGTATATCTTTTTATATTTATATGTGATGGATATTAAAACTGTGACTCATACGGCACATCATTACAAATCAACGACACAAATAGACTGTCCTTGCAAAGAACCTCTTGTGCAATCTGCCCGTAAGAAATTTTAAAAAGAGCCCCGGGCGGGCAACTCCCTATTCAATGTTAAACTTCCCCAAGAATGTGGCAGATGTGGCCAATAGGTTAGCCCGATAACATCTTTAAAATAATTAATAATATACATGTAGACCCCCTATACCTTTGGTTTTTTTTGGCCTGGCGAAAATTGTGGAGAACCCCCCCCCCTCCAAAAAATAAAAAATAAATTAATAAAATAATAATAAAAAAATTAAAAAAATTCCTCCAAAGTCAAGAGCAAAATTTTCATTCTATCCCAGGCCAGGCAAAGGAAAGTCATAAAAAGGGAGGTTAGACAGACTCTTAAAAAAGAGAGACTAATGGAGAGGATCTAATAATGGAAGTCTTTGATTTAAAGCCTAACGTTAAATTAAAAATCCTTTAGTTAAAAACAAAAAATTGCTTTCTGTCGACTGCATTGAATCCATTTACTGGATGGTTATTCGCCGTTGAAACTGATATAACTTAAAAATCATTTCAAATATGAACAATAATAATCTTTTAAGGTCATTTTCGATATTTCATACATAATTAGCAATAGCAGGGGCCGCGGAACCGGGGGGGGGGGGCTTCAGCCCCCCACTTTTTTCCAAAACCGTGTACAAAAACGTCAAAAATGATCATATGATTGTGATTTTTAGCATGGTCAGCCCCCCCACTTTGAAAACCGTTCCGCGGCCCCTGATTAGAGCCTACAAATTTACTTGCTTCAGGGTGATTTTTAACAGCACTGCACCGGGAATGTCCTGCCGTGTTGTTGGTACAACAGTGCATTACCGACACAAAAAGTCAAGAGTGGGACTGGGTTTAAACTGTGTGGTAAAAAAATGTTTGAAGGTGAAATTTCGACTGGCGATAAAGATACATTTTCACATTTTACAAAATAATTTTTTCCCTGGCATAGGTCTAAAACATATAAATTCTCTGAAAACATACTTAATGGAGAAAGAAAGCTGTGAAAAATGAATATTTTCTACTTACTCTCTTCCACAATCACGATTATTGCAAGGATTATTTTGCTTCATCAGCTAGTCTTGTGCTGCAGACCCTGTTTACAGCTGCAAATCAGCTGCAACTTGCGTTCAATCGCAAGCCTTTTTCTTGCAACGCAAATTGGCGATTGATTGCTAGTTGCAGTCGATCGGAATCGGCTGCAAAGTTGCAGTCGATTTGCAATCAATTGCAACGTAACTTTCTTGCAACGCCCCATTAGAGCAACACGCTTGTGTGTTGCTGCCCTCTACGTTCGTTGGTTCAGACTGATCACTAAATTGGTACGTAATTTGTCAGCACAGCGCACGCATCGAGGTCATGCGCGCTGTACATGAGGTGAGCAAAAATCACACGTACTTGTACTTGTCCCAGCACGCGCATGAACACGCGTCAGACCAGCGCGTACTGCTAGTGTCTTTCTGGTGACCTTCATCTACGCAGATGCAACAAATTGGGCGAAACTTTTCAACATGATGATAGTCACTAATGGGCCTTATGGGGTGTTGCAAGAAAGTTACGTTGCAATTGATTGCAAATCGACTGCAACTTTGCAGCCGATTCCGATCGACTGCAATTAGCAATCAATCGCCAATTTGCGTTGCAAGAAAAAGGCTTGCGATTGAACGCAAGTTGCAGCTGATTTGCAGCTGTAAACAGGGTCTGCAGCACAAGACTAGCCAAAAAAGCAAAATAATGGCTTGCAACAATCCTGGATCTGGAAGAGAGTAAGTAGAAAATATTCATTTTTCAGACAATTCTTTCTCCATTATGTATGTTTTCAGAGAATTTATATATTTTAGACCTATGCCAGGGAAAAAATTATTTTGAAAAGAGTGAAAATGTATCTTTATCGCCGGTCGAAATTTCACCTTCAACAAATTTTCTACCACACAATTGTAATCCCAGTCCCACACTTGACTTTTTGTGTCGGTAATGCACGGTTGTATCAACAACACGGCAGGTCATAACCCAGGGAGCTCCCGCCCGCGCAGCGGGGGGGGGGGGGGGGGGAGCTGCGCGGGCCGGAGCTCCCTGGGTTAGGCAGGTCATTGCCGGTGCAGTGCTGTTAAAAGTCACCCTGAAGCAAGTAAATGTGTAGGCTCTAATTATGTATGAAACATCGAAAATGACCTTCAAAGATTATTTTTGTTCCTATTTGAAATAATTCTTTAAGTTATATCGGTTTCAGCGGCGAATAGCCATCCAGTAAATAGAAATTAAAGACTTCCATTACTACAGTACATGTACCTTCTACTTCTAGTTGTACTAGTTCCTCTCCATTTGTCTCTCTTTTTTTAAAGGTCTGTCTAACGTTAACCTCCCTTTTTATGACTTTCCTTGGCCTGGGATAAAGTGAAAATTTTGCTGTTTCGACTTTTGTTTTTATTAAAAAAAAGTTTATTATTCATTTTTTTATTTTTTTAAATTTTTTTTTGGGGGGGTTCTCCAGACTCCACATATCTCGCCAGACAAGAAAAAAAAAAAAATGTATAGGGGGTCTACATGTATTGGGCTACTTTTCAGAATCTATTGGCCACATCTGCCACATTCTTGGGGAAGTTTTAACATTGAATAGGGAGTTGCCTGCCCAGGGCTCTTTGTAAAATTTCTTACGGGCAGATTGCACAAGAGGTTCTTTGCAAGGACAGTCTATTTGTGCCGTTGATTTGTAATGATGTGCCGTATGAGTCACATTTTTAATATCCATCACATATAAATATAAAAAGATATACATGTACATGATGTAGGCCTAAATACATTTATTTTTTAGATTCAATATGTAGATCTACTACGCCGGGGGGGGGGGGGTTAGATTTAGTTTGGACAAAGGTGTGCGGCTGAAGGTTCGAAACCCGTACCCATATTTACATGTCATTTTGGCTAAAAAGGTACCCATTATTAGGGATTCATTACAGGGGCGGATCCAGGATTTCCAAAGGGGGGGGGGGGGCACATTTTCGCCTGGAAGACTTGACAAGCAAAAAAAAGAAAAAGGTTATCGCCCAAAATGTAAGGTCATTTTATGTATTTGCACCTAAGACATTGGAGTAGAATATGGACCCATGTTTAAAGTATACACACAAAGAAAATTCACGAAAGTGATGATTATAGACAAATTATATATGAATGGAAAGGTCTTGTCTTTTTATACACAAATATGTCACTAAAAAGTCTTATCGATGTCGTGGAAATGCAAGAAATGAAATTATTAGAGACCATTCTAAGCCCCCCAGACCGACAGTTCACGCAGTGAAAACAGTCGAGAATAATGACGTCACACAATAATCGAGCTCATCATCCCTCTGTGCATAATACACTGAATCACCTTACTGACCTCTTCAATATCTTCCGAATTTACTGTTTTCTTCATGTAATGTGACATCCGAATTCTGTTTTCGACAACTTCAGACTATAAGGGAACCAGAACTGTGTTATTTTGCCCGTTTTTTATTGAATTGTGAACTGGAAAGATCGATTTTGTCCACTCGACAGTCTTCGTTGTGTTGCTCTACTAACTATTGAAAAACTCCAAGCTGCACGGTCCCATTCACTTGCTCCCGATGCATGTTGCAGGCTACGCTGTTTGATCCAGTCAAAAGTCAAGGTAAGCATGTTTGGAAACTGTACTTGTTCTGACGATGCATTCAGGTCAGATGACAGATACAGATCTGATATAAGTTTAGAATCATGCATTTTGGCATAACTACTATTAAAATTAAAAAGTTTTTATTTTAGAAATAATGTTTTTGTACAATTCCACCCAAGGCCAAGGCAAGGCCTTGGCAAGGGTTCATTACATGCCGCCACGCACAGAAAAATCAAGCCATAGAAGTCGTGTGTTGTGGACCCAAGAAGTGAGATCCCAGACGCCTCCAGGCTAAGCACGCGCGAACCACTAGTTAGAAATCCACTGCCAAACGCGGTTCGTGGTGCGGGGTTAGTATACTTAATACGTGTGAGTGGCACAATTCCAGCAGATTTTTTCTTCAGATTTCTAAAACTGGTCAGGACTCAGGCAGGCAATTAAATTATTTAGGAGCACTGAGTGGTATGGACCATGGCTGAAAATCTGCTGTTTCAGAGGAATGTTTAAGTTTTTATTATACACAGAATTATATCACCATGATGCCGATGTCATGAAGCCAGACAAATTTTCAGCAGTGATTACCCTGATTCCTGGCCAAAATCACTCACACGTATTGCGAGGTTAGTATTAGTATACTACTAGTACGTATTGCGAGGTTAGTATTATGGGGTGTTGCAAGAAAGTTACGTTGCAATTGATTGCAAATCGACTGCAACTTTGCAGCCGATTCCGATCGACTGCAACTAGCAATCAATCGCCAATTTGCGTTGCAAGAAAAAGGCTTGCGATTGAACGCAAGTTGCAGCTGATTTGCAGCTGTAAACAGGGTCTGCAGCACAAGACTAGCCAAAAAAGCAAAATAATGGCTTGCAACAATCCTGGATCTGGAAGATAGTAAGTAGAAAATATTCATTTTTCAGACAATTCTTTCTCCATTATGTATGTTTTCAGAGAATTTATATATTTTAGACCTATGCCAGGGAAAAAATTATTTTGAAAAGAGTGAAAATGTATCTTTATCGCCGGTCGAAATTTCACCTTCAACAAATTTTCTACCACACAATTGTAATCCCAGTCCCACACTTGACTTTTTGTGTCGGTAATGCACGGTTGTATCAACAACACGGCAGGTCATAACCCAGGGAGCTCCCGCCCGCGCAGCGGGGGGGGGGGGGGGGGGGGGGGGAGCTGCGCGGGCCGGAGCTCCCTGGGTTAGGCAGGTCATTGCCGGTGCAGTGCTGTTAAAAGTCACCCTGAAGCAAGTAAATGTGTAGGCTCTAATTATGTATGAAACATCGAAAATGACCTTCAAAGATTATTTTTGTTCCTATTTGAAATAATTCTTTAAGTTATATCGGTTTCAGCGGCGAATAGCCATCCAGTAAATAGAAATTAAAGACTTCCATTACTACAGTACATGTACCTTCTACTTCTAGTTGTACTAGTTCCTCTCCATTTGTCTCTCTTTTTTTAAAGGTCTGTCTAACGTTAACCTCCCTTTTTATGACTTTCCTTGGCCTGGGATAAAGTGAAAATTTTGCTGTTTCGACTTTTGTTTTTATTAAAAAAAAGTTTATTATTCATTTTTTTATTCTTTTAATTTTTTTTTGGGGGGGGTTCTCCAGACTCCACATATCTCGCCAGACAAGAAAAAAAAAAAAAAAATGTATAGGGGGTCTACATGTATTGGGCTACTTTTCAGAATCTATTGGCCACATCTGCCACATTCTTGGGGAAGTTTTAACATTGAATAGGGAGTTGCCTGCCCAGGGCTCTTTGTAAAATTTCTTACGGGCAGATTGCACAAGAGGTTCTTTGCAAGGACAGTCTATTTGTGCCGTTGATTTGTAATGATGTGCCGTATGAGTCACATTTTTAATATCCATCACATATAAATATAAAAAGATATACATGTACATGATGTAGGCCTAAATACATTTATTTTTTAGATTCAATATGTAGATCTACTACGCCGGGGGGGGGGGTTAGATTTAGTTTGGACAAAGGTGTGCGGCTGAAGGTTCGAAACCCGTACCCATATTTACATGTCATTTTGGCTAAAAAGGTACCCATTATTAGGGATTCATTACAGGGGCGGATCCAGGATTTCCAAAGGGGGGGGGCACATTTTCGCCTGGAAGACTTGACAAGCAAAAAAAAGAAAAAGGTTATCGCCCAAAATGTAAGGTCATTTTATGTATTTGCACCTAAGACATTGGAGTAGAATATGGACCCATGTTTAAAGTATACACACAAAGAAAATTCACGAAAGTGATGATTATAGACAAATTATATATGAATGGAAAGGTCTTGTCTTTTTATACACAAATATGTCACTAAAAAGTCTTATCGATGTCGTGGAAATGCAAGAAATGAAATTATTAGAGACCATTCTAAGCCCCCCAGACCGACAGTTCACGCAGTGAAAACAGTCGAGAATAATGACGTCACACAATAATCGAGCTCATCATCCCTCTGTGCATAATACACTGAATCACCTTACTGACCTCTTCAATATCTTCCGAATTTACTGTTTTCTTCATGTAATGTGACATCCGAATTCTGTTTTCGACAACTTCAGACTATAAGGGAACCAGAACTGTGTTATTTTGCCCGTTTTTTATTGAATTGTGAACTGGAAAGATCGATTTTGTCCACTCGACAGTCTTCGTTGTGTTGCTCTACTAACTATTGAAAAACTCCAAGCTGCACGGTCCCATTCACTTGCTCCCGATGCATGTTGCAGGCTACGCTGTTTGATCCAGTCAAAAGTCAAGGTAAGCATGTTTGGAAACTGTACTTGTTCTGACGATGCATTCAGGTCAGATGACAGATACAGATCTGATATAAGTTTAGAATCATGCATTTTGGCATAACTACTATTAAAATTAAAAAGTTTTTATTTTAGAAATAATGTTTTTGTACAATTCCACCCAAGGCCAAGGCAAGGCCTTGGCAAGGGTTCATTACATGCCGCCACGCACAGAAAAATCAAGCCATAGAAGTCGTGTGTTGTGGACCCAAGAAGTGAGATCCCAGACGCCTCCAGGCTAAGCACGCGCGAACCACTAGTTAGAAATCCACTGCCAAACGCGGTTCGTGGTGCGGGGTTAGTATACTTAATACGTGTGAGTGGCACAATTCCAGCAGATTTTTTCTTCAGATTTCTAAAACTGGTCAGGACTCAGGCAGGCAATTAAATTATTTAGGAGCACTGAGTGGTATGGACCATGGCTGAAAATCTGCTGTTTCAGAGGAATGTTTAAGTTTTTATTATACACAGAATTATATCACCATGATGCCGATGTCATGAAGCCAGACAAATTTTCAGCAGTGATTACCCTGATTCCTGGCCAAAATCACTCACACGTATTGCGAGGTTAGTATTAGTATACTACTAGTACGTATTGCGAGGTTAGTATTATGGGGTGTTGCAAGAAAGTTACGTTGCAATTGATTGCAAATCGACTGCAACTTTGCAGCCGATTCCGATCGACTGCAACTAGCAATCAATCGCCAATTTGCGTTGCAAGAAAAAGGCTTGCGATTGAACGCAAGTTGCAGCTGATTTGCAGCTGTAAACAGGGTCTGCAGCACAAGACTAGCCAAAAAAGCAAAATAATGGCTTGCAACAATCCTGGATCTGGAAGATAGTAAGTAGAAAATATTCATTTTTCAGACAATTCTTTCTCCATTATGTATGTTTTCAGAGAATTTATATATTTTAGACCTATGCCAGGGAAAAAATTATTTTGAAAAGAGTGAAAATGTATCTTTATCGCCGGTCGAAATTTCACCTTCAACAAATTTTCTACCACACAATTGTAATCCCAGTCCCACACTTGACTTTTTGTGTCGGTAATGCACGGTTGTATCAACAACACGGCAGGTCATAACCCAGGGAGCTCCCGCCCGCGCAGCGGGGGGGGGGGGGGGGGGGGGGGGAGCTGCGCGGGCCGGAGCTCCCTGGGTTAGGCAGGTCATTGCCGGTGCAGTGCTGTTAAAAGTCACCCTGAAGCAAGTAAATGTGTAGGCTCTAATTATGTATGAAACATCGAAAATGACCTTCAAAGATTATTTTTGTTCCTATTTGAAATAATTCTTTAAGTTATATCGGTTTCAGCGGCGAATAGCCATCCAGTAAATAGAAATTAAAGACTTCCATTACTACAGTACATGTACCTTCTACTTCTAGTTGTACTAGTTCCTCTCCATTTGTCTCTCTTTTTTTAAAGGTCTGTCTAACGTTAACCTCCCTTTTTATGACTTTCCTTGGCCTGGGATAAAGTGAAAATTTTGCTGTTTCGACTTTTGTTTTTATTAAAAAAAAGTTTATTATTCATTTTTTTATTCTTTTAATTTTTTTTTGGGGGGGGTTCTCCAGACTCCACATATCTCGCCAGACAAGAAAAAAAAAAAAAAAATGTATAGGGGGTCTACATGTATTGGGCTACTTTTCAGAATCTATTGGCCACATCTGCCACATTCTTGGGGAAGTTTTAACATTGAATAGGGAGTTGCCTGCCCAGGGCTCTTTGTAAAATTTCTTACGGGCAGATTGCACAAGAGGTTCTTTGCAAGGACAGTCTATTTGTGCCGTTGATTTGTAATGATGTGCCGTATGAGTCACATTTTTAATATCCATCACATATAAATATAAAAAGATATACATGTACATGATGTAGGCCTAAATACATTTATTTTTTAGATTCAATATGTAGATCTACTACGCCGGGGGGGGGGGTTAGATTTAGTTTGGACAAAGGTGTGCGGCTGAAGGTTCGAAACCCGTACCCATATTTACATGTCATTTTGGCTAAAAAGGTACCCATTATTAGGGATTCATTACAGGGGCGGATCCAGGATTTCCAAAGGGGGGGGGGGCACATTTTCGCCTGGAAGACTTGACAAGCAAAAAAAAGAAAAAGGTTATCGCCCAAAATGTAAGGTCATTTTATGTATTTGCACCTAAGACATTGGAGTAGAATATGGACCCATGTTTAAAGTATACACACAAAGAAAATTCACGAAAGTGATGATTATAGACAAATTATATATGAATGGAAAGGTCTTGTCTTTTTATACACAAATATGTCACTAAAAAGTCTTATCGATGTCGTGGAAATGCAAGAAATGAAATTATTAGAGACCATTCTAAGCCCCCCAGACCGACAGTTCACGCAGTGAAAACAGTCGAGAATAATGACGTCACACAATAATCGAGCTCATCATCCCTCTGTGCATAATACACTGAATCACCTTACTGACCTCTTCAATATCTTCCGAATTTACTGTTTTCTTCATGTAATGTGACATCCGAATTCTGTTTTCGACAACTTCAGACTATAAGGGAACCAGAACTGTGTTATTTTGCCCGTTTTTTATTGAATTGTGAACTGGAAAGATCGATTTTGTCCACTCGACAGTCTTCGTTGTGTTGCTCTACTAACTATTGAAAAACTCCAAGCTGCACGGTCCCATTCACTTGCTCCCGATGCATGTTGCAGGCTACGCTGTTTGATCCAGTCAAAAGTCAAGGTAAGCATGTTTGGAAACTGTACTTGTTCTGACGATGCATTCAGGTCAGATGACAGATACAGATCTGATATAAGTTTAGAATCATGCATTTTGGCATAACTACTATTAAAATTAAAAAGTTTTTATTTTAGAAATAATGTTTTTGTACAATTCCACCCAAGGCCAAGGCAAGGCCTTGGCAAGGGTTCATTACATGCCGCCACGCACAGAAAAATCAAGCCATAGAAGTCGTGTGTTGTGGACCCAAGAAGTGAGATCCCAGACGCCTCCAGGCTAAGCACGCGCGAACCACTAGTTAGAAATCCACTGCCAAACGCGGTTCGTGGTGCGGGGTTAGTATACTTAATACGTGTGAGTGGCACAATTCCAGCAGATTTTTTCTTCAGATTTCTAAAACTGGTCAGGACTCAGGCAGGCAATTAAATTATTTAGGAGCACTGAGTGGTATGGACCATGGCTGAAAATCTGCTGTTTCAGAGGAATGTTTAAGTTTTTATTATACACAGAATTATATCACCATGATGCCGATGTCATGAAGCCAGACAAATTTTCAGCAGTGATTACCCTGATTCCTGGCCAAAATCACTCACACGTATTGCGAGGTTAGTATTAGTATACTACTAGTACGTATTGCGAGGTTAGTATTAGTATACTAACCACGAACCGCGTTTGGCAGTGGATTTCTAACTAGTGGGTCGCGCGTGCTGGGATCTCACTTCTTGGGTCCACGACTTCTATTGCTTGAATTTTCTGTGCGCGGCGGCATGTAATGAACCCTTGGGTGGGCCAAAATTAGAGTCTGGTGTTTCTTTCTGATTAGAGTGTTGCTGCATATATGTATGCGTAATGCCTTCAACAATGAAGATAAATGCAATCTTTGTAATGACACAGAGACTCAGAGAGCACCGTACCTCAAGTGATGTTCGTGTAGTCTCCACTTCACTACTGGAGTACTGCTACAGCCTACACTACGCTACACACTTACCCGGGTAGGTGTGGCGTACATGTACGGTAGTGTAGCGGTAGTGAAGTGGAGTGGGGCCTACACAAACATCACTTGAGGTAGAGCACCAGTGTTCTGAGTGGAACTTTTCAGGTGTCTAAACCTACTATCATTTGTTGTTGACCGGGAATTACATGCCACCGCACGTCATCAATCATCACGATAATTAAATTCATACTTTGATTTGATTATTTAAACTATTTCTTTTTTTCTCTCTTCTACACACAGATCTGCACAATTGCTAACTCTGGTGACTTCTGGTCTCTGCTTGCTACCTCAATCTGGGAGATTCCATCATGTCCTTTTACTATGATTTGGATATAGCCATTTTTTTCTTCACTCTTTCCAGGACCTACGGTTTGCAAGTTGTGGAATGATAATGATACAAAAGAAAAAATTTCTTTATCAATCTTGGAAACAATTTTGAGCACAGTTTTGGAGAGGACTAAGAAATTTTACTCGGACAGGAATACAGCTTGTCAAAAATAATAACACACAATTTAAAACGAAAGAACAATTTTAATGTTACTAGGGCATTTTGCGAGAAATGTTATACTCAATCACACGTCCCAAATCAAGGGAAAGTCCTTTGATTAAACATGTAGTTGAATTGCGATTGCAACTCGACCTTATTACGCTTAAATTTGAATTTAAGACTTACGCTTGATTTGCAATTGAACATAAGTTTCTTGCAGTGCCCCATAAGTATGTTTTGTTATCAGATATTTAACGTGCTGATTTTTCTCGAAAGGTATAATATATTTGTCCTTTTAAACGGTATTTGAATATGGGTACGCCTTTTATTTGTTTTCCACAATATTTATTGCATGTATGAACAGAAGTGAAATATTTATTGTGAAGCACTGTGAATGTTGTGTGATGGTTCATCATCAGACTGAAAGCCTGGTGGATGTGAGGAAGTGGCCTGGATGAAAGAAAAGTGAACATGTGTCCAATTACTGATTTGCATATTCTAAGACAATTTTGTTTCTGGATAAATTTTGCTATGCATTCCCTACATTAAGAGTAAAGGAGAAGTCCACGCAATCAAAAATTCATTTGAATTTAAAGAAAAATAACAAGATATTGCAGGAAATTTCATAAAAACTTTGATTCAAATTTATATAATTACTATTTTAACAGTTCCGTAAATATAACCTATTGTGATCAGATGAAGAGTTTCCTATCGTCAAATCTGCAAAGAATAAAAAACAAAATGCCACAAAAAATAGAAACGAATGTGATGTGAGTGACAACTCTAATTTGCATATCATTGTTTTGTGTATATGACTGTTTTGAGTAAAAACAACAAGGGAAATCACTCTATTCAAATAATTTTTAGTTGATGTGGACTTGACTTTTAACTCTACCCCTCCCATCCCAAATAAGAGTAGAAATAATCTAATCAAGAACTTGAAAATCAAAAGCAGCAATTAAGAAGCAAGATTTGATAAATACCCAGGTCTGAATAGAATTTCACAAGAAAATAAAAAGAGAAAAAAAAGATGGGTAGGGACGGGGAAGGAATAAAAAAAAAATACCCAGAAAAACAAAATCCGAGTTTCGAACCAGGGTCCTCGCACATGACAAAACAATGGCCAACGCATTTGGCCACAGACCATCGCCCTTACAGGATGGCATTTTTAAGATATATGAAAGAAAGTCCGCTCGCCGCTGTTTCCTAATAATGCTTCGGCAATTCAACTGCAATTTCAGTCATTTCGCGATGGATATTGCCGTGTTTTTTTTGTGATTCCTGACTTTGCTACTTAATGAAATTTCATAATTTTTGTTCAGTCATAAAGAAGAATGTCTATGCTTTATATTGACTATAACATTAATGTGACGCAAGTGTGATTTCTACGTGAAAATATGCTTTGTTTATTCACCTATATTTCTTGAAAAAAAAAAAAAAATTCTAAGCTAAATATCGGTCACCAAAATACGTTAAATGTGCACTTTTTTTCACTGTTCAGTAAATTCAAACTTTTATCTATATAACAAGACCAATCTTAAGAGGAATAAACAATTCTAAGAGCAAAAAACGCTGATTGGAAAGATCGTCTCCAATGGGCTGCTGTCAGCTCAGCTGCTCACTGCTCATTGTGTGACGTCACTCAGCTGGAGCTCGCAAGAGGACCGGTGGAAGGCAGAAATATGGCATGAAAATAAATCATTTTTGAGAGCTGATTTCTGCAATCTCTGATCACTATTTTGAAAAGTGAAGTTATATATCTGATTAGTAATACTTCCCCTTTACAATGATGACCACATAAAGTCATTATAAAATACTTTTGATTCTTTGGATGTATACTTTAAGGACATTATCTAAAAAATGGGCCATGCTTAGGGATTTTCCAGCATAAAACCATACCCCATGTTTAGGGATTTCTTCAAAAAAGGCGACCCATTCCTGCGACATATCCCAATATGCCTTATTTCATGAGTACCCCCCCCCCTCCCCCGGGCTACTATGTAGCTGACTCTTGATTTTTATGCAAGCACATGAGGTGCTATATAGATCACAGATTTTTTTTTCACTTTAAATTGTTTAATGGATGATTACAATGCTTTTCCAGGTGCTTTCAGTTAAAGGGTGTCTCATATGGTGCATCATTATTAATATTGAATGCATAATCATGATTTTTTTTACATCCTTTTACATCAAGCACAATACTGGGGGGGGGGGGCATATGGTCCCCCTTGACATTTTTCAGAATAAATCTGCCTCTCAAAATGTTATTACCGCACCGCTGACTCACGTTTTACTTTCAAGTCTCGCAACTTTTGAGACCAAATTTGCCATTCCCAGGTACAGTGTCAGGAAATTATGCAACATTATGTTTGTTCAAGTTCATGTCAGACAAAAACATGATTACATGTAAAAAGTCAATATTCATAATGGTAAATTTTTTTATTGACAATAGTAATTTAATGTCACTGATGAACTTTGTCTTGAAAATAACAATTAAAAAAAATACATTTAAGAAGTTAAGAAAAATATTAAAAAAAAAACATGAAAGGAATTTATTTTAATACCAGATTTTTAAAAGTAAAGTTGTTAGGAATGCTCTAGAAAGGAATATGTACACCAAAGTTTAGCATTCTATTACAAGCTTTTTTAGTAAATTAAAGCAAAAGGTATGATTTCATAATTTTTTTAATTGCGCCGCCCATGGCTGAGGAACCATAGTGCCCCTCCCCAGGCCAGAAGTGACTTTAATGAAAACACCCTGGGACTACTATAATGATTAACACACTGGCAACTGAGCTTAACTTGTATATTAATTTCATGAACATGTTTTATCTCTTTGCTTTTTGCTTTTAATTGCTTACTACAGTTATGATGACAAAGAAGTCTGGAATAAACAAGAAACCTCAGAACCACGATAACTGTGTCTGCTACAATGTGTGTTCTTGCAACCAGCTGATTGATTCATTTTATCAACTCTTGAATGGTAGGTTACATGTAAACTGTATTATTATTAATAATTCACCATGATCGTAATGCGGATGGGGGTGAAATCTGTACACATTGACCCAAGGATAATGCAAAATGAAAAAGGCAAACACAAATCTCTATCTTGACTGGACTTCTCAGCAATGAAGACATCCCATTGATGGGGGAGGGGAGGGGGTGGTTGTTGTGCTCATCCAAGGTGTACTGTATGAAAGTGTGTATTTTGCTTTAATTGATTTAATTTATTGCACATTTTAATTTCCATGATTCATTTATTTGGGGAAAAACAATCAGTTCACACTTTTTTAGATTACATCATGGCAAATTGCCAATTACTATGGTCTCAGGAGTAAGCCACTATCCCTCTATCATATCATCATGTCGGTGCAAACAACGCCCATACCAGCAGGCATAGGGGCATTTCTGCACCGATGGGGTGCACAAAAATGTTTTGCTAAGGGCATTCTTGCACTGAAAGGACAAAATTTGAACTTACCCAAGCTATGTATAGTTATGGGCTTGCATTATTTCCTATATTATTATTTTTTATGAACAGGTTGATTATCAGAACTGAATTCAGAGCTGCTCCTGTCTGTAGTATCATTATTAGAGTGGACTTCAGAATGAGGGCGTTGCTTGTTTAAAAACTTCACTCCATGAAGCTCTCCAAATTCACCTCAAATTAGACTGCTTCTGGAAACCAGATTTGTTCCTTCAAGCAGAAACGCTTGTGGCTTTCCTGACTGGACTTCTATGGATTCTTCATGCCAACCTTAAGGACTGTGGTCTTCTGCATGATACACGTCAATTTCAAACAAGACATTCTGTGGTGAAACACTTGATGTACTGTTAGATGATATGAAATTTTATTTCATATAACTGAATCTCAGAAGTAACTCCTTGGGAGCAAGAAACATTGAAAAATAAAAAATAAAAGGTCCATCAATAATGAATGTCTTGAGCAGTGTTCTTTTTTGTGCACAGATCAATGGATCTTTTCAAGTCCAAGCAGGGATGTAGTCAATGCTGACCTCGAGGCAACATTTTGCTGGCCTTGGTCCGAGTCACTGTACAGAATCTATGGGAAGTTCTCTCAAGCTGCCTCATGACTCGGAAGAATCAGCCTCGACCTCATCCCTGTATGCAAGTGTGATATATATCTACGATGCAATCTCATGATTAAAGAGAGAGAAACAAGAGAGCTTCAGATTTTGAAGTGTAGCAATCTCCTGAAATGTATGTTTTATTTGAAAATCAAACTAAAATAACTTAATTGGGCATGTTATTCATTATGATATGTATGAATGAAAGCATTTAAGCAATTTAGTACTCTTGCAAAACAAATTCTGAGTTGTATTATTTTACTGCAAACCCTGAGAAATATTGATAAGCATTTGCCAGTGCATGAAGTGTTTTAATAAAGAGTGGCTTTTGTGCCTATGGAGAGTTATTATTTCTTCAATATTTCTTCATACGAATTATTTCAGAAATCACAATTTGAATATTCCATGACCTCTGATAACAAGAGCAGAATATTTTTGGTGATTGACACACTTTAAAATGATATTAGGAGAGAATGTAGTAAAGTGTGAAAATAATGGCATAATTGCTGTAGAGGCCTACGAAGATTGAAAATAACATTATTTTAAGTTTTTCTTGAAAAAACCTATGGAAAATTGAAAATGGCATAATTTACACAAGTTTTCAACAACAACAAAAAAAAAAAAAATTAGGGTGCAGAATTAGTACACAAGCCTATGGACAATCAATTGAACGTAAATCGAGCGCAAATTTTGCGCGTCCTCCAATATCTCACATAAGTTACGTTCGATTTGCAATCAATCGCAAAGCTTGCGCTTGATCTACGTTCAATTGATCAAACGCAACTTCTTCTTGCAACAGGATTGAACGTAACTTGCGTTCAATTGCAGATTTGCGTTTAATCGGAGGACTTACGCTCAATTTTGGGAGTTGCGTTCGATTTGCGTTCAATCGCAAGTTTCTTGCAACACCCCATTAGTGTCCACTAACTAGTAGTATACAAATATACACTGTCTTGAGAGGTTCTGGTTAAAACTATGCGCAAGAGGTGACTCCAATAGTACTATTTGCTGAGAGGCGCAGCCCCGAAGCAAATGGTACTTTTGGAGTCACCGAGACCCATAGTTTTAACCAGTACCTCGAATAGAAGGCATGGTATATTTGTTTTATATCCTGCATCAAAAATTTATTCATTAAAAAAAAAAAAAAAAAAAAACATTTTTGGGACCAAAAAAAAATTTAGAACAAAAAAAATGTCAATTTTTATCTAAAAAGATTTAGAATATTTTGTTTTCATTAAATTTAGATTTGAAGAAAAAAAAATTCAATTAAAAAAATAAAATAAATAAAATTTGTCAACTCCCAAATAGTACTCTTATATAGTACTTTCTGAAAATAGTTCAAATATTTCTGGTCATGTAACGAGCTCTCAACCAATCAAAAGCCAACAAATTTTTGATGCAGGATATAAATAACCATATATCCAGTTTAGCGAAAAGTCTGGATACGTATGTCCGGCCTAGAAAAGAGCTTAGAGAAGACCGCGGCAGCTCTAGGCGGTACGCGGGGGAATGCGCAGGGTTTGTTTTAGATGTGGCGAGGAGGGTCATTTCCGGAAGGAATGTTCCACAGGCACATATTGTCAGAAGATATTCAACTCATCTGGTAATTTAACCAAACACATGATGGATATTACTGTGTATTAAACTGTTACTTGATTTAAAAAGACGTTATCAAGCACTGCCTTTTATGGTCTCCATTGTGTTAGTAGATGCCAGGAAAACATTACTTACGGGCCGGGGGGGGGGGGGTTCAAAATAACCCGCCAAAATCGTCTCGTCATTGGGTCAAACTGTTTAAACTGTTACTTGATTTTAAAAGACGTTATCGTGCACTGCTTAATTGTCTCCATTGTGTTAGTAGATGCCAGGAAAACATCACTTACGAGGGTTCAAAATAGCCCCCCCCCCCCTCCAAAAAAAAAAAAAAAAAAAAAAAAAAAAACGCCACTGAGACCACGTACACTGCCACTTTCAGACAGTTACCTAGAGATGTTAAATTAATATTTGCTGTCATATAGTACATCACAAAATCAAAAGAGTCTGACTGCAGCGTCCCGTACGTCGATCACGCAGCACATTAATTACATTAAAAATTAATTAAAGAATTGGTCAGAACTAAAACTTTCCACACATGAACTAGCCCATAATAGCCACAGACTCATACCAAAAGATAGCCATATAGATAATTTCATCTGTTGTTATTTCTTGTTTAAAGTCTCTGAATGTCCCGTACGTCACAATCCAAATTGCTTGGACCTGCCCTGTTAAGACCTAGTGAGAACAGTGATTTTGGTACATAAAAGGGTATTATTCTGACATATTCTCAATGTATCATGTTTTGATTTATCAAGTTTTTTTCGATATACAAACATTTATTTTAACCAAAGAGCATTATTTGTAATGGACACTGTTCTTGCTTATTATCAGGGGTTTGCATTCGCCAAACTGTCTAATGTGATTCAATGTTTTCAAAATGCTTCATGCATGCATGTTCAAACAGAAATATATAAGTTTGAAAGTTAATGGAAGTGAATTGTGTTTGTAAACTTTGTAGCTTGGATGTTTATGAACTTAATTATGCAGGGTATGCAAGGAGAAACACTTTAAATGTTGTCTATAAGGTATACTATATTACACACAAAAACATAGCTTTTTGAGATATTACTACTTGCATTTTTCTAGAAGTGAAATCATATTAAAAAATATATGCCTCTAAATCAGAGCTAGTAATTTTAGTAATTTGTTTGGGGACTTAATATGGCTGCATAATCATACCATAGTGCTGGTAGCCAAGGTTTTTAAATTGTTGTGGCATAGAATGTTGAACTTAAATATTTACTAGTTGCTATTAGTTGCTGTTGCATTGACTTTTAAATTTTTGTACATTTTTTATACATTTTTAGTACTTTGTTTAATGACCTAAGATTAAAATCATGCACATATAGCAGCCTTTTGGCTGCATAATGATCATGCACTAACGCTGGCAGCCAAAGGCTCCTTGATGTAGAGTAGATTGTTGTACTTTAAACTTTAATAGTTGTGTACACTTTAATGTTTTCTGTTTTGTAATTTTGAGAGTGAAAATAAAGTTAGAGATTCGTACAGGGAAGTAAAGATTTGCCTGATTTTGAAAAGGTTTAGAAAGTTATTGGTAATTAATAGAGATGTAGAATGATTTATGTTATGAAAGCTATGTCAATGCAAATGTACATTCCGTTGGAATAGGCTGTTCATATTGATATGTATGCATGCATATAGTATACAAAGGATCATGTTGTATATACTGTTGTTGTTGTTTTTTTTTTTTTTATACATTTTATCGTTTGATATTAAAGTGTTAAAAGGTGTCCTGAAACCGGTGTGCACGTATTGTTTCTTTCCGCAGCATTTATTTGCATGAATGCATGTAAATCTTCTCAACATGGGCATGAAATACCACATAATTCTGGACAACACATTATTCACCCAATATTGTGTAACACATATAACATGTACCTTTCCAGCCAACTCCTCGGATAAATTTTCTTTTTTTACCCAAATCTGTGTAAAATAAAAAAAATCATACAATAAGGTTGGGTTAAAATTTTACCCAACTTTTGGGTAAAAAATTACACAACAACAAAGTAAACGAGTACCCAGGATGAGTTGGGTAATAATTAGCCAATGTTGTGTCAAAAAGGGAACATAGTTGTCGTCGGGTAAATTTTTACCTTTTACATTGGGTCAAATTAAATATACCGCACATCAGTTGGGTAAAATATTAAACATTTGCTTGGTAAATTTTTACCCAACCACCCCTATGTCAAATTTTACCCAACAAACATGCATGTTCCCTTTTTAACCTCGTAAAGTGAAATTTTTTCTTTGTTTTAGAGTGTACTTTCTGCTTGGGCGAATCCAAGGTGAATAATGAAATATATATTAAAACAATCTAGGGGTAAAACACTGGTCTGTGAACCCTTCCTTTTCAGAACCACAAGAAGGCCTGAGTGACTCCCGTGCGGGAAAAATTCAGAAATGAAAATGGGAAATTCATTCCCCACGCCCACCCCTTCGGAGCAATACCCTAAGCTTTTGGAGTTAGGAATCTCCATTAATTTTTCATTAGATGTATATAGATGTTTGGGTGTTCATAATTTTTGTTCCTCAGAAAAATGAACCTTTTTAAATACGAGTACCCCAGGCCAAAAGGCAGTATGACATTATTTGTTGTCTTGACGATGACAAATTTCTTTTGACTTTTGTTTCTTTCAAGTTTCAGTTTGAAATCAGCTTTTTATTTCTTCATTTTGTCCTTCTCCTCTAGATCTAAATCTACAGTCTATAGATGCTGAGTTTGCAAGACAAAACACAAATCCAACAATTTTCGGTGCGAACAAGTTGTTACTCAATACAAGGGCAATACTATATAGAAGTACTTGGAAACTATTCTTGTAAAAAAGATATTTGCATTTGTTTTCGTTTAAAACGAAATAAATGAGCTGTCCTGCTAATGTACTCTTTTGCAATCGTCCAGATATGCAATCCCCACTAAAACAAAATTTGTACAAAAACGTACAGAAAGTTTCGATAAAAGTTTGAAAAAACTAATTGAACCTAACGAAAGATGGCGCTATTCCATGTCTACCCCCAACCCTCATAACGATCAGAACATGAATTCCGAAGAAAATACAGGCGAAAACAATAGCGGGACACGTATATGTTCTCCTTTTGTAACTGTTCTGCAATTGGACCATTTTTTCACACGAGATGTCCTGCAATTGTACCATGTAGGAATATATATATATATATATATATATATATATATATATATATATGTATATATATATATATATATATTATATGTATATATTTAGATATAATTTTTTGTCTGAATTAAAAAATAAAGAATTTGGTCCTCCTCGCACGTGCAATATTTTAGGTATATTGATTCTGTATCGTTGCTCTTATGTCACATTGTTTAATTGGCTAGTTCTAAATTTACCAAGGCCACAATTTCACCATTTATTTTTGTATGTTTCCGAATTTCTCATACATGTCATATTATTTTGACCTAGATTGATCTCATGTATCTTACAAAAAAAAGTCTCTTGTAAATCTTGTTTTTATATTGTAATGGGCGCTTTTGCATAAAAGTTTCTGTAAAAGTAACTTTGACATCCAGTGGTAGCTACCGTGGTTATGCTACGTGGCCAGTCAGAACCAAGGATTTCATGGAAAGTTACAATATTAGATAGTAAAGTTACCACGAAAGTAACTTTTATGCAATGTGACCAGGACTGTTTTTGGTTGTTAATGTGCAATTACATAGGACCTACATATTCATGCCTTCATGGTTCTATGTTCCATTTTGAAGAATAAAAGTATTGTGCTTATAAGTGTAATTGAATGTTTCTTTTTTCTAATTTCATTTGTATGTGAATGAGGGTGTGTGTGGGTGTAGAGATAGAGAGGGGGGTGGGAAGAGAGATGGACAGCAAACAAATCAAAATCTGAGAATGGATTATTTCTTGAGATAATGATCGAAGTTCAATCTTATCTATTTTCAACACAAACCCATCCTGTTGATCTCAGAAAATTACTAAATATGCCTACATGTATAATAACAAAACAAAATGTAGATAACGGCATTTTCTTTGTGTACAGTATACAGTCATGTTCCTGAATTTGGCGTCACTTTTGTAAGAAAAACATTAGTGTGTGATCTTACACTATACCTAAGTTTTTACGCCGCGAGTACCAAGCCACCCTTCTTTGACCCTAAGAAGACTGGGGGGGGGGGCTGATTCAGCCCCCCTCGAAATTTGTCGTCATAAATCCGCCGCGCAAAAATTTATGATCGCGTCGCTCGCTGACTTTTTCCTTACAAGTCTCGCGCAACTTTTGAGACCAAAATTGTGACCTCCGGGTACGCGGTTCCGAAACTACGCAACTTTTCGTAAGTGCATGCAGTGGCGTAGCTACGGGGGGCCTGGGGGGGCACGTGCCCCCCCCCCCTGAGATTTGGTGTGCCCCCCAGGTGCCCCCCCCCCCTGAAAAAAATTGGCAGAGCAAAAAAAGAAAGAAGGGAGAAAGAAGAAAAGAAAAAAGGAAAAGAAGAAGAAAGAAGAAAAAAAAGAAGAGGAAAATAAAAGGAGGAAGACGAGTGAATGAAATAATGTGAGGGGAAGACTTGCAAAAAAAAATCTTTCATGTTACTATATAAAATGTTTGCTTGCGCTTGGCGACAGAATTGCCCTTTCGATGAGATTAATATCTTGCTCAATAGGCTGATATGGAGCAAGTTTTGAAGTCAATATACAAAACATATTTTAGCTCGGACATCGAGCTTTCATTATTTTTTTCATTTACAAATTCAAGTGCTCTGTAAAATGTCCGTTTTATGGTCTACATATCAGCATTTTAAGCTCACTCTGCGTGGTCACATTGTTTGATTTGCCAAGTTCATATTGTCTACGTGTATTCCATAATGTTCCATTAAACAAATGTATTCAGAATGCCCAGATTTTAGGTCTAAATCTAAAACATGCGCGATAGCCTGCATGTTCTTTATTTAAAATTAAAATAATTAATGATACCCAATTAACTATATCCTATTTTATGATTTACAAAATATGAAGAGAGTGTCCCGCTTTTAGGTCTAAAATCTCAATTTTCTCCTCTCGCGCTTCGCGCTCGCATCAATTGTTTAGTTACATACCTATCCCATTTATTAATACAAAACGTGCTTAGAATGACCATTTTTCAGGTCGGAATGTCAAAATATTTGCTCGCGCTTCGCGCTCGCATTATTGAAATATATACCGTCTTCGTGGGTAACTGTAAGCAGTCCTTAACAGGTCCCTTTACGATAATGCTAGAACAGTTAATACAAAATTCTGCTCGCGCTTGGCGTTCGAAGTAACCATCTAGTTACATACGAATCTTGTTCAGGATCACACATAACATTGCCCAGAATATTAAATTTTTAGGACAAAATACATGAAAGTAAAATAATAAAAAAATCGCGCTTCGCGCTCGCACTTTTTATAAGGCTTATGAGATTATTTCATGTTTATGTTGTTTTATAAGAATAAAACTAAGAAGTGACTGATCGGAAAAAATATAGGTGAAGATAATTTCGGGCCCCGTCCCCTATTGGCGAAAGTCGGATCCGCCCTTGTGACACATACACACACATCGGAAAAAATGGTGCCCCCCTGAAAAAGCAAGGACCCCCCAGTGCCCCCAGGAAAAAAATCCTAGCTACGCCACTGAGTACATGCAGACCCAAAATTGCTCAACTTGAAAACTTGAATTTGTGTACAAATCCAATGCAAATAGCGTTTTTAGCCAAAATTGATAAATGTATCATTATTTTCCCTTTTACTGATTAAAATCAATTAATTCCATCTTGTTTATGGTCAAAATAAACTCCTCGACATTTTTCATTGAAAAAAACCGAATCAAACAAAAAGTTGAAAAATAAAGAAATACATAAGAAATTTCAAAAACAATAAAATACATAAGAAAATAAAGGTGATGTTGAAATTTTTTTAAAGTACATTTTATCAGATCCCTATAAAGAGTCTGTGTACCAAAAATTAGCATGTTAGGAGCATTATTTAGTTAGAGCAAACTTTTGATTTTATGTGAAATTAGCATAATCAATAATGAGCAATGAGATTTTTTGCAGAATTTGATCTTATAGTTTTGGAGACTATGCCATGGGTAACGCATGTGCCGATTTTCGTCGCGATCACGCGATCGACGGCCGAGATCATAAGGGGGGGGGGGGGCTGAATCAGCCCCCTCAGTCTTCTTAGGCATCAAAGTAGCCCAGTCTATTTAGGGTTAAAACTTCAGCCCTTCAGCAGCTCTTTGGGGGTGTACTGCGATTCAATGGCAAACATGCCATTATACTTCGGGGACAGTATAGGGCATTCTCGCAACATTGCGCAGACACATTCTGGAAACTCGAGAATCTATTGTCAAAGGAACTTGATGACAGCAGTTTCGTCCGCGAATCTAGACAAACGTCAGCTTCGAATCTTAGGACGATCTGCCCTCCCGGTTCATCAATTTTCAACAAAATCCTCTCAGCTGTTCAATGTGATTTTACGGATATTTTCAATGCATTTACTACGTTCTAGAATCCGTCCACGTTGCAATTGCGAAAACTTGCTATTGTCAGCGACGACCCTTTGATCCCCACGTATGGCTTCTAATCCCCCCGGCCCAACCCCTGTAATCAATCCCTTTTCGTCTGAGTATTTATCATTTTTTGGCTGACATTACACCAAACCTGGAGGAGCTTAACCTGACATAAACTCAACCGCATTAAGGGGGGCGTTATATTGTGTGATTTTGGATTGTGGCATTGGTTAATAATGCACTTCACCTTGGCGTCTAAAGCTCAGCATTCCACAAACAAGATCATACCCTGGGCGCGCAGGCAGTGGAGTAATCACACATCACGATCTGCATCTTCAACGCTGCGGAACTTGTCTTTGGCTGATGATTTATTGAAGGTGCGTGAACCACAGCAAATTTCGAAAATGGAACTGGTTTTCGCAATTTTGACCGCCCTTTTTTCCACGGGATTCGCCAGAAATGTGACATTTCACAGGGTTGCTGAACCTATCGAAGACCACTACATCGTTGTGATGAAGGTGAGAAAGTTAGGGAATAATCACCTTTTATATAATAATTGTGATAATAACGAATGATGGTTTCTATAAGTTTATTTAGCCAATCAAATTGAATGATTATCAGTAGCCTTAGCCGAAATTGTGATTGTTATGGTTAAAAGTTTTATGAAACGGGCCCGGATTTGGGGGGTGGGATATTGGGGTTCAGAAGAAGATGGAAAATTAAATGACACCTAGCCCCACGAGATCTGTGGAGAGGAATGGGATGCAAAGGCGGAGGCCTAAGACATTCATTGGCTCACTAATCATGCTAATGTTACAATTTTGCACATAAAATTATATGTGTACAATTACTTAAATTCAACAGTCAGCATAATTTTCTTCTTAATCTTTATCCTGGAGAATCTTATAAAAAGGCCATTGATCCTGTGTCGAAACATCTATAATATATGATAATTATTAGAACTCTCGATACAGAGATGTAGATTCAAAGAAAAAAAATCTTATCTTTTAAACGATGGCGATTATCGTCTCCTACAACTCAGCGTGCAAAGATTTAATGAAGATGTACAATATGAAGTTGGAAAATGCTAGATACTATAGAATCCAAATGTTGCGAGAAAACAAATTGAGGGATAAACATTGCGATGTCTAAAAGGATAGCTCCACCCGAACGTAAAGCGGACCTGAGTTAAAAGAAGAAAAATCAAACAGGCTCTGTAATTAAGATTTCATCAAACAGGGATGTAACATGAAAAGTTGTGACAAAAATGTCAGATTTTCACAAAACGGTTATGCACATAGCGATTTGCATGGATAGAGCTGATCACAGTTTGGAATGTTGCACGGGATCTTGAATATCATTATTTTTATAAACGAAATCTGCTTGACGATTTCACTTTATTAGAAAACAAAGTTTTCTTTTTCTGAATTTCAACGACGTAGCGGGAACTTCCTCCGGTATGAAGGGGGCATTACCAAGTTGCCTTATAAAAAGTATTATGTTATCACGGTAAGATAAGTTACCGTCGAAGTCGACTAATCAACAGTTGTGTTTCGACATGGCAAGATACGCTATATTGCCAGGTCGACTTATAAACAGTTGAATAATTTGGATAGACTATACTCGAAACACAGTTATATTCGGGAACTTTTAAGTTTCATCCGCTCAACGAGATCGCAAGATTTGTGTTATGTTATGTCGACTTAACCTTTTTCTTTCCGAGAGAAACGTATCTTGCCAAGTCGACACATACAAAGTCCTGAAGTAAAATTGGCAAGATGATATAGAATTTGATGTTTTAGTATTTATTTTCAATTTCTATTTGAACTTTATTGATGATTAAATCTAAATTTCAATTTCAATCTGAGTTTAATTTGAATTTGTCACTGAATTTAAGATATGTATTTTTAGCCGAAAGAAGACGTGGTCGCTGTCAAGAAGCTAATCCAACTAGATCGGTCTGGAATCTTCAGAGACTCATATATCAAGTACACCTACACAACGGCCATTAATGGCTTCTCCGCTAAACTATCAGAGAGAGCTCTCGCAAAGGTAGAGTACACTTTTGCCCTCCTCCATATATCCCCTCCATCTCACCCTACCCCCCCCCCCCCTCCGTCCCATGGCATTCATTGAATCACACATGCGTTTTCACGAATAAAGTTTCAGCACCTCCAAAACTTAATAGATAAGTTTTTGTATTATATCACGCGACCCCCCTCCCCCTTAACCGGACTGGCGCGGGATTGGGGTTCCATACCATTTGCTCCGGGGACAATTGCTCCGCTGTAAATTACACACACTGATGGAACGACCCTGGATGGAATCTGGAATCATCATTCAATTTACCATTTTTTACTGTGTGAAAGGGCGGTGAAATCACATCACTGTCATGTAATTTTCCACTCATCGATGGGTAGACCACCATAATATTCTTTTACAATAGATTGCAGAGATGAAAAAACGACTGACAATTGTTGGCCAATAATGTTTATAATACTTTAACATATACTTTAGAGCATGACGACCCTCTAATACAGCATTAGTCATTTTGTATCAAACGGGTTTATCTCTTTTTTATGGCTATTGAAACGATAGTTAGTGTAAGTTTGATTTATGATTGGCGACATATGCATGTGTTTCTGCCCCGGGTTTCTGCGTGGACTAGGCATGCAGAGTGCAAGAACCTTTTGCGGAAAGCTGGTGAATTTCGTATGGATGAGATAATCCGCTAATCTCGTATCGGACATTGGTTTATATTGGACGAATCCAACTAACTTAGTTGCTTAGACACAGTTCCGTCCACATAATCGTGTGGTTACTTATAGGCATGGGAATCATTGATTGAAATTAATTATTAATAGCAAATTAAAAAACAAACAAGAGTTATAGAAAGAAAAGAGTTGATGTCAAGAGATTACATACCCGACCTGCTAGGAATAAATTAGAATTTTTGTCAGCTTTTCGTTGCCCCTAAGGTTCATTCTTAGTATGACAAATTGTATTAAGTACCCCCTCCTCCGAATAACTGGTGGTAGACATCATGGCCCTGGGAAGCGGGGGTGCTTAGGGTACTTCGTGTATTGTTCTCCATAGGCAACACTCGATCCCTGGAATTCTGGTAGATGTTAAAGGACAAGTCCACTCCAACAAAAACTTGATTTGAATAAAAAGAGAAAAATTCAACGAGCATAACACTGAAAATTTCATCAAAATCGGATGTAAAATAAGAAAGTTATGACACTTTAAAGTTTCGCTTCATTTCACAAAACAGTTATATGCGCATCCCGGTCGGTATGCAAATGAGGGAACCGATGACATCACTCACTCACTATTTCTTTTGTATTTTATTATATGAAATATGAAATATTTTGATTTTCTCGTCATTGTCATGTGAAATGAAGTTTCATTCCTCCCTGAACACGTAGAATTCCATTATTTTAACATTTTGTGGTTCAGGCACTGAGGTCCTAATCGTCAAATTCGTAAAAATTGAAATATTGTATAATTCAAACAATAAAAAACAAAAGAAATAGTGAGTGAGTGACATCATCGACTCTCTAATTTGGATGTAACTGGCTCGTTCATATAACTATTTTGTTAAAAATAAGCGAAACTTTGAAATGTCATAACTTTCTTATTTTACATCCGATTTTGATGAAATTTTTAGCATTGTGCTTGTCTGATTTTTCTCTATTGATTCAAATCAACATTTTTCTGAGGTGGACTTTACCTTTAACAATGCAGATTTTTTTTTCTTGTCATATTTACATCAGCACCCCCAGTACAGTAAAAAAAAATCGTTCCCAGGGCCCTGGAGATAGCTAGCCATACTCACCTTTTATAACAAGGTTTTAATTTTTGAAACAAATTCGACATTTATTTTGTCGTATTATCTCATCTTTATTCATCTTGCCCTCTCCTTCATTATCTTATCTTACATTTCCTTATCTTATCGTATTTTATCTTGTTTTATTATTGTCTTATCTTCAAATTCAAAAGTAAAATTCAAATCTTATCTTGACTTGACGTAACTTATCTTCTCGTATCTTTTGTTATCGTATCTTTTTACTATTTTATCCGATTTACCTTGACTGGTTCCGGACTGGTTCAGCTCTTGGCTCGGGATGAGATCGACTACATATCGCAAGATAGTAAGGTCACCGCTTCTGCTGTAGCTCAATGGGGCTTAGACCGTATCGGTCAGCGGAACCTTCCTCTTAGTGGCGATTATAGTTTCTTAGGTAAGTATCAATGAACGTAGAGGGCGTCAGCACTTTGCAGTGTTCACAGAGAACTTTCCCATCGTGTAGGCCCACCTAATCAAGGAACGAACTCTTTCTTCCTTCCTTCATACCTTTCTTTCAATTTTTTTTCTTTCATTCTTTCTCCTATCTTCCTTCCTTTATGTTTATTTCTTTTTTTCAATCTCTTTGTTTCTCTCCTTAGTTCGTTCTTTCTTTCTATCTCTCTTTTTTATTTTTCTGTCTTTCTTTCAATCTAGACTAAGGCTTTTTTTTTCTTCACTTTCTTCATTTTGCTTTTTCTTGCCTCCACTCTTCTTTTAAGGAAACGGTTCTGGTGTCAATGTGTACGTCGTGGATACAGGCATCCTCCCAGGTAGCATTTTCTTTGGTGGTCGAGCAAAGGTAGCCTATGACTCGGTCGGAGATGGACAAGCTTATGTAAGTGAAATCAATCAGGCGGGTTGTTGCGACCTTTTTTTTTTTATTGGATTTTGTTTTTCTCTCAGATTATTAATATTATTTTCACTATCATGCGCGGTGAGATCGTGAGACTTTTGTTCCCTCGGCGAAGGAGGTGTGTTAATGATACCATTTACTCCTATTCAAAATTCTAGGAGGGTCTTTTTGGCCGTTATGTCTACTGGAAATGCATTGATCCGCGAAAGTTTAGACAAATATCGTAATTTTCATGAGATCAACACTTAATATCACACATGATTTTCTTCAATGAGGCGGAGGGGATGGGACACTATTGTATTTGTTGAGCGTCTGGGCGGTATATTGTAAAGTCTTTGGGCAAAAAGCATAATCAAATTTTGAAATACCATTTTCATGAATATTAAATCATTTCGCATCCTTTTCATCTGTTATCAATAAGTAAAATATATGTTTCAAGTATTCTATTTATCAACGTCGTCATTGTCCAAAACAATCACCATCAACATCATCGTTATCATTATTGACAGAATGATAATCATCGATCATCACCATCAATATCATCAGTGCTCATCATCACCGTGGTCGTCGTCGATTTGTTTTTCTAGGGCATTGATTGCAATGGTCACGGCACCCACTGCGCCGGGACCATAGGAGCGGAGATATTTGGAGTGGCCCCGGGTGTCAACCTCTTCGGAGTACGTGTCCTCGACTGCCAGGGAAGCGGTACAGCTGCTGGCGTCATCGCAGGTAAAACGATAGGGAGCTTTCACAAACTAGGAGCAAGGGATATTTAACAGAATATAGTTTGAAATAAAAGGCGATTTGTGCACGCCTGAAATAAAATGAGTCTCCTTTTCTGCATCATTCGCAGACGATCGCTACTCAAGCAAGTGTTACATCAAAACCGAATTCTCCCGAATAAATTCTGACCGATTCTGCCCGAATATGGCCTGATTCGCATGGATTCGGTGGTTCCGGAACCTATTCATCACTGATTCGGGGAGCTCCTCGAATAGAGACGAATGGGTCCAGAATAGGTCCCGATTCAGCACAGAATTACCAAGAATTGACCAGAATCAATTTTGGCCATCCCGAATAGAGAGAAGAATCGAGCCAAAGGTGCTCAGGAATCTTGCCGAATGTGGTCCGATTGCTCCGATAACAGCCGAATGACAACCCGATCGGAACGAATATGGCGCCATTTAGATCAGACCGTTACGCCCCGATTGAAACGAATAGATCCGGATCTGCCCAGAATACTCCAAATGCCTCGGCTACATCCCAAGTGTGGCCTGAATGAAATTGTTGTGGCCACATTCGGGCGTATTTTTAGGGTATTCGGCTGATTTTGAACATTACAAATCAGGTGGAATTTCTCCGCGAATGTTTGAAGAGTCCCTCCCGAGTTTTCTCGCATAGCTAGCTTTAAGCTGGGGTTACACAATAACCGAATTTTCCTGAATAAGTTCGGATCGATCCCGCCCGCATATTGCCTGATTCGGATGGATTCGATTGTTTCGGAACCTTTTCTTTCTCTGATTCGGGGAGCTCCCCGAATAGAGATGAATGGGTCAGAAATAGATCCCAATTGAGCGCAGAATCGCCAAGAATTGCCCCGAATCAATTTGGCCATCCCGAATAAAGCCGAATGCCACCCGATATTGGCAAGAAATGTCATCCGAATACATGCCAAATGTGGCCCGAATGAAATTTGTTATGGTCACATTCGGGAGTATTTTTGAGGGTATTCGGCTGGTTTTGATAATTTCGAAACGAGCCGAATTCCCCCACGAATTATTCCGAATTATTCCGAATCCCACCCAAATTTCTCGCTTTCGCGAAGGGAGAACAAAATACTCCCGAAACCACCCGAATACGAGTATTCGTATGGATTCGCAGCTGATTCGGTTCAGACGTAGGCCTAATTGCTTTATTGGCTTCATCTTGTCATAATCCATGCAGAGCCGAATCTCTCCAACATGAATTCCGCAAGCTGTTTTTTTTTATGATCAGTCCGTGCATTTCATCGCAGACAATTTAAAATAATGGAGAATGCGAGAAAATTGCAACGAAAAGACGCAAATGCGCCTTCGTTGCGGGATTCCTGCGAGAAGGCATCGACCTTTACTCGCTCGCCACTCCGTTTAGGGTCGTGAATTTCTGCAAACTAATTGCGCCATTTAAGGGATCAATTTTGACAATCGTTCATTGGGCAATTATGTAAGAATCCAAATTTCGACATCCACTTAAATCGAGCAATATATCAATTGATTGTATATTTTGAATGTTTAAAGTATTTTTAAGTGTTTCATCTCATTTTTGCCATTAAGAATTTCTCGAAATGAGGTTACTATATAAGTATTTTAAATGTATAGGGCCATTAATCGCGGCAAGGGGTGGTCTAAATATTCGATTGTTTTGTTGACGGGAAGATCAGTGCAATAAACTTCAAGTTTTTCTTATATTTTTTTCACCAAGGTTGTGATTTTGTTGCGCGTTCAGCTATGAAACCCGCCATAGCTTCTATGTCACTAGGAGGCTTTGCGCAGCCGGCGTTGGACGATGCTGTGAGAGGAATGTTTCATGCTGGCGTTACCACAATGGTTGCGGCTGGCAACTCCAACAACGACTCCTGTTTATTCTCACCCAGCAGAGTCAGAGAGGTTTGTTGACTTATTTTTGTATAGCTAGCATATTGCATCAAGGTTTGATATCACAGTGTAAAATGATCTGGGGCCTGGGAATGATTTTTTTTTTGTCAGAGGGGGTGCTGACTAGAGCCTGTTCAGACCGGCAGAGATAGCGCGATCTAGCGCGCGCTAGATCGCGCTATCTCTGCGGTGTGGAAGGTACAACGTCGTTTCGGTCCGCCCAACAGCGAGCCACGGCGAGCCAAAACGGCGTGCCACTGGAGCACCTCTTGGGGGTGGTCCACGAGAGATAGCGCGGTCTAGATAGCGCGCGCTAGATCGCGCTATCTCTGCCGGTGTGAACCCGAGCTACGATAGCACGCCGGAAGTCATCTACACGCGGGGAATTTTATACTCATTCTATTTTGGTGCGATCTGAATCTGAATCGGTACAACTCAACACTCCTAATTTTATGGAGTAAAACGCGTCGGAACATCGTGAAAATAGAAATATAGTAAGTAATGCGTCATGGCAACAGGACCTCTCAAAAAAGGGGGTGCTACGATAGACCGCGCTATCTCACTGCGGTGTGAATCCGGCGAATGCCAATGGGCGGACCGTGGATCGCGCTACGATAGCGCGATCCACGGTCCGCCCACGGTCCCCCCTTGCGGTGTGAACAGCCTCTTGCTAGAGACAAAAAAAGACGATCAAAAACAAAAAAATATCTCAAAAGTGATCGTGATATTTCAATATCTCTACATTTGATCATACCAACCTGATTTAGAGGAGCTGCTGCCAATTGTGTAAAACATACGCGGTTTTACCCGGTGACACGACACATGCTCCTGCGACATTTGCTTTGATGATTGATGATAGCAACGCAGAACTCGCGCCCTTTGGCAAGGCATTAATCTACATTTACCACTCTCCACCCAGGTGTAGTAAATGGGTACCCGGTAGGAAATATTCATTGAGTGCTCGAGCGCCCGATTAGAGTAGCCCTGCTAAATCCGGGATAATAGTTTTGCAGCGCGTAGAAACATCGGGTGATTTCAAGTTCAGTGTTGACCTTTGGTGTTGGTGTCAATTTTTACACGAATATAACACCAAACATAAAATGAAGATGGTCCTGAAAAGTCACTCACTCGTTGTTGAGATAACAATAATGCGATCTGGTACAGATTAACAAACTCAGAATAGGTTTTGGAGCAAGGAGAAGCAATCCAAATAATGCTTCCAACACCAACGCTGACACCGGACTTGAAATCACCGCTGTGTAAATGTTGCATACTATTATTATTATAAGCTAGTGGACAACACCTTGGTAGATACCCGAATAATGCCAAATTTCATAAAGTTGGCACAAGCATCATCTTTAACATTGCCAACAATATTCACTTTCTGCTCATACAGGCCATAACGGTTGCTGCTACGGCTATCAACGATCGCCGGGCTTCTTTCTCCAATTATGGGAGTTGTGTTGACCTGTTTGCCCCGGGTGTGAATATCCCCAGTGCGGCAATAAGCGGTGAAGAGTATATCGCAGCATTCAGCGGAACGTCTATGGCTTGTCCTCACGTTGCAGGTAATTAATTAATTAATATTAATCAATTATGACCAGGATATGTTTACCCCCATTCGACCAATATTTCCAACTGGCCTCTGTTTCTAGAATCATTTCCTCCTTTTGTTGATCATTAAGTTATCACCCCCCCCCCCCCCATTCCCCTCCGACGTCGGTCATTTTTTGCCGCGTAATCATATTGAAATTCGGCACGCGGTCTACGGTACCGCGACGAAATTTTCAAGATTTGTTGTCGTAAATTCATCCGAACTTATTTTTCGCTTCTAAATTATACTGATTAAAGAAAGAGAATAAGAATGTGGTTGCTGATCTTTGAAATAAGTTTCAAATACTGCTGTATTTTGGTCCTGGTAGTTTTAGGATTCTTACCGAACATGATGACAAATTAAAATTTATAAAGATTGGCGGTATCATTTTTTTTTCATACATATTCCAGTCCCCGCCCAGCGCCTCCTTCCCAGGATCCCTCTTCTTTCTTTTCTTTATATTTCCTCCTAATTTTCTCGATCTTGATTTTTTTTTCGGGGGGGGGGGGTTCATGACACCAAGCCCCCCCCCCCCCCCCCATCTGTATGCCAGTGTTAATTAGCCTATAGGTCCTTACCTTGAGGTAATTGATCATCTTACGCTGCTGCCCTTGGAACTTGGTCTTCCCTGTAGACAAGGCCTGATATGGCGTGTATTTCAGAAACTGAGCGACTAGTAAGAAAAGACTAAACGCTCAAACCCGGGTGAGCGAGAAAGTAGCTCGATCTCGAATTCATCCGGGTTTCGTCAGCTCTCGTCTCCGACCGTTAGTTTTATTTCAGCCACTACTTGACGAAGATTATAGCCAATTCACGATGCCTTGTCAAAAGGCTAGTAGACAACGGGTTAAAATACTAATACTCATTTCTTGATATACATGTAGGTGCTGCGGCTATTGCTCTTGGCAAATCTGGATCGATGACCCCTGTTGAACTGAAAACCAAGATGCTCGAGGACACAACTCCAGACGTGGTCGCCGACGTATCTGGCTCTCCGAACCTCCTTCTTTACGTGCCATAACACGTAAAGAAAAAAACCTTAACAGACTTGGGGACCAGAGGGCCGTTTCATAAAGCTGTTCGTAACAGACTTGGGCACCAGAGGGCCGTTTCATAAAGCTGTTCGTAAGTTAAGAGCGTCTTTAGGAACGACTGGTGAACCTTCCTTACCCGCTTAACCATCGCCAATGAATATACCATTTACCTCAAGAAAGGATCACCAGTCGTTCTTAAAGTGGCTCTTAACTTACGAACAGCTTTATGAAACACCCACCAGGTTTCCGTTTCATAAAGACTTGTTATAATAACAAATGCACGTTTTATACAACAAGTCTACTAATAATAGTCAATCAAAGTGAATTATTTTAGGAGTTTTTAACTGTTAATGCAGATTTGTTTTTATCACAAGTTTTATGAAACAGGGCCCAGGGTCGCATTGGAGTACGACGTTGGTCCTAAGCATGACCGTGTCAAGGATTTTCATTTTCTTTAGGAGCAAGAATTACCAGCTAAATATGTTTAAGAAGAATATCAATAAATATATAATGGAAATGCGAATTGATCGACCTTATGAGAATGGTGGGGTTTATCTTAAATTTACGATTAAAAATAAAGCAATGAAAATTGTTTTTTTTTTAAAACAATTTTATAGGTCCTGCGCACTTCTCTAATGCGATTGATGCTTTTTCAAAGGTCTTGAGACCTTCCGTCTCTCCAGCAAACAGTGAATATTTTACTCAATAAATGAACATGTACATGAAGTGATTGTTGAATGAAAAGTGGAGAACAAAACGAATGACATTGGATGTGGGTTTTTTATTAAATCAACGTCCATTTGACATGTTTGAGCTTTGGATGTATTCGTTCTTTGTAAAGGTATTTTTTTGCTTACAGGAGAAAACGCCAAGAGGTTATAACGATAGTATAATATTCGCAGTACTTTTTACGGTAGATAGCATAATAATAATAATAATATAGGGTATTTATATTGCGCACATATCCACCTTGCATACATAAATTCAGAGATTCTTCGAAAATTTAATTTTCTTAAATCATGGAACAGTACAATTTTATGTTATTCTCTCTCTTTTTTATCTGTTTATTCTGTCATTGAATTCTTCCTCTTTCTATAATGCCGAACGCTAACGATTTTAGCCATTTATCTTTTTTTTCTTCCTCGGTGACGTGCGATTTATATTGTATGCTTATATTTAACAAAAATCGTATTCATCGCCCATAGCTTCACTATTCCTGAAGAGAAGAGAAGTTTCAAAGTTCATCCGATGATTGTATGAAAATAATACGAGAAAGTATTTTATGAAAGAAATGTTGGGGATGTTTTATATGAATGAGGAGCCAAATGCAGAATATAGACATGTGATTAGAGCGCGGTTTTGGGTATTATATGCATGCATGCGAGTATAAAGATATATGCTATTTTATTGGTATTGGCTATTAATATTTCATGTACTGTGGGGTAAAAAATATTTTTGTACAAATAGAGCAGGTATTCACGTTAATCTTGTAATGTAGTTTATTGAGTTTACAATTGATGTGTGCATCGTCATTGTATTAAACAATATTCAGCTTTCTTCAATGAAAACGAATCATGCATTTGTTTAAATTTGAAATAGTCATTCGCCTTATTATTCTAGTACTTTCTCTAAATTCTGAGAGCAATTCTATTAACAATACACATTGCTATTTCAATTTTCCACAGACATCTGGGTGAAATGTGGTACAATCATTTTCCGCTCAACATGTTACAAAACTGAATAAAGATTATTTACGAAATAAACACTCTATGCACTACAAATAACAAACTGATAGAAGTGTTATTCGAAGGAAATAGGGCAAACCACTTTCTTCATGTTCTATGAAGCTAAGATGTATTATTGTGTCGAAAGGGGAGGACTTTCACCTTTTTGGTATTTAATCTGTATGTTTCAATAACAGTATTTTTTATAATCTCAGTGGGGGTACAGATGTGGGCGCTTGGTCCCCAAATTTCGAATGTGCAAGAATAAAAGAGAAAAGGAAAGAGAAGGGTGAAATATGGTATTATATTTTCAATATTATGTCGAAATCTTATCACAAAATCTGATTTTTGTATTTAAAAAAATCGAACATGTGGAATTAGCATTGTTTAATATTATATGGTTCAGTCAAGTTGGTCCTTAATGTCATATCTGTAAAAAATGAAATATTGTATAATTCAAACAATACAAAAGAAATAGTGAGTGAGGGACATCATCGGCTGTCTCATTTGCATGTCACTGAGTTGTGCATATTACTGTTTCGTGAAAAATAAGCGAAACTTTAAAATGTCATAACTTTCCTATTTTACATCTGATTTTGATGACATTTTCAGCATTATGCTAGTATGATTTTTCTCTATTTATTCAAATCAACATTTTTGCTGGGATGGACTTGACCTTTAAGTAGTGATAGCTACCAGAATCTGAACTTTTTTGCCCGCGCTTCTGTTTGTAATTTAAGTCCCATAATCAGATGATGTTTTCTGTCGCAGGAATGTAATTACTTAATACTCAAGTTATTGTAATTTAAGACACTTATGACAATTCAAAGGATTGGGGCAATAAGCCGGCCGGCCCACCCCTTAAACCATATGCCAGGCGGCGCCTTTTTTAAAGGGCAATCCAGTTCTGGTCATAAATGTTGTTGTTGGAAAGGACAAAAATAAATAAACAGAATGGTGAAAGTTTGAAAGAAATCGGACAAGCAGTAAGACAGTTATGACTGTTTTAAAACTGAGATCCCTAAGACTATGCAGATTATTCAAATTGGCAAGTGGGTAAGTCAATTATGACAAGGGACGAGGACTACTTTCCCCATAGGCCATGTACTCAATTATCAGTGATTTGTAGTTTGCTCCTACGTACCCATTCCCCTTGGGCAGTAATCTAAATATAACCCAGGTAGTATATTGTTTTATGTCCTCATTAAAGAAAAATAATTTGAAGTAAATCTTTTTGAAAAGATGACATTTTAGACATTTTTATGTATTGGAGTGCATGGAAGAATAGTCCTTGCCTTACATCACTATGACATCATAAATTATATGCGGTCAATTGTTTATTGTTTGTCCGGTATTGTTTAAACTTTCACCTATCAACTTGTCTGATTCTAATATTTTTTTTTCTCTAAAAACACATTTTTGTTTGGGTTGGATTCCCCTTTAATGATTGCCAAGCGAGCCCAAAGTCATTGGGAATGACGGTATAATAGGGTTTATAGAATACCGATTGAAGTAAGACGTCATCAATTTTCACTTTTTGCATATGAGCATTTTTGACACCATAATCTGGTAGAGCATGATGAAAAACCGCCACAACCCAAATTTGGTGGGAATCGGTCCATTGGGCCCCAAGATATGACATCAGGAATACACAATTAGTCCCATGTATTGGCCTGGTTCCTAACATTTATAACCAGGCCAATAATACACTGAGTTCAATGGGGTTAGTTATGTATTAATGAGGTCATATCTAAGGCACCCTTGGACCGATTCCCACCAAATTTTGGTAGTGGGGGGTTTTCATCATGCTCTACCGAAATATGGTATAAAAAACTCTGAAATGCTTTTAAAAAAAAGTTTTTGTGACGTCATCACTTCGGTACTCTATTTGGATGCCATGATATATTTCTTATACCTATGCGGGAGGGGTCACGTGACGACCATCTCCCATAGGCTGCAGTACCAAAGTCAAGGGGAAATACCCCGCCCCCTTCGCGGGATCGCCGCCTTAAAAGTTGATAACATTTGCCCTAGCAAAACGCAATTAAATGTTTCCTGATGTATTTTGCTTCGTCAAATGAAGAGCTCACTTGCAAAAGGGTTTAGGTTCATTTTTCATCAAATTTGATTTTTATGTCTTAATGTATAGATTTCTAGTAGCTCTATAAGATGATACCAAAGAAAAGTTGAAATTCCTATTAAAAAGTGAACTAAAATGGCAAAGAAAAATCACTTTTTTTCAAAAGAGATTAGATTCATTTCAGTTTACTTGCAAAAGAGATTAGGTCCACAATGATAATTTTTTTAAATATATAGAAAAAATTTGAAGACAAGAATATTGCAATATGGGAGAATTAAAAAAATGATTTTCTTGGAGTGGACCTAACCCCTTTTGCAACTAAACTCTTCTGAAGAACTCATTTGTCAAAAGGGGTTAGGTCCATTTTTCATAATTTTTTTGTTTTCTGTCTCTAAACCTCTAAATTTTTTGTCACTCTGATGATACCAGAGACAATTTGAAATTCAAATGAAAACGTGAATGAAAGTGGCAAAGAAAAATCACTTTTTTAATCAAAAGAGATTAGATTCATTTCAGTTTACTTGCAAAAGGGATTAGGTCCACAATGATAATTTTTTTAAAATATATAGAACAAAATTGAAGACAGGTAGATTTCTTTTATACCCAATTTTATGTTCACATGATAGGGTAGTACATCATGACAATTTAGTTTCTCATAAGAATATTGCAATAAGTGAGAATAAAAAAACATGGTTTTTCTCGGAATGGTCCAAAGTGCACCTAACCCCTTTTGCAACTAAACTCTTCAAATACTGGTCATGACAAAATGTGATTTGTGTCCACGATGACGTATTTATGATGCTTCTAATCCGCAGAGGCGTCGATCCTGGGGGGGGGGCAGTGGGGCGATCGCCCCACCAATGAAAATATTGGAGGGCAAACATATCGTTTAGCCCCCCCCCCCCAATAATTCCGGATGTGAACAAATAAAATTAGATTGTAATGTTACACAGAAATCGGCAAGCAAGATTGAGATACACAACTCGTTCTTTATTTAAAATCGTGCTCAAAATGTCAATTTTTCAAAGTGGAATATAAAAAATTTCACTTCGCGCTCGCATAATTTCTTTAGCAAAAATAACATACTTTTATGATTAAATAGGTGAATAGAATGTCCCGTTTTCAGGTCTAAACCTCAAAAGAACTCCCGCTTAGATTTGCGATAATCTTTTGTTGGATATATATCTTGTTCTTTATTAAATACTCCATTAAACTGTCATTTTTTTCAGATCGAAATTTCAAAATGTTCAGCTCGCGCGCTTCGCGCTCTAATCTATTTTTCTTTAGATACCCATCTTAATCATTGTTACCAAAAATGCTTAGAATATAATGAATTTTCAGCTCGCTCTCGGCACTCGCATTATCTGTGTTGAGATATGTATCCTCATGAGTTACTACAAACAGTCCTAAATTGGTACCTTTTTCCTGTTTTCAGGTCAGTATACAAAAAAATTGCAGCTCGCTCTTCGCGCTCGCATTATAATTTGTTGGTGAGATATGTGTCTATTTCTCATGATTCATATATATACACACGTACACACACCCTCATAAGGATGTGTGTGTATGTGTGAGGGTTCGTTATGGTGTGTGTGGGTGAGTTGTGTGATCGAGCGCCTTTGAAACGTTGATTCATGATTTTGCCCCCCCCCCCAATCTGAAAAATGGATCGACGCCCCTGCTAATCCGTAAATAATAAACCACCATAACCACTGCATGACAAATTATGATTGAGATATCCTTGTATTTTTATCACAAGAAAAATAGGTGGATATTTACCCATTTCCACTCACAATAATTGAACCATAATTAATTTATCAATCCCTCCTATCTTTTTTTTTTATTTATGATGTGTACAAATGTCATTTGCTAATCAGGATCAAATTATCTTCACCGACGTTTTGAACTCCCATGATGGTTCTGTTTTCACTGACGCGTTTCAAAGCCAGGAACCTACGGAGACCGGGATGTCACTCTCAATTGCTTTGATATCCGGTGTTAGCTCTTCCTGCCATCACAGAGTATGGGCATCGTTGTTTTGTGTTGAGACATGTTTTCTCCGGACGAGCAGCAACCCAGCTCACGTCACCGGGCATTGTACCATTCGAGATAATGGGGCCAAGTATATATTTTTGATGGCTAGCTATCTGTCCTTCGAAACTAGGTTTTAATTGGAAAGTGATTCAGTGATGATTGTTGGCTATTGTACTGGTTCTTACTCCTGACCATGTTCGCTGCGAGTATAATCTTTTGACATATTGCTTGAATATCATAACTCATAAGTCGGACTTGTCTCTGAGGCTCGTTCGGTGATCTTTAACCTGGATAGTTTCAGAGATAGGTCCTAGATCTCCTAATCAATGACAGCAAACATGGGCATGGGGCTTGTAGCCCAGATTGTTCTTCTATGTGCAGTTACTTGCAGTGCGCAGAACAACGAGACGACGGTCGAAGACTCTGAGAATCATATCAATAGAGTATCAGTTGACAATCAATATCAAGATCTTATCAATGTCACCACGAACGAAGAAAACATCCAAGAGTCGGTTGATAGCAATAGTCAGGAAAGGTTCGTCTGTAGGCCACATATCACAATTCAGGCGCCACCTCTGCCGGTGCCGATTTCAACAGAAAGCACTTGCGACTGTAACTGCAGCAGCAGCAGAAGGAACTCTGGTGATGTGAACACAGAGGAGAAGCAGACGGAAAGTCTGGTCCGACAGCTCCGGGAATTGGTACAGGAGTGTAGGGCTGGAGGGGATGGAGCAAGAGGAGTCGGTAGAGGGGACGGTGGCTGGACCCGTGGGTCGCAGGATGGTACCAGGATACTAGCCGAAGCTTTAGTGGACCTTGCTACTGTCCTCAAGCACTTCCAGACACCAGGAGTTCCTGTTCCAGGTAGTTACTTAATAAACGCAAGTACCTTACTCCAACATTTTTAGTATGCAAGTCATGTTACAGTGCTAAATCCATATCTGTTACGCATTCATATGGCTTGATTAAATATGAATCAAATTTTTTCTTATTACCAAACATTTCATGAAATCTTATTGATTTCTTTTGTTAAAAAAACCCCGAAAGATCATTCTTCTTATGCACATGAATTATATAAAGGATTTGTCAATTTTGCTTTTAACACGGTTAATCAGAAAATTCTATTGCAGTTTTCTAGAAAATAAACAAAAACTGAATTATTTGAATTCATTATGTTTAAAAAGATATGAAATATTTTGATCGTTGTGACTGAATTCATGAATGTTGATGACTAGAATTGTGAATATATAGTGATTTTATCATAATCCACAGAGACCTATCTTACGTGATTTTTTTTTTCGACCACATTCAAAAAATATTTTCATGTTTGAAATGTTTGGAATGTTTTAAAATCCATATGTTATCTAACTTGATTGTTCTTTTATTCATTCCTGTGCAGTTTTATGAAAGGGAGACCCGTATTCACACATTTGGTAGGGGTGTGAACAGATAAATTACAAGAAAGATCGAATACAATATTATAATTTAGAAATGAAATTATATGGATAAGGAAAATGTGTATAAAACAGATAGGCCTATATAGCCCTCAGGGACTTTATATTGAGCCTTCTGTCACAATGAAGAGGAGAGTACAAACCATTGTTTTACCCATGTGTTTTTTTTTCATACATATGCAACAGTATATAGGCCAACGTCTATTGATAAAAAAACCAGTATTCAACAACATTTCATCAGTTAAAGGGGAATCCAGCCTTGGCCATAAAATGTTGTGTTGGGAAGGAGAAAATAAATTAAACAGAATGGTGAAAGTTTGAAACAAATCGAACAAGCAATAAGAAAGTTATAGCTGCTTTAAAATTGAGATCACTAATACTATGTAGATTTCAAATTGGCAACTGCGTAAGTAAATTATGACAAGGGGCAAGGACAACTTTCCCATAGGCCATGTACTTTATTATCAGGGATTTGTGGTTTTCTCCTAAGTACCCATTCCCCTGGGGCAGTAATCTAAATATAACCCAGGTAGTATATTGTTTTATGTCCTCATGAAAGAAAAATATAATTAAAAAAAAACTTTGGGGAAAAATGACATTTTAGCCATAATATGTATTGGAGTACATGGAAGAGTAGTCCTTGCCTTACATCACTATGACATCCCATATGCGGCCAATTTGAAGTCTCCATGGGTATAGTGATTACCAATATTTACAACTTTTAAAAATTCATAACTTTCTTGTTGTTTGTCCAATATTGTTCAAACTTTCACCTATCAACTTGTCTGATTTTTCTTTTCCTTATAAAATTAAGTTTTTACTTGGGTTGGATTCCCCTTTAATACATGCTTCTCCTTATCAATATCATCGTCAACATCATTATGTAATACCATCATCATCCTCACACATATTATCACCATAATAATAATAATCATCATCACCATCATTATCGTCATCATCATCATCATTTCCATCACCAAGATGATTGTGATTACCATTGTAATCATCGTCATTTCCACCATCATCATCGTCGTGATCATCATTATCATATATTCGTCATCATCTGATCATCATCATCGTCGTATTGCCTTTCTGAACCAAGCTTCAAAAGAACTCTCATGTCAAGATCATGTCCTGTGCAACAACCTAATTTTATTTCAGATTGATTCGGACCTGCATAGCATGCATTCTCTTCAGTTTTGGCGATCCCGATTTTATGTATTATGAAACAAACTCCAAACTTTTAACCCCAGATAGTCGTGAAAATGATGGTGTTTATTTTGACTCTCATTTCCCCTTTGGAGAGGAAGTTATTACGCTGGTGGTATAGATTGATGGTTCAAATACCTTCCGTTGTACTATATTAGCAATCCAACGAAGACCCGAACTAAATGGTAGAGATTGCATTGAGTCCTCCATGGCAGGTTAAGAAGAATTGATGATTTACACATGAATTAAAGACCATTTGCTGTCAGTTATGTACAAGTCATTTTCCCCTGATATATTGGTTGATTGGTTGCCTATGCGCCCACCCCCCCCCCCCAAAAAAAAAAAAAAAAAAAAAAAACAGAGAAAGCAGAGCAGTTGAGAAATTGATTTACGGTTTTTGAATAGCATCTGTCACTTTGCATTTTCATATCAGAATTACAAAATCAGACAAACCGGTTTTGATACTTGTGTTTTCTGAGTACACCTCCTGTATCACCGGTGGTTGACCTTTGAATAATACAATTCACAGTAATTCACAACAATACAGTTCACACTGAGATGCAAATCAGATCATGTCATTCCAACCAAGCAAAATTTTGATGTTTTATTTTAATACCATGAATTCCGTAACAATCACAAATCGAAAGTGGTTTTGGGATAAGACATTTCTCATCATATAAGCTCCGAATGATAACAGATGCGGATTAAGTGCAGGGCCCTGGGAACGATTTTTTTTTGTGGGGGGTGCTGATGTAAATTTGAAAGGCAAAAAAAAACGCGCCCCCCCCCCCGCAAAAAAAAGGGGGGGTTCACTACAAAATGAAGGGTCATGTTTGTTCCATTTTTACATGGACTTAAAGAATACCTGGGGGTGTTTCCTGTGGAGAATAATACTCGCAGCACCCCCAAGGAAATTTTGGGGGATGCTTAAGCACCCCCGCTTCCCAGGGCCGTCATCTTGCCCAGAAATTACTTAATATTTTCAACAAACACTGCAAAAATACCGATGTTCATTTAACACCAGTCCGGTTTCTATATAGGAAAACACCAGAGAGGTGTTCAAACAGCACCAATTCGGCTTTAGGCTAACACCAGATAGGCATTTAAACAACACTTATCAGTGTTAAACCAATATCGGTTTGATTCTTAACTGGTGTTTTCAACACTTCCCTGATCGTGTTTTCCGATACCGGGCTGGTGTGAAATCAACACTGGTGTTTTTTCAGTGCACTAAATACAAGCAATGATAATATAGAAGAAAAGAAGGTATCACTACAGAGCAAGAACTGTACTACTGGTTGGTGTTCACAGAGGACCACACCGACCACTCCAGTGTCAAACTATAGTGTTAGCACAACAACATTGAATGTTAGAAACAGCACATTTGGTTGGTACTTTAACACTGTTAGGTGTTATATTAAGACTCTGGGATGTCAGATTAACACCTATGGGCGTGGACCTCTAAGTGTAATAGTGTAATCTGCAGACACAGACCCTGAAACTTTAATCAATGATTGGGTCTCCACGCAAAGACTAGCACAATTCAAAACATGTGTTTCAATTCGTGATCAAGAGGACCTTCAATCCACAATTTAAGGCATCATAGACTGCACATTCAGACCTTTTACCTGAGTGAATGGTTTCCACAGCAGATTATAAATGCTGTCATTTTCAGTTCTCACAGTGCACAGCACTGATAAAGAAAATAACCATCAATAAAAAGAAGACGAAAAATAGCAAGGAAATAGTAAATGCTCTTGTATTCTGGTAAGATAATAAAATAAGACGGGGAATTATAGATACACTTTTCACCAATGAACCCGAAGAAATAAGTTAAGCCATGATGGCAATTATGAAGATTTACAATATTATTGTTTCGGGTTAAAACCAGAATCCCCCCCCCCCTCCCATTCCCATACCTTCCGAGCTATTTTGGTTTCCTATTTTTTTACAGGTTACTCTAATGATTCTATAACTGGTAGGGTTATTCAAAGCGTCTATAGTGCTATTAGTAACAATATTTCAGAAGGTCAGAATAATCAGAAACTTCGATTGTCGTGTCATCAGGAATAATATGCCACTGATCTAGAAAAATAGTTAAACCGGAAATAATATCGGACATCCGTTGTCGGGTCAGATGTCATTCTTGTTTTTTGTACGGTTGTTTTTTGGATCTCCCAAAATAATGGTCTGCTTTCATAGGAGTTCAAATCAATGCCAAGGTACAACGATAGGTGTTATTGGGTTCTGAAATATCTTGACTGAATTTGAGGAAACTTTTATTTTTAGTGATATTTTAAAGTGGAACCACACACTAAAACCCAATATAAATATATTTCATTGAAAGGTTGTACGTTCAGAGTAGTATATCGGATATAACTGGATTTTCTACTCTATTAAGTAGGTACTCAGCAAAAACTGTGTTGTCAACCGGTGTACATTGAGGACCACACCAGTTATTTTACACCGGTGTTAAATTTACCTATATGTGTTATTACAACACCTTTGGTTGTTACATTTACACCCTTTGGTGTTATTTTCAATCTACAGTGCGTATAAAAAAAAAGTTTACACTTAGAAAAAATCCTGTAAAATTATACATTTGTAATATCCTGAAGATTTTTCCACATTTTAACATTGGTACAGATCCATTTAAGCAAATGACGATATAACTGTCGAAAAATATTTCCGCTTGAGTGAGCACCACTTACTTTTGAAAGGTTAGTGAAAATTGATTTGCGCAGAACTTTAAAATAGTTATGCAAATAAAAATAGACCTTAACCATGAAGAACACGTGAAATTAAGCCAGTAAATTTGATTTGAAGATATCTTTTACCTTTTTAAACTTGTTTCCTTGCCCAAAACACTTCGAATAGTGCATTGCGCCCCACCACACTCCCCCAAACACCAAGGCCATCGCGACGATATTTGCTTTACATGGAGCTGTGATTTGCATGAAATGGCTTTATAGGCTTGATATTTATTTTGTTAATCATTGTCAAGCTTGGGAAAAGTGCGGCGAAACAAGTATTAAACTGTTAAATGAAAAATGAAATGTCAACCCACTTTGAATGATAAAAATTTAGTGAAAAAATGCTAGAGATGTCTGATATAAACTTTTGTTCAGATTTAGTTATGTCTTCAGATCCAGCTGGCACAAAAAGGGTAAAGGTTGTGCTTACTAAGTGTTGAAATTTCAATTTGGGTGGCAGAATTGTTACAAAATGCTCTAATGTATCCGTTTTATTTCAATTGACTAAAAGTGTAAGGGAAATGTTTGAGAAATGTTACGCAGGGTAAGTTTGATTTCGACCTTTCCCCTTGACACAACGTGAAAACGATAATTTCTGCGCAAACAGATTTCTGCGACCTTTACAAAAATGGACAGTGCTCACTCAAGTGTAACATTTTGTCATAACCTTTAGTTTCATGGGATAGATGAGACCCAAACCCAAGAATATATGTGAAAAAACTACCCACATGTTTTATACTTTTTAATTCCCAGGGCTTTTTCAAAGTGTAAACTTTTTTTTGATACGCACCGTATAGGGTGCCCGATAGGGTAATTTTAACACCTCATGGTGTGGTCCTCTATTAACACCAACTGGTGTCAGTTTTAACACCACAGTTTTTACAGTGTACCGACATTTTTATCATTCCATTTATAGGGCCTGCACAATGAACATTAGGAAGTGTTCACATGTACAACGGGAACGCATTCAAGAACACATCAAATTAATGTATTGAAAATGCTCGTCAAAAGACAATGAACAACTGGGAGTTCTCTGTCGAAATTTGTTGAACCGGAAGAGCATGTTTCGTCCTACGTTTCGGAGCTGACGAAAAATTGCAAATATGTCGTTTGTCCACGGGAGAGTCGATCCAGTCACCAATTTTCGACAAAGGCTTCATTGTCATTAAATGGATGGTCCAGGCTGAAAATATTTATATCTGAATAAATAGAGTAAAATCTAAAGAGCAAAATGCTGAAAATTTCATCAAAATCGGATATTGAATTTTTAAGTTTTTCAATATTTTGTGAAAACAGTTATATGCACATCATCATGAATATTCATTACGTTGGCTGATGATGTCACATCACCGCTTTCCTTTTTCTTATGCTATTACATGAAATCATAAATGTTTCACGATTTCATACATGTGTAAATGATGTGTCTCCATTATGATGAAATAAGTTGTGGCAATAAATAACTAATATGCACTTAATCAGTTGTCAATCCAATTGTTTTAGTTCTTGGTATAAAAATTTTGAATAAACCTTATTTCATATAATAAAATACAAAAGAACAAGTGGGGCTATATGGCATCATCAGCCCACCTAATGAATATTCATTAAGACATGCCTATAACTGTTTCACCGAAATAATGCAAATCTTTCAAATTCAATAACTTCGTTATTTGTTATCTGATTTTGATGAAATTTTCAGCATTTTGCTTTGTGAATTTTATTCTATTAATTTAGATTTAACTATCTCCAGCCTAGTCCATCCCTTTAAGGTTATTTGACAAACGCACTTCCTAAGTTCTTGGATATGTCATATGTCGTGGAAACGCTATTGGTGTTAAGTTCCTACTCGAACTAGGCTTACACTACATAAACGCCGGTGTTAATTTCATACCAGCCTGGTACCGGTCTTCACCAGAGAGGTGTTGAAAAAACACTGGTTTGGCGTTAGGCTAACAGCAATTTGGCATTAAAGAATCACCAATTAGTATTAAACCAATATCGGTTTGATTCTTAAATGGTGTTGTTTCAACACCTCTCTGGTGTACAGTGTATGCTCCTGACCGTGTTTAGTTGGCCAGTTTGTATAGACAATAGTCATTGCAGCCTATCTTCAATTTGGTCAATTTTCCTTATTCCCTTAAAAATATTTATTTACATGTATATACATTTCTATTATCCCAAGTGTGTGGGTAGGTGTGTGTATACACGGGTATGTACACATGGGTGCTAGGGTGTGTCATAATTAGCAGAACCTTACGTCTCATGCGGTTTTTATATTCGGTCGGCATACGAAAACACCCTTATATGCATCATTTAGTTTTGTTACCCCCATAATCATACTGCCCGATACAGCGTTCGGTGTTTAGACCTTTATTCTAATTGTTATGCGAATTGAAAGCCAGAAAGCCTTAACCATTGTCAAGGTCAGGCCGTCCGAGGCAATACTTCGCTGCCAGGGGCCAAGGGCCCAGGACAAAGGACTTGGCAATTGACATTGCTCATGGACAAGACTAAGCTAGGTCCGTCTCAAGTCAAGGTCGACTTAGTGCTTAAAAAAAGACAGAAACTTGCATTCGGGTTATCGCCTTTCAGAAAAGCATGGTCGCTTACTCTCCAAATTAGTCATAAACTTCATTCTGGCAACACTAGCGGGTGTTCATTAGAACATGTAGAATGAAAAAAAAAATGGAGATCAGGAATGCTAATTGTCCTTGAATATTCTCGAGGCGTCGATCATCACTTGAATTTACAAGACCAATTTTCCATGATATAATGTGTCATTCAATACACCGTATACGTGACATTATCATGCTATAATCATCATCTTCATCACCATCATCGTTACAATTACTTATCCACTCGCCATATAGAAAGCGAAGGTGATACGCGTTTAACCAATTATAGCAAGAATCGTGATCACGGTTGTAATTTGTTTTCTTCTTGCAACTAAACTTATCGTTCTCCGTTCATTTCTATATTCATGATATTGATTTATTGAATAATAACTGATTTACATGATTCAGAATGTTTTGTTTTTCCTCATGTATATCTTCACAGGTTCAATTATATCTTTACCCAAGGATTGCTCCGAGGTTCTATCCAGAGGTGCCACAAATAGTGGGGTATACACCATCCAAACCTTGGACTCTGGAAGACCATTCCAGGTTTACTGTGACATGGAGACGGACGGAGGGGGCTGGACGGTAGGTGCTTTGGTGGTCTGCTCTCTCGAATTTATTCATTAACCAGACATTCGTTTAAGTTCGCCCATCGATATTAATTAATTTTGGAAAGATACAGGTTTAGTGTTATAATAATAATAAGGTTTTTTTTTACCCATGGTAGCCACTTCGGTTAGGAAACTGCTCTACCAGCGGGCCCTGCATAACGAAATAATGTTATTATTACCTTTCTCCAATCTAAATGCTGAGCGCTATAGCAAGAAGGCAGAAGGCCATTTTTTAAAGTCTTTGGTATGAGTATGACTCGGCCGAGGATCGAACCCAAGACTCCCTATCCTGTGGAGACGCTCTACCACTGAGCCACCATGCCCGGTTATGTTAGGGTTGTGAAAATGATTATTTGGTTCAGGGTGATGTACATGATTGTAAGGAATATGATAAATGTTGGGTTTGAAGTTAGGGTTTGGTGTGAGGATAGATTTTAGATATTTCTTGACAATTTTTAATATTCTTTCCTGACCATTCCACTGGACAATATAAAATGATTCTTTACCACAACTTTTATAGGTTCTACAAAAGCGACAGGACGGTTCGGTGGATTTCTTCCGGGGCTTTGCGAGCTACCGACGGGGCTTCGGGTCTTTGGATGGGGAATTCTGGCTCGGAAACGACCAAATCCATCGCCTAACTTCCCAAGACGAGTACCATCTGAGGATAGATCTGGAAGATTTCAACGACGTGACAGTTTTCGCAGAGTACCGTGTGTTTAGAGTTGCTGATGTTAACGAGGATTATAGAGTCACTGTAAGCTCTTACCATGGCACCGCCGGTAAGTCACAACGAGTTGAATATTAATTGCTAATGGTGTCTCGCTAAGTGGCGAATGCTTGCGGACGAGACAAAATGGGATTTCTCCCTTTCTCAAGGTTTCGTAAAAAGAATCAAAGTCCTCTCAAAAGAGGTTGTGAAATCGTTCTCAATTACAGTTTCCATTAATTGTCGCAGAGAATTTCTGAACAAGCAAAATATTTTTTTGCGAGTGTATTTCCCGCAAAGTTTGCTAGCATTTGCAAAATAGTCAAAATTATTGTAAGACAGAATCGCTGAAGTTGATGTTGATTCGCCAATGCTAGCGACCACGTGGCCACATGGGTCCTAAATGAAAACAAGACAGTGTGGAAGGAATTGCGTCGAATGTTTGCGAATGAATAATTGTCTATTCGGAACAGTTCTCAAATAGTTTTTGATGTCGGCAACGAATAGTCGACATCGGTTACTACATTCGTCAATATGACATGTAGGCCTATGATGGCGAATACAGCCCCACGATCATTCGTTCCTCGGTGACCTTTGAATCTGGGTCTTCGGAACCTGGGGAAGTGGAATGGGGCATGAAAGTTCTTCCACGTTGGCTCATATTACATGTATTATGCACTCTTTTATGCTGCGTTACTTTCTTCCGAATATTCAACATTTGATGACAATTTCGAATATCTCCTATTCCGTTCTAAATCGGGATCAACCATGTGAATCTATGTCTTTCCCACGACGTGTCCTTTAAATGTTAATTTCCCATAGGCTTCAATGTTTAACAGAAGAATTTATAATGTTAGCTGACTATTGGTTACCTCCCGGGTTACCTCTTCGGACTTTTGTTTTCAGAATCGACTCAAGTTCGAAAAGTTATTAGGAACTAGTTTGTGCTAAAATTAATGGTCAAAAAGTGTTAAATGATCAAAATATATATGATTAACTTTTTTTTCATTCTCATTTCGTTTCTTCTTTTGATCCATTCTGACACCACTGAAACCTTCATGCTCATTCACATTTTTCTTCACCGACATCATCGTCGTCGCCACGTTCACAACCGATGCCATCTTCGTCGAATCCGTCAGGTGACGCGTTCACGACACACAGCGGCCAGCCGTTCTCAACCAAGGACCGTGACAACGATAACTGGTCCAGCAAGAACTGCGCCCGGGAGTACCATGGTGCCTGGTGGTACAACTCTTGCTACTATGCCTCGCTTAATGGGGAATATCTGAGAGGGATATCGGAGAGTTACGGGACTGGGATCGTTTGGTATCAATGGCATGGCTATTACTACTCCCTTAAACGCACGGAAATGAAGATAAGACCGGCCGACTGATGTACCAACTACGAACTACGGAATAGAACTGATGATCTTTAAAGCACAAAATTAATAAACAGCATGTCAACAAGCTCCTCATTTTGTCACATTTTTTGACAAAAAAAAATACTCTGGAAAGAAAATGCACATAATAGAATCCCGAGTCTCCGTCTGAATAGCCATCTGTGTCCGACAACCTCATAAACTGATATATAGGCCTACACCCAACATGGCGTCATCTCCGTATCCAAATTTAGGCCTGCAACCTATCGTGTTCCAAGTGGCGTGACGATGAAAAAAATGCTGGTGATTGCCGGAGAATGATGAAGGAAAAGGCAACCAATTTTCCAGAATTGGCGATGTCTGGAGACCCAGTCACTGGACCACATTTGTTCACCTTTTCTGGACTCGGATGCATACGCAGCAGGCCGTCTGGATATTGAATGGTCTCGTACAAAATCTTCTTTGAAAGAGGGGGGGGGTGTAATTTCAAAAGAGTGCAAAAAAGAAGAAGGGACGATTGATTAAAAGTCCTAAACCGATTCCTGGACAGTTTCACCTAAACCAATCTTTGGAGTACGCAGGTTTTATTACTCTGTCTTACCAGAATAATAGTCCTATTTCTTGTAAGTCCATGCTAGTATGATAGACGGAATCGGTATGATTTTCATGTTTGCCCTCTCGGTATTCAAAAAGATTAGAATTAGAACTTGTAAGAGTTTCGATAGATTTTATCTGCAATTGCGATTGATCTGAAACTCATATCTCTTAACCACACAAATTTAGATCAATCGCCATTTGAGTTCAATATCAATCACTCGCAAATCTTTGTAAGACGGCCCATTGGTTTCAGTGACAGTACAGAGTGTGATAATTACGAAAGTATAATTTGGTTAAAAGAAAACTTTATTCCACCTTTGCAAATTAATAAACTTGCCCTCGTATATTATGTAACGTTATATGTTTCTACACTATCATGACTTCATTACCCAATAAACAAACAGGTATATACCTGATGTTAATTGCATGTGAGCTTTTAGAGCCCTTCGTAAAAAAGTTAACATTATCTCAACTCTTCGAACCCTAACTACTGACATTGCAATTAGTCTTCAAGTAATTTTTTGTAATTGATTATACATTTCTCTTAATTATTAAAACATACTTCAGTTCATAAAAAGTTTTGTGCGCTATGCATTTCTTTGTTTTCCTTTCTGATATTCACCGATAAAAGTCGGGTTACACCGGAACCAAATCAGCTGTGAATCCATCCAAATACACGTATTCGGGTGGTTCCGGGAGTCTTCTGTTCTCCCTCCGCGAATGCGAGAAAATTCAGGAAGGATTCGGGAACATTCGAATCCACCGAAACCATCCGAAATGGGCCGAATTTGACTAGAATTGGTCCGAATTCATCCCGGAGAATTCGGTTTTGGTGTAACCCTGACTTCAAGTGAGAATATATATCCTAGAGACTAGCCAAGGGTTTATTCAACATTGGGTGCGGGGTCAGAAATGTTTTAAATATTGGTCTTTCCATCCCGAACATTATAATGGTCGGTATGGAAAGAATACAATTTTTATTAGAAACTGCATACAGTTTCTGACCTCGATATCTTTAATGAAATACTAAGAACGGTTCATCATGATTGTAGGATCTTTAACATGAATATTTGCATCTATTGTATTGTGTTAATTTATGTTTTCACTTTTGTCTTTCCATGTTTACACGTTTATTTTCTTCTCGATCGCCTTACGTCATCCTAAGGAGATCGTACGATTGACAGGATTGTGTCTACGTTATGATTTACCCTACGAGGGTCTTAGACCAAATGTCAACGGTTTAATTATTTTCAGTTGGTCTAATGCCAACTCGTCTAATTATCACCTCGTCTACTATCATTGGGTCTACCATCAGTTCGTCCACTATCCACATGGTCTAATTGCCATTTCGTCCACTCACCATTTCGTCTAATAACCAGTTGGTCCGATAGCCATTTAATCCATATACCATTCGGTCGTATTGGACTAAGTGTTAATTGGGCGAAATGCATGAAAATGAAATAGATATTAGACCAACAGGATATGAGACGAAATGGTCACAGAGGAACTGGTGATTAGACGAAGTGATGATTGGGCCAAATGGTTATTGAACCATATGGTTGTTAGACGAAATGTTGATGGACAGAATGGTATCAGACTAAAATGAAGGTAGACTATACGATGAGTTGGCGAGTTCGAAATAGACGAATTGGCATTTACTATGTTAATGTGGCATTAATCATTAACAAAGTGCAACCATCGGTAAATGTAAATTAATTAAATCATTAAATAAAATTTGATATCCGAATACTTGTTCCTGGATCAAACTTTCTGTAATCCACCGTTGTGATGGCCATCAGTCTTAAATTGGCAACAATCCAATATAGAGTACCGAAGTGTGACGTCAGTTACCATGGCGTCATGACGGGCTGGTTCTAAACAGAGTCGCAGCTGACGATCGTTTGTACACATATGCATTTGCAAATGAGTACAGACGACTGAAAAATAGGTTGCAAGCGATCAAATTCCAATAGCAGCCATTTTGTCCTATGAGAAACACCCGCTTTCATTCGGCGGGTTCACATGTTTAGAACCAGGCCGCCATGGCACCATGGTAACTGAGGTCATCGCTTCGGTACTCTATTGGAATTCTTCTTCTACTTCCAGATATTCCCAGGACTGTTGAAGCTCGCTGTGAATTAAAAAAAATATATATATTTGAATTTCAACCGAAAAAATATACCTCAAACGGGTCATAAAGGGGCCGCGGAACGGTTTTCAAAGTGGGGGCTGACCATGCAAAAAATCACAATCATATGGTAATTACGTTTTTGTACACGGTTTTGGAAAAAAGTGGGGGGGGGGGCTGAAGCCCCCCCCCCCCCCCCCCCCGCTTCCGGGGCCCCTGAATAATGTGTTCCAAACAATGGCAGATGAACTCATGAATTCACATCTTCTAAATGATACATTTTGAGAACAGACCCCCCAAAATGATAGGGGCTGATTATCTCAAAGTGTTTTATCACTGCAGTTAGTAATATATTTTTGACCTTTACGATAAAAGAATTAACGATACCGGCAAAACGGATGGTTAGAGAGCAGGCAACAAAATGTATACGAAATGGAGTAAGAAGTGAAATCGACCAGTAATAGGCCTAGCACCCACATGACCTTTTCATCTGAAAACAACACTGATGTTAACGCAACCCAAATGTATAGCATTTTATTTTTCACGACTGATTATCCAAATCAAACATTTCCTTGCACCCAAAATGGCATAATCTGTATAATAAGCAACCATTAATGAATGACAATGCGGTAGTTGGGTGGTATTCTGATAATTCAACCTAAACCACACTTTTTATGGAATGCTGGACTTCATTATATTTGTTCTGTATTTGTGGAAATTTTAATATAACAATTAATTCATTAAAATTCACTCTACTTTCGTATTTTCCTATTATTCCCGTGTAACGGCTCAGATACTTTTTAGCCAATGTCTGCAACATGATACAAAATGTTTTAATAGGTGAATTACTTGACAACTGGTACCCCATAATTTAACCCAGGTTTAACCATGTTGTGGTAGGTCCATGGTTTAAAGGGATACTCCAGGTTGATGTTAATATGATTTGAGCAGATGAAGTAAAATAAGACAAACAAAACACAGAAAATTTGATAAAAATCGGACAAGGACTAAAAAAAGTTATGGCATTTTAAAGATTTGCATTATTTCGTTGAAACTGTTCTAGGCATGTCGACCTTATGAATATTTAATGAGCAAACAGATGATGTCATATCTCCACTTGTTCTTTAGTATTTAATTATATGAAATTAGGTTTATTCAAATTTTTCCTTCAAGAAACAAAAATATTGTAATAACAACTGATTAAGTGGATTACATATTTATTGCTGCAATTTATTTCATTACAAGGGAGACATATCATTCACTCATCTATGGGAAAAATGAAACAATTATGATTTCATGTAATAACATAATAAAATTGGACAGTGGGGATGTGACAATATCAGCCCATCTAATGAATATTCATGACGACGTGCATATTAAACACAATATATTGCCTAAATTTAAAATTAAATAACTTCGCTATTTGTTATCAGATTTTGATGAAATTTTCAGCATTTTGCTATGTGAATTTTACTCTATTTATTTAGATATAGATATTTTCAGCCCGGAGCATCCCTTTAACTGAACCATGGCTACCCGAATACCACCCAATATGTTTTGGTATCCTTACTACACATCGATCCTGTAAAGAATGGAAGGCAGACACATCTGAAACCGTCTAATGTCTCCAGGCAAGTGCCGTCGTTTTTACAAGGATTCGAAATACAATCTCCAGAGGCAGGCAGGAGTTCCACAGGATGTGGAAAAAGAGATAACATTTATTAAAGTCAGTGTCAATTATTACCACAAACTAATATCTCAATACGGATTAAAATCATCACAGTTTAGACACATTTCTATGGGTATTAATAAGTAAACGTAATTGTATCGTAGCATCATTTACATTGGTTACCGTTCCAGTTTTGAATCCAATTTAAGATTCTGTTACTGGTATAGGCCTATATGGACTTGATCCTTCATATATATATGGCAGTGTATCCTATTGCCGGACACCTTTATTTCAGTGCTTTAAAAATGACAACTAGAGGAAATACAATCAAGAAAAATTCGCACTTGCTATTCCAAATATTATGAAAATTATTAATATGATAAAATTATTTTATATTTACTAACCATTTTCTTTGCATCGCACTTGCCGCATACCCCTCCACGAAAAACAATTATTTTCGTGCGCGACAAATTACATCATGATTCCGGACGCGCGCCGGACGGGTAAAGATATCCTTGATTATAACGATGTAAGAATAAATTTCTGTGATTTTTTTCTTCTTATATCATATCATGAATAAATTCTAACTTTTTGTTTGCTTTTTTTATATCGAATTTGAGCAGATGTTGGTAATAAATTCGTGTTTGATAACTTAATTTATTTTTTATTTTTTGGTTAGCTGCATGTTTCATGGCACTTTCCAGTGCTCGTTCGTATCGTGACGCTCATCAAGTTCTATCGATGCGCAGCCGATCGTCGACGGCTCTACTCACGGTAAACCTCGCGCACGGTACCTTGAGAACTAGCCGTCGACGATCACCCACAATACACCTCACCTCATCATTCGATCGAAGGAGCCGACGAGATTGAAATTCGGCAAATCAGGCCCATATTTCCGTTAGAAAATATATCAATTCATTCAATTGTTAATGCAAAACTATGTTATATGATATTTTAAGCATTTTCTGTCATTTTAGAGATAAATAAGGAAGAAATTTGATTTTTTTCGCCTTGTTTTTGCAATCTTGTTCTATGTATTGATCTGTGAAAATGAATTGCGGAAGTCTTACGGTACGAAATTGTTTTCGAACGCATTTATATGCGCGTCCGGAATCACAATAGTGTCCGGTAATACAATACTTGACTATACTTAAATGATGTCGTTACTGTTTATAAGCCAGCAGCATTTTCGCTTTAAGAAAGTTTCGGAGCTGAAGAAAAATGTGAAATTATATCGTTCGTCCAGAGTCAAGAACGAAACTGCTGTTTAGATTCATCAGTTTTCGACACAAGCCCGAATTCACAAAGGTGGTTTTGAAAACCCACGGTTGAATCCATGGTTTATGCAGATTTCCTTTATGAATTACGCTTATTTTACCGCGTATCGGGCGCGAGTATAAAAAATGTCCAATGCTGATGCGCGCTTTTGTCACAGTGCGCCAAACTGACGCCTGTTACCATGGTTAGATACGCTATTTTATTCATGAGTCAACTGTTTGAAGAGTGGACTCATGAATAAAAACAGTGGACTCATGAATAAAATAGCGTGGATAACCACGGCAACAGGCCTCAATTTGGCGCACTGTGACAAAATTTTTGAATATACGCGGTAACATAAGCGTAATTTATACAGGAAATCTGCATAAACCATGGACTCAACCGTGGGCTTTCAAAACCGCCTTTGTGAATTCGGGCCATTCGAATGCATAATTTGGCAATACATTTTGAATGTTCTTGAGTCCGTCATTCGACGCGGAGCGAAATTCTGAGATGAAGATGTAGCGATAAAATGAGAAATAATTGGATCATCAATGTGCCTACCTGGCATACCACACCTAAGGTTGTTGATAACGTCTGGATTACATGTCATACTTGGTGATGCAGCCTTAGTTACTAGAGAAATAGTCTCTCCGTTTTCTGGCATTCTGGTAATACCACAGATGACTGAAGTGTCTGGACAGGAGTGTTTATTGCATCCTCCGGGTAATATATCTCCTGAAATTGTGGGAAGAAAGTAATTTTATCAATAAAAAATAGGGAATAAATCATAACAATAGAATTAGAAAAGTGATGATTTTCCGCAGAGATTTAGATCTAGGCCTATGCCTATGGTGTTGTCATGGTTAACCTTCAATATCCGACTTGGGTGACGCATTGCATAACGCAATAGTGCCTCGCAATTATGGGCTCAACCGCAGTTTAAATTGTGGTTATTGCTCTAGTCAGGCCTATAATAAATGATACGAAATCTTAAGCCCCAGTCACATAAGCACGGATCTTCAAGGATCCACACGGCAATGATCCGGGGAGGTCAGTGATCATGGTGATAGTTTTGCCCCGGAATGAACGTCGGCGAGCGTTGGTGACTGTACACACGGTATTTACACATGAATCCACATGGACCATACTGGCAGAGCACGGAGACTACACGGACCAACACGGTAGCTACACCGCGGTAGCTACATGGACCATATTGCTTGGCCAACATGGCAGTCCACTGCTGACGCCGGATGTTGTCGATCTCCCCAAAACTGTTCCATTGGCCTCCGGGGCGAGCTAACCTCAACAGATCGCCAGCCAAGGATGCCCAGGGAATAGGATATCTCCCCCGGATCAATACGGATCTGATCCGAGATGATCAGGGCCCCGTCTTACAAGAGTTGCGATTGATCCGATCAACCACAACTATGGACAGCCAGTAGTGTCAACATCTAAAATGCAAATTTGTTCAAAGTATTTTCTAGATATGACATATACTCATGTATACATTCATCGCTCTCTTCAAGATTCAGTGTGATTCTTTTTGTTTACTAGGGACATTGTGCAAATTTCTTGAAGAAAAAATTATGACAATCATGGATTTCCATATACTTGAGGTTGATCGGATCAATCGTAACTCTTTGTAAGACGGGGCCCTGGTGTCTAAAGCCCCGTTTACACCTTCACGGATCCAACATAGATCATCCTGGATTGTCATATCTGGGGTCATCCGTGGACAGTCCGGGATAACCGTGTACACACCGGCTACTCATCTGGCGCCATCTTTGATGTAGCGGCATATCCGGGAGAAAAATTGAAGATGTTCCAGTTTTTATCCCGGAGTACGCGGACGGATAATCATCCGTGTAGACCGTGTTCATCCTTGTAGCCACCTTGTACATCCGTGTAGCTACCGAATGTATCCGGGAGGCTCCTTCAAGAACCGGGAGGTCCTAATACCGGCTATATCCGGGTAGATTTTGTTCCATTGTTTGTGTACATGAACAATAATTCGTGTTCTTGGCCATGTCTATGTATGCTTCAGATGTTGCAAAAATGAAAGAAACTTCAATCTTGGCCAATGCTCGAGAAATATCCCAGTAGAGACCGTAAGCCACCGTGAAGGTCTGTGTAATTAAGGACCCAGTAACGTCCGTGTATTCCATGTGGACTACTCGTAGCTTATCAAGCTGATCCCTTACGCTACCGCGTCTATTTAGCTTCCTTGTAGAAACCGCACATTTCCTACTTTTCCGTGTACATACCCAGCTAAATCCGGCAATAATATTGTAGAAAAATATCAATTTGGCACCCAGTATCACCATGGACTGAGATCCGTGATGAGCCATGTTGCATCCTTGAAGGTCACAGTAAAAGGGGCTTAACTGTGGCTTTTCTTTTGCCATAACGACGATTACTTTGAAGCTTTAAACGAATAATTATGCCCTTTTACTTGACAGAACATTGTTTCACCATCACCCTTTAACACCTATTGTATATTGATGAAGGGCGACCGGGAACGATATTTTTAATAGGGGGCGCTGGATTTAATTTGACAGCCCCCCCCCCCCCCCCGAAAAAAAGAAGATTCAGTACACAGATAAAAATTAAAAAGAAGGAGAAGGGAATTTAAGTCCAGAAAATAATTTACAAGCAAAAAAAAAAAAAAAAAAAAAAAAGAGGTTTTCACTATACAAATTGAAGGTGATTTTGGTTTAATTTATGACATTTTCGGCTACTTGGCTACTCAGACCAACAGGCGCTAAAATATGGGAGTTGCTGCCACACTGTTTGGCGTTCAACAATTCAAAGGATAGAGCCTTGTCGATATGGCGCTGCTCAGTGGCTCCCGGACCCACGATCAATTTTGGGCAAAAGTAATATTCGGAGTATTTCTACATAAGATTTCATTTCGATCAATAAAACGTGGATTTTCATTTCTTTGTTAACATCTTCCCTCTTTTTCAACTTCAAAACTTACATTTGCAATATACTTACCAGAACATACGCAGAAAATAGTGATAAATGCTTTAATCAACCTCATAAACGTCATTTTGCTGAAGTTATATCGAGTTAGGCTTTACGTGTATTAATCCTTATTCGATAATAAGCGATTTTACTACTCTGGTGCTTCTTTTATATTGATGATTTTATTGCTTTTGTGTGACAATGAACACGGCTGTAAAGCGTCAAGAAGAAAATAATAAAGCAGGCGCGGATCCAAGGGGGGGGGGGGATGGGCGAGCCTGCCCCGCCCCCTATTTTTTGGCAACCAAAAAAAAATGCCCTTTTAACTTGAGAGAAAAGCTGAAAAAAGAAAGGAAAGTACGGAGGAGGTATTATACCCATGTTTAATTTACGGCCTTGTAACGGCCGACCCGATCCCCACAGGCCTACTCGCAGTGGCACCGCATTTTGTTGGTTCACGTGGAAGCAAACCACGCTACCGCAACTGCGCGCGCATTAAGACATTCTACTGCACATGGGTCTCCTGCACTCCATCAACGGCCGATTGGCTCTGCATAGGATTACCAATCATAATGCGCACAAGTAGGCCGTAAAACAATATTTAAAAATGCTTAAAACGACCGGTTTTCAGGCCTTAATATCAACAGGTTTCAAGCTCTCATTAATAATAGATTGATAAATAAGGTAACAGTTTCATGAATTCCTAATAATAATGAAATTGTCCCTTTTTCAGAATTGAAAGTTTCATCTCCCGCTTTAAGGATGAGGAATAGGAAATAGTCATTTTCATATGATGACAAAATGTCCTTGCAATTTTCTAAATGATAATTTTTATAAAAAATCGTCTCGCGCTTCGCGCTCGCATCATTTGTGAAGTACGATCCATATCCACTTCACAATTTTCCAGATCGCCATCACTTTTTTTTTTTCAGCTCGCGCATTATTGATTTTCATAATAAATGTATTTAGGATTCCCAGATTCTAGGTCTAAATCTCAAAAACACGCGCACACAATAGTTTGTTCTTTATTCAAAACGTGCTTGAATTATCCAGTTTTGTATCAGAATATCAAAATAAATTCTTCTCGCGCTCCGCGCTTGCATTATTAATGTAGGAAGATATCAAATTAGTCATCCTTTTCGTGATTTACGAAACATGAATAGTGTGTCCCATTTTTACGTCTAAATCTCATTTTTTTCGCTCGCGCTTCGTGCTCGCATGAAATGTTTAGTTTAGTTATATACCTATCCTATGCTTATAAAAAAGTGCTTAGAATGTCAAATTTTTAGGCCAAAATGTAAACAAAATCAGCTCGCACTTCGCGCTGGCATTATTTGATTGTTGAATTATGTACCGTTTCCATGGGTAACTGCAACAGTCCTTAGGGTCTGTTTTCCATCAGGCCAGAACGTATATTAAAAAATTTCTGCTCGCAATTCGCACTCTAGTGATTATTACATACTTATCTTGTTCACGATCACAATCATTGATCAGAATGTTCAATTTTCAGGAAAAAAATACATGAAATGTCCTAAAGAAAGAGTAGCTCGCGCTTCGCGTTCGTACTTTTCAATTAGGGCTTATATATGAGACTATTATTTATGTTGTTTTATAAGAATAAACTAACAAGTGAATGTCAGGACTACCCCTTCAAAGAAACAAACAAAAATCAACTTTGAGCGGCCGATCGGGGAAAATATGGGTAAAAAAAAAATTCGCACCCCCCCTATTGGCGAAAGCTGGATTCGCCCCTGTAAAGGGGGAAGGGATGGCGGTGAGGGGTGGTGTGTTACACTGCTTCCCCTTGCTTGTGTAGGCTGCCTGAAGCTGCGGCTACGATCTCCTCAAACGGATCTGCAATTAAAGTTGAAACAGTACACCATTGCAATTTTACTGCTATCTTTTTTTACTTCAAAGATGAAATATATTGCCCTGTATAACCCGAATGTATTTCAAAGAAAGGAAATACCTTATGATTAATGTCTTTAAAGCGTGTTTATTGTATAATTATCTTCATACGGCCTTCCTTTTCCATTGTGTTTTTTTTTTCGAAAGTAATATTAGAACTATAAAAAGTAAATAATGATTTTAGTGCAGATAATGAGATAGCCTTTATGTAAAAGAAAATATTTGACTTATCAGTTTATATAACTATTTCCTTTATATTCTGTGCTGCCAATTATGCTTGTTTTAGTATATTCTGTCTAGTTCATTTTTTTTATTTAGTTTATTTGATTTATTTTATTTAGTTTGATAATAACGAAGTTATTGCATTTCAAAATTTAACAATATTCTGTGTAAATATTTATGCATGCCGTCATGAATATTCATTAGGTGGGCTGATATCATCCCCTTCCATGTTCTTATGTTAGAACATGAAATCATAATCATTTCCATATTTTCATGCATGAATGAATGATTTTTCTTTTTAAACAATGATCATCTATGTCAGTTGTGGGTCATTTTTTTTTCATTCTAGGTTGATATATTTTGAATAAAATATTTAAAGTACAAAAGAATAAGCAGGGCTTGCTCGTTGAAAATGTCGTAACTTTGTTATTCCTTGTTCGCTTTGGGGGAAATTTTCAATGTTTTGTTTGCCTTATTTACTTATTTGTATAGACATATATTATATTCATCCTATAGAGTACCCCTTTAATACTCCTTGGTTTACCCCAAAATAATTGAGGCAGCTTGCACATGCTCTCATACAGAAAGAAGTGCTGATATTGAAAATATATTACATATATTATCATGATTATTTGCACCTTTTCAAATGCCAATTGTAGAAAACAACGCAGTAAACATCGTCATTTGCTAGTAATTAATAAATGAAAACGTCTCGGCTTTCTTGTAATCATCATGTCTGAAAGAAATAAAAATAAACATGATAAAGTGGCAAAAGTACAGTGCTTTTTACAAATAAAAAATTTTAAAAGTGATGTCAGCCTAAACATAAAACACTGGTATTAATTAAATATGAATTATTTGGAATGTAATAAATGGGAACACAATAAGAAGAATTTTTTATTACGTATCCGTGTTCATGCACGGTCACGTGCTCTGGAATGATAAAAACGATGAAATAAGAAATGGCATAAAGCAATGAGTATTGCACGTCACGTGCCAGTTGAATTCATTTGTTTTATTAAGGTTATATCACCTCTCTGGTTTATCTTTATTTCTCTTAATTTTAATGTTTTCGGCGTAAATGGCGCCATATCGCACCGGCCCTGCCCACACTCACACACACACACACATGAAACAAAAAAGTAAGACACTTCCTCTAAGCAGTGGAGGTCATTCGTGTCCATGAGGTTTCAAAAAAGCACCGTAAATAATAATTTGCAATGATTTGAAGACGCGCCGTATAATATAAGTAATTTTACAATTTTATTTTAGTCGCGCTATGCATTTCACTTGCAAAGGGTATATAGGGGATGTACCCAAGCCCCCGAAGCTACCGCCATTTTGTTTAATCCATTAGAAGCTAAAATAAGCCCTCATTAATATTAATTTCGTACGATGCTCCCTCGTCAACTGTGGTTTTGTACGTGTATTAGACAATACGCACATCAGCGCAATGACAAAGGTCAACTTGGCAAATTCATTAATGTATTCATTTTGTTACGCGCTCGTGACGCGAAGGATTCAGCGAATCAAGCAAGCGCAAATCTGAGACGATACGTTGCACTCTATAAAGTATCGATATCACAAGCGATATCACTTAAAAACAAAGCATTGTTTGTATTGCGTCTTATAGGCCTATGCTAATTTTAAAAGGGAAGATGAAAAGAGTAGATCAAGTCGTGATTAGGTAAAGAGGTCTCCAGTGCTTTTGCCATCCCCAAATTGTCACATGTTAAGATGTACAGCAATCTTTTAACAAATGTAAAGAATCAATATTAATTAATCAATATTAGGGGGGCCTACATTACACAAGCTCTGCTTTTCAGTTGGCACTCCCTCTCTTTCAATTATTTATATTTCGATTTGATAATTGTCTATTGTAATTTTATAATGTTGTCAATTTTTGTATGTACTTCAAATGTGATTATATGTTACTTTGTCAATTGTATCATAATTGTAAAAATGAAATTGAAAGTGGAAAATAAAATAATTGAATTGAATCTAGACTCTAAATAGCCGGCAGAGGCCGCCGAACGGATCAAAGGGGGCTGTTGCACTGACCCAAAAGTCTTGTTTTCTTTTTTTTCTAGGGGGGGGGGGGGCGGGTGGGGGCAGAACAAGGTTATTACAATTTTCACTGGTTGTGGTTACTGAAAAAAATAACTGTCACCACTAATAGAGTACATTTCTTGTTACAAATTTCGAGAAGCAAAAAAAAAATCTTTTGTTCAAGGTATAATACGTAAGGGGCCGGCCCCCTCATGGATCCCCGTGCCTGTTTTCTTCATATGGCGTCCGTTTCATAATGAATTACAGCTATTTAAACATCGCTGTTATTGTGATTACCGTGGTAACCTAGATTATGATTGGTTATAGCAGTTACCATCGTAGTTACCTACGATGGTAACGGCTATAACCAATCATAATTACCATACTTGTAACTCATGATGAAACGGGCCCCAGTTTATCATTTTTAATACGTTTCCTTTCCCCTTTATTCTCCAGCATTTCTTGCTCTGTTTTTCCATTTAATAATTTTCCCACTCACGTTATTTTGGTGCCGCCTTTCTCCTACATATATTTCCTTCTTCTTTTCCCACTTGTTATCTGTCTCCTGGTTTCCATAAATCTCGTCTTATTTCTCTTCCACCCCTTTGTTCCTACTTCCCACCATTCGTGCTCTCTTACCCCCCCCCCCTCTAAATTATCTCTTCATATGTGCCCCTCCATTTCTTTCTCATCTCTTTTCAACCCCCTTCTCATCACTCTTTCTCTTTCTCTCTCGATCTCCATCTCATTTTGAATTTTGCCAATTCCAAATCCCTTTCATTTTAGCTCTGTACAAATACTATATGAATACAAATGAAAGACATGAAGAAATGTTTTGGTTAGTTGTGAATTTTATTAATAGCCAGAAAAAAATATCACATTATCAGAGGATTTAGCCTTACTTTTTTTCTTAAGCGTATGTTAATACTTTGAATCGAACGAAAATGTTTTTTGTATGCAGGGGCAGCGATCCTGGGGGGCACAGTTCCCCCTACTTTTTGAAGCACTGAAAAGTGCCTTTAATTTTATGTAAGAAAAATGCCCCCTCACGAACGTGTACTGTGTCCCTTTCACCTGACGAGAACCTGTTTTGGTGTTACCAAGTGCTCTTCCTTGTATGCAAATTTTTACCAAAAAATGCCCCCCCCCCCGAACGTGTTCTGTGCCCTTTCATCTGAGGGCCCGTTTTATGTGTTAAAAAGTGCCCCTCACCTTCTTGTAAGTGCCCTTTCTCGAATAACTGCCCCCTTTTACCCAAGAAAAGTGCTCCTAAAGAACTTGTTCTGTGCCCCTTTCACCTGAGAAGGACCCGTTTTATGGTCACCATGACGAGTGCCCTTTGAAACAAGAAAACAATAAGGAAATTCTTTGTGCATTTAATAATTCATGTGATTGGGGGTAGATAAGCAGTTCCGTACACTACAGATGGAGGGGGGGGGGCTTGAAGGACTCTTCCCCCCCAAAAAAAAAAAAAAAGGGTGAAATATATCATTCTGAATATTCTGTCGAAATCTATCACAAAAGTGGATTTTCTTTTTAAAAATGTCAAAATTTTGCTCTCGCAACTTCTTAAAAATTTCACATAATACAGCATTTTCCCTGTGCCCCCCCCCCCCCACTTTCAACTTCACTTCGCCGCTCCTATTTGTATGTTTATAGCTTCTCCTTTTGCAACCAGTTTTAATGAAAATCAACAGGAAATTTCAATACTTTGAATTTGGGGTTGTATTTAAAATAAAAAAAAAGGGACTTGAAAAAAAAAAAACTTTTCCATCTTTATCAAGTGCTTCCTAAGCTAAGTCACTCGTCAATTTGTTGGATTTCTTGAATGAAAACATCTGTTACACCAGTCCTGCAGATTGAAAAAATAGAGAAAGAAAATCAATGAATTTAAATAAAAATTGTCATGATTTGTAAAACATAAATGTTTTAAGAAAAGTAAGACTATACATACCGGTATATAAATTTCTTCATCACATAACATAGGAAATCTTACTTCTACTAATTATAAACTTGTACTTCTACAAAGCATATCACTTAAACCTGTTCTATGCAGTTAACATACCACTCTCCATTATAACTACATGTACTCTATAAAAAAAACTGTCAGAGATTTCCCATAAATATGAATATATGAATTAACATATATAAATTATATATAATAGTCAGAATTAAAGTTGATGTTTTGTTGCACAGAATATTTTGATCTGCGAATAAGAACAACACCTAACTATAATCTAAAAACAGAATTGAAATGGTTTTTTCAAAGGCAGGTCTATTTGTTGCCTAAAAAAATTGTGAAAACCCCCCATTATTAAAAATAATCACTAATTAACTCACTCATATAACTGCTGTAGGTTGTATTTCTCTTTGTGGTCCTATCACTGTTCTATTAGGCCTACTTCACCAATTGTTTATCATCATCAATCAACTCCATGGAAATTGTAGAGCTGCATCATCCTATTGGACAAAATGTAAAATAATAAGATTTTAAAAAAATTGTAAATCTACAAATATGAAATATGAATATCACACTAAAGAATGAATAAAATGAATTTTATGAAATATAAAACATGAAAAATAAATATTGCTTTGTTTATAAACAAAAAGGAAATAAAGGCCTTTTAAATAATAGTAGATCAAGGACATGACCTTATTTTATAAATTTGCCCAAGGTTCATAACTTTTGGCATTGGTTCTATTTTAGACTCGAGAGCCTGGATATATAAGAAGTGTATATTCAGTATAGATCCTACCTAGCTCTTAGCAGTGGCTCAGGTTATTTTTATTTAATGTAAACATGGTTAACATTCATTTCAATGCATGTAATGTATCTGTAATTTAGTTTAACTTTTATACCTGGATGAGAATCTGCAAAATGATGCATGCACTTATGATCATCATGTTTAACCATAGGTACCGGGTAGACCTCTACTGTTTTTCTTGTTCTTCAAACTCAACCTGTTTGTGAAAGAAAAGAGAGAACAATAAGTGTCAAGTGATCTCTTTCATGGCCGTATGTACACTGTTTAAAAAAACCTGATTTTACAGAAAAAACAAGATTTTACAGAAAGCAATAACAGAATCATTCTGTAAATTCGTAAAACAGGAATTTTTCTACAGAACAGGTCTGTTTAATAAGGGGAAAATGGTGTTTTATTTAAGGAAATTTGTAAGGTTCCATACACTAAATACCAATTTCCTGTACTTTTACATGATATAATGTAAGATTATGCAATCTGGTAAAATTACAGGTGTTCTCGAGACTCTGCTGCAGGAACTTCTTTTATTTTAAGGATAAATTTTCTAACAGTGTAGGGGGAGGGGTTTGGGTGGGAGCTGAAATGTGAAAACCTTCATAAAAAAAAGAATTGCATGAAATCCTTCAATATTACTTTAGAAAATGCAAAAAAACAGCCCTAGGCAATATTGGTTGCTTCGGGCCCTGGCTTTCTGAATTTCAGGTTTCTCTAAATTTTTTCACATGTCTGCCCCCCCCCCCCAAAAAAAAAAAAAAAAAAATCTGCATCTTTTTATTCCGAATCTTAATTCATTTAATTTTAACAACATAATTTCATAATCTCATGCACTAGGTCTAGATCTATTTGTAAGAAAGTATAGATCTAGTCCAACCAGAATCAGTGCTGCGTGACAGCATTCATGTATCTAAATAAGGTCTAGTCTAGATTAGACTATCAATAGACTCTCGATCTATCTAGACCTAGAATGTAAAGCTAACCCTTCGGTGACTTTACCTAGATGTATATCGATTAAGAAATTTTTGATGTCTGACTTTTATTCCTGGCTAAACCTTCATTGCCATTATTGACCGAAAGTAGATCTTGGTCCACTGACAGTCATATTCGTACATGTAAATGTAGTCGTTTAGGCCCAGACCTACATCTAGGCCTAAAATTATAGACCTAGATCCTAAGCCCTGGGGTACGTGGCGAGGGTTGGGAAAGTTAGATGACTAGATTTGAATTATGTAGGCCTAGATCTACGTACAAGCATCGATGGATAAACTTTTTTTAGTAAAGTAACATACCAAAACTGATAAAGTAAAATTAAGAAGCAAGACTAGGCTCTGTTAACCATGTTAGAAATTAGATCTTGATCTATTGATAATAAGAGTAAGACAAACATGCAGAGCAGCATGTTATTTCTAATACCGAGTCTAACTATATAAATAACAATAAGAATTAAAATGGGTGGGGGCTAAAATCCTAAATGCAGAAGAAGCCTGAAGTTATGCAAAATAAATTTGATATCTGAAACTGACGAGAATCTAGTGAGGATTGACACAATGATGACAGGCATATCTTCTTCCACACTCCGCTTCACAGTTTATTCCTGACTGAGTCTCAATCTACTGAAGATAGATGCAGATCTCCCTCCAGATCTAACGTTATACAGATTACAGTGTACAAAAAGAAGCTTCATTCTTCTTGTTTTAATCAATCGTGGGCTCCCGGCCCGATTTTCTCTCGATGCCCAGCCGGCTAGGAGCCCGTACAAAATACATGTGGTTGACACAGCGGCATAACCACTGAAAAGCAACATACAGGCTGCACTGGGCCGGGCGACGATGACAATCTAACTTCACTTTCAAAGACCAAATTCTGCTTTTCTTTAACAGAAGAATGATAGCAAGTTGTCTAATTAATTAAAGAAATAACCTAAGATCACAAAATACAGTGCGAAATGTGTAAATAGTCCACTGAATTAATGTGGTTATATCAATTTATACGTACTCACCGGAGTGTTCGTAGGTCCATTTTTGTGTGGAAAGAAAAGTTTCAGAATGAATAAATTAGATGACGTAATGAGGTCAAATGAATAATTAATTCTGTAACACGATACCACTAGTATCGATGACAAAGAATCGGGGAAATTGCGTATTAATGACGCTCTTAGCCAATGAAAAGGCCGGATTATGAATATCTTCATGCTCATGAATGTCAATGAGGGCTTATTTTTGTCTTCAAATGATCGCGGTAGGCGGAGCCTAATCTCATTTGTTTTGTGCTGAACGCGCACGCAGCTTTCGGTCTAGTAATATATTATAAGGTCTTTGGATGTACCACTAGGGTATCTCGAAATGTAATCTTGATGCCAAAATACCCGTTTAACCCTAAAAACACTGGGCTATTTCGACGCCTAAGAAGACTGGGGGCCGTAGGGAAGGGGTTGAAACACCCCCCCCCCCCCTATGAGCTAGGCCGTCGATCGCGCGATTGCAACGAAAATCGGCACGCGCGTTTGCCATGGCGTAGTCAGGCCAAAGACCTTATAATATATTACTAGACCGAAAGCTGCGTGCGCGTTCAGCACAAAACAAATGAGATTAGGCTCCGCCTACCGCGATCATTTGAAGACAAAAATAAGCCCTCATTGATATTCATGAGCATGAAGATATTCATAATCCGGCCTTTTCATTGGCTAAGAGCGTCATTAATACGCGATTTCCCCGATTCTTTGTCATCGATACTAGTGGTATCGTGTTACAGAATTAATTATTCATTTGACCTCATTACGTCATCTAATTTATTCATTCTGAAACTTTTCTTTCCACACACAAAATGGACCTACGAACACTCCGGTGAGTACGTATACATTGATATAACCACATGAATTCAGGGGACTATTTACACATTTCACACTGTATTTTGTGATCTTAGGTTATTTCTTTAACAAATTAGAGAGTTTGTTATCATTCTTCTGTTAAAGGAAAGCAGAATTTGGTCTTTGAAATTGAAGTTAGATTGTCATCGTCGCCCAGTGCAGCCTGTATGTTGCTTGCAGTGTTGTGGTTATGCCGTTATGCCGCTGTGTTAACCACATTTTGTACGGGCTCCTAGCCGGCTGGGAATCGAGAGATAATCGGGCTGGTTTGGTTCACCTTAGCTCCAACAAGGACCAAAATGATGCTTCTTTTTGTACACTGTAACGTTAGATCTAGAGGGAGATCTGCATCTATCTTCAGTAGATCGAGAATCAGTCAGGAATAAACTGTGAAGCGGAGTGTGGATGAAGATACGCCTGTCATTGTGTCAATCCTCAGTCCTCACTTTGTTTCAGATATCAAATTTATTTTGCATAACTTCAGGCTTCTGCATTTAGCCCCCACCCATTTTAACTCTTATTGTTATTTATAAATATAGTTAGACTCGGTCTTAGAAATAACATGCTGCTCTGCATGTTTGCCTTATTATCAATAGATCTAGGACCTTGATCTTCTTAATCCTAGGCCCTACTTACTTTATACTTAGATCTAGGCTACTTTACTTTTATTTATCAATCGATGCTATCAAGAGCTAGGCCTACGTACCATTCAAATCTAGTCTAACTTATACTTTCCCAACCCTCGACACTTACCCCCAGGGCTTATGATCTAGGTCTGTAATTTAGGCCTAGATCTAAGTCTGGGCCTAAACGACTCCATTTGCATGTACAAGTATGACTCTCGGTGGACCAAGGACTAGATCTAGATCTACTCTCGGTCAATAATGGCAATGAAGTTAGCCAGGAATAAAAGTCAGAGTCAGACATAAAAAATTTCTAAACCGATATAGGGTCTAGATCTCGGTTTAGAACCGAAGCTTTACTTTCTAGGTCTAGATAGATCGAGAGTCCATCGTTAGTCTAGATCTAGACCAAATTTAGATACATGAATGCTGTCGCACAGCACTGAGTCTCGTTGGACTAGATCTATACTTTCTTACAAATAGATCTAGACCTAGTGGAGTAGTGCATGAGATTATGAAATTATGTTAAAATCAAATGAAATAAGATTCGGATATATAATATTTGGGGGGGGGGGGCAGACATGTGAAAAAATTTAGAGAAACCTAAAATTTAGAAAGCGAGGGCCAGAAGCGACCAATATTACCTAGGGCCGTTTTGTGCATTTTCTAAAGTAAAATTGAAGGATGTCATGCAATTCTCTTTTTGATGAAGGTTTTCACATTTCAGCTCTTACCCAAACCCCTCCCCCTATACATACGGCCATGAAAAAGATCACTTCTTATTATTGTTCTCTCTTTTCTTTCACAAACAGGTTGAGTTTGAAGAACAAGAAAAACAGTAGAGGTCTACCTATATGGTTCAAGATGATGATCATAAGGGCATGCATCATTTTGCAGATTCTCATCCAGGTATAAAACTTAAACTAACCCATACAAAATTACAGATACATTACATGCATTGAATGTTAACCATGTTTACATGAAATAAAAATAATCCGAGCCACAAAGAGGTAGGATCTGTAATTAATATACACTTCTTAGATATACAGGCTCTTGAGTCTAAAATAGAAACAATGCCAAAAGTTATGTACAGTACCTTGGGCAAATTTCTAAAATAAGGTCATGTCCTTGCATGATCTACTAGTAATTAAATGGCCTTTTTATTTCCTATTTGTTTATAAACAAAGCAATATTTATTTTTCATATTTTACAAAATTCATTTTATTCATTCTTTAGTGTGATATTTATATTTCATATTTGTAGATTTACGATTTTTTAAAAATCTTGTTATTTTACATTTTGTCCAATAGGATGATGCAGTTTTACAATTTCCATGGAGGTGATTGATGATGATAAATAATTGGTGAAGTAGGCCTAATAGAACAGCGACTAGACCACAAAGAGAAATACAACCTACAGCAGTTATATGAGTGAGTTAATTAATTAATATTTTTAATAATGGAGGTTGTTCACAATTTTTTTGCAAAAAATAGACCTGCCTTTAAAAAACCCATTTCAATTTTGTTTTTAGATTATAGTTAGTGTCGTTTTTAATCACAGATCAAAATATTCTGTGCAACAAAACATCAACTTTAATTATGACTATTTATATAATTTACATATGTTGATTCATATATTCATATTTATGAGAAATCTCTGACATTTTTTCATAGAGTACATGTAGTTATAATGGAGAGTGGTATGTAAACTGCATAGAACACTCACAGGTTTAAGTGATATGCTTTATAGAAGTACAAGTTTATAATTAGTAGAAGTAAGATTTCCTGTTATGTGTTGAAGAAACATATATATGTATAGTCTCACTTTTCTTAAAACATTTATGTTTTATGAATCACGACAATTTTAATTTAAATTCATTGATTTTCTTTCTCTATTTTTTTTCAATCTGCAGGACTGGTGTAACAGATGTTTTCATTCATGAAATCCAACAATTCAATATTGAAGAGTCTGACTTAGGAACCACTTGATGAAGATGGAAAAGGTTTTTTTTTTCCAAGTTAAATTTTTCAACAACAAAAAAAAAATTATTATCACAACCCCAAATTCATGACGTATGAAATTTCTTGTTGATTTTCATTAAAACTGGTTGAAAAAGGAGAAGCTATAAACATACAAATAGGAGCGGCTGAGTGAAGTTGAAAGTGGGGGGCATAGGGAAAATGCTGTATTACGTGAAATTTTTAAGAAGTTGCGAGCGAGCAAAATTTTGACATTTTTAAAAAGAAAATCTAAAATATTCAGAATGATATATATTCACCCTTTTCTCTTTTTTTTTCTTGGTCGTGATTTCTTTTTTTTTTTTTTTTTTTTTGGGGGGGGGGCAAGAGTCCTTCAAGCCCCCCCCCCCCCTCCATCTGTACGAAACTGCTTATATACCCCCACTCATGAATTATTAAACTCAATACACAAAGGATTTCCTTCACAAGTATATTATCGAAATGAGAATATTGTTTTCTTGTTTCAAAGGGCAATCGTCATGGTAACCATAAAACTGGTCCTTCTCAGGTGAAAGGGGCACAGAACAAGTTCTTTAGGAGCATTTTCCTTGGGTAAAAGGGGGCAGTGATTCGAGAAAGGGCACTTACAAGAAGACGAGGGGGCACTCTTTAACACATGAAACGGGCCCTCAGATGAAAGGGCACAGAACACGTTCCGGGGGGGGGGGCATTTTTGGGTTAAAAAAAGGCACTTTTCAGTGCTTCAAGAAGTAGAGGGAACTGTGCCCCCCCCCCCCTCTCCCCAGGATCGCTGCCCCAGCATACAAAAAAAATTATTTTGGTTCAAAGTATTAACATACGCTTAAGAAAAAGGTCAAGCTTAATCCTCTAATAATGTGATATTTTTTATGGCTAATTAATAAAATTCACCACTAACCAGAAAATTCCTTTATGTCTTTCATTTGTGTTCATATAGTATTTGTACAGAGCTAAAATGAAAGGGATTTGGAATTGGCAAAATTCAAAATGAGATGAAGATCGAGAGAGGGAAAGAGTGATGAGAAGTGGGTTGAAGAGATGAGAAAGAAATGGAGGGGCACATATGAAGAGATAATTTAGAGGGGGGTGGTAAGAGAGCTAGAATGTGGGAAGTAGGAACAAAAGGGGTGGAAGAGAAATAAGACGAGATTTATGGAAACCAGGAGACAGATAACAAGTGGGAAAAGAAAAAGGAAATATATGAAGAGTTTAGTTGCAAAAGGGGTTAGGGCCACTTTGGACCATTCCAAGAAAATAATTTTTATTTTATTCTCCCATATTGCAATATTCTAATGCGAAACTGAATTTTCATGATAACCTACCATGAGAACATAAAATTGGGTATAAAAGATATCTACTTGTCTTCATATTTTTTAAGATATTATTTTCCAAAAAAAGTTTGTGTGGACCTAACCCCTTTTGCAACTAAACTGAAATGGACCTAACCCCTTTTGAAAAAAGGTGATTTTTCTTTGCCATATTAGTTCACTTTTTAATAGGAATTTCAACTTTTCTATGGTATCATCTTATATAGCTACTAAAAATCTATACATTAAGACATGAAAATCAAGTTTGATGAAAAATGGACCTAACCCCTTTTGAAAATGAGCTCTACATATGTAGGAGTCAGAAATGCTGGAGAATAAAGGGGACAGGAAACGTATTAAACATGATAAATTGGGGCCCGTTTCATCATGAGTTACAAGTATGGTAACTACGATTTAGGGATGGCAAAAGCACTAGAGACCTCTTTACCTAATCACGACTTGATCTACTCTTTTCATCTTCCCTTTTGGAATTATCAAAGGCCTATAAGACGCAATACAAACAATGCTTTGTTTTTAAGTGATATCGCTTGTGATATCGATACTTTATAGAGCGCAACGTATCGTCTCAGATTTGCGCTTGCTTGATTCGCTGAATCCTTCGCGTCACGAGCGCGTAACAAAATGAATACATTAATGAATTTGCCAAGTTGACCTTTGTCATTGCGCTGATGTGCGTATTGTCTAATACACGTACAAAACCACAGTTGACGAGGGAGCATCGTACGAAATTAATATTAATGAGGGCTTATTTTAGCTTCTAATGGATTAAACAAAATGGCGGTAGCTTCGGGGGCTTGAGTCAGGCCCCCGAAGCTCCGCCATTTTGTCGGAGACATTTGGGCAAATCCTAAGCCCCCATTTGCATAAACATGAATAATTCATCAGTTCGCTGCTCCACACATCCCAATAGACTCTTTATATGACGAAGCAGAAAGTGGAGATCAGCGTCACGCATGCGCATTGAGCGAGGTCAACTTTGCGTTAATTATACATGAAATGTAATATATTCATCACGTGATTAATCTACTTCTTACTACTATTGACCAATCAGCGTTCTTCACTACAATGAGTCATGATGCATCCATCGTTTTTCAATCCGTGCATAGAATGCAGTTTACATGCAACGTACACTAGCACCGCAGCCTGATACTTTTCTTAATCTTGTTTAACCTGGAGATGGGGGGGGGGGGGGGTGAATCGGCCTATTTTTATCTTCTCTTTAACATCGGTACGGTAAATGAAAGGGGAAGATATTTACGAACTAGTTTATTTCACAATAACAATACGCCAATATAAATAATAATAATGTATTTCAGTTTGAACGTTTCACTTACTGGTTTTGTAATTTGGTTCTTTCATAAAAAAAAAAACGACCTTTCTCTGCTGTTCTCCAGATCAGAATCACTAGAGGCATGTTTCACAACGCAGTGTAATCGTTAGTAATGATAAAGTAAAAACAAATTCTGAATCCAAAATTTCTTTAGAAAATAGGATTGGATTTAATTAGAACCTATTAATTTTCTGTAATTAATAGTGTGCTTTTTACGCTAAGCCTTTCCAACTATTGATAATGGTCATTTAATTTTTTTTTGCAGGGGGGGGGGGTAATCTAATTTCTTTGTGTTCACTCTTTTTAAGAGCACAGATAAGTGACATGTCATTACCAAACCTCATCAATTTCAGGCAGGGCGGATCTAGGATTTTTCCAAAGGGGGGGGGGGGCACATTTTCCCAAGGAAAAATTTGACAAGCAAAAAAAAAGGGGGTCTTCACTTTCAAGAGGGGGACACACTTCTGTTTTAACAGCATTTTACATTACAATTTTTAATTGAGCCTGTCAAATTGGGGGGGGGGGCGCACTGATCGGCTTTGCCCCCCCCCCCCCCCACACACACACACACACACTCTGATTGGCCTAATCTTTGTCTTTAAAAGTCATCTCTATTCATCTTATTCCTCTTCCCCACTCTTTATAAATTGTTTCTCCCTCATTTATCCCCGCCTCCTCTCAAAATAAATAAAGAATAAAATGGCCCTGTATGGTTTCTCCCTGTGGGTGAATTGTCAATTGGCTCTGTCCACTCTCTTGTGCACCCTATGCCCCTTCACATTATTATTATAATACATTATCTATTCTTTTAATCTCTCTTCAGCTCTCTCTTTGCCATATCGCGCTCTCATTATTAAACCACACACACAACTCTTTCTCTTATATTTTCCACCTCTCATCTCTTCTCGCAATTCATTAAAAAAAGAAAATACACTGGGTGATTCCAACTTTGGCGTTGGTGTTCGTAGCACAATTTAGTTCTTCCTTCCTCCGAAACCTAATGTGAGTTTACAAAAATAATCAAAATCACATTAATAGCTCAACATCAAGTGAGATGAATCTATGAATCAATTTGATTGTAATTTTGGTGCTGTGATGATGATGTAAAACTTGTAAGACGCCACACCAAAAGTTCAACAGCAAACTTGAAATCACCCATGTATCTTTCTCATTTAAAAATATATATATATTTTTAGAAATTCTCTATCACATCTACATAACAGCCATGGATCAACAATTCTTTAAGGGGGGGGGGGGGAGGTCTTTTGCCCTCCCCCGGTGGTTCTCAAAAGGATTGTTTTCTATCTTATTTCAAATTTATTCATTTTTTTTAAATATCTTTATATATTATTTGTTATGTTTTATGTTTTTTTAATGGGGGTGATTTTTACAGAGAAAACCTGCAACTACCACCCCCTCCAACCTTGATCCATGGCTGCAAAATGTAGGTCTCATTGCTCTTAACTTTATGCTGCTTGTTCACTATTGCTCGTCCATTAATTCTACTAGTACTTCCAGTCTCTCCTCAAATGACTTGATTCACCTAAACTCTCGGCTAAAAAGAATCATAGAAGACTTGTTAATTCAGTGACAATGACAAAATTATTATTTCAATTCATTTTATTCCAAATACATAAACCAGGTAACAATTATTTTCCTCTTGAGTTTAAAGATCAAATTTTGATCAGAGCTCGTTCCCGTCTGCTTAAGATGAAATGGTGTGAAAGAGACTACTGTCCTCACAAACACAGATGCAATGTCACATGCCCCCCCCCCCCCGAATTCATTGATCATTATTTTTGTTTAAAATTCTTCATTGCCAAAACTGTTACACAATTTCATGTACAAATTATATTGCTGAATTTTTATTTATCATTCCTGTTATGTCATTGTAATAAATTTATTATTCTAAGTATTATTATTATAAACATTATTATCTACATCCATAATTGTAAAAACTACTGCTACAATCAGCAAGTATAATTACCCCTAAAATAACCCTATCCCTCTTAAATTGTTTATGGGTTTTGTTTGGTCAGTAGTGTGGGGGGGGGGAAGTGGTTACAACACTCTATTGTAAATACATGCAGTAATTCAGTTTGATATAGGATGTTTGGCATATTGTCAATGCATTATTCCCTAATTCTTCCTCCAGAAAATTATGGGAATTAAAAAGCAAACCCTTAATTTGGTCTTGTATTTCTTGAGTCTCTAAAACAGAGGATGTGAAGCAGAGTCATGTTCCATGTCTGTTGAAAAGAAAAACACACAAAAACGACAGAAATGTTAGCAATTCAATCAAGCCATCATAAAAAATAAAAATTAAAAAAATATATATTAAAGTTAAATGAAACCACAAGCCGAATGAGTCACCTTTACAAAATCTGGTGTGGATTGAAGAATTCATGAGTGGGTAGGAAGCAAATAAATTGATTACATATGATTTTCCACTTGCTAAGCCTAGTATATTCTGATTTTCTTATTTAATTTTGACAAGCTAGATCTACCGGTAGGTGATATTAATTGTCCCCTGAAAACATGACAGGTGAAAATTAAAATGGAGCCTGTCAATACGACTCCAGCCTAGTCTCTGAGCTGATTTTATTTTCATTGAGTCAATACAACTTAGATCTTGGTCTACCATGTGAGCCCCCCCCCCAAAAAAAAAAAGACACCTCACAAAACCCCAATTTAAGGTAAAAATGTCATGAACACATAATAATTACATACCACTAGAAAGAGTATATTCTCCCAAATAATTTGATACCATATTCATGTTTAGATAGTCAGTATGTATTCTTTACAGAGTTGTAGATTTTGATTTGCACCAAAATAAGGCATGGCTAAAATTAATGACTCCAGATGCCAATGATGCCAAATCTATGAGTTAGCAAATTTTCTAAGAAATTAATTTTTGTATTGACACTAAAAAGAGTTTACTAAACAATTATCTTGTAAATTATTTAACATGGGTATTGAAATTTGAAATGGATTTTAATATAACCCTTTTAGGATAATGAAATCAATGACATCTGGACTCATTACATGAAGTCATTCAGTTTGATAGATAGGATGATTATTGGTTTTTTTTTACCTTTTTGAATCAGGAGGGTCCTGCAGCTTAATTCGGTCTTGTAATCCTTGAGTCTCTAAAAGAGGATGTGAAGCAGCATCATGTTCTATGTCTGTTGAATAGAACAATACACACAGACAGAAATGTCAGCAATACAAGCTATTGTAAAAAAAAAAAACACTTAACACTTGGACTATAGCGTATATATCTAGATCTAATCATAGACTCTGACGTACATAGATCTGGAACTAAATGTAAGTAGATCTAGATCTACATCAAAAGTAGATTTAAATTTCATTTTTGTTAAACCTACCATTCTGTGAAATTCCAATGTTATTGAATCATACAAGTGTTACTAGATCTAAGCTAAAGTAAAGCTGTCTTGACCCAGGGTTTTTCAAATGGTTTCATGAATTTGCTCTGACGACAAATGCCCCGATGGAAAATCTACACGTTAGGCCAAACAAAAGCTAACCTCCAATAAATAAATCCTTAACTTAGACCCTGACTCAGTGACTGAAATAATACTAGGCCTATAGGGCTAGGCCTATATAGATTATGCAGGAGGTCGCTTTGTTGTAGGCCTAAGTCTAGTCTAGGTCTATAGACCTAAGCTAGAGAATAGATAGGATAAGAGGTAGAAAAGTTTTCTTTTAGCTTTAGCCAAGACCTGTAGTTTAGAAAAATAAAAGAAAACATGAAAACTAGAAATAAGTTTGGACTTTGCCTTTAGTTTGGGAAATGAAACATCTTTATAAATATAAAAACTCATCAACTTCGGACTAGGCTCCGGTCCTATTAGTATTGATAAATGATATGTGAATTCAAAGAAGGGAACGGGTTAATGGAGTGAATGTCTTTCTATAAAGTCAATATGGATGCGCGATAGATCCCAGACAACGTCTAGCCCAGGCGCGGATCCAGGAGGGGGCCGAGCCGGCCCCGGCCCCCCCTATTTTTTGGCAACCTGCAGAAAAAAAGTGTACTCTTTAACTTGATAGAAACGATGAAAAACAGAAAGAAAAGTAAGAAAGAGGTATTATACCAATGATGTGTAATTTACAGCCTCGTAACGGCCGGCCCGACTCGAAAGGAAACAGGAAAAAGGTGGGGGAAGAATTGGAAAATAGAATTTATATAAAAATTTTCGCTCGCGCTTCGCGCTCGCATTGCCTGTGTAATGAATCTCATTCAAGAGGATTAAATGGCACTTAATATGTCCAGTTCTGGAATCAATTTGCACACAATATTTTAGCTCGAGCATCAAGCTTTCATTATTTTGTTTGATTTATACAAATTGTTAATATAATATATAAAAATTTTCAGCTCGCGCTGCGCGCTCACATTGTTTGATTGTGAGATACCTATCCTCTTTGGAAATTCTTACCAAAATTTCTCAAAATGCCCCTTATCATGTCAGGAAAAATTTAAGCTCGTGCTTCGCGCTCGCATTTATATGTTTGAGACACATCTTGTTCTTTATTTAAATAAAAACGTGCTTAGACTGTCAAGTTTTCAGGTCGGAATATCAAAAATTTTGAGCTCGCGCTTCGCACACTCATTATTTAATTGGTGATACTGTATCCATTAATCACTAAGAACAGTCCTAATTAAGTCCCTTTTCACGTTACTATATTAAAATTTCTGCTCACGCTTCGCGCTCGCATTTTATATTAAGACCCATGAGATACCTTATCTTGTTTATAGCAATAAAAACTAAAACTTCAGTCTTTACTTAGGATTACCCCCTGAAAAACCAACCAAAAAATCAGATTATAGCGGCCAATCGAGAAATATGTTGATGAAAATATTTTTCGGCCCCCCCTATTGGCGAAAGCTGGATCCGCCCCTGTAGCCTAAACGTTATATATCTAGTTCTTTCCTAACCCAGGGCCAGGGGCTCCGGCCCGCGGGCCGGAGCCCCGTGGGTTAGTTCTTTCCATGCCTGCCGAGATCTCGGTAGGCGTCGAAATTTCAGAGAAACTCTCGCCCGAAAGTCTGGCGTGATAATTAATACGAGGTCTCAAATGGTAGCAGATTGAGATTTTCATGTAATCTAGCCTACATTTTCAGCTCACGACGATGGAAAAAGTTTTGAGTTTTCGCAAGTCGTTTGCTTCCTAATTGTTCACTTTTTATAAACATAAATTAATTCATGTTGTACCCAGACTTCTCAAGATTCCATATAACATGAGATCTTTTGATTTATTTTTGTAAATGAATTAAAATTCAGCGTTAATCTGACAGTACTCACCGAAAATCTCTCAAGGATATAGTCTTCTTCTGTGCGGGTGACGTCATCTTTCAGCCCTTAATTAAGCGGAAGTGACGATGGGGTCAAATTATGACGTACGAATTTCAATAGAAAAATACATTATTCATAAGGTAAGGTCCAATCAAATCACAGTATCTTGCGAGTACGCAAAGAAAAAATAAATGATTCATTAGCAATATGCAAATGGGGGCTTAGGATTCGGTTCAAATGTCTCCCAGGGGGTGTGGCCGAAAGTGGTAAAAATGCGCTTATCACCATGGAGCTTCTATGGAGTATCTGTACGTTATATGCAAATGTTATTTAAATGAGGCTTTTCCGCGGGTGCTACCTTTCCGTCTATACGTATTTATTTGTCTATGGGCGTAGTTTACAAAACTGTATGATCAAATTCTTCGAAATCTAATTATGCTAATTTAATTTTTTTTATTTTTTAAATTGCTCTAATTAACTAAATAAGGCCCCTGAAATGCTTTATTTTTTTTAGTTTACAGACTCTTTAAAGGATTCTGATCAAATGTATTTAAAAAAAATAATATCCCATTTATTTTCTTACGTATTTTATTGTTATGTAAATTTCTCATGTATTTCTCTGTTTTTCGACTTTTTGTTTTTTATTGTTTTTTTTTCAATGGAAATGGTCGGGGATTTTATTTTGGCCATAAACAAGATGAAATTAATTTAGTTTAATCAGTAATAGGAAAAATAATGATACATTTTTAATTGGATCTAAGTTTTGATATACAGTGCGTATCCAAAAAAAATTTCACTTTGAAAAAGCCCTGGGAATTAAAAAATATACAACATGTGGGTAATTTTTTCACATATAATCTTAGGTTTGGGTCTCATCTATCCAATGCAAGTAACAGTTTTGACAGAATATTACACTTGAGTGAGCACTGTCCATTTTTGTAAAGCTCGCAGAAATCTGTTTGCGCAGAAATGCTTATTTTCACGCAGTGTCAAGGAGAAAGGGCGAAATCAAATTTACCCTGCGAAACATTTCTCATACATTTCCCTTGCACTTTTAGTCAATAGAAATTAGACGGATACATTCAAGCATTTTGTAGCAATTTTGCCACCCAAATTGAAATTTCAACACTTAGTAAGCACAACCTTTATCCTTTTTGTGCCAGCTGGATCTGAGGACATAACTAAATCTGAACAAAAGTTTATATCAGACATCTCTAGCATTTTTTAACTAAGTTTTTATCATTTATAGTGGGTTTACATTTCATTTTTATTTAATACTTGTTTCTTCACACCTTTTCCAAGCTTTACAATGATTAACAAAATGAAAATCAAGCCTAAGCCATTTCATGTAAATCACAGCTCAGTGTAAAGCAAATATCGTCACGATTGCCTCAGTGTGTGGGGGAGTGGGATGGGGCGCAATGCACTCTTCGAAGTGTTTTGGGCAAGGAAAAAAATTTTAAAAGGTAAAAGATATCTTCAAATCAATTTTAATAGATAAATTCAACTTGTTCTTCATGATTAAGGTCTACTTTTATTCGCATAACTATTTCAAAGTTCTGCCCAAATCATTTTTCACTAACTTTTCAAAAGTAAGTGGTGTTCACTCAAGCGGAAATATTTTTCGACAGTTATATCGTCATTTGCTTAAATGGATCTGTACCAATGTTGCAATGTGGAAAAATCTTTAGGATATTACAAATGTATAATTTTACAGGATTTTTTCTAAGTGTAAACTTTTTTTTGATACGCACTGTAGAATACTGTAATACGTTTTTATTCATTTGCTTTGTTATATATCTGTATATTGTACTTCATGAATTTTTGTAAATTGGCCCTTTCAGCTTGTGCTGCTGGTCAATTTTTATGTGCATATATACCAATAAATAAAATAAGTAACATTTATGAATTTTTGATAAAACACTTATTTGCATTGGATTTGAACATGAATTAATGTGTTTTTTTTGTTGTTGCAATTTTGGGTCTGCAGGCACTTACGAAATGTTGCGTGATTTCAGACCGCGTACCCGGGGGTCACAAATATCATGTCAAAAGTTGCGCAAGACTTGAAAGTTAAAAAAAAAAATAATCAGGGAGCAGGCGGTCCAAAAAAATGCGCTGCGGATTCACAGCGAAAAATGTCGGAAGGGGGGCTGATTCAGCCCTCCTCCCCGGTCTTTTAGGGTTAAAATGTATTTTATTTTTATAACCTCGCAGGTCAGACCCTAATCACTTTAAAAAATGTACAGGACTACCTTTTTCAGTATTTTTAGTGTTTTGACAGCCTAGATACATATAACGTGCCGTATCTTGTAACTATACCCCTTTTACGCCTTATCTTACTCGCACGATATCTACTTGCCAAGGGAAGTGGCCCTTCTGGGAAGGTCCCCCCCCCAAAAAAAAAAAAAAAAAAAAATTCACCGGGAGGAATTTAAAAAATCACATAACATATACGTCTTGGTAATTCAATTAACCACTCTGAATAAATATTAAAGAAAATTATAGTGATAATGAAGGCAAATTCGTCATTTTTTTTAAGTCTCAAGCCTTTGACTAATTCGATTTATTTCATCCGAAAGAATTTCAGATTTTCAACACGAGGCATGATCAGAGGGCTTTTCAAATGTGCTTTTTACCAAGCGAAACAACTTTCACATCAAATTTCAAGGTTGAATGAGCAAATTTTTGAGAGGGCAAGATAGGGCGGATTGAGCAAGAGTTCTAAAACGATGCGATCCAGCGAAGCGAGCTAGCAAAAATTGTGACCTTTTTAATACAATCAAATTTTTAGATATTCAGAGTTTGACATGATAATTTTCAGAACATTATGTAATACTTCTTTCTTTCTCCTTCATCTTCTTATACCTTTTCTCCTTTTCTTAGTCGTGAAACATTGAGGGAGATGAGGGATTGGGATTTAATGAAATTTTCAGCATTATGCTTGTTTGATTTTTACTATTGATTCAAATCAACATTTTTCTAGGATGAACTTCAGCTTTCATGGGGAGTAGATTATTATTTGCTGATCCAAGACTTTGTGAAAAACATAAGTAATACCTGTAACACTATCATAGAGATATATATATATATTTCTTTATGAACACCATCAAATATTTATCATTTTTAGAGCGTTTCTCTTAGTGAGATCTTCTGAAGCCATGTGCAAAGTGTCATGAAAAAAATACGGCAGAATTATAATAAATCGTCCGTGAATCCGCCCCCTAAAATTGAATGCCTTGAACGATATAATTTGACAGTAATGTCTATTACACTTTGGATAAAATTCTGAACAAAAATGACTGTTTTATTTATTCACGGATGAATGAGCATGCATTCATATAGAAAAATTAACATGTTGAAAGACACCGGACTTATTTTGAAGGGTACTATCGAAATTCCGTTCTCATCCATCATTTCATCCCCTCACACATACGTAACGGATACGTTTCATTTCTTCTTCTTCTTCTTCTATCGCTTCATTTTCTTCTTCTTCTTGGAAATCTGTTTTAATGTTGACCCCTGTCTGTCAGTGAAGATAACAAGTTAAAGGTCAAGTCCACCTCAGAAAAATGTTGATTTGTATCAATAGAGAAAAATCAGACAAGCACAATGCTGAAAATTTCATCAAAATCGGATGTAAAATAAGAAAGTTATGACATTTCAAAGTTTCGCTTATTTTTAACAAAATAGTTATATGAACGAGCCAGTTACATCCAAATGAGAGAGTCGATGATGTCACTCACTCACTATTTCTTTTGTTTTTTATTGTTTTAATTATACAATATTTCAATTTTTACGAATTTGATGATTAGGACCTCCTTGCCTGAAGCACAAAATGTTAAAATAATGGAATTCCACGTGTTCAGGGAGGAATGAAACTTAATTTCACATGACAATGACGAGAAAATAAAAATATTTCATATTTCATATAATAAAATACAAAAGAAATAGTGAGTGAGTGATGTCATCAGTTCCCTCATTTGCATACCGACCGAGATGTGCATATAACTGTTTTGTGAAATGAAGCGAAACTTTATTAAATGTCATAACTTTCTTATTTTACATCCGATTTTGATGAAATTTTCAGTGTTATGTTTGTTGAATTTTTCTCTTTTTATTCAAATCAAGTTTTTGTTGGGGTGGACTTGTCCTTTAATGGATGGGAAATAAATGGCACCGTTTCTCTTAGTGCGAGAGCGCCATCACCCGTCATGTTTCATTTTCATATAAGAACAATTGCTGCCGGCGATGATGTTGATTGATTATCAATAGATTGATTTTTGATGTATTATTTATTTCAATTTCCTTTTACCATGCAGGGTAGCCATTGACAGTGGCGGATCCAGTTAGGGGCACAGCCAACCCGTGCCCCCCTTTCAGAGGCATACAAAATATATTTTTAGGGGAATATGTCGTGCAAGTGAGGACTTTTTACGGGACTTTTTATTCTTGTTTGTCATTTTTTTCCAAGAACAAAATGCACTCCATTTTGTAATGATAACCCTTTCTTCCTTTTTTTTTGCCTGTCAAATAAAGTGAAGAACTTTTTTTTTTTTTTTTTTTTTTTTTGGGGGGGGGTCATTTTTTCTGCATGTACAAAATACCCCCTCCTTGGAAAATCCTGGATCCGCCCCTGCCTCTTCAGTTACGTAAACTGATTTACAAGAGTTCCCTGGGAAAGATAAAAGACATACAAAAATATAAAATAGTCAAACACAAATCAAATCCGGGGGGGGGGGGCACTTACACTGACTGTTTTTTCTGTTTTGTTTTTTTTACGAAGTAAGAATGCCCTTCTGTAAAATTGTACTTGATTTGTATTACTTTATATTACTTTGTATTATGTTTTTTGAATGGAAATGAAATAAAATAATTGAATTGAATTGAGTGGATACCATGCGCGACCAAAAAATACGTAAAAAGGATGTCTTTTTCAAGATAGGGCACGTTACGTACACGTTACGTACGTAACGTAATAAGCAGTGGCGTAGCTAGGATTTTTTTCCTGGGGGGGCACTGGGGGGTCCTTGCTTTTTCAGGGGGGCACCATTTTTTCCGTTGTGTGTGTATGTGTCACAAGGGCGGATCCGACTTTCGCCAATAGGGGACGGGGCCCGAAATTATCTTTACCTATATTTCCCCCGATCAGTCACTTCTTAGTTTTATTCTTATCGAACAACATAAACATGAAATAATCTTATAAAACGTGCGAGCGCGAAGCGCGAGCGATTTTTTTTGTGTTACTTTCATGTATTTTGTCCTGAAAATGTAATATTCTGTGCAATGTTATGTGTGATCCTGAACAAGATTCGTATGTAACTAGATGGTTACTGCGAAGGCCAAGCGCGAGCAGAAATTTGTATTAACTGTTCTAGCATTATCGAAAAGGGACCTGTTAAGGACTGCTTACAGTTACCCACGAAGACGGTATATATTTCAATAATGCGAGCGCGAAGCGCGAGCAATTTTTTTTTTACATTCCGACCTAAAAAATGGTCATTCTAAGCACTTTTTGTATTAATAAATGGGATAGGTATGTAACTAAACAATTGATGCCAGCGCGAGCGCGAGAGGAAGAAAATTGAGATTTTAGACCTAAAAGCGGGACACTCTATTCATATTTTGTAAATCATAAATAGGATATAGTTAATTGGGTATCATTAATAATGCGATCGTGAAGCGTGAGCAGACAATTATTGATATTCTGATGTGAAACTGGATAATTTAAGTACATTTGATATAAAGAACATGCAGGCTATCGCGCATGTTTTAGATTTAGACCTAGAATCTGGGCAGTCTGAATACATTTGTTTAATGGAACATTATGAAATACACGTAGACAATAGGAACTTGGCAAATCAAACAATTTGACCACGCAGCGTGAGCTTAAAAATGCTGATATGTAGACTATAGATATGAATTTCATCGAACAGGCAATTACGGCGCGAAGCGCAAGCAAAAGTTTTATATAGTAACATGAAAGATTTGTTTTTTTTTTGCAAGTCTTCCCTTCACTTTATTTCATTCACTCGTCTTCCTCCTCTTCTTTTTTTCTTCTGTCTTTCTTCTTCTTTTCCTTTTTTTTCTTCGTTCTCCTTTTTTTTTGCTCTGCCAATTTTTTTCAGGGGGGCACCTGGGGGGCACACCAAATCTCAGGGGGGGGGGGGGGGCACGTGCCCCCCCCCCAGGCCCCCCCCCCCCCGTAGCTACGCCACTGGTAATAAGGGTGTCAAAAACACTAAAATAATGAAAAAAGTGTATCTATTTCGTTGGGAAAGATATACGTTGTTTAGGGTCAAATTTGCGGGGGTATAAAAATTAAGACTAAAAGATTTATAAAGGATGTACTTTTTGCCCCATTACTACGTGTTTAGAGTACGATTTGCGCGAGGTGGTGCCGTAATAAACCCAATGTATAGGTCGGCCAGTGATCACCTTCGCCTCACATATTCATTAACTCGTACATTAGCTGGTGACAGAACTTTTACGGCGTCGGCTTCAAAATCCTGGAACGACCTGCCACTAATGATTAGACAGTCTCCAACATAAGCAATTTTCAAAAAGTCATTAAAAACTCATCTCTTTCGTACTTTGTAGTTTTTAAAATATTACATGTAATTAATTCATTGTAAGCGCTTTGGGCCTATTGGGAAAAGCGCAGTACAAATAATAAGTAATAATAATAATAATAATAGGTAAAGGTAAAACCGACGACCGACGTCCGTGATATAACAATTAAAATATCACTGTACTAGTTTAGGGGTTCAGGGAATATTTGCCAAGGATACTGTTTTGTTTCCAATACTTGTTAAGGGTAGGGTTTCACACGCCAATACTTGTTAAGGGGTGCATTTTCAGAACATGGAAAATACTTGTTTAGGGTGCTTTTGAGACCCCATGGTCACGCATGGTATCCACTCGTCAATGGAAGTGCCCCCCCCCCCTGAATCAAATTAAGGATAAAATATGACAATTCAAAATATACTGCTTGTATACTGATAGTTGAGTCAATGAGTCCCCTCACCCCGTATCACCTGATTGAATCCGGGTGCTTTCATTGAAAAAAATCACCAACTATGACTTGAAAGAGGATACGTTCGTTTAAAAACATGAAGATGATGATGGTGATGATGATAATGAAGATGATGATGATAAGGGTGATGATGATGAGGATGAGGAGGAAGAGGGTGAAAAATGATCGATGAAAATGAAGAATCAAACAAAATGACAAAAAACATAAACACGTACACAAACACGAAAGTTGGGGGGGGGGGGGGTATCCAACACAAATAATCCTCGAAAATCAAATCTATAATGGAAACACGATTATCGTCATACTGGGCCCGGTCGCGTTATTTGCATATTTTCCATATAGGTAGCATTCTGGAATTCTGGTAAGTGCACGTAGGCCCTAGTGTAGTTTTGTAGTGAACCCCTTGCGAATCAGCACACCCTCCCCCAAATCGTTCCCAGGGCCCTGCGGATAATTGCCCCAAAGTGCCTCCTTTTTGCCATGGGTTGCGATTTGAAACTATTTGAAGCGGTTTGAAGTAAATCATGAATTTATATTAAGATCAATTTAACTTTTGTAAACTTCACATTATAAAACAACACATGATTAAACTCGGTTAGTCCAGGGGCGGCAGAGCGAAGTTGAAAGTGGGGGGGGGGGGGCATAGTGAAAAAAGGCACCTTTTCTTTAAAAAAGGACACTCTTAAAACAGATAAAAAATGACTTTATCTACAGTGGTGTAATGAGCCAAAAAAATTGAGAGGGCTAGATATGTCGTATCAAGTAAAATTTATAAGAAGCTGTGAGTGAGCGAAGCGAGCAAGCAAAAATTTCAACAATTTTATAACGAAAATCCAATTTTGTTATAGATTTTGACATGATATTCAGAAAATAATATATTTCACTTTTCTCTTTTTTTTTTCATGCTTGTGTTTTTTTTTCTTGGGGGGGGGGGGGGGGAGCAAGAGCCCCCCATCTGTACGCAACTGCTTATCTACCCCTCTCACATGACTCATGAAACTTAAGGCGCGTAGGATTATTCTTCTATCTAAGTTTTTTCCTTCTTAAAGGACAAGTCCACCCCAACAAAAACTTGATTCGAATAAAAAGAGAAAAATTCAACAAGCATAACACTGAAAATTTCATCAAAATCGGATGTAAAATAAGAAAGTTATGACATTTTAAAGTTTCGCTTCATTTCACAAAAGAGTTATTTGCACATCCCGGTCGGTATGCAAATGAGGGAACTGATGACATCACTCACTCACTATTTCTTTTGTATTTTATTATATGAATTATGAAATATTTTGATTTTCTCGTCATTGTCATGTGAAATGAAGTTTCATTCCTCCCTGAATACGTGGAATTCCATTATTTTAACATTTTGTGGTTCAGGCAAGGAGGTCCTAATCGTCAAATTCGTAAAAATTGAAATATTGTGTAATTCAAACAATAAAAAACAAGTGAAATAGTGAGTGAGTGACATCATCGACTCTCTAATTTGGATGTAACTGGCTCGTTCATATAACTATTTTGTTAAAAATAAGCGAAACTTTGAAATGTCATAACTTTCTTATTTTACATCCGATTTTGATGAAATTTTCAGCATTGTGCTTGTCTGATTTTTCTCTATTGATTCAATTCAACATTTTGTTGGGGTGGACTTGACCTTTAAGTATATATAGCAACATATACAAATTAGAATGTTGTGTACTTCTTTCAAAGGGACACTCCTTCGCACATAACACGGGTCCTTCTCAGGTAAAAGGGGCACAGAACATGTTTGTGAGGGGCACTTTTCTTGGGTAAAAGGGGCACTGTTACGAGAAAGGGCATCTATAATAAGGTAAAGGGGCACTTACTTACGGCATAAAACGGGCCCTTCTTAGTCATAAAAACAGGTTACAGAACACGTTTGTGGGGGCACTTTTTTGGGTAAAAAGGGACACTGATGCGAGAAAGAGCACTTACAAGAAGGCAAGGGGCACTTGCTCACACATAAAACAGGTCTTTCTCATTTGAAAGGGGGCACGGAACACGTTCGAGAGGGGACATTTTTTGGCGAAAATTGGCACTTATATATGAGAAAGCGCACTTGGTAACCACCCAAAACGGGTCTTCCTCGGGTGAAAGGGGCACAGTACACGTTGATCGTGAGGGGCATTTTTCTTGCATCAAAAAGGGCACTTTTACAGTGCTTCAAAAAGTGGGGCACTGTCCCCCCCAAGGATCGCCGCCCCTGGGTCAGTCCTCATACTCGACTCGAGGTCCATGGTCAGTCAGTACTGCGGATCTGCGTCGTGCTTGGCTTGCCATACCGTAGAAGCGCAAAAGTTGAAGAGATCTCCGATCGCAATTGGATGCGCAGAGATGTTAAACTTCACTTGTGCTCATCACTGTGCCTGTGGCTGTGCTACCGAAATTGTTTACAAACTTCGTAAACTACGTTTTACGGGCTTGGAAATTCATCTTTATTCGTGGATTGATTCTGATACCGATTCTATGATCTTGGATTAATATTTCTGTGTGAAAGAGATTACTGTCAACCCGACGTAAATAAGTGAGTTTGATGTTTTATTTTGTCGCACTTTTGATCCATTTCGCTGCTTACCATCACCCCCGGAGAATGCCGGGAGATTGATGTGAGATATCCGATGGTTGCCAATAGTGCATTCGCATTCTTAGCTGTTGTTGATAAACAGTGCTGCAATTATTTACACGTCGGCCGAGATCTATTTTTCTAAGTCAGAATTCCACATCCATTTTTATAAATAATGTAATGATGGTAATAGACCAGATGTCAGTCTTCCTATATAATTGTTCCTGAAACATGTTTATTCTCAGTTCATGTTTTGTTTAGGCCCTATTTGTTTATTTTTTTTATTTTACTTTTTCATATTATTTTTAGAGCCTTTATAGAGGTCTAATGTCTCACAACTGAGTTAGACTAGAGTCTATTTTTGTTTTTCTTAAAACAACGTAGATATTGTTCTCTCTAATTTTCTTACATTTCACTTGTTAGTTTTTATAACTTTATCATTTTCCATTCACTTTACCATTTTGCCTCCGACGAAGATTCTGCTAGGATCGAAAGCTTAGGCCCCTTTTTGACTTTATACTTTATCATTTAAGAATTCATTTGGAAATAGATAGAACGCAATAATATGAATTTTATGATTGCGGCCCTTCCAACGGTGCCGTTGATCTCTCTGATCTTAGCGGAGGAAGAATGCAGGAGAGAGAGAGAGAGAGAGAGGTAGTAGTGGAAATAAAACTGGTCTGGTGTTAGTTTGGCCTGCATAATATTTTCATTGAAATTAATTGGCTGGGATGGAGTTTAGACCAAAATAGTCAAACTTTACACGTACGGTACTCCACTCTATTTTTCATTTAGGGCCTACATGTATATGCACCGTTTCAGTAAACCTTTGTCTCTTCTTTTCTAGGAGTAGGAATCGACTGGATTTTATTCGGAGTTGATAATCTAGGATTCAGGGGCTTTTAGTGTAAAAGACTCAACCATGGGGAACGGCGAGAGTTCCCCCCAGCTGAAGCGAAGGAATAGCTACCCTATGATGGCATCAAAGCAGGCCATGCCAGAGAAAATGGAGCTCGATGATCGTTTCATGAGGATTTTGGTAAGTGGATTATGACAGAAATTGCTATATTGATGAGTAAATGTTCAACCTTAATATCAGGGTAAACTTTTTACCACATGTTTTTATCCCACAAATGTTTTTATCCCCATTTCTCCCTCTTCTTTTCTGCAGGTTCCAAGTGTATATTGCAGCTTTAATCAAATTAATTGCCTTTTCACATCCTTTTGTTACATGTTAATTCTTTGCCCTAGATTGGAGATTGACTGACATTGGAGTTTTGCCAGAAAGTCGCTAGATGACACAGCTATAACTAATACTTCTATTATCACTTTTTTCTTCCTTGCTTTCTAATGATTTTAAATATTTTGATTCTTCTATGATATTTATTTTTCATGCTACAGTGTATTTCAAAATGCTTGTTTTCTTCAAAATAATATTCCAAACCCCTTTTGTTATGAATGAGGCATGTCTGATTTTACAGGGGAGATTTGTCTTTCATCGCTGGACATTCTTATTCAAAAAATAAAGAAAAAAAATTATGTACAGTAGAGGTAAGGCTAACTATTTCAAATTCACCCTTGGTCTATATTCTGGTATTCTCGTTGTTATCTCATGCATATTTTACTTTGAAATAAAAGCATTCACTGAATAACATTTGAGTTTTAATATGTAGAGCTGACTCTCTCTTCAAGTGTGAGATACGAGGGATCCTATTGTAATATAAACATGAAGAACATGGAGTAAATTAAAAAAAGAAGAAATATTGTCGGGTCACTGTACCCACAATTATCTACTAGACCTATACTTCGTCTTGACTTTATTTTGTGCAAAATCCAATTGATACATTGAATTTTGAGAGATAAAAGATCCCATTGTAATATTAAAATGGAGCACAGAGCAAGCAAATATTTGTGTCAAGTACTGTAACTACAACATTTACATAGATCAATGATGACAAACCCCACAACTTCTAGAAAATTTAAGATACCGCTCTTATCAATAATTTAGCTTTAAAAAATTGCTTCTATTAATGATAGAATTGTTCTAGAGAAATCTTGGTGAAACAAAAGGTATTCAGGAACTTAAAAGGACACTTTATCAGTAAGGTTAAGTTCAGGAAATGATGACATAATAGCTGTGACCACACTGTGAATGACCGATACTACTTAAAATGCACCTTATATTTCAGTTAATACAGAAAAAAAAGACGTAATCCACACATCCTGAAAAGTATTGAGTGTGATTTAATATTAAATGTGGTAATGCTTTGTGGATGTAAGTTTGAGTAGTTATGCAGTTCTTGCATTTTTATAGCACCAATGCCAATAATAGCTACATGTACATTACTACACCACTCCACAATAACCTCTAAACCACACATTTCCTTGTTTTTGCCAAATTTTCAAGAATAACATCTTTGGGTTTTTTTTGTTATAAAACCAATACCCCCCTTCTAGGTCTACAGTTTGGCATATTAGGTAATATTCTATTCAAGACATTGAGCCAAATTTCATGATCTTGTCTAAGACAACAAGGAATTAAAATGAAACAAATACATCTCAGAATTTTTTGGTTGGTCATAGGCCATTTGGTTGTGAAGAATTGTCAGGTTTTGTTAGTAAAATATCAAAAGCTCAATGATATAAAGAGGAGGAAACTCCAATTGTACATTGGTATTTATGGGTACAAATGCTATATTCATCAAGTCAATGTTTCAAAGAAGAAACATTGTTGATTTGGAGGGGGTGGGGGCCAAGGGGGGGGGGTGGGACCAATGTTCAAAGGGGGTGTGGCATTACACTCTTCCAAAATAGAGCTGTATTCTATTTGACCTTTACTGACAGTTACCCTGTTCTATCCTTGGCGTTTTACAGTGGATTGTTGATTGCCTTGTTGGGTTTGAAGTAGATTTTCGTTCAGTTTGTGTTTGATAGGAAGCCATGCAGACAGGTTTGAGGCAGAGAAGGAGGCTAGGAAATCCATGTGAAGGGCCAGGCCCATAAGCTGCTTTACAGGCATTGCGTGGATCTTTCTACTCATCATCTGATCATGGACCTACTAGACTCTGCTACCTACATTTAGGCCTATATGTAAAACACACTTTCAGTCATTGCCCCCGAACTTCGTATTGAACTTCTGTAATTAAGTTACGAGTGTACAATATCATACTTTACGCACAGTACGTTGAAGCTTTGACAGGGAAAAAAGTAAAGAAAAAGTGAAAAAAGAAATACCTCACAAAATATGTTTCATCTCAATACTACTGGTACAGTTTTTAGTTCTTTTCAAATGATTTATTGAAAGAGAATCATATACCATCAAACTCCATAGAAAAATGCAGCGAATACTTGTACACTACTGTGGTGGTCATTATCAATATCACCACTATTTAGTATCTTTACCACAAAAATGGATTTGTTATCATAATTTGCATTTCACAGTCATCTGAATGGTTCATTTACTGTAGAAGTGTGTTTTAATGTACAGTAATTACACTGTACAGTCACTTATCATTAATTTTTGTCCATGGAAATGGAATCCCTTTTACAATGACAGTGTATTCATACAAATTTTGTAATGCTAGTGGTAATATATAAATAGGCGGAAATGCTGACATCAGAATGTAATTTTATATAGTGTATCAGAAACATACGATGTATCAGGCTGTCAAAACCGCATTTCACTTTCGTATCAAGTACTTGTACATACTCCATGTACATCTAGATGAGATTTCATACATTTTAGAGCGAGAACCAATGCAGAATCATCTGCTTCCAGCATTGATTTTATGACTGAATTGAGGAAGTATACCATTACAGCAAAACATGGTACACCAATACATGTACATGTACATGTAGGTCTAGATGTCAAAATAGCAATTAGCAAAGAAGGATTTTATAGAGTATGGGTTCTGGTACAGGAACTAGTACTTTAGCCATGGTAAGATTGGTGGTAGTTTAATAATTATTAGTGCCAGGAATGCTTTCATTTTAGTGGCACAACTTCTTTCTACAGGAACTTTCAGAGGGAAGTGTGGGGGGGGGGGGGGGGGTCCTGGGAGGTGGGGGAGTACAAGGCTTCAAGCGAGAAAGTATGTATAAAGCCTGGAATGAAACCACTGACATTGAAATGGTGTATTATAGGCCTATATATAACTTTTCTACCAGCTATAATACTGCAATAAACAATGGTATGGCTAAAAATATCACAATTCCAATTAATTTCAATTTAAAGAGACCGACTGTAACTGTACTCAGTTATTATGCCTTCATTGCCTTGTAATTAGTGCATTGATACCAATTTATAAATCCAAAGAGAAGTCATTTATATAGGCTGAAATCCTGGATCTATCTATGTGTAGCTCTAATAATTAATCATCAATTTCAGTAGCCTTTTATCAAGTGACTCATATCAAAATGTGGTGTGAAAAATGGGAAATTTGTTGCAAAAGTATAGATAGAATACTGACAACTTTTTCAGGCCTCAAAATACCTGATAATAATTTAACGCATTCACACCGAACCAAACCACACCCTTTGGGGGTAAGTTCTCGAAGCATGGGCACTGTGTTCTCGTAATTTGTTTCACAGAGCCAAGTCCCCATGACCTTGAAAAACCCCTGCAAAATTTCTTGTAATTTTGGTAAGTACCTGCTATTTCAGCAGGTATATTCTTTTGGGGATATTTCGCGTAACTTGCTTTCACATCGTCCCAAAAATCTGGTATTTTCTGAGTTGGGTACGTTCTTGATCAGAAAATACATGTAGGCCTATCTGGAAATTATGAACTTCGAGGTGGTCTGAATACGCCTCCTGTTTGCATACTTTGTTTTGCTGAACATACTGTAATTGTGGGAATCGGTTTGAACTTTGAAAGATGAATAGCGTTCACAACAGGTTAAAACCAGTGATGGGCACAACTTCATGGTCATCAAGGGCCATGATAATCTGTGATTCTGTGTGCACCCAAAGATGGCTAGAAATATAGTGTGTAGTATGGAAAGTTTAAATTTGTAACAAAATTTAAAGAATGCACAGAGTAGATCTCATAGCGTGTCTCACAATACTGATTTACATAATCTAGGCATACATGTATTTATAGTCTCTAGACTCTGCAGTTCGTGGACTTTGACATTCTGAGTTTGACTTCAACTTCTGTTGTTTTCCCAGCATTAAATCAATACTTGTCTACATAACTCACAATGTTTGTAATAGATTGGTAATTTGGTATGCATTCATATGTGAAATGTCTCATTCACGCAATCAATAGAATTGGCATGTACATGTAATTGGGCAAACATACATTCTTTTTACATCTAATCCATGGAAGATAATATCTTTCAATATCGTTTCATGAAACGATAAATAATCATCATCACTTTGATCAGACAATGTGGGTGAATTTTTTCATTATCTGTGTGGTATTTGTGGTAGTGTCTTTTTTTTAACTTGCATACTTGCTCTTGCGACATGTACATTATGGTTGTGGTATTATAGTGGTTCGTTATTAAAAACTTTTTTTATAGTACATACATGTATGTGCAAATGCTGGAATTTAATTACATTTTGTAGGCCCTATATGTTGCTGTGTACTATTTTATTACGAACATATTTTGCTCATAGTTTATTGCAGGGGGTCTTGCAGTAAATAAGCCTAACCCTTCTCAAAATATTTTCCTCTTACCTTGCACTTTGGAAGCCAAAATGTGATGACTGGTCTTTGTGGAATGTTTGGGAAAGTGGAATTATCTCTGAGTGCATGCAGGACCTTGGTACATTCATGGGACAATGTATATTTTCATTCATTTGGGAATAACATCGCACGTTGTGACAATGAACTTTGGTCCTTCAGTATAAAAACAGTCTTTTCTGTGTGCAGTTTTTCGATCTTTGAATACATTTTGAAAGACGATGATAGGAGTAGCCTGTACAGGCTATATAGAGATCGCTAAAATCTACCAGCATTTCCATTGCATGATAATGATAAAATATCACTAGTGTGGAAATGAAACCATGAAAAGTTGAATATCATCACACAGCCGTTGGCCTGTAGTGCAGTTTTAGAAAGGCCTCTGTGAGACTGTGATGATTTCCTTTTTTGTCATCAAGTTCATGTCTTCTTGTATTCCCCTTTAAATGGTCGTTGGACTTTGTATTATTAAACCATGATAGCGGTTTTAGTGTTTAAACCAGGAATTTGATTTATCCAGTTTGACTGTTTGTCTTATCAATACCATGTGAACAATTCATACTCTGTAGGCTACACTGTACTTCCACATCTGAGTTTCATATCCTGGTTACAAAACGCAAATGAAGTGCGCAAATGAAGTGCGAGAGCTTTATAGAGACAGGATTGTAGTAGACTATAGTGAATGACATGTAGATCCCGCTTGAACTATATAAAGTATACAGTGTAGTATGATAGCATACTCTGCTTGTAAAAAGATTATTTGTACCTTTAATGGTCAAGTCCACCCCAGAAAAATGTAAAATAAGAAAGTTATCACATTTTAAAGTTTTGCTTATTTTTCACAAAACAGTGATATGCACAACTCAAATGAGACAGTCGATGATGTCCCTCACTCCCTATTTCTTTTGTTTTCTATTGTTTGAATTATAAAATATTTCATTTTTTATAGATTTGACAATTAAGAACCAACTTGACTGAATCATATAGTATTAATTAATGCTCATTCCACATGTTCAGCAAGGAATTGTTGTTTCACTTGACAATGAGGAGAAAAATAGGATATTCCCTATAGTATATCATATAATAAAATACAGAAGAAATAGTGAGTGGATGACATCATCAGTCTCCTCATTTTAATATATACCAACCAGGATGTGCATCCAACTGTTTTGTGAAATTAAGCAAAACTTTAAAATGTCATAACATTCTTATTTTACATCCAATTTTGATGACATTTTCAATGTTATGCTCGTTAGATTTTTCTCTTTTTATATTATAAACTTTTTGTTGGGGGTGGACTTTAAATGTGAAAAGGTACAGGAAGAGTATTATAGGCATGTTTGTACATGTATTTCAAATAGTCAGTATTGGACATTGAGTTCACTGGCAAATGATTCAAGTGTTTGAATATATGATATGTCAAATATTGCAAAAAAATGTTTGTACCTACTTCCCTTTTTATATGTACATGTACACTGTACACATGTTTGTACAGTGTTTTTCAATCATATGCTGTAATGTTTAAAAGTTGTGTTACAATCTATACTGTAGGCCTACATGTACACTGCTATTAGCAAGTTTTGCGAGCATCCAAACAGAGCCCTTGATTTGCATGTCACTGGAATGCCCCTCCCCCCAAAAAACCCCAAACAAATACATACAAAGGAAAACAAAAAGGAAGAAAGACACCTTTGGCTGAGCAGTGATGCAGAGAGGTGACCTTAGAAAAAAGCTTACAAGGACAAGGGCAGTCTGAGAATGCTATGGACTTTGAACTATTTATTGTAGATTTCTGTTCCCTTCTACCCTCCCATTCTCAAGGGATAAAGCTTTGAGCGATTACTAGGTTAAAGATCATTGAAAAGGAATGGAATATATTTTGCAGGATGAGTCATTGTGTGTGGGTGTTTTCCATATGATAAATAGTCCTATTGAAAAATACAAACTTGTAATCATATCAACCTGCCATTCAGTCTCGTCTAGACCCACTTTAAATCCTTATTAAAAAGATGTAAGAACTTTTGCTCCTGTAAAATGTCATGAAAGTTCCTTCCTTGTCCAAATTCCTTATCATGCCCAGTTGCTTTTAAAAGAGGTAAATTGTGATTGTCTTCTGCCAACTCTTCCACTCATCAGTCAAATGCCATTCCATCCATCAACATTTTGTCTAACAACCATTTGGTCCAATAATAATCAGTTCGTCTATGATCATTTCGTCTCATAACCAGTTGGTCTTATACCCAATTTCTTTTCATTCATTTCACCCTAATAGTCCAATTAGACCAAATTAAATGACTGTGGACCAATTGGTTATTAGAAGAAATTGCGAGTGAACCAAATGGCAATTAGACCCTGTGGAAAAATAACAGTAAAACGAGTTGGTAATTGGACGAATTGGCATTAGACCAATTGAAAATTAACCTTAAAAATCACCAGACCATAGCGCAAGACATTATAAAGTTAATCATCAAGTTTCTCATGTTTTATTGTTGTCTCGCCTGCATAGCAGAGCGAGACTATAGGCGCCGCTTTTCCAACGGCGGCGGCGTCAACATCAAATCTTAACCTAAGGTTAAGTTTTTGAAATTACATCATAACTTAGAAAGTATATGGACCTAGTTCATGAAACTTGGACATAAGCTTAATCAAGTATTACTGAATATCCTGCCTGAGTTTCAGGTCACATGACCAAGGTCAAAGGTCATTTAGGGTCAGTGAACTTAGACCATGTTGGGAGAATTATTTTCAAAATCTTAACCGAAGGTTAAGTTTTTGAAATGACATCATAACTTAGAAAGTATATGGACCTAGTTCATGAAACTTGGGCATAAGGTTAATCAAGTATTAGTGAACATCCTGCCTGAGTTTCAGGTCACGTGACCAAGGTCAAAGGTCATTTAGGGTCAATGAACTTTGGCCAAGTTGGGGGTATTTGTTGAATTACCATCATAACTTTGAAAATTTATGGATCTAGTTCATGAAACTTGGACATTAGGTTAATGAAGTACCACTGAATATCCTGTGCGAGTTTCAGGTCACATGACCATGGTCAATGGTCATTTAAGGTCAATGAACTTTGGCCGTGTTGGGGATATTTGTTAAATTACCATCCTAACTCTGAAAGTTTATGGATCTAGTTCATTAAACTTGGACATAAGAGTAATCAAGTATCACTGAGCATCCTGTACGAGTTTCAGGTTAATACATGACCATGGTCAAAGGTCATTAAAGGTCAATGAACTTTGGCCGTGTTAGGGGTATTTGTTGAATTACCATCCTAACTCTGAAAGTTTACGGATCTAGTTCATACAACTTGGGATATAAGAGTAATCAAGTATCACTGAACATCCCCTGTGAGTTTCAGGTCACAAAACCGAGGTCAAAGGTCAGTTAAGGTCAATAAACTTAGGCCATGTTGGGGTAATTGTTGAATTGCCATCATAACTTTGAAAGTTTATGGATAGAGTGAATGAAATGTGGACATGGGTGTAGTTGACAAGTCTTAAGTCACCGTTCAAATGTCATTTATGGTCAATGAACGTGGTATTATGTCATTATATGAATGGTGTTTTTGTGAATGATTATTTAATAGTAGTTTTCAAAGTTAGCACTGCTGCTATATTAAATCGCGTAATGCAGGCGAGACTGCCAGAGGCGTTCCACTTGTTGAAATTGACTATTGCCTCGTCTGATCAATGTAACAAACCAAAATAATCAATAATAAAAATATTGTTTTATATTCATCAAGAGTAGGATTCAAACTCACTCGACCATGATCAATTGATTGCAGAGTTGAGAATTCTCATACTAGTTTACTACCTCCATTTTATATTTCTTTATAGCCTACATGTAGTTAAGATTCTTGCCACTTTGGAGAAGCTTTGTATAGGCCTATTGCAAATAAACATTTTATACCAAAAGTTTGGGTCCTTGTTCCATTTCTATTGGCCTGGGTCATGAACAAAACGTGTACAGAATATGTACAGATCAAAGTATTGATTGTAGGAAGTTTGAGGCCAGTTTAACTTTTACAGAGAGAGTTCGAGCTGAGTTCAGGTCTTTTTTAATGTGAAAGGACAAGAATGGTAACTAATTCAACCTTCTTTTCAGCCTTTCTGTCCACATGCACAAACTTGTGTATTATTGTCTATTCTTTATTAAACTCAATTTGGCAATACAAATGAGTCCAGTAATGTCAGAATGAGTCCATTGATGTCAGAATGAGACCAGTGATGTCAAAATTATTTTCAGGGCTCAATTTCACCCCTGAAATGAAAATGAGGAATTGAAAAAATAGCTCAGCCCTGAAAAATCCAAACGGCAATTGATCACTGTTGCATATTACATACCGGTACATAGTAATTCTAGATTGTAAAGAGTAGCACCCGAAAAGGAAAAAGAAATAGGCCCTCATGTTTTTGTCTGATTTTCAATTTCAATTTATTCAACCATCCATGTATACAAATCATACAGGGTACATAATTATGCAATAATTATGCAATAAATAATGATGTGTTGGTGATGTACGTTAGAGTGTACATGGACTTGAGATCAATTAGAATGATTGATTGATTCATCTTCTATGATAAAAACAATGACCTTGATGATACTAATGACTGACCATTAGCCTTGGATGGTCAATTCACACACCTATAATGTAGGCCTACATAGACAGTCATTAGAGATGACTCATGACTAATTTGTTTCTGTCATCTTTAATGTGCCTACAGTGTAATGATGTACTGTAGGCCCAATGTTTACAGTGTATTACTGTGGGCCCTACATGAACATGTTACGTAGGTACATGTAGGCCTGAAACCGGTATGTTTGTGCCTACATGTATATTGGGTCATGAAAATACCTTTTTTAAAATTTTGTGAGCACTTGTTCAGTCCTCATACATACATGTACTTGATCCACAGGGGCCACATACATTACTGTAACAAATTTAAGGGGGGGGGGGGTAGAGTGGGGCGGGCATTCATAAAGGCCACCACACTCCTTATCTATGGTCTGCCACCGCATGGTCTGCCACCCGATTTCGCAATAAAATGTAGGAGAATTTTATGCTAATTATTGAGGAATGAAATATCTTACTGTGTAATGTTCTTAATCATCATACAAATACCTACATTAGACCTCTATGTTCAAATCTGTGAGTATATGCCATGCCATCATCCTCTATTAAATATCACAATAAAAGTAAAATTTTTATCTAGTCGTAATGACGTCATAGCAATCATACGATTGGCTACGATTTGAAACTAATTTGGCCTTTACTCAAAACAAAAGCTTGCACTCATCCACACTTGTTTTTCTTTCAGTTAATTTTAACCTCAAATAAAAAGATACTTTTCATTCACATTCTCAGAAAATGAGCAAAAATAAAATGTGATTTGTTCCAAACTCGGATCGTGGACCAGTTCTAAGGTGTGCGGGGGCCTTTATAAGAATCACAATTTGATGGTCATTTTAAAATTGGTCTAATTTCATTGGTAATGGTAATTCATGTAGTTTTCGAACAAACAGTGCACTACAGTGTATGGTTCCTTTATATTAACACTGGATTTGGTGGGGGGGGGGGGCCTCTCAGTTGTGACTCATCAATACATACAACATACCGAACCACGGTTATTTACACTGTTAATAGAAATCACACCCTGAACATTTAATAATGATAATCTTGTTATGAAAAGCCATCATTGTCCCATATGCTCATGAGTGATTTTGTGTTGATCTCATCAACAATATGCCCAGGCATTCAACGACGTTCATTGGAGCCGAGTGCGGATTAATTAGAAACTACAGCGAGACGAAATCAAGGTCAAAGAGCTTTTGGCCGCTTACATTACATTCTCTGAGTGCGAAATTGCTTTTTAAAGCGATTAGGGATTCTTTCATATAATGGCAGACTTGATTTTTGTATATGGTAGAAAAATTAAACTGAAATTGATAAATTGTAAATGAGGTAACATTGTAGATGAAAGAAACCAAAATGTTGGTGTATTAACATCTACACTGTACCTCCATGTTTTTTTCTTCAAAAAGAGACCAATTAGCTAAATTTTATTGGAAGTCAGTAGTGTACATATGTACATGTATAATGATTAAAACAAATTTAGGGGCTTAGGGCAAATTTCCTTAAAGTTGCAAGCACAAATTGAAATTTCATTTTTATTGATAGACTTGAAATTGAAAAAAATATAATTCACAATGTTTTATTTTTTCCATTTCTTATCATGGAAACATTTGAACTTTCTCTTATAATAATAGGTATTTTTGTGATGGGGCTGCTGTGAGAGCAAGTCAAGTTTCCTTGTTATGTTTTTGATACTTCACACCGCAGTTATCAATTTCATCAAGGTCTTTTCCCTGAGGTATATGTTTACTTTGGAATAGCTTTATAATCTATCTACTAGTTTGTTCAACTGGTCTGCTTTAGTGCATGTTTACTGCTATCAAATGATGGAAAAAATAATCTGCCGATGCCGCCACGTGGAGAAGTGATAGGTTAGGGTATTAAAGGAGATAAACTGGAATAGGCAAAGTGTATTCGCTAGGTATGTGGTATATATTTTGCACAAAATCGGTACAAATCGGAGAGTTTTACAATTTTATTAATAGAGCCATTTTGCTTATAAATCTGATCAGATTAGCAAACACTTGTTTTCTAATTTTGAACAAAGTTAGAATTTGATATTTGCTGACATCCCAAACAAAGGTCATTTTTATGCGATATTCATAATTATAAAGCTAAGATTATGTTCTGTAATCACAATATTCAGGCCCAGGTTTTGTTCAAACTACAAACAGCTAGGATGTAAGGGCAACGATATGCAGTCTTTATCGCTGCTGGCTCTTAGCTTTTCTATTGATTTTCTTGTATCAAATCAGTCGTAAAGCAGGTTATAGTACAGTACCGTACATGTAGCTGTGGCCCATACAATTCTCTCCAGGGGAGAATTTCACGAAATGACTAGTCAGCGATTTTTACTGACTATATGTTAAAAGCTATTGAAATCCTTGCAACTGATTGGCTCAGAGCACCAAGGTGCATCATGAAACATGCCCCGATCACCAGACAATGCAGAGCTTCAATGCTCACTGGAGAAGAAAATTCAAGAAAATAAGCCATTTCATCTTCAGAAGGTGGTTGCCATGGTGACCAATTTACGAGTAAACCATAACCAGGGACCCTTGCGTGAATTACCTTGGAAACCAAGATTATTACACCATCAGTTGGTTTTAATGTCTGGCGAAATATGTTGGTGTTTAAAGCCTACCCGAGGGCAGACACAATGATGGAGAATAAAGAGATACAGGGAGAGTGAAAGAGAGAGAGAAATAATGTATAATTATTATAATTGTGATCTTCTGATGCTAGATAGACACATATAATATTATAAGTACAGGTGTTACTGTTCAATCTAACACCAGTTGGTGTCCCTAGAATACCATACCCTGAGGTGTTAAAAGTACACCCTAGTGATTAAACATAACACCAAAGAGAGTAAAAGTATCAACCAACACCCCCAAGCAAAGGTGTTGTAATAACACCCACACATGTATGTATTGAACTAAACACCAGGAATGTAACACTGGGGTAAAATTACTCAACACAGTTTTGTATGCAGATGTACAGATTTAGGGCCATACTGATAGATATTGTACATCAGTGTAGTTTGTCAAAACTCAAAAGCAAATAATAAAATGTACATGTAGACAAAGACTACATTATTAATTGCCCTATTAAACTCATCAGAATAGTGATCTCATGAAACGCCATGAGTGTCATGTCTGACAGATGTGTGCGCTTGAAAAGAATCCACCATTATTAATTGTTATTATTATGAATTATGATGCTTTGAGAGAAAATTGTGCAGTGAAAAACCCCATGTAGATTGGTGTAGTGAAGGACAAGCATAATAGGGGGAGAAAGATGAGCATGTTATAGATGGAAGATAGATAGATGGATGGATAATAGATCCAGACACTAATGTTAAATATCAATAGAATAAAAAACATGCAGAGAGCAAGAGACAGAGAGAGCGAAAGAGAATAATCACCCCTCGTAAAGTACTGTGTTGTACATGCATTGTGGCTCTGCTAGAGAAACGTTATTGTATAAATTTGCAGTGTGATACCTGATAGCATACAAAATGATTAAAAACTTGAAACAATATTCATTTTAATTTCCTATCCATTATTTTCATTTCCCTGATTAGCCTGATCCCAATATTGACCCTCTTGGCAAATCTGTCAATCCCGACAGCTTCTCCGCTCATATTGATCAGATGTAACCAATATCCCAGAAGCACAAACCAAACCAATCTCAGCTTGCCTTTCGCAGTCTGTGGTTGGACTCAAGGGGTTATTCACACGAGAGAGATTGGAGGGGAATAAAATAATGTGTAATTTCACAAAAATTTGTTATTTCTTTAAAAACCTGTAGATCTGTTTTTAATTCATCCAATTCATCTTTGAAAGTACAGTACCAGGCTTATACAAACAGGACAATTATTTCACGTACATTAGTTTACAATCTTTTCTAAAACTAACTTTTGATTTGATTTTATAATTTCATAAAAATGTTTTTTTTTTTACTATAAATTTACTAATTTGTTTCAAGGATTTTTGGAATATAAATTATCCTTTGAACTCTAAACTACGCTCTGCCTATAAACAGTATAAATTTCCTTGTATCGTCTAGGCCTGTGAATATGAGTTGATGGGTTGGTGGCTGCTCATCAAAATCAATATCCTGAATTGGCTACATGTGCATAACCTCTCCAGACAAGGATGTTAAAACAAAAAGGGAACATTGTGGTATTCATGAAATTATAATTTTACATCAGAGGCCTAAAATTAACACCAAAGAAACAAAATCGGACTTCCATACAGAACGTGTAATGCAGTATTGTATAATGTAAATGTATTAAAATGTTTTGACCAGTCTGAATAGGGGCTGGTGCATCCTGTCTGGGTTAATGTCAAAATATTCAACACATTAGCAGGTGAAAGGCGCAGAATGATGTCTGTATAGGAGTTCATTGGAAGATCAAGGTATGATTTTATGTTTCAGAGAAAAAAAAATTAAACGTTCACCTGCAGATCTATACAGTGTATTAAAAAAACTGTCCTATAAACCCATAAATATGAACTCTTGTGAATAATAGCCTGCATATTAATATCTGAAATCTATTTAATGATAATGTAATAAAATGCAGTCTCTCTGCTGCGTACAATTTGACTTTATACTATGAACACTCTACAAATAATCAAAATACATGTACTGTAGATATGATTATCTGAGCCTAAGTTGCTCTTTATATAATAGAATTTATATGAAGATAAATACTTTCTCATCAAGAGGGGAAAAAAGTACCGGTATTGCATTTTAATAAAAATACATGTAGAATCATGTATTCAATTTGACACTGAGCTAGTAATTTTTTGTATAGATAAAAATTGGCAAGTGCCCCTTTGAGTAGTTGACTGACTTTATACATATTCATGCCTAAATATCCTTTGCTTGTAAGCTGGTGTTTATAGTTAGTCTGTAGGGGATTATTAGATTAGTGGACTCATCCAGACCACTGAACTACTCACTTTGCGTGTGGATTTTAACCATACAGCTCTATCCTCCAGAAATACATTTTTTATACAGAAAGCAGGAAGATTTTGGTTGAAATCGGACTTCATACTTATACTGAAAATATTTACCTGTACTATTCTTTTGTTATTGAACATTGATTTTTGTTTTGGTAGTGATGAGAAAGTCAACAATTCACAGGCTGGATCTTCGGGGGGGGGGGGGGGGGGGCTTTGGGTGGGGGCTGGTTGCCCCCCCCTTAGACCCATTTAAAAATAGAAAATAATGGGAAATGCTCTCAGTGAGTGGTGATAACAGGTCATTTTTGCCACCTTTGTCAAGAATTTTGTTTGTTTGGGGGAGGGGGGGGGGGTGGTGGGGGTTGGTCCCTGTAAGTGGGGATAACCCTTTTTTTTTTGCTTGTCATTAACCCCCCCCCACAAAGTGCCCTTTCAGCTGAATAGTCAACCCATTACATGCATTTCTGAAATGATTATGGTAGTAAATTATTGCATCAGTGATTTTAATAACAATAATTAGTTTATCTTCATCCATTACTCCTCCCTAAATTTGTCCCCCATGCCTATGGAGTTATGAAATCTAATAGTCTCGTGTTTTATATCATGTTTTTGAAAACTCCTCTGATTCCCTGGGGTCTTTGAAAACAAATAACATCCTTGTGGTATTTTCATGAGCCCTACAATCATGCTAATATGTCAATTATCAATCGACTTCAATCAACCACTTCCCACAATTACAATTTGACAGGACAAGGGTGAAAACCCTTAAAAACAAATAACAAGAATTTATTAGAATTTAGTTGGAAGGAATAATTATCATTATCATTTGACAAGGCTCAGGGGTGGGGGGGGGGGGGGGGTTGGGGGGCACAGGAAAGTAGGCCTACATATGGGACGAGATTAATATTTAAAAAATTGAAGCTTAATAGGAACATCAGTTAACAATAAACAAACAAAAAATATTTTCCCTTGATATAAATTTCCCTCTTCCTCAGGAATGATACTAGGTTTTCATGAAGTTGAAAATTTCATAATAAGTTTTCTAAAAACTAAAGAAAAACTAAAAAAAAAAAAAAATCGCTTTCTTTTTTTGGGTTTTCTTTTGCCCCCTTTTCATTCTCAAACTTCAATGCCATATCACTCTTTCTCATGTGTTGCCTTTATCTACATATTGTTTTTTCATTTCTCTTTCTCTTCCTCTCTTTTTTCCTTAACTCCCTTTTCATTCACAAACTTCACACTTTCTCTATGTCCTTGCTTCCCCACTGTCTTCCCTTTACATTAAAAAAATCATATTGTTTAAGCCTGTCACTCTAACAACAAGATGTTTAAACTTTTATGTAATTGTTTAAACTTTTTAAACTACTTGTTTACAATTTTTAAAAAGTTGTTAAAAAGTTAAAATAGTTGTTTAAAAAGTTTAAACAATAGTTGTTAGAGTGACAGGCTTAAACAACATGCTTAAAATTTTAAACAGCTTTTTTACAGTGTTTATTTTTTCCCACTGCCTGTTTTCTCTTCAAGTTCCTTTAACAGTTCAAAGCTTTCACCTTTCTCTTAAATGTTATTTTGTACTTTCTTTGTCCTTTGAAATCAATCACTTTTCTATCTTGAAGAAGCTCTACTGCCAGGAGCATCAGACTGAAAATACTCCCTGTATCCCGGTCTTCTTCCGGTCTCATTCAAGATTTATTTCAGGGTACTATGAAAAGAGTTTCAACGCTTCATAAACCGGAGGGTCATTTCCCTTCATGAGTCAGAACTATTTCTGTGATCAACTGTTTTGTATGATCATGCTATCAGGTATCGAAGCTTATTTCGACTAGCTTGCAAATCTCATGTCAGCAGTTTTTCTATCTTGCAATGCATTTTGTATAGCACCCATTTTGGAAAAGTAATTGATTTTTTATAGATGTATGAGAAAAAAAGCCAAAACAAAACAAACAAACTGGATCCTCTGCAAACTCCTTGTTGTAATCTGCATAGGGCCGTCTGCACCATCCCGAGTTTTCAAATTAGCGTGCTATTTCTGATCCAGCAAATTATCCCGATCTGAAAAATCACGAGATTATTTGCAATGGAGACGCAATTATCGCGCTAGTTCGAAGGATTAATCTCGAGATTGCAATCCCAGGATTATTTGCAAAAAAGCGCGCTATTTTACGAATTATCGCGCTTATTCGTAGGTGCAGACACACTCGGGATTATTGATTCACGGCGTCAGACCATAATGCATTGATGCCTTGCTCGAGCAGGAATCGCTCTTCTTGCGATGGTGGAGACGGGGTTTCTTGAATCTCGAGATTAATCGCGAAGAGGGCCAATCGGGCTAAAATCTTGAGATTGAGCAAACTCGGGATGGTGCAGCACCGCCTAATGTGTAGATAAACTTTTTTGTCAGCAAAATTAAACGCCTACTTTAGATATTTTGATATAAAAGTTCATGAAGAACGGAGAGTATTTTTTTTTACTTTCCATAACAATGATAGTAAACATACTTTAATGTGACTGTTAATCAAACTTGACATTAATTCAAGAATTTGTAATGGACCTCAGGTACCAAGTTTGGTAGATTTGGTTGTTAAAAATTAAAATGATTTCATTAAACTTGAATTGGCAGGTAGTATGTAGGCCTTCGTTATTAGAAGTGATACCAATTTGCATACTGTTGGCCCTATAATGGTTTTTTGACCCCATTTGGACGAATTTGCTACAAAATTGATTTCAGACATGATCTGCGCAAATTCTGGTCACCAGTTTGAAAGATTAATGCAAAATGCATGACTTCTGCTGCCAATTTGTTGTGATTTTTATTGTCAAAAGCACCTGTAGTAGCCCTAAAGTATAAAGTCCATGCACATTTTTTTTTATTTGCCAGTTTATTACATAGTCCTCATCCCAAAACTTTTGCAATTGTCAACTTTGTCTGTAAATGTAGAAAGGTTGTAGGAGTAGGCCTCTGATTTTACATGTACAACTTGTCATTGACTGTACATGCATGGAGCTATAGTGATGATGATAATGATGGTAGTGATCATAACGATGAATAGCTCAATTGAAGACTTACCTCATGAGGGAAGCATTTCATTAACTGTTGTGTGATAAGGCCTACTTGTTATTTTGACTACCAACTTTAACGGATTGTGTATTTTTTCTTGTCAGTTTGTTCAATTTTTGCGTATTTATTAATATTATTTCTGTTTTATATAAGTATAATTGTGCACCTTGAGTGTCATCGACAGATATGTGCGCTATACAAATCTTTAATTATTATTATTATTATTATCCATGGTACATGTATGTACATTTCAGGCCTATAGTACTACCGGACCTGAAACAGTATGTACATGTATATGACCTTGTTTTTAATACCAGTGAACCTGTAGAATGCTCATTTAATAGCAACCTGCACCTGTACTGTAACTGTTTTTATTGTATTATTAACTTTATGGCTTTATACGTTTAAATATTGTAAACAGATACATTAACTGTTTTCTTTGAAGTTGTAACAATTTCAAATACCAGGGGTTGTGGATAACTGTTACGGTTTATGAAGGGCTATGAAATTTCTGTTGTGGCAGACAGCTTTGTAATAAAAAAAAAGTTGTTTGTATTTGAAGTGATACAAAAAGTAGAAAATAGTGTACCCTGTACTGTACCTAAACCAGTATTTCAAAGGCGGATTTAAAGTTTAATTTTTAATAGATGCCCTATGAATATGTTCTAAAGCAGAATCTGAATAAGCTTTTTTTGCATTTCTTTCATACATGAGATCACATATTTAATTATTAAGGTCCACTTGCAAACTATTATAGACATCCATTAAAACTGATTTTAAAGTAGTATTGGTAGGATACTGACTGATTAAGATTTTTTTCTCATTTTATTTTATTTGTTTTTATTATATCCCCTTTTTTTTTTTTTTTTTTTTTTTTTTTGGGGGGGGGGGGTGTGTCTTCGGGTGTCAATAGTCTACACTTATAGATTCAACAGGTTTGTGATACAGTATGTTCTAGTGGTGAGATGGAACTCAACCAAATTTTGACATGTTGATGGATGGCCTATGTGCATGATTCTGGTGCAGAACATTTTGCTGGCAATGTTTCCTTTGTTATTGGAATGTGGCTCCATGTTAAGAGATGTATTTATTTCTAAATTTTATGACAAGAAATATGTTATTTTTTTGTCTTCCACCAATTCATTTCATCCTTCTATTTGTTTTGTTCTGTGTTATGCTCAATGGTATGCACAAATGTAAAGCAGATGTGTATTACTGTACATGTACATTAGATACTCTTCTCTCTTCCCTTTTTTAGACCAGATTTTGCAAAAAAATTGTTATACATGTACATGTGTAGGCCACGGCCTATACTTTGTACCTTTTAATTATTCTTCTATGAAAGTCATTAATAAGTCAGAGATGTTGCTGTGACCTTACAGAAAGAGCTTTGACTTTTACTTTAAATATCATCTACATGTTCGTGTACATGTAGGCATACTTTATTTTCAGGCTACCATTGACATAAGTGGAGCAATATATTTTTATGGAGTTTATACAATATTTGTACACAAGCATAATTTTAGAACCATCACATGTCCTGATATCCAAGGTACTTTCAGTTTTGTTCACTTCTGTTGCTCTTCTGTAGTACATAGATGTAGCACCAATTTAGTATTGTCTGCTATGCAAACCCTTCACACGAGTTGAAGGGTCTGATTGTGCAGCCTACTCATGCCTTAATATAGACTGGAGGCCCTTTCGCTCAGTGCTAGTCTTTGCATGGAGACACACTCGTTGATCAAACTTTCAATCAGGGTCTGTGCCTGCAGACTAAATTCAGTATGCCTACAGCCTCTAATTTAATACAAATTGAAACAAATATTTTCTGAATCCAGGAAGTGAGGACAACCCACTACTCTTCCTTTATTCTGTGGTCCCACTTTCTGTACGTATAGGAAAAAAGTGGGATGGGTCATTGTGAAGTTCTGGTCAGGATTATTCTTTAACCCATTGATTTTGATTCATATTCAGTGAAAAATACATAATTCTTCATATAACAGAGCCAATCATCTCCTTGTTGGACAGCATACTGGAGTGGAAAGATCACTGTTTCACACAGTGTGTGTGTGTGTGTTCTTACACTCTCACAGTGTATTCGCATAGTGGACTTCATGTCCATGAAGATACTGTTCACACTTTTAAAATGCTCCAAATTTATAAGAGTGTGAAGATGATTTCATTGTGCTGATGTGGGTTCTGTATTTTTATATTCAAAAGAAAGAAACTAGTAATAACAGTTTATCATTTTCTGATTTTTTTTTTGAGCAATGCATGTTAATAAAAGAATTGTCTTACAGCTTAGTAAACACCCCATACTAACTACTATGTAATTAACATCAGTTATACATGTAGATCCAGGATACCCTCCCAAACAAGAGAAGACAAAAAAAAGACAAACAGGGGGAGCCTCTACAATTGGCAGCAAATTGCCCCCCTGTACAGATCAGGGTTTGCCTCTATCTGTGAATTGTGTTTCAGTACCCGAAAGCACCAGGGAGCTTATTTTTCTCTGAAGAAAATTTCAGGGGCTGCGTCCTTTGATTGCATTCTTCCTTCCTAGCTAACATTCCAGTTTCCTATGCCTGTCACGAGTGATTGTTGCAGCTAAGCGCCCTCGATCCTGTGCGGTACGCTCGTTGTCGTCCCCTCACCCGGAGAACTCTCCGCAACCTTTCCAAACTTTGTTTTGCTTGTTATTATGAGTAATAAACGTGATAACGGTGTGTGGGGTATGAATTTGAGCATCTGTTTATACTGCAAACATGTAATTTTGTTTTGAATGCACTGCACATGCTATACACATGCTCATCTGCAGGATGCTGTAAATATTACATTTAAAGGACCAGATATTGGGTGTAAAAAGTACTGATCTGTCTTCTTCAAAAACATAACTTTTTAAAAATCCATTTATAAAGATAAAACAAAATAATAATGACATAGTCACAGTCAGAGAGTGAGAGAATAATTTGGGGAGCTGTTGAGTCAGTGCACAAAAATTATGAACATAGTCTTTGTTTTTATAATCTCCATGGTCAGTGTGTATAGGTGGCTCGTTTAATGGTTGCAATTCAGGGTAAAAAATTACAAGGGGGCCGGGGGGGGGGGGATTTAGCCCCTTACATGCTCAAAACAGCCCTGGAAAATCCCAATTTGTTGCAATGTTAAAAGCTTATCCAGTGTTGCAGATTCAGGTACATGTAGTATTAGTTGTGGAAAGTATTTTTCATATTTTTGTTTGCATTGTACAATTTCAATTATCAATATAGTATTGATATGAATATACATCAATGCATGCTAAATACAAGTTCATGTACATGTACATGTAGGCCTAATTTTGGGAGATTCTGTAGTAGGTGACAAAACGGGAGTTTGATGCTGGTGTGAAAGGGGGTCGTCTCTGACTCCACAATGACAAGGGTCCATTGTGTCAAGGAATGAGTCGGGCAATGAAAGCTACATTCAGCTCCGCATTCCAATCATACCATGTATCGCATGCCTCACATAGCAGGCGCAAGGCTGATAAGTTCATTACTGATACCATGGCAGCGGCCTGGAGAAGATATCTGGGAGTGATATATCAGACCCGCCGCCAAGCCCACGCTGCATGTTCCTTGCATTTTAATTGCAGTTGGTAGCAGGGAGATGTCTCTTTGATTGCTTGTAAAAATAACATAACTCCGTTCTTGGTAGTCAATGAACGGTTTTTGGAATCTAGAGTAGATGTAAAAATGCTTTTTGATTTATTGCCCACATAAATGGGTGTTAACCCACTCAATTGTAGCCAAGCGTTCATTCATGCTGTTCTAGAAAGATGGAAACAGTGGAATAAACACAGGATACTTTGCAAATGAGCGGTTTAATGCTTCCCTTCTGTTATCATATTCTTTCATAGCACTTGGTGAGAGAGTTAGATTTTTTCAAGACTTTCCTGACAGTCGATCCTAGCAAACCTTGGAGACAGTTATCCTGTACTTTGATCATTCATTTTGCCAGTTTCACATTTTATCACAAGAATGATTTTTTTTGGGAAATGCGTACTGGAGCAAGAAATGAACTTTGGGGAAAACAATTCCCTATGTTGAATTGTTTCCCTGACAAAGGTGCTATGTTGGGCAAATCTCATATAAACTGTCTGCACACCCATGCTGACAAGAATTGAAATCTCTATTAAACCACAACATAAGTATATGTATTCACTTGATCTACAAGTAATAGGTCTACTTCTCAATTAGCCTAATACCCCATGCGCTGATACCCATTTGGTCTACTATCAATTGGTTTATTTCCAATTGGTCTAATGCCAATTCGTCTAATTACCAACTCGTCAGCTATCATTTGGTCTATCATCAATTCGTCCACTATCCACATGGTCTAATTGCCATTTCGTCCAATCACCATTTTGTCTGATAACCAGTTGGTCCAATAGCCATGCGAGACGACAGAAATACACCGTAGACGAAGCAGGTGTGAAGAGCGGTGACACGACATTTGCTCCTGCGACAATAGACCAGTTCGCAGTTACTTCATGGACTATTTTGGTCAAATGACCTTTCATTTCTTTCATTATGATAGGCAGATTTCAAAGCAAGATATTACATAAGCTTGCCTTACATAGCAGGATGAAGAAATTGAATAGACCAGGTGACTAGAATAGCACACCAATGAACAGAACACTCTGAAGGTATTTGTTGCATTCCTACTTTGAATGCATATCATAGCATGTTGCACAATGTACTTGGCAAACTGTAAAATACCAGTCGATCGTGGACGCATTGTTGCTTTTTGTGGATGTAAATGAAAACCACTATTCAAAAGAATATATGAATAATCAAGACATCAAAGTCGGTGCTTATCTCATTAGATTTTAAACCACCATGTCACTTTAGTACAAATGACCTTCCTCTGATCATGCGTAGAATCTTTTGATCATGCGCAGAAAGGAAACGAACTGGCTTATTGCTCCTGGCTTTATTTTGTCTAAAGATATCGGGTTAGGGTAAGGGTTGCAATAGGGTTTTACTTTAGGTTGAGGGTTAGGTTTAGGATAGGGTATAGTGTTAAATCTAGGGTTGACGTTGGCGAGTTTATTAGTGTGTGGAATTCACAGCGGAGCGATTGCCGCCGGAGCAAATGTCATGGAACCGTGCAGGCCGATCCTGCAATTTACCATAAAGTAAACAGGATGAATTGAATGGCTTGCCTATCATTGTTTAAAACTGTTTCAGTTTTGAATCGTGGTTAAGTTTTATATCCAAGGTAATGTGGCTTGATAAAATAAATTATATACCAGTTATCCACTTCATACAAGAAGTGTGTGTGAGTATGCCGGATTGGAAAGACCATGGACCCTATTCTGTGTAAATGTTTGTATGTACATGTACATGTACATGTAGTTGTATTAGGTTTTATCGCGTACCAGCAATTCTGCCATTGCAATCATAAAAAAATTGAATAAAAATGCAAAATACATAATAACGAAAAGCGGGATCCTTGTGTCTCAATCCTACTGATGCAATTGAAAGAGAGGAATCAATTTTTTCAAGGATTTTTTTAAAATGAATTATTGTGTGTACTTTTCCCTTGTGTACTGACACGTGCACACTTAAACTTCCTTTTACATGTTCTTTGAAAAAAGTTGTGGTATATCTTGCATAAAGACAATGTTAGTGAAAGAAAGCTTGAAGTTCTTTATTAGTCTGGAAAAATATTTAGATTGAAATCATCGTCAGGTGATTAAATCACAATGATGAGGATAAAACTCTCCATTCCACTCAATTCAGTTAAAATCAATCAATTATATGTTTGATTTCATATTAAAAAGCACAACAGTTATCAAAATGTTTTCATGTACTTTTAAGGCTTTTTTTCTCAAAATGAAAACACAAGTTACGTCCCTGTTGCACTTGACAAGATTTATTCAGAATGATAAAATATATAACAAAAACTATTATAGCGAGTCTTGAAAGATTAATGGTCAAAAATTAAATGACAATATGTAGTTAAAAATAATGACAGGGAAAACAAAACATTAAGAGCGTTCTTGGCCATATTGGAGCCTCAAGCTGGATACAACTGGTACATTGCAAGTTATGTACTGTACATGTACAATGTACTTGTATACAGTATGTACATTACAAGTCATGTACATGTATCATGGAATACATGGATGTTGTGAGCAGTTGGTCATTGATAGTTAATTGGAATTGCCAATCATTATGTAATGGCACATGTTACAAGAATATGAACATCCTGTTATAAGACATATCAGACAGATGCTTCTGCTGTACAAATTACTCAGTGTTACTGTTAGGCATTAAACCTCAATCCATGCTCGATCTGATTGTACAGTCAATATATCTTGGCTCTTTTTATTTTGGGAAGTACATGTGTCTATATCTGACTGTGTTTAGTTTTATCTGTTATGATTTTTTTTAAGGTTCTGTATTAAGATTCAATATCAATTTAGCTTTTTATTCTGAATTAAACATTTTGTTCTATATTTTATTTTATATTTAGATTCTCCATGAATTTGTATAGCATTTTATTTTCGAGAGAAGGAAAAATGCAGGAATAAAAGTGATAAAGGATACATGTATTCGTGAGCCAAAGGCAGGCCTGTGTATCTCAGCAAAAGTTTTCATTTTATCCAACTAGTTCTGATTCTGCAAGCTACAGAGCAATTGATATGCTATTAATTTTCTTAGTTTGTCTTTACTGTTACATAAAGTATGTATGATTTAAATTCTGATGTATGATATTTGATATTTTGTGGTACTTTACCCACTGTCACGATTTGCGCCATGATTCAAACGGCATACTGTGCTTAAAGGTATTGTTTAACTTAGTGAGCAGCCGATTTAAAAAATTCTCAAACCAAGATGAAACATGTGTACAAGTGCATGTATTAGAACTAATAAACCCTGAAAACAACCATTATTGAGAATGAAAAGCTAAAACAACAAGGCAAACCCCGATTTTGTAAATAGGCGTCTTATAGACGCCTAAATAGTACACATAAGTGTATGGGATGAAATTAAGATGGTGTTTTCGGTCACTTTATATTTCAATTTTTGAAGCACTAAATAATTATTTTCGAACGCAATTTGTTCTGGGCTTCATTTTTGTAACATATCACAGACACAGGTCACAAGTGTGACCCTTTAGCTCAGATTTTTTTAAAGTCAAACCAATGTTAACCAATCACTTTAATTGTGGAGTAATCATAGTGATCAGATCATATCAGACCAGTCGTGGCAATCATATTGATCGCAGAAAAATTTAGATTGATTAAAAAATTTCAGTGATCAGTTACAAAAGGCCTATTGTGGCATTCGTTATAAAGTATTACCCGACAGTGGAAACGGGGTATTAACTCCTTAAGGCCTACTTTGGAAAAGTGAAATCTTTGAAAATTGATAAAACCAAATGGGAAATTTTTTATAGGTGCAGGAAATATCAAAATTTCACTTGTTTTTCCTTGTCTCCCCATCTCGTACATGTATGCAAAAGTTTATCTTGGCCCCATGCCTTTTGGCACTCTCAGACGAAGATGCTATTTTGGATTGATTTATTTGTCTAGCCCTTCTTTTTATAAACTAGAAATATCTTCTTCCAACACTTTTGATTCCCTGTCACTGTCATCTCTACAAATCTTGAACAAGAGATAATTTTTTTTTCAGAATGTTAATCTCTCCCCGAGCATTTTCTTATATCTCTTTTAATACTGCATGTAAAAACACAAACTTTGCCTAAAAAACTGGAGCACTGCAGCCCCACCCCTCCACGCCCCATCCTGCACTCACATCTGTGTTAAGCTTGGACGGTTGCTTAGCAACCACTAAAATCTAAGCCTAGGGAATGCCTCAGTGCAGGTCATAAAATAGGTCAAGTTTTAGACATCAACAACCTGGATCCATGGCTGAAGATCTGATTATAGTATATTACGCTATAAATGCTGTAGTTCAACATTGAACGTTGGTTTGTTGAGCATGCTTTGGTTTTAGTAGAGATATTAGGAAGTGCGTGAGAATTCAAAGAGTTTGAAGTGGTTGTGTCTGACAAAGCATTTAGACACAGATTTTGCCAATTTCTATTCTTGGTTGTATTGATGTTAATAGTATTGGCAGGAAGTATCATATGGGTCTTAACTACATTTTCATTGCCTGAAGTACTCCACCCGAACAGAAACAAATGTTTGTTCTTTCTACAAGCTGATTTCTGCTTGAGACTTGAGATGGTAGATTGCCGTTTGTTCTACAGCCACTTTGCCTACTTTCTCTTTGGTCAGGAAGAATATTTAAGTTCTGCTTTAATGATATTCCTTTCGATCTCATTAGAATCACCATTTTTTTTTTATTCTTCAGTCATACGAAAGCAAATACTCCATAATTCATTTACATGTAGCAAAACAAAGTGATTTTTATAGGCCTAGGCCTGACACCTACATGTACAAACATTTTGCACGTGTCCTGTTTATGAATGGAATAGTTTTTAATAATTCATGATAAAGCACTTAAATGCTCTCTTTTCCATGTCTCTGTCAAAGGGATACATGTGATGACAAATTTCTGGTCAATATGCAAAGTGTAAAATGCCCGTTTTTATCACTGCAGAGATAATAAGACCCATTAGGTATGATGAAGAGTATGCAAATTTTTAACATCTCAGAAGTGGTTGATAGTCCAGAATAATGCATGACTAGAATGCATGAGTCACGATTGATAGTATGTCATATAAACCACCGTTTCCTGATTGTAGTGTCAATATTTAGGCCAATGCTATTAGGACCAACTGTGATTAAGGTTTAATTGTGCAGTAGATTGATCTCAATATTACGATGAAAGGCACGTTTCAAGGGAAATATATATGGTTTCAGAGGAAAATGATAATGACTGAAATAATATGAGTGTTTACACAATCTATTATTAAGGGAAATCTATTAAACTCTGTGGTAGACAGACAATTCATCTGATTAAAAAAATACAATTTTAATATCATTGATAGGTGTGTGTTTACTTGTAAACAGAATTTTAAAAATGAATTGAATTTAGTATTATAATTTTTTTCAATTTAATTTAATTTTCATTTTTATCATTTTGCATATAAATTTAGTTTTTTTTTTTTTTTTTAGGGGGGCGGTTAAAAAGGGGATTATTTTAGATCATGCGTACTATTTGACAGTCCCTTGAAGAGTTAGTCATGCTTTTGTTAAATAGAAATAGTACTGTACCTAATGCATTCCTCATTATGCATACATTCACAATAGGCAATTACTGTATGGGGTATTTATTATTTAGTGAATGAAATATCAACACCAACATGTGATGGCTTGTATGGATCATCATGTACCAATTATAGACAGCCATTATCGTTAATAACACTCAAGCTCATCAAATTGTCTCTGTTTCATAGAAAATACCAATTTGATGTCATGAATCAGTCACGCTTCCCACTCAGCTTTAAAATATATAACACAATTACTAGTGCATTTACGTGCAGTTGTACTAGATGTAGTAGCTTCTAAATAATGAAAGTCCTGCTAACAAATTTCATGTGTGTGTATTCAGGGAAGGAGTTGTAATGAGCCAAAAAAAGGGGCAGTCATTTGTGGTGCCATTTTACCTCTACATTTTGAAATTCCCTTTCTCTCTTTCATTTGTTTTCACTAGCCCCACCCCCTACATTTGTATGTAGCCTACATAAGCCTGTGTGTAATCTCATAGAGCTCTGCACAGCACCAATAATTCCACGGTAAAACAAATATCACAGTACAAGAAGAGAATGTGAACATGTGTGTCATAAACTCTACCCATCTACAACCCCCCCCCCAAGAAAGAGTTTAAAAAAGCATTATTTTGAATTAAATTTTATTATCAAGCATTAATTACTTGAATTTGTTTTACAATCTTTATCAAAATAAATGTAATGATAAATAGTTCTTTTCTGGTGCATATCACAGTCCATCTCTATGTGCTTTCAAAGGACTTGGATATTATTACCCAGAAAGATGTGCATTTTCTATATTTTGCCTATTTTGCTAATACATTGAGGCCCATTTTTAGTATTGGTTTCTCAACTGGTCTTCAAGCCATCACTTTAATTTTTTTGAATGGATGAAAATTACAAACATTTAATCTTATACATGTATTACATTTTCTAACATTTTATCTTTATCAAACTGATATAATAAGCCATTGAAAAAAAAGTCTGTAGTAGAAAAAAGAGATGTACATGTACATGTAGGCCTATAATTATTTAATTCTCTGACTTCTAGTCATTGAAAAAAAAATATTTTAAAGTCTGAATGTGTCGTTTCTGTGATGACAAATCATCACTTTACACAATTATGATAGTGGTGAAACATGTGACTAGCCCTTATGCTGTTTGTATCCTGTTGTTTTCGTGTATTTCTTGATAAATGGCCCATCAATATTGAGTCTTTCTCTCAGACCTGCTTTTAGAGAAATTGAAACACATGTATACATTGTACTAATATTCAGGGTGGACTATAGTAGACTGGGATAGCAATATTTCAACAGTCTTGCAAAAATAATATAGTTGTGAGTTCTATGCTGTGCTTCTTTGTCAGAATTTATCATTCTGTCATAAGCTGTCAGGTAAGAGTATCAAAGGGATATATTTGGGGTCAAGGATAAATTTGTAGGAATGTTTGGAGTGTTTATGACAGGAATGATTCTAAATCGCCAAATTGAGTTAATTTCACAGTCTATATTTCATTTATGGCCCTATAAAAACATGACCCCAATCTGTTTTTTTATTGGTAGATTTTTTTTACATGGATGATTTGTTCCATATATATTTTTCCCAAATAGGGTAGAAACTTGAAAATGCTTTTAATGAACATTATCTTTTGCGAGGAGCATTAATTTGTGAATGGATACTTACATAAATGTATGTAGGCCTACCATTTTGTCTAGTTTTATTAGACTTTAATAATGAATGTTTTCATGATTTGGGTGAAGCCTAAATTATTTATAGGCCCTATCATCTTTCAACAGATGACCAGATGAAATAGCAGTTATCAAACCTCTTTTTGATATGGGTATATAGGCCTAACTATTATTTGTAAACATGAGTAAATCAGGTCACTTTGATAACAAAGTACATTAGGAAATGTATGTATATTCAAGATTAAGTATTTGTAATTCATATCCATTGGACAAAATTAAAGTGATAGCTTGAAGACGAAATGAGAAACCAATATTAAAAAATGCCCACAATACATGTACTACCAAAATAGGCAAAATGTAAAAAATACACATCTTTTAGGGTAATGATATCCAAATTCTTTGAAAGCACACAGAGATGGACAGTGATATGCACCAGAAAATAACTATTTATCATTATTTTGATAAAGATTGTAAAACAAATTCAAATAAAAAATGCTTGATAATAAAATTTAATACATTTTGATACCTTTCCAGAGGCCCCGCTGTTTAGGGTATAATTTCATATGCTGGTATGATGATCATGCAGGAGTGTATATTCAGGTTTTGAAAATGAATGACCGTTAAGCTATTAGATATAGTCTAGTGATTATGAAATGACATTTGCTTGAAAGGAGACTTACAATGCTTATTCTTTGAGGCGCAGAAAAGGTTCTTGCTTCTCAAAATGAGATAGGCTTGATCTAGATCTTGCTCGTTCAAGATACTGCCCACATTCAATACTGATCGTTAATTACATTTATATTTCAATTCATTTGTTGATTGTGTAGGCCGAATTGCTTAATAGTCTATTCTTGGAATTTATATTTGAAGCTATTGCACTTTAATATGGATCAGCGAAGTGTGAAATTAGGTGAACACTTTATAATAATTGAATATCTAATTTCTGGAAGTAGCATTTTTCGTTGGTATCAAAAGTAGAGAGGCAGGAAGAGGAAGGGTATTCACCTCTTGCCCCCGTAGCTACCCCCCCCCCTGTAGCTGCCCCCATAGTCTAGTATAATGATATAATTTCTATAGCCCTTTATCTAAAGAGATAAAAAAAATATTAGAGTGAAAAGATAAAGTGATGCATGAAAACCTTGAAACATAGAACTGAAAATGAAAATGAAAAACTAATAAAAGACCGGTGAAAGAACGATGTTAGCAAACAGGCATTGACGGACAAGATGTCTATTTTTTATTTAAAGTTTTCTTTATATATGTCAATTCTGAAGCTGCATACTTCTTATATGAAACCAAAGCACAACCATTCTGGCTGTCATGTGGTGTTAAAATAAGATATAACCCAGGAAATTAAAAAGATTTCATAATTAAAGTGTTTACTTGCAGTTCCTATAAATTATTTGGTAATATGATTATTTTTTAATGTAGTAGGCGTACATGATTTTTACAATCGGGATATTCCATTATGATTTCCAGTTGTAAATCATATTGTCAATAATTGACGATTGACCTTTCGTGTATTAAACTTTGATCTTGAATTTCTATCACTACAGGCAAACTGGGGAGCTTTTCATTGAACAAGCAGTCAGTGACTTTCCCTCGCTATTTGTTTAAAAAGCTATTGAATCCTTGCATCTGATTGGCTCAGAGCAAATCTATCGTATCAATGAATTTCACAGACAAGATGATTGCTTTGTGAAACACACTCTCCCCAGCGTTTGTGCATGAAAGGTGACCGAAGTCTCACTTTTCCACACCGATTTAAAACTCTCCACATATTTGAAGTGATGTTTCTAATGAGCAGAGTACTCTTGATATAAAGCAGGCTATAGAGAGGGCAGGTATGATAATGCCACAGTCACAGTGGCGAGACAGACTCCAGATCGACCGAATCTATTACATTATTTTCAATGACATACCATCGATTGGTTTGAAGTCGGCACCGTCGATATGACTGTCTGTTTGGCAAGTTCGGAAGTCCTGCTGGTACTTACACCCAATTTATGAGGGATGGATATTGGGTTGCACTTCAGAAATGAGGGGTATTTTTATGTGGGTTTTTTTTTCTTCAAGGGAATGATCTATTACATTATTTTCAATGACATACCAAAAAGTGATAATTATGAGAGTATTCATGAGCATTCAATATACATGAAGGTCTGCTTCAGACTATCCCAAGTGCTTCCCTCACTCATTTTGTTATTATTCACTTGATATGTATTTGTTTATTTGCTTGGTTGTTTGTTCATTAGTCCTTCTGTTGGTTTTCTTATTTATTCTGTTTAGGCCTATACCTGTAGGCCTACATTCTTTTAGGCCTTTATATTGGATTTCTGTAATAGAGACCACTGGGGCTTGTCTTACAAAGAGTTACAATTGATCTCATCAATCGCAACTAAGGAAAGCCAACAAAGTCAACATATGAAATGCATGTTTTTTTCAAAAGATTTTCGAGATATGAATGTATATCCTTGAATTTATTAATTTCTTGACAATTTGGTGTGTTCTCCTTTGTTTACAAAGGACATTTTGCAAATTTCCTGTAGAAGAAATTATGACACTGATCGATTTCCATAGAGTAACGATTGATTGGATCAAACGTAACTCTTTGTAAGACGGGGCCAGGTTGTGAATGTAGTATACATACCGGTATTCTTCCCCTTCGTACATGAAGTGATACCTAATTTTCATGAATTATTCTCGTTAGCATCCACTCCTGAGATAAGTGTCCTACTGACCCGACAGTTGACTTGCTACCTGCGATGCCCCCCTGGTGTACCCCTGTTGAGAGCATCATATAGAGTCAAGGTATATAATGACTGGATAGCTGTATTATTGGGTCAGTTGTGTTTGTTGTGTAGTCTGATCCTATATTGTCATAGCCTCAAAATATTGGGTTGTCAGATTTTTAGAGCCAGTTTCAGAGTGTACTTTCTAAACAGAATTTAGAATGAAAGCCAAGGTTGGATGGTTTATGAAACGTTCACCCCTGTTGCGCTGTGTGAATATGGACTGACCTGAACAATTTCTGTCACCTGGGCCTGGTAACCTACATACAAAAAGATTAAAGATTGATCATGTGCTGATTTTATTGATTACAATGATTATTTATGATTGATTGTAAAAGTTAGCCCCACGATCAATCACTAAGCTTTAAATAGGGCTTTTATTCTGTACTTTCAGGCTGTATTCAGTCAACATTTTATATACCATAGAAAACACAGTGTTAATAGCACTTGCAAACCACAGTTAACTTCAGGCGATCATACAGGATTAAGTGAAAATTAATATCCTTCAAAATACAAGTCGGAAATGTTATTTTAAATGTTAATGTTTATTTTTAAACGTTTGAATTTAACCCTGCTGAACCACTGACTTTGAAATTCAGTCGAACACTTCTAGCGGTCTCAATCATGATTCTATGACAGGCCTGTCTGGTTCTCATTTGCATACAATCCAAGTTGACCCAAAATATAAATTAACTTATTTTTTGTCAGCATTATTCAGAGGAATGAGACAAAGTTTGTAAATATGAATTATTGTCCCATGTTATGATGCAATACCAGTTTTTGTACAATGTAGGCATACAACTTGGCAACATACTTGCGCTCAAGTGATCCCATATGCATTGGTGATGGGGCAGCGTTGACTGTAAGGTGTTCTTGATGGAAAAAATTAGTTACTTGATCATTGATGCAAGGAGGTAAGCAGCTCATAACTATTGCATGGTATGGTATCCTGTAAATTAACTTCACACCTGGGGATAATTGAAATCAGCACCTATGACATGCCCTGCTAAATGAGCTGTCAATTTTTGAGGAACGAGAGTGGTGATATAAAATGAAAAAGAAGAAGGGGCACTTTCAAAAGAATTTATCAATGATATAAAACAATGAAAAATTATAAAGACAACAATAGGGGCCCTTTGAAAGAATTTATCTAGTATATACATATTAATGATAATGAAGGAAGAATGGTTGAGGTATAGCAAATATATTGCCTGTATTTAAACAAAGATGCTGAAATAAACAATTTTATCAGAAAAAGGTAAGCAAAAAAAAAACTCTGCTCTATAATCTTTTAATACTCCAATGTTGATTATCCATTCCAGTGTTTATCATCTATTCTTATTTAATAATGATTTAACAAAATCTATGTGTAACTATGATAAACACATGAACAGCTTGCTCCCCATCCACTTTCAGAGAGGGGGGGGGGAGTGAAAAGGTGAATATGATGAAAAGTAACTTGCATTATTGTAGTATGATAATTTGATAGTGTATTACTCACTATTTAGGGATAATCATGTCAGGGTTTTAATTATTTACAATGCAGATGCTACTGCATCTCATTTTAGATTATACTGTCAGTAACAAGAGAGGGCGCTATACCATTTTACTTTGTTCCTTGCTTTGGATCCCAGTGAATTGAGTACTGGATCAAAGGTGTTAGATCTTGTTTTAGAATGATATTGTATAGCGCCATCTCTTGGTAGATAATTAGCTAAATAAGCCAATTTGTGAGTCTTTTTTTTACTCTGACATTGTAGCATAAATTCAAACTTTTAGACCAGTTTTTTTTTTTTTTTTTTTTGGGGGGGGGGTGGGGGAACAGGAAGGTGATCATTCAGAGTACATTGAAGTGACTGTTATTTATTACTGCTGTTATTGGAAACTATTGGGCCTATACATTTCCATGAGAAAGCAATTAAAACAGGTTTATACAGCAGGCCCCCTACTATATTAATGTTGTCAGTGATCGCCCACTTTTAACATAATTTTGTAAATTTGAAAGGGAGGGGGGGTGTTAGATTGGATCTTCTCTCCCAGACCCCACCCCTTGACGAGGACACTATCAAATGTTGCTTGACATTTGCTATAAAACAATCTATACTTGGGGGTGTATTGGCTGATATGTCCCAAGTACTTCTTTATGTCCACCCTGTTTTATATTATACACCCTGTCTTATTTCTAGATTTCAAATCATTTTTTATTTTGTTGTCTACAATATCTAATACTCAATGCCGAGATTAATAATAGAACTCATTTCATAATGAGAGTCTGCTGAAAATTGTGCTTGCTTTTCCAAAAAAGAAAAACATAATTTATGACCCCATTGTATTCCATCGTTAGGTCATCAATCCACTCTATTTTCATCAGGAAATAATATCTTTCCTCAAAGGAGGAAGAGAAAGGCTGTAGGTAGGACTAACAGTCGAAATCCTAAACAAAATAGCATAGTGTTACAAACTTACAATGGTGATACAATAGCCCTACTTTAAAAAATCAACGACCTTATCGCCATCAACATTATTGTTGTTTTGCTCAGCTTCCGGACGATAGATCAGTGATGCAGTAGAGATTTGAAATACAATGTTTACTTTCTAAGCAGTTATAATTAACCCTTTTTTGGTGTATAAGGAAGCATTGGCCATTCCTGGGGCCCGTTGCAGAAAGAGTTGCAATCAAACGCAATTCTAAAAATCACGCGCAACTTGATTTTCAACCAATGAACAGCGCGCATTTTGGACTTGCGATTGATTTTTTTACTTGCGTTTAAACGCAACTCTTTCTGCAACGGGCCCCTGGACAGCTTTCTGTAAGAAATGAATAATTTGATGCTTAAAATGAAAGTGATTTTACTCATATTACTAATAAAGCTCTACATTGACACTTTCACTTTTACTTGCAACTTATCTTGTGAATTGATTCATTAAATTTATGAACTTGTTGGACCATCTTCTTGCAGAATTGGTAAATTTGGTTTGTATTGAATCACTATCCATTTAAAGGGCAAAGGCAGGATTGCGTAATCCATATTATTCTGAAGTAGATTGTTTGGTTAAAGTGGTAGACATGAATCTTCACCTCCCCTTCTCAAATAGACTGATAATTATGCTGTGATAGCACAAACTTATGTAGTGAGAATTGGTTCTTGGATTATCCAATGGCAAGTAATCATGCGCATGATTATTCCCTGTCATAACACCCTTCTTTCGGACAAGCTGAGAGTATGCAAATCACTCTTTGATAATAGTTTGTGTATCTATGCTGTTATAACGCAATACTTTCTAGTGAGAAAGAGGCCTCTGTAGAAGACCCTCTTCCAGGGGTGGAGACCTCTGCATGAAAAAAATATATAAAGAGAAAGGGGTCACCAGGTTGATGGCTTTATCATTCACGTGCAGGTTGCAATTACCAGGGGGTGTTTCACAAAATAGTTAAAGGGGTAGGCCATGCACCCTGGCAACAATTTGGTTTTATAGTAGCAGAAAATGAGATGAAAATATTGTTCAACAAGGTTGAATGATCATTCCATGAAAGAAGAAGAGTCTTGAATTTTCAAAGTTTTGACTTTGTTAAATGAATTTTATAAATTCTTCATTTTTTTATGGTTCATCATGACTGAAAATATTGAAAAACACTTGAAAAATCATAAACTGAGTTAATCATGACTCATTTTTAACAAATCTTCACTGATTCCTTTTGTTCCTTTTGTTTTCCTCCATTCATTAAAAGAAACTTTATGCCATTATGAACTCCCCCTTTAAATCAAGCTCTTGTCTGTCATTTGCCTATTTTTTTAACATGGAGGAGGACTGGGAGTGACCAGGAGACAATAGAGGGGTTGTTCCTTGGTCCACTGTCTCAAAGAAAATACTTGTCTGTTTCTCTGACCTTAAGGTCACCCAGGACACACATGCCCTTAATCCATTTCTTGTATTCAGACCAGCTCAAGTTGGAGAATACCAGGGTATTCTCTATTGGAAAATTAACCCTGATCTTCCCTTATCAGAAGTACTGTACCAGGGGCCGATCTTACAAAGAGTTGCGATTGATCCGATCAATCGCAACTATGGAAAGCCAGCGAAGTCAACATATAAAATGCATATTTGTTCAGAAAAAATTCTAGATATGAATGTACATCCATAAATTCACGGATTTCTTGACAATTTGATGTGTTCTCCTTTGTTTACAATGGACATTTTGCAAATTTGCTGTATAAAAATTACGACACTGATGGATTTCCATAGAGTTACGATGATTGGATCAATCGTAGCTCTTTATAAGATGGGGCCAAGGTATTTTTGCCAGTTTGAAAGCAAATTACTTGTAATGTTCCCCCGGGGGGGGGGGGGGGCCACTTCCATTGACGAGTGGATACCATGCGCGACCACGGGGTCTTGAAAAGCACCCTAAACACGTATTTATCATATTCTGAAAATGCACCCCTTATTAACAAGTATTGGCGTGTGAAACCCTAGGGGAATCCAGCCTTGGCCATAAACTGTTGTGTTGGGAAGGAGAAAAATAGATTAAACAGAATGGTGAAAATTTGAAAGAAATCGGACAAGCAATAAAAAAGTTATAGCTGCTTTAAAATTTGGATCACTAATAGTATGTAGATTTCAAATTGGCAACTGGGTAAGTAAATTATGACAAGGGGCAAGGACAACTTTCCCATAGGCCATGTACTTTATTATCAGGGTTTTGTGGTTTTCTCCTAAGTATCCATTCCCCTGGGGCAGTAATCTAAATATAACCCAGGTAGTATATTGTTTAATGTCCTCATGAAAGAAAACTGTAATTTGAAATAAAACTTTTCGGAAAAATGACATTTTAGCCATAATATGTAGTGGAGTACATGGAAGAGTAGTCCTTGCCTTACATCACTATGACATCCCATATGTGGCCAATTTGAAGTCTCCATGAGTATAGTGATTATCAATATTTACAACTTTTAAAAATTCATAACTTTCTTGTTGTTTGTCCAATATTGTTCAAACTTTCACATATCAACTTGTCTAATTTATCTTTTTCTTATAAAAACAAGTTTTTAATTGGGTTGGATTCCCCTTTAACAAGTATTGGAAACAAATACTATTGGCAAGTATTCCCAGAACTGAGCCCCTATCAAGTATAGCGATGTATTATCCATATTCTGAAAATGCACCCCTTAACAAGTATTGGAAACAAAACGATACTCTTAGCAAGTATTCCCTGAAATGAACCCCTAAACAAGTACAGATATATTTTATTGTTATGTCACGCGTCCGTCGGTCGTCGGTTTTACCTTTAAACACCATTATTTTGGTTTAGTACGGCCCCATCTTCCACACCTCGCGCAAATCGGACTCTAAACACGTAGTGTTGGGGCATAAAGGACATCCTTTATACAACATTTTGATTTTGTTTTATCATCCCCGCACATTTGACCCTAAACACGTATATTTTTCCGAGCGAAATAGATACCCTTTTTTCAATATTTTTGTGTTTTTGACACCCTTATCACGTTACGTACGTAACGTGCCCTATCTTGAAAAAGACATCCTTTTTACGTGTTTTTTTGGTCGCGCATGGTATCCACTCGTCAATGTAAGTGGCCCCCCCGGGAATGTTCCTGAAAGAAATTTTCCGGCAAGTAATGCTGTAGGTACTTGACAAAGTCACGACAACTTGCGGAAAATCATTATTTTGTACAGTATGGCCCGTATGCTGAAGTCGGGTTTGATTTAGACCACAGTCTAACTCTGTGCTAAAATTATGGGGAGCCAAAAGTTCAAAAACTCTGTTTATATTGTATATTTCTTATGTTTTCTAGTTTGTTTCCTTTTGCTTGAAATCATACTGAAGAAAAATACTTCAGTTATCATTCCCAGACAATTATGAACAATTTGGTTGTCATATGAGTTCATATATTGAACGTGTACTGTAAGGGATTTGTGCTCCGATTGGCTCTCCATAGTTAAACCACAACTTTGAACCAGGGTTTAATTTAAACCAGAGTTCAGAATACGGGCCTATGTATAATACGGCTTGAACAAGTTCTTATAAATTTATGGGTATTGTGGCGATCGAGTCTGTCTGAGTATAGTGTAATTAATGAGACAAAAAATTTGAGGGAGCCAGACCTAGCGTAATCTAATTTTGTGACAGAGTCTTATCATATTTTACCTATTTTCATTTTCTCCCTGTTTCTTTTTTTGTGAAATTTCTGGGGTCCATTGCCTCCCAAGCCCCCCCCCCCCCCCCATTTGTACGCCAGTGCTTCTAGTATCAGCATCAGCCTTCGATTTTCTTCTTTTTTATTTTTTTGAGGGCGGGGTTGAATAAGAAATATTTTAACTATAACAGAAACAAAGTAAACAAGATCCCTTGGGGCAACTCAAAATTATTGCTGTACACATGCCCAAGTGCTAATATTATAGGGTTTCCAAATCATAAAAAGTTTTGAAAAAAAGTATTTTTTGTTTTTGCTTTGTTATGCTTTAATATGTTTGGCAAACATTTGTTGTGCTTCAGAGGTGATCAAATAGTAGGGAACTGGTGTAAACAATGTTTTGCTCTGGTACACTCAATTGGAATGCTTGTTTATTTATCCCCCATGTTTGCAAATAAAGGCAATTTGATAGGCAATTTGATAGACCTTTTTGTTTGTTTTCAATTGATTCCATTCCAGTTCCATGGTAACCTTGTTTCTAATATGAATGTAAATGAATAGCAAAATGAAAACACTGCAGCCTGCATTTCATAGAACCATTCAGTTGTCAACTCTGATAGTTGACCATAATTATGATTTCATCAATGTTAAAATTTTTTTATCAAGGTTCCACTATAATCTCTGAGAATTTGTATTCAAAAGCTCGAATGTATTGTACAGCTGATTTGACAATATGATAAACGATATTGTATTTAATTAGCAATTTTCATTAGTGACCACCTACAAAATGTACAAAGCTCATGGTCAAAGTGAAATTAGTTTTTACAAAATTTACGTTTGGGCCATTGTAGCTGATGTCTTGACAGTATGAAAAAGCTGCAACAAATTTGTTTTTGCTGGACCAGGTATGGCCTAAGCCTCCGTCTAACATGTATATGGTAAAGGAGTATAAAAGTTTGTACGCAAAGGGTGGTATGGGTGGAAAAGGGTCGAGGAGATGAGGAGTTGCAGCATTTACCACCCCTTTTAAATTACCGATACTCCTTTGGCTTCCCTACTTCAAGTGGTAATTCCCTCACAGTTTAAAACAATAGCATGTTGTTTATTAAAAAAAGCCTGTCTCACTCTACCAAGTTGTTTAAACTTTTTAAACAACTCGTTTAAAATGTCTAAACAGCTGTTTTAAAAGGTTAAACAGTTGTTTAAAAGGGTTAAACAGTTGTTTAAAAGGTTAAACAGTTGTTTAAAAAGGTTAAACAATTTGTATTCAAAAGCTCGAATGTATTGTACAGCTGATTTGACAATATGATAAACGATATTGTATTTAATTAGCAATTATCATTAGTGACCACCTACAAAATGTACATAGCTCATGGTCAAAGTGAAATTAGTTTTTACAAAATTTACGTTTGGGCCATTGTAGCTGATGTCTTGACAGTATGAAAAAGCTGCAACAAATTTGTTTTTGCTGGACCAGGTATGGCCTAAGCCTCCGTCTAACATGTATATGGTAAAGGAGTATAAAAGTTTGTACGCAAAGGGTGGTATGGGTGGAAAAGGGTCGAGGAGATGAGGAGTTGCAGCATTTACCACCCCTTTTAAATTACCGGTACTCCTTTGGCTTCCCTCTTTCAAGTGGTAATTCTCCCATACACAGTTTTAAAAAAATAGCATGTTGTTTTTTAAAAAGCCTGTCACTCTACCAAGTTGTTTAAACTTTTTAAACAACTTGTTTAAAATGTCTAAACAGCTGTTTTAAAAGGTTAAACAGTTGTTTAAACAGTTGTTTAAAAAGTTTAAACAATAGTTGTTAGAGTGACGGGCTTAAACAACGTCTTAAACAGCATTTTTTACAGTGTACGCTCTTTCATTTTGAAGTAGGTCTATAAGAAGACAAATAGGCCAGGGGTAATATTATAGTTTGGACTAAGTAATTTTCCAATGGTTCCAGTCCAAGGTGTTGAAACTGATATTATTTGCCCTGCATTATTGCCGATTCTGAATCTAAGTGCCATGTGCGTGATATACAACCGTTACAGTAGTATTTGGGATCTATTGCTGATCAAATATGAACTGTGGAAAATATGTAGGACAAGTATAAGGGGGGAAGCTCTTGACCTGTTTCTTGTGACTGGATGATGATGATATGAATGGGACAGGGAAGGGTGAATAATATGAATTTTTAAAGAAAGACTCAGGCAGATGTAGATTTGATTTCTGCCATATAAAGAGTAAAATGGTAGTAATATCGTTGCATTTGTGAGCATTGCTACATAACTGTCAATCGATGTAAATGTAGGCCTACCTGTACATAATCTCTTTTTTCTAGACCTACACAGTAAAATGCTGTTTACAATTTTAGACAAAGCTGTTAACTATACTAAACCTTACATTAGTTTATTAATAGTTTAAACAATCATACTTCATTTGTTGATAATTAAGTAGGCCTATTAAAAACAAACATTGTTTAAGATTTTATACAATTAACTATTTAAACACCTAAGGCAAACAGCATTGTCCAAACATTTTACAAATATTTTTCAGAGAAATAGGAAAGAGGAAGGGAAACCAATTTTTTTGAAACCTAATCAATTTTAATGACCCCTGTGGAATTCTTGCTTTCCCAACAATTTTGAGGATGAAAGCCTTACCAGTAAACCCATCCTTTCCAGTAAAGATAATCCTCCAGATAATCCCTTGTTCTGTTTTCTTTTCCCATAGAATGGTGATTACCCACTTTCCTTTATAAATCCCTTTTAATCCTATATAGTACTATTGTTCTCAAGAGTAGCTACCTAAAGCACACTTCTGATAACAGATGGTAATCTGATTTAATCCCCCTAAGTAAAGTTTTGTCTGGACCATTGACTCTGTATTGTTGGGGGTGGGTCTTTACACATAAATAGTTCAGAAAAAGTAGAAAAACAAGGAAAGGAATCTTTAGTTACCAATTTTTTACCATTTTACTTAAGAGGCCAAAACCTACATGTCATGTTCACGATTTTGTGCTGTAGCAGTTTCGGCATGTCTAAAACTCTCAGTGAATTATATCATTTTGTTACAGCAATAATCATTAATTTTATGTTTCACATGGATACAAATATGAACAGCTTGAAAAAAGGCATAGGCATATCTTGGAACATGTTGAAAGGGGAAAATAAAAATGGATTAGGGATTTTCCAGTCTGAAAAGGAATAAATGGTATTATATCCCTTACTTAAGATTGTTGTATTGAGAGTGTACACAAGGAGAAAAAGAATAGTTTTACTACGAAAAACGTTTGCCATGAAATAGTTCATTTTCCTTGCTGACGTCACGCATAGTCCATTTTTTCCCTAGGGAAAAAGTAAACTATACGTTTTTTTACCCCCCCTGCCTCGCGATTCGCGAGATGTGCAAGGCGATGCGAGAAGAGCGCTGCTCAGCCAAACGGTACTCTCCACTGCATGCCACGGGAAACTTTCGGCGAGCTGCCCTAACCAGGTGCACTCGCTGAGTAGACGATCCATATACGGCAAGACTTTATTATTTTCTCAACTTCTCAACGATTGTTCTATATCGACTTATTAAAAATCGTTTCGCTGTAAAATGGTATGAGTGGAAGGGATATAAAACAAATATACAATGACCCATTCTCTGAACAGGCTAAAACTATTCGCACTCAGGAACATCACATAGTACTATTCTCCCTCGGGCCGATGGCCCTCAGGAGAATAGTACTAAGTGATGTTCTTTCGATGCGAATAGTTTTAGCCAGATCCTCGAGTGTCATTGTATATTTGTATAATATCTCCTACATGGGCAGAAGTAACTGTTATGACCAAGGAGGTAGAAAGATCTCCACGTTATGACCAATGAATGTGTCTATGGGCAGAAGTAATAGAAACTGTTATGAATAATGACTGTGTATATTATTATAAACACTTGCTGCTATTCACTGGCGAAAATGACTGCCATAGGCTTCACATAAGGAGCTGCATTCATTCATCCATTGCATGCGTGGAATTCACAACAAATACATGGATTTAGGTGAACATATGGAATCGTTTGATGAGGTAGGACCTCACACATTGACATCTAAACATTGATGTCCACTGTGTGGATGTGATTGACCAGATTCAGACAGGAAGTGACCACTCAATGCTAGGCCAAATAAACAAGCTCTGGATTATCTCGCTGACCAGGGACCCCTGTTTCACAAAGACAAAGCTTACATGTAGATTGATTGTGGGGCCGATTTTTATATTTGATTGTACACAATAAGCAATGCAATCGATTGTAATCAGTCTTATGATCAATTGCTAAGCTTTTTGTTTCATGGTCCAGGATGGGGGGGGGGGGGGGAGGGTAGTGTTACACTTTCTCTATTAAAAATCACTTGATATCCACTCCATAATTCTGCATTATTTCTTTCCTATCAGCTGTAAAAATCACAACTTTCAACTTTCCCCTTTAATAAATTGGTTATAAACATTTTTTTTTGTGAAGGGTCTTTTGAAATAAAGCCATCATTAACAATTATAACTTGGCGAGAAGCAACTCCGATATTTTTTGCCTGCCATGAATCATTGTATTAGGTCCATGCATGAATTGAGTCTTTCTTGAAAGCCCATTCCCATGTAGAAACATATTGTGATGTCATTGAAGTCAGAGCAAAATGAATTAGGCATTGTCTTATATTTATACTAAAAGGCCAAGTCCATCCAGTAAAAATTTTATTTTAATGAAAAAAAAGGAACATCAAACTGGCATATTAAATGCTGACAATTTCATGAAACTCTGATGTAAAATAAGGAAGTTATGATGTTTTCAAGTTTCACTTCATTCCTCGAAAGAGTTTTAATATTCCCATCCTTGTCGGTATGTAAATAGGGAACCAATAACGTCACCCACTCTTTATTTCTTTTGCTTTTTATTCTTTTAAAAATGACATAACTTTTATTATTTCCTCATTGCTTTGTGAAGCAAGATTTAATTAGTCATTGAAAGTGTGAGATTGCTGTTGTTGCAACATATTATGATTCATAAAGATGCTTTCTTATTTTCTGTAAAAATGGAAATAGTTAGTATTTCATATTATAAAGAAATATCATTGTCTTGTTTTGTGCAAAATAAGGGAAACTTTGAAATGTTGAAGCTTTCTTTTACAATTTTTTTTACATCCGATTTTGATGAAATTTTCCGAATTATACTTTGTTCATTTTGTCGTTTTGTTCAAACTTCATTTTGATTTAAGGGGTGTACTTGCCTGGTTGCACCAGCACTCCCTTACCCACAATTGATATGTATTTTTTTTGGGGTACGGGGGGGGGGGGGGAGGGCTGCACTCACAGGGGCTCACAGATTTCTCCTGGTTTTGAACTTTGTTTTGACCTGTCCTCAATCTAGGTATATGAGGAAATGACATACCTCCAGTGAAAGGGCTTAGTAGAACCCCCCTCCAATCCATCTTCATACGTGGCTTCGTCATCGTTATGCCCCTACGAAGAGCTGGGACACGTTCCCCCTACCCTGCGATCACGCATTAGCTGCATCCGCTTCAAGAACTTGGAGTATTCTCAATGTTTGTATTCGGCCTACCCACCAGAAATTCTGTTCGCATTCATCATTCATGTGGGCCCATGTAGGCCTGCAGAGAAAATTTGTTTTTGAGACATAAGCTATAAGGAAAAGCCTATAGGCCTACTATAGGAATTTCTGCAAAAACTTCAGAGCAGCTTCTCCAAAATATATTGCATTTAATATCTAAAAAGGATATATAAAAAAAACACTTGAAAGACTTTATACTCTTACTTATTTTGATGCCGCTGTCTTTTCATTTTACTCCTGATAATTCCTGGATGGCCAAATGCACATTTTTTCAACTTCTTTTTCAATTGTTGATATAGACCTACAGACTGATGAAAATAAATATATTACATATATTATGTATCAAATATGATTATGTAGAGTTGCCTGAGACCCGTCATGTTCTATTCAAGTTGCCTCAGTTTTAAAAAACATGCACAAGTTTTCTCACTCAAAAAAACAGGCACTCATTTGATTCTTTATGTACAACTATAAGATCATGTATTTGTAGATACAGCGGATAGTAGATAATTACAAGTAGAGCTAATTTCCTAAAATGCAATCGTCATCACGATCATGATCAATTGAAAGATGAAATTTACGTCATACTCTTAACAGCCTTTAAGGTTTCATCAGGTCACATAACAGTACTTGCATGGATAAAACTAATCTTCATATCTGATATAATAAGCAATGAAAGATGTACAGATATGTGTCATAATCTAAATTGGGGAAGGCTGACACCATGATGATCTGTCTTAACTGAAATTGTTTTTTGTCATTTTAAAGATTTTGCTGAAGGGCCTGTCTAACGTACTCCTCCGGGAATACACTGCTTTAACCTGTTCTTAATTTGATCCTAATTTATTTTGTCTCTTTCAAAATCAATGTTTAATGTTTACCATTATTGCATTGAATAAGCAATTTAAACATAATGTTTTTAATGTTTGTTTTAAAAATATTTGTAATGCTCATTTTCAGCATACTAGTATACTACATGTATTTTTCATGATTCAGGTGTTACATGTATTTTCATGTGCAAGGCCCGTTGCAGAAAAGTTCCTATTATTATGGTAACTTTGCCTTCTTATGGTAATTTCCATGGTAACATGACCTAACAGCCAATCAAAATCGAGTATTCCATTAAAGATACCATTGGATGGCAAAGTTACCATAATGGGATAACAGGGCCCTGTAATAGAGATACACTATATACAGGTCCACAGAAGTTGATATTATGAAAATGATAATTTTTTTAAAAAGAACGAATTACTGCAGAATTTTAGCTCATTCAGAATTTGTATTATCATCCTTCATAATCCAAATCTTTTTTTTAGAACTTAGAAGCTGATTTATTGCTTGATTATGATAAAGTGTAGACCTGCTTATGCAGTTCATCTGGAGTATTACATCCAGGCCAGGCTCCACATACACATAAGCATGGGGCTAACAGCTCATGTCATGTGGCAGATGAAACTTCCTCATGTTTCGCAAAATGAATTTTGATAAAAAGACAAGGAATATGCAGAGGAAAAGACAAAAATCTTAATTGCAGGTAGCGATTGACAGTTCCGGAAAAGCTCGTCATTATGTGCATGTGAGCCAAGGCCCTCCTAAAACAAGCTTAGCCTTTTCTCTTCTTCCTCATCCCCACTGTATCCCCAAATGTATGTCTATATTTAACAACACCTGAACTCTCTGTTTTGAAGCTTTTGAACATTGGTTTTTATTCTGCCGTGAAAACCCAACGTCCTGACTACGCAAAACAGGAAACGAAACATGGAATCCCTTGGGCCGCTCTGTGGCTCACTCTAGCAAGTTCACTTCAATTTTTTCAGCCATTTTGGTTGAATGTCTGATATGAATATCTAACAAGAATGTGCAATATGTACATGTCTAGCATAGTTGAGAGCAGTCCCGATAAAATATATGTAGGCCTAGGCTATATGAAATTTGTAAGTTCGCTTTAGGCCTATATGGAGCGTTGTGGCCCAGTGGATTAGTCTACGGACTGTGAAACAGAGGGTCGTGGGTTTGAATCCCAGCCATGGCGTAATTTCCTTCGGCAAGAAATTTATCCACATTGTGCTGCACTCGACCCAGGTGAGGTGAATGGGTACCCGGTAGGATTTATTCCTTGAACGCTTTAGCGCCTATTAATATGGCGCTCAGCTACAGCTGGGGTAGTAATTTGATATCAAGTATCAAAGCGCAGTTGAGTATATGCACATATTATTATTATTATTATGTTTAAACATAATCTTTAATACTACTGTACATTCCACTGCAGATTTTAAATTCTGGAGAGAGCTAGAGTTTGAGAAAAATGATCATTTATTTAAATTCCTAATGTGTCCCAGAATCATAACTACTGATCTCCTTGGCAAAAATCAATCATTAAATTCAACATTAATTGTAGAACGATATATTAATGCCTTGGGACCTATAAAGCGTAAATATTCTTTTTTGAATGAACACCGTTAATCAGAAACAACAACAAGCTTTCATGCAGTGCATGTGTGAGTGAAGGGTTTGCGCAGTATGCCAACCATCATCCCTGCCACCTTGTACCTCTTTGTTTTTCTCGCAATCTTATTTCTTCGTTTTCCTTGCCAGTGTTCTAGTTTCCCTTTTTTTCCTTGTCTGGCCTGGTTTTAAGATTATGGCTCAAGTCTACCATGTAATGCCTATTCCAGGGGCCCTGCCTCGTCAGTACCGGTGACTTTGTAATTTGCCATGAAAATTGGTATTGCTCATGATTCACCCCTGTGTATTAGCAGTGGATAGAAAAACTAAAGCACTGCATTCGTAATCGTTACAATGATGATAATTTATTTTTCGACTAGGGTTCAACTGCTGTAACGCTAAAAATAAAACACAAATCTAAATAACACATAATTATTTGAATATCATTGTATCCTTTATTAGGAGAGAGGGATCCTCATTAAAGAAATAAGGCCTGTAAATTTTTTTGCCAGGCTGGCGTAGGGTCTTTGGGATTTACACAAATGACGATTCCCACGCACTAGATTGCAGGGATTTAAAATACATGTAAATCCAGGTGGACTGTAGTTGGACAGTTGCCTGGATTCATTTTTAAATCTCAGAGTTTAAATGCAACTCCCGTAAGATTTAACAATTGATTTTTACAATCCAAACTAAATCCAAAATTTGATTGGTCCTTAGCTACAGTTCTGTATTAATTTTAAATCCCTGCAAATTAAGAGTGCATTCAATGAAATGGAAATGAAATCAAAGCTAGTAAAAGACAGGCTAAATGTAACCTCTTGGCTTGCAATGCAATATTGACAAGATGATTAAGCATATTTTGTTTACTACTGAACTCTGCCAAGTGGGCTGTACACATCTCATTTCAACTGTCACAATGTATCTTGTAAAAAATTTAGGATGACTTCCGGTGGTTCGATTGGAGAATCCCAGTCATTCTCTTGCACTTGCTTGTGAGCCAATTACCAAGTATTCAGTTCCATTTACCAATCTTTGCTTGGACGGGCGTTTCCTTTGATAGAGATAGGGAAAGATATATGTACAAGTATATTAACAAGACACAAGCATGGAGAACCAACTCTTTGTGTTTTGCTGTGGTGAAACTCGTTGCTTGCGAAACTGCTTGTTCATAGGACCTCTGCAAGCAAATCCTGGCTCAGAACGTGTTGTGGCTCCATGCTAAGCAATGAGGATGGGTAGAGCTTGGGCAAGTTGGTGGGTTTGAAACAAAACTTCCTTGGTTTGACTCTACAAATATTGATCTTAAAGCTTGGAGTCGGTTTCCAAGAAATTTGGGGTTCTTTGTTGATCAACGATTGTTGAAAGTGTTACTACATGTACAATACTATGAGCGCTTTGAATAAACTACAGTGACTTTTTTTTTCATTTTCATGCAAAAAAGAAGCTACATTATGTAAATCTGAATAGGAAGGGATTCATATCTGTTTTATCAAGGAGATATCACCTCAAACTGGTTTTATCTTTGCAGTGAGCCGGGTGAAGGTTTATTGAGAGGGAATGAAAGAATGATTTAGAGAGATAGACTGAGAGAGAGAGGGGGGGGGGGGAGTGGGGGCTTTTGAGATTTTACTAAGGGGGGGGGGGGAGGAGGAAAGAAAAAAATTATTAAGAAGAAGCCTTTAACAACTTATACTCTAGATATTTTGTCTCTTTTATAACACAAACTATGGCAAATCAGCAGTTAAACAGGATTTGTAAGCCAACTGATGCAAAAAAAGGAAAAGGCAGAAAAAAACCAACACTGAGATGTGAGCAATGTAATCATGAGAATTAAAGGTCAAGTCCACCTCAGAAAAATGTTGATTTGAATCAATAGAGAAAAATCAGACAAGCACAATGCTGAAAATTTCATCAAAATCGGATGTAAAATAAGAAAGTTATGACATTTCAAAGTTTCGCTTATTTTTAACAAAATAGTTATATGAACGAGCCAGTTACATCCAAATGAGAGAGTCGATGATGTCACTCACTCACTATTTCTTTTGTTTTTTATTGTTTGAATTATACAATATTTCAATTTTTAGGAATTTGACGATTAGGACCTCCTTGCCTGAACCACAAATTGTTAAAATAATGGAATTCCACGTGTTCAGGGAGGAATGAAACTTCATTTCACATGACAATGACGAGAAAATCAAAATATTTCATATTTCATATAATAAAATACAAAAGAAATAGTGAGTGAGTGATGTCATCAGTTCCCTCATTTGCATACTGACAGAGATGTGTATATGACTGTTTTGTGAAATGAAGCGAAACTTTAAAATGTCATAACTTTCTTATTTTACATCCGATTTTGATGATTTTTTCAGTGTTATGCTTGTTGAATTTTTCTCTTTTTATTCAAATAAAGTTTTTGTTGGGGTGGACTTGTCCTTTAACAATTTTCTGAGCAAGAATGATTTTGCAACATTTCGGCTTCCTGTGAGCAAATGTGAAAAATATGATCCTTCTTACTCTTGGGGTACTCTGTGATTAACAAACGTCACTTTCAATCATCCTACATCCAGAGAGAGTTTCACAATCACCGTTGTCTGTAATTTCCAATGATGAAATCCCTCTCGGCCAATCAGGTGTGAGGTTTTTTGTAGCTTGCAACAGTTGCCAGTGTGGCATCTTGTTTTGTGAAATACCCCGATGGTTGATAATCATTTACAGTTTGGATATTTGAATGAATGCGGTGACGAGCAATTATCTATTACCATTTTTACCTAAACTGACTTCCTAATGTTCTGTAGGGGAAAATGAAAGGTGGTGCCCAGTGTTGGTAATATTCAAAAGTGTGTACAGGAAAGAGGGCCCCAAGGAGATATTTTTTTATGCTGGTAGCTGGTAGCAGTTCATAGGAAAACATGAATTATAAAAAAAACAAAAACGAAAAACACAAACTTTATGATTACTTTTACAATGTATTGCATTCTTTGTATGCATGATAATGTTATTTGCTTGGGAATGTTATTATGTTTGGAATTAGGAAAAAAAAGGATAATTGTAGGTTCTCAGATTTTTATTTTCTTTATAATACTGTTTTTGGGGATGTTATTTTTTTATGCTATGTGATTATTGAATATTTTAAAATAGATTTCAGTAGCAACTATTCACATGGAGTGTGTGAGAAAAGGTACTCATGATGATACAGTGTTTATCATGAATTATAGAAAGAGTTGCAGCGGCACTCAAAAGCTCGTGAACTTGTAAGCTAGTGAACACTTTTTGCGAGAGTGTTCACGAATTTCCTAGAAAGCTAGTGAACGCTTTTTGCTAGAGTGATCACGAATTTCCTTGTTGACCATAGTAGATTGCGAGACAAATGAATACCCTCTAGCGATTATTTCATTCCGCAATAATGAACCTATTTAGTATGAATTATATTAATTATCAGTAGTGTAAATCATTTTGTGTGCTAAATCTAAATGTCATTAATATCTAATGGAATCAATATGATCATGGAAAGAAAGTGATTTTCTCATGTTGCCCTTGAATTATATTTGCAACCGCAACATGAGATTTATAATTTCATTATGTTATTTCATCGGAATCCACGCTTTCCTCTCCTGCTCATCTCATTGACCGCAACAGGATATTTATACAAATATGTGACATCATTTATTTATTTCCCCCCATTTCTCTTGATTTTAAAGGGTATGTTTCATCAGCAATAAGAACAAATTGATAAATGTTTGAAGTGTTTAGTTTCTGACTTTACAATCATTATATACATGTATATACAATGTATGACTTTTAACACAGTAAAGCCATAAATTGGATTTACAATATAATGAAACTTCCCCAAGCAAGCCTTTAACATTCCATATACATTATTCATCCTCACAATTAGGAATTGGTCCTCCATGTATAACCTACATTGTATTTTTAAACTTGAACCTCCATTTATCATAGTTTATGACTATGTTATGATGAATTTACAGATATTTTTGTTTTCATTGTTTTCATAGCTCCATAATGCACTGTAAAAAAGCTGTTTAAAATTCTAACCACAACGTTTTATACCTGTCACTCTAACATCTATTGTTTAAAATAAACAAGTTGTTTAAAATTTTCAAACGGTTTCCATTGGCTTTATATACAACATGCTAACTTTTTTTTACTGTGCGGATTATGAATGTATTTTATTGTTGAATGCATACATTTTAATTACTTTTTGTGAAAAATTTGCAATTTTAGAGATTCATTCTATTATTAGGACACCTATCTATTTTTTGAATAAAAATAGCAGTTTTAAGAATCCATTCTTTTCATATTACACTTATATATTTTGACAAACCAACTTGGCATTAAAGGTCAAGTCCACCCCAGGAAAATGCTGACTTGAATAAATAGAGAAAAATAAAACTAGCATAGTGCTGAAAATTTCATCAAAATTGGATGTAAAATAAGAAAGTTATGACATTTTAAAGTTTTGCTTATTTTTCACAAAACAGTGATATGCACAACTAGGTGAGTCAGTCGATGATATCCATCACTCACTATTTCTTTTGTTTTCTATTGTTTGAATTATACAATATTTCATTTTTTATAAATTTTACAATAAGGACCAACTTGACTGAACCATATAGTATTAAACAATGCTAATTCCACATGTTCAGGGAGGAATTAATCGTATCACTTGACAATGAGGAGAAAATTCGAATATTTCATATTTCCTATAATAAAATACAAAAGAAATAGTGAGTTGATGACGTCATCAGTCTCCTCATTTGCATACAGACCAGGATGTGCATATAACTGTTTTGTGAAATTAAGCGAAACTTTAAAATGTCATAACTTTCTTATTTTACATCCGATTTGGATGAAATTTTCAGTGTTATGCTTGTTGGATTTTTCTCCTTTTATTCAAAGCAACTTTTTGTTGGGGTGGACTTGTCCTTTAAGTTCGACTTCCCCTTTAACATCTCGATCCTGCACAAAAACAGAGAATGCGCGACTCATCACGTTTTATGTTTAAATTATAACTTCCTCCCTGGATGTTCAGTAGAAAACTGTTTATATCCATAAACATTATCTCGCTTTAACAGTGATAGAAGACTTAAAAGGTTGTATATCATCCCCGGCCTTGACTCACTCCTCCTATAACCCTGTTGTTACACAACATGTGTGTACTATAAACAACTATTTGGATATTTGTGTCACCGAAACAGTATAGTATAGGGCCTTTTAAGGTTAACATTTCTCTTTCTTTCACCCCCCCTTTTTTTGGGGGGGGGGGGGGGAACCATTACTTTCAAGTTATATGTGTAAATGTAAACACTAATAATATAGCCATCCTTTTATGATTCCTGGCCCAGAAAGATTCAGCATATTTGTCACATGGGTATTTTACTATCGGTTGAATAAAATTAGCGTTGCGTTTAATATTTTTGGTCCAAATTCTAAATAATGAATAGAAGAACTACACAATTCTCTGATCAAGCATTTTAAAACAGTTTGGAAATGATGAATTAAGAAAATGGGAATTTTTTTTTTTTTTTTGGGGGGGGGGGGAGAGGGGACTAGGTAACGAGTAGGAATAATCCTTCCACCGAAAATCATGACCTTTCCCATACAACGTCCTGTTTTGGCCGATTCATGTCTAGGCTTTTGCTTTCAGAATGAACCCCTCTTTGATGATAATTGGCATTGACTGTAAAAGGATCCAGATCGTTTAATAGTTGGACTTGTTTACCTTTTGACTTTTTGACTTTCAGCCCAGCATGCACTCTACAGTGTACAAATCTGAGAATAAAACGTTCTTTGCCAAGTTTTTAAGATTTATTTTTAACAATACTGGCATGCACCTGTAGTTTTGCACAGCCAAATTGCATGTCAATGTGAATGACCAAGTTTTAAAATGTAGAGTCAGTTAAAATTTTGAATATCTGCTAAACTTGGAAATTCCCCAAGGGACCACTTCAGCAAACTATATGAAAATCTACATGGCTCTTTGTTGCAACACCTTAGAGCGAAAAATAATGGAAACATAAAGCACATTTGATAGGGTTCTATTTCGGGAGGTTTGTGTACTTTCTTTGATTCTGTGGTTCAACACTTTGATTTTAACTTATGTCGAATAGACCTGCTTGTTTTTGCTGTATAGGTTTTGGCAGGAGCACTTGAAACATTTGCTCCAACTTCTGCCACATACAACAGTAATTATGGACTTCCACATCGAGAAATCCTGGAAAAGGCATGATATTTTAGGCAACGGAGGGACTCTAAAAATATCTCGGGAATTAAAAAATGAAATGAAGACGATCCTTTGGAAGCGCACGCCTTGTGTGTCAAGGTTTGAAAGTTGCTGTCAAACTTGTTTTGAAGGACTCGCTTCATCTAAGTCGATCTCTTATTTGTTTGTGGTCTGAGGATATTTGGTGAAGCAAACAGATTTTTGTCTGATTTCCCCTTACTGTATTTCCCCTTCGCTGAAGTAAATTAAAGTCCCCAGTTTTCTGCAGTAGAGGAAATAGAACAGGTTTACAACATTTGGGAAGAAACAGAATGACATTGAAAACATATATTTTCTGGTCAATATTTGGATTGTGAAAAATGCAGTAAAAACCATGGATGTTTTTTATAAAAAAAGCCAATGACCGAAAAACCATTCTTCACAAGAAAGTCTGCCGCTCAAACCTGTTGTAGTGTGTTTGGCATGTGTTCGCCAAGGTTTGGCATAATTTTGGCAACATGATTTTTACTATTCATCTAACATACAAGTGAAAACAATTCCCTGATTGATTCATAAGTTCTGTGTCAGTGTAAGCCTCCATGTACATGTAACTGAAAACACAGAATTTTAGAAACCAGAAAAATGGGACTGTAAAGTAAAGGCCGATCAACACTTTAGGAACTGCTTGAGAGATAGGGTCGGCCTACTGTATTGCTCTTGGCAAGAGTCAACACCTGGGGAGTGTGAATTTCATTGACTGTTGTTACAAGCTACTGGAATCCTTGCATTTGATTGGTGCAGAGCAAATTATTTTAGTGAACATCACTGAAAAATACTCCATGAAACACTCCAGATGGAAAGCCAGCAATTTACAGAGAGGTATGGGGGTATTTTCACAAAAGCAAATGGTAGTTTTTACTGACCATTATTACTACATGTATGTTGCATATTAATGGAATGATTGGCTTAGAGCAAATTTGTCAGTGAACACCACTGAAAAATACCTCTTGAAACCAAGGAGCTCCCTGTTGAAACACTCCCCAGATCTAAAGCCAGTAATTCACAGAGAGGCATGGGGAGTTTTTCACAAAAGGGTAGAGTCAAGGATATTATCAAACACGAAAGTCCTTGCATATGAATGGAATGATCGGCTCAGAGCAGATTTGTCAGTAAAAAGGAAAAAAAAGCAGGAAGAAAAATCAAGATACTTCATGAAGCCCCCCCCCCCCCCCATAGCTGCAGAATGATACACAGGCCAGATTCAGGTCTCCATTTGGATGCAGTGTCCAATCCATGAATGCACAATCCCTGAGCTGACTGGTGTAAGCCTGCGTGCGTGTGTGTTTCCACGGATTGTTAGGGGAGTTGTAACCTCATTAGAACATGAACATTGGATTGGGAAGGAAGTGATCTTTCGATTCTTCACTGTCAAGAAGTGGGATGTGCAGTTGCCCAATCAAGTTCGGCTATACTGTATGGATGGCATCAGCTTTAGTCTTTACAACTCTGGACTATTTGAAAGTGAAGTGTGCACATAAAGTTATTTGTGAGATCAGCTGTGATATTTTTAATACACCTTAGCTCTTAGTCACATGGACTGTGTCAGTGTGTGGCAAACTGGCGTACACTATCTCTGGATTTCTATAAACTCTTGGATATATCCGTCAAGATGGAGCAGCCAATGTGGTAAATCACTAGCCTGGAATTGCAATTGTGTAGATATTCAAGAATTCAGATCTTTTGATCTGAGTTTAATGTGATATTGTAAAGGTGTTTTAAATACTTTTTTCAATGAATATTATTTGAAAAGTGGTAGAGTTCACTCTATAAATTGTAAGTTTATAGAGGATTTTAGTGTTTATTGTTAATAGGGATGGGGTAGTGTTAATTATTGTTATAATTAGACAGTTTGAGAATTAAATTGTTATCATTCTTGGATATGTTTTCACCTTTTCAAGGGGAGGGGGGGGGGTGGTTTGCAATTGTGATATTTAATTTGGATCTGTGTAAAAAGCTGATCCAGTAGAGCTACAATTGTGCCTAAGAATGCAAAAGAAGTTTGGGTTTTCAAATTGCCAGTATGGGAAAATCCTCCAGCAATAAATTCCTCAAAGAATTAAGAGTTCCACCTCCATTCCTCCCCTTTGTACTTGACATTTTTGCTCTCTTTCTAAATCAGATTGAGATCATAACTTGTAGCATTCTTCTGAGATTTGGTCACCGATACTGTTACAAGAGTCCACAACTGCTTCTGGTCTGTCAAGGGCTCGGGTTTCAACCCCTATTTGCTTGGTTTTTGGCTCTGTTTGCTCGGAGTGGCCCAAACCGTTCCCGGAGGTTTTTCCTTTCAGGCGCTGGCCAACAGACGCTGGCATCTGTGCCAGTTTCGGCTGCTTTGCTTCTGATGAATTCGGGCTGATGACATGACCGGTCGCCAGCAGTCAGCCGGCGGCGAGTTGAACATCTTTTTTTTTTCTTCCCCCACAAAATTCTCTGCAGAATTTTCATGCAGTGCAAAAGTCAAGGAAGTGTATCTAAAGTTAGTAGAAATATCTGTAAAAGGTTTCATGATCTTGTATCTCAATGATCGGCTCTTTCTTTTGAAACTGTAACACCATGAAGCTATTAAATCTCTTAATAGCTTCATGGTAACACTGACTGATGATGTTTTCTAATGTGTTGGTACATGTAGAACTTTGATGGCATGTACGTACATGTAACCTATGATCTAGGGTTACGGTATATTGGATGAAAATAGAGAGAAGAGTGAAAGAGACAGAGAGCTTGCAATTATATGTTTACCATATGTCTTTCTGTAATTACATATTCGGTTGAGAATCCTGGTCTCTGGATTAAAAAAAAAATAATCTGATCAATGTATTTTATAGACCCTTCGGCTTCTAGCAATTTTTTTCCAGAGCACTTGAAGCATAGATTAAAAAAAGGAGGTATTATAATAAACTACTTAAATGGAAGTCTTTACATTATTTTGATGAAAGTAAAATCCTTTCAAAAAGGTTATCAATCATGCTTCTCTCAAATTTTTACTGACCTCCACATTCCACCCATTTGTGTGCTAACTGCTATTATTAAAACAATTTGTCTTTTCAGGCCTGGGTGTTCTGGCTTGACTGTTCCCTTTGAAGGTTTAATTTTTAAAGAGTGATAGAAGTATGACAAGTCTGACTTTCTTTGGGGTCCAGCTCTACTTTGATTAGAAACAGCAGGCCAATCTTGCACTGGGCTGTTTATGAGTCACTTTGGATGAAAGAATACAAGCCATTGTCAAGCTAAAATTTCCAACTGAAAAGCTTCTGTTGTTACACTATAAGATTTATAGGTCTTGTGTTTGGGATCACATACTTGCGGTTGGGTAAAATCCAGGTTATGTTCCGACATCTCTTCCAGTCCTTTTAGTTTTTGGATCGCAGGAAGCAAATTGATCGTGGCCCGGTAAATTTACAGACTGCTACAAGTTTGGACGTTCCGTCAAACGGCCTTTGAAGTGGTGTCTCATTGTAAGTGCGGTTTCCTTTCACATTGGCAGTGTTTTGTGTTGGAGTGCCAACCCTTCCAATCATAAATGATTTCTTGTTTGCCCCTGAATCGATGGGTTTTGAAATTTAGGACAGAGAAATGATTATACCTCATAGCTGTATACAAGTAGACTTGAATTCTCTGATTGAATGTCAACAACAAAGGAGAAATTGACTAAATTGTGCTTTATTTTCAATTGATAGTGAATTTTTAGTAGCATAGTTTTAAATTCCTACTGGTTTGACATTTTTGTTTTAGGTTCCAGGACGATTCTTCCTTATTGAAAATATATTGGTTTGGCAGTTTGGCTGCTCAGTATAGACAGAATCAGATGCAAAGATAGACTTCTGGAGATATTGAACTTTTTACCTCCTAGATTTGAAGGAGTGATATATTTTGCATAGCAGATAAAGTGTGGTATATGATTCATACATTCATGATCCTAACCAGCCTGAACCTCTGCCTCGATCAATCTTTAAAAAATTCTTCATGAAAATAATCTAAAACAAGAAAATGGGTCATAAATCTAGATGTAACAGCAGTTTGTCAGTCATCAGGATCAGTGTCTTTTGCACAATAGACCCACCCAGCCTAATACATGTTGTGCTTGAGAAATGACAATAGACCCACTCATCTGTGTGAGGGTTTGTCAGTGATGCTCTGTTCTTGAAGCATATCATTGAGTCCTGGGGACAGGTGCGAAGAGATGCAACAATCCACCTTAAAATCACCTATTCAACTTTCCCCTGTTGCTTGTCAAAGATAGGCCTATTATTCTTATAATAATACCAGCACGCGACAGCTGCTGTTTGCAAATTACTGTCCCATTTTATTGTTCCTATAACAATTCTCAAATATTGATCCATCTTTAGGCCTTGGATGACAATAGGATTGGTTGTGCTCAGGAGGAGTTTCAGCGTGTGGTGGTCGCGTTGTTTTGCTCTTGATCTAAAGTGACAAACCAGAACTCTGTGAAAACAATCAATGAAAGAACCGTAATTTTGTGGCAAGGAGTTGTGTTTGTTATGGAATTGCCTTGTGATTGTGTCTGTGTAATGTAGTGCCTCTTTGGTATGACTTCCTGCCCAATTTGATGGTAGTTTCCTTTGCTTCTGTAGTGACAAACATGCTGCTTCTCAAGAAACAATCAATGTTGATCATTAAAACCCCACTTGCAGGAAAACAAATTTGGCTTTACAACCCTACATAAGTACATTGTAGGCCTACACTTTTGAAATGATTGAAGTAGCAAAGTTGGCATTATGATGATTTATAGACCTCTTTTATGTGTGTATGACAATTTTGAAAGGAAAGCCATTTTTTCTCAAATAGGCCTTGATACAAAGGACTGGGAGTTATGAACTTTCAGACAGAAACAAGTTCAGTAGTTAGGTTCCTACTTACATTTGTCATACACCTGTGGGGTTCCTTCTGCCTATAAATTTATAATAATGATAATTATATATAGGTCCTACTGATGATATAATAGCAAAAATAATACCGACCATACGTGTATTTGTTGCATTCGTAGGGGGAAAATCAGCCTTATAATCATTGATTTCAAATGATTTTTTTTGGTTCTTTATGAATGAATGTTCATTTCCCCCAGGTGCCCTCTATTTATTTTCCACCAAGTACAATATCCCTGTTACAGGAAGGCCTCTCATTTATTTTTTTCATTCAAGGGACCCGTTTCATTCTCAAGATTCGATTATTTCAGGCATTGTAATCTGTTTGTCTTCTCCAAGAATGATCCACCTTTGATAGCCAAACAAAACAATAGAAAACATGGGGAAATAGTACCTGCATGTACTCTGTAATCTACATCATACAACAGAGATATCAATAATGATGTAATGATTGGATGTATTGTAGTCGTGAGTCCCCACAACATTAACCAAGAGAATAGGAATAATGACCAGAAACTAATTCCTTGATAAGCGGATTAGCTGCTCTATGGTGTATGAAGGAAATAGGATATGCCCAGGAGATAGAATACTAATCACTCCCATCAAATCAAGCATGGCTTGACAATAGCTCAATCTGATTGCTGGAATTAAAAAGGCAAGTGCAGGGAAATTGTTCAATGAGAAAGGGGATGTGCTTCGATGGACCATGGCAAAGCCAGAAATTGAGAAGGGGCACCAGGCCATACTGAAACATATATGTCCAGAACTACCCGAAGTCATGTAGGCCGAGGCTATATATGTGGGAGTACAAATTGTAGTAACAGTCATGTTAATACTTTATTTAATTGTCAGTAAGGTTGAAGATTATTGATTATTTTTTTATTTATTTTTTATTTGTTTATTTATTATCTATTTATGTGTTTGTTTATTCATTTATTTGTTATTATTATTATTATTATTTTTTTTTTTTTTTTTGGGGGGGGGGGCTTCACACGACTCAAGGCCTAATATGTGGGTCGCAGAGTTCTATACGTAAAGTTCACAAAGATGTCATTTGTCCACACTCCAAAATGAGGTCTTTTAACTGAGGAATGAATAAGAAAATTGAAAACACTAGAAAATCAGAGTTCTATACGTAAAGTTCACAAAGATGTCATTTGTCCACACTCCAAAATGAGGTCTTTTAACTGAGGAATGAATAAGAAAATTGAAAACACTAGAAAATTAGCAATTTATGCATGTAACTTGATTTGCATAGGTTTTGATTACATTGTGTGAAATACCCTTTTTACACACGCTAAAATTTCCTTAACCCCGTACTATAGGTGGGGCTAAATTCCCATTTAGCCCCACCTATAGTACGGGGTTAAGCTTAGCCCACTTTCTTTTTACACAGCATTTTTGCAAAGTGGGCTAACCCCACCTTTAGTACGGGATTATTTGGCCCTGCAAAAAAGCAGGGTTATCCCAGCAATTGCGGTGCTAAGAGCGATAGTACGGGGTTAAGATCGCTAGTGTAAAACGAAAGTGGGCTAAGCTTAACCCCGTACTATAGGTGGGGCTAAATAGCAATTTAGCCCACCTATAGTACGGGGTTAAGGAAATTTTAGCGTGTGTAAAAAGGGTACGAGTGAATGAGCTACCACTAGTCCGGGGTTAGCGAGTTTCGTGTGTGAAAAGCAAGCATTCCTTATCCGGGGTTAGCAATAATAATTTGGCATGTGTGAAAAGGAAAAAAAATAGTACGGGGTTATGGATAGTACAGGGTTAGCGATAGTCCGGGGCTAAGAAAATCCTGTGTAAAAAGGGTAAAAGAGAATTAGAGTTTCTAGATGGAGCTACGATTTTGATCTGAAATATTCACACATGAAATATTCATCTACTCTTGTATACTATTATGAGGTCAACGACAGGAAACAGAAAACTCCTTAGTAAGAGGAGCATTGCTGTTCCTTAAAGTTGGTTTTTATATAATTTTTCCCCCACGGTTTCCTCTGTAGCCCCTCCATACTCACCACAATGTGGAAATGAGGAATTGTGATAATTAGAGTTGATGATTGAGGAATCAGATTTCAGTGTTTTTGTGAAGGATTTGTAGATACAGCCTTATCCATATCATGGACCTACTACATATGGAAAGAAGAGCAATTTTTTCTGTTTTTATTCTACCATGGACCCACTGATTCTACTCACCACATTATTGTAACTTGGTTCAACTTCACCGAGCTTGCCTGCATTAATGAATTCTGTCATTGACATCTGTACTTTGTGAATCAATTAAAACTTGTTTGATATTGATTACGACAAGTATTAGATGTACATACGTAGCTTGTGCAACACCAAATTCCTGTTCTACTTTTAATACCCCTTGTCCCCTTCTCTATTTCTTTGACCTTGTTATTTTAATTATCACAAAGTGATTTGCAAGTGGTTTTGAATTGGATGCCTATTTATCACAGTTACTAAATTAATATTGTTGTTTCTTTAATAGGGGTGGTGGGGGGGGGGGGGGGGCTGGAAGAGTCCCCCAAAAGTTTTCTTTGAAAATGAAGCATTTGCATTTTCAGTCTCAAAGATAGGACTAAATTTAATCTCTATCATTTGTTCTTTGAACTTCTTTCATATAAGTTGGCTATGCCTTCTTCTGTTACTGTCTCCTCTTCTGCTCCCCTCTCTCTCCCTCTCCTTTCCTCTTCTCCCCCATCTTTTCCTTACCCCAATAGATGTACCAATAATACAGTGGGCATGGATGTATTTTTCTTGTTTAATGGATACACCTTGAATTTCACCTATAATTAGCCCTTAGCCCAGTCCACCTAGTAATCCAATTAAACTTGTTGGATGAGGTGAGCTGTAGGATCAATAAATGGAGGGAGCCCTGCCCAATTTTGCCATTGGTTCGGAGCTGGTGATAGATTCCTAGGATTGCAGAGGTTAATGGTGTCATTCACATTGGAAGAAATGAGCTATTATAAAATAAAATGGTTAGATGATCTATGAATCACGTTTGTGTTAGCCTGAGGTATTTATTTCTGTTCGTATCTTAAATGTTTCTTGATCTTCAAGCATCTCTGCAGTTTAAACCATAAGATTTTTATTATGAAAGATAGTGACAATTACATCACTTAAATGTTTTAGTGATCCACTGATTCATTCACATTGTGTACAGTACTCTGTTGATATTAATGTTTTTTAATGTCAAACAACTTGCTTCATTGCTCTGTAGTGTGAATGGACTTCAGGTATGGCATAGGCATTCCCAGAAAGTTCATGGTGTCTTTCTTACACAACTAATATTTTATATGTATAGGCCTACATGTATAAGTGTAGGCTGGCTGTAGCTCTATGGCTGATGATGCTGAATTACAACCCTTGGTTAATGTACAAGTAGGCATATAAGTTTCATTAGTCTGAATGAACCTTGAAACTTCTTGATGATACGTTGACATGTGATGTTAATGAAATTATACTTCAACTCTAGGAACTTAGTTTAATGGAGGGGAAAATTTATGCTGTTTCGTTTAATACCCTCTTAAAGCTTTTATTCAGGGTAGTTGAATTAAAATCAAAACTCCAGAAATCCCAGAAGCTTCCGCTTTTCATGGTTTGTAAAAGTTCATTTGACCTTGCGATGTGTCCTAATATTATCTTTATATAGTGTTCGAATTAAATCATCTCAGCCCTAAATACCGAACAATGCAACTGATTACCACCTCTTGATTAAATATTCGTAATTAATGTCGGTCACCCTGTCCGCCATATGTCTGCGGTATTCCCATTCATAAATTGGGCAATATTACACTCCCCCCAAGCCTAACATTGAGGTTACGTTATATTAAGTTCGACCCCACAGGAATATTAATGAATGGGACTGCAGGTTTGTGAATGGGTCAATTGATTTTACATGTACGTGGTGGTTTCTTTTTCTGCCCTGTGCCATCTAATTAAACGCACATTCTTTAGAGGACAATAAATATTGATTCTTTTTATCAATAGAGGATATTGTTAGAACATTGTACAAAACATACAGACTCATTTTACCCATTCCAAACAGAGGAAGGATATAATTTACAGGGGGGGGGGGGGCCTCAGGGTAATTTTGCCCCAAATGCCCTTAAACTTGCTAAAGAGTTATAGAAACCTAAAAAATAAAAAAACCAAGCCCCAGAAATTCCCATTATGTCCAATGTAAATCCTGTAGTGCAAATTTTAGCTGATGTGCTCAAGAAATAGCCTTGGAGTGTTATTAATTCTTTTTTTATTTTTTTTATTTTTTAATTTTAATTTAAAGTTTAAAGTGGGGGAGGGGGAGGGGGGTGCAGGCCAAATTGTATGTTGGTGTGCATTTTGGTGTTAGAGTGAAGCTGTGTAAATTTGTATCCATTTTCATCACATGAAGGTTAAGCCCATTTTTTTTATTGGTGATAGGGCTTTGTTATTAATCACCTTCAATGGCAGTTCCAAATTTTCCAGTTTTGTCTGTTGCTGTCTCTCCCCCTGCATTGTACATTAGTTACATTTTTTTATTGATTGGAGGTGGAGTTAATGCATTCATTCTTGGAAAATGCATCCCCCGCTCTCCTGTCATATCATTCAAAGGCCAATTCAAGACACAAAATATAACAATTTTCTTTTTTAAACAGGCCTTCACATTTGCCTGGAATAAGGTGTATTTTGATAATCGTACAGTTGTTGACTCTATTACCCCGTTTGCAATGTAGATCTATCTCTCTCACGTGTCACACTGGGCAATCGTCTGGTGCGAACACGGCATGAAATTCCTTATCAAAACACGAGGGGCACATTGGGGCAGTTTAGATCATCTGCGGTAAGCTCGAGGTAGATAGACCCCTGTTACATCTGAAAGACCCGACCGAGTCCACTTGCAACCTTGACCGGATTATTGGTGGATTAGCTTTGCGAACGGACCGAGTCCGAAATGTGGTCTGTTTACATCACAGCGTTCATCCCCTCCCCTATCAGTACGGTTTCGAGCGGTATCCGATTGCTGACACCAAAGGGCGCTCTCGATCTAGGCTCTGAATAATTTGCGCGCGCTAATTGAAGTTGTTTACATTTCGTTACACTCGTCGGCTGCTACACAGAAATGACAGGGTGCGACATGTGCCGATCATTTCCAGAGAGAGTCGAAACGACTCTTTACCTTTACCCGAGATTCTGGAAGAATGCTGATGATCCCAGCAGTCGTTGAAGATATGATCGACTTGAAAAGGATACGTTTAAAATGCTTCCTTCTTTCCACTGAAATCAAAGACTTTATCAATCACAATTCACATGTCGCATGCTGCAAAACATTCGAAGAACGACGGGGCTGGGGAGGGGATAGCGCGCGCTATGACGTAATTTGACAGCTGGCGAACGGACCGAGATAGGTTCGAAAGCTTGTGGGTCATTCTCAAAAAAATGTTACAATTCACAAAAAACGTGTCTCGACTATCTTATGGCCGCTAGCTTTACAACCCTGAACATTTTCTACAAAAATATTATCAAGAAAATGACAATAATAGACTAGCTCCACAAACCATATGCGACCAGTGACTAGTAAAGCTCTAATTTTATTACAAAAGCTTTTTATTTTTGCTTTTTGTTAGAATCGACACTGTCTCTGGTCAGTTCTAGATTTTACTATCATTCTCTTTTATAAGTACTCTGTATTTCTTACCTACATTAATGTCTGGTGAGGGCAGCTTGGTGTAAACGTCTGACATATTGCGCTTATCCTAATATTTGATGATCACTTTGTGATTATTTTCACTTTTAACTTTGTCCAAAATTCTTTTTAACCTCCGTAACGAATACTGCCACAAGTTTTTTCTCCCTTTCAAACTGACTGATATCATATGATAATGTGTCTGCACATAGAGTGATATTCATTAATAAATAATTGATAGGGAATTATCATATGTGTTTCATGTATTACATGGAAATAAAGGACTATTGTAAAAAAATGAAATGTATGACTAAACAGCTTTAACATCCGTAACGCACCTTAAGAAAATATGCACTTTGGCAGTTCTGTTAAGGATTCAGTATTATATAGGATAAGAGACACCTTTCATAATAAATACAGTTTTCAAAGGTAGGGCTGCTAAATAAGGACCACGTTGGACCATAAAGCATAAAGACATTAACTTCCGTAACGCATTAACTTCCGTAACATTTTTTCATGAATATGCTACAAATTTGTGCTATACTGAATCACTCCGGATCATACAGATATAAATCCTATAAGGTACCCTCCACCTAGTTACCCATAAAAAAATAGCTATTCATCCTTGTCAAATTATTATTACACACCTTATTTTCAACATCACTTTGAAAAGAGGGAAAATTGCCAACGAAAACAATTTCCCGAGAATTATATACGATATTTAATGCTTTTGGAATTTTAAATAATTCATACTACAAATTTTGAATATTGGCATCTTCTTTAGAACTTAAAATTTCTAACTTTCTTTGCTATATAAAGTGTATTAACTTCCGTAACAATTACTGTTACGGAAGTTAATACACTTCTCTGCTGTACTTTGCTGAGATTGATAGTATACGATTCTAGTTCCAGAACAGGTGACATGGCTTTGTCTCTTGCTGAAGTCGGCAGAATCGGTGGAAAAAAAAGGGAAGAAGGAGAAACAATTAAGTTTTCATGGACAAGGAAAGAGAAAGAAAAACTATTTGCAATGACTCATGAGGAGGATTAATATATCACCAATAAAAAATGTGAGGGCAAAGCGCGAGCTAAAACTTTTGTATATATAGTCTAACCTGAAAACTTGACATTCTAAGCATTTTTTTTGTAAAAATGATCAGGATGTTATCTGAATAAACTATTAATGCGAGTACAAAGTACTAGTTGATTTTTTTCGTATTCTGACTGAAAGCTCGACATTCTAAACATTATTTGTAGCAATTACAAGGATGGGTATCTTAATTGATGCGGCTGTAATTTTTTTTATATTTTGATCTGAAAAAAATAATTTCTGGACGTTTTTGTTTGAGAACAAGATATATATCCAAAAAAACAATTATTGCAAAGGTAAAACGCGTGCTTTTTGAGGTTTAGACCCCAAAATGGGACATTCTATTAACTTTTTGTAATCATGAAAAAGGATGGGTGTCTTGCTATGGAAATGATGCGCAGCGAGTGCGAAGTGCGAGCTGAAAATATGTATCATTCCAATATGAAAACCAGACATTTTAAGCACGCTGTCAAATAAAGAGGATATAAATTGAATAAAAAATAATTTCATGCGATAAAATACAAAAGAACAAGTGGGGACTACATGTATGTACACTATCAATCAACTATTTTATGAAGATATGCATAGACTCAACTGTTTCACTGAAATAATGCAAATCTTTAAAATGGCATAACTTCGTTATTCCTTGTTCGATTTTGATCATATTTGCAGTATTTTGTTTGTCTGATTATCATCTGTTCAGATCATTTTTTTTTCAGCCTGGATGACCCCTTTAATGAGCGTGAAAAGCGCTGAAATAATTGATATAGGCCTATTGACATGAAAAGGGATATTTCAAACACTCACGGTTTGTTGGAATTTAGAAATGAAATACGTATTTCGATAATCAAACAATTTGGCTATTCATCATTTTTTTGAATCACGAACAGGATGCGTAGTTGCGTATCTTGATGAAACAAAATAATGAAGAAAAAAAATCGCGATTAGATCATATAGATTCCATTAATAATTTGTGTATTTGTGAATTTTTAGCCTCTTGTTTCATTCACCTTCCTATTTTATTATTCATTTTCCCATGTCCCCTTTTAATGTTTTTTATTTTTCTATCTTTTTTGGCTATTGGCAAGCGGCGGGATTCTTCGTAACCCGGAGAACTTATCCTGGTTACGGGACTGCGATTGTTATATTTTGTTAATTGCCAGAAACTTTTAAGTTGAACTGCAATTCTGTGGCCCGGTTATTCGGTTTTCTCAATTCCAACTTTGATCAAGAACGACAACAAAACTCACAGTTTCCGTTTCCTGTTCTGTTTTTAACATTTTTTTAGGGGGGGCGGCTGACAAATTAAGCTATGCGTTCCACATTATTTTGTCTTTATTTATTAAAAAATGTTAAACGAATACCTAAATATGGATTTTCTTAAGCTAACAAAATAAATATTGCAATTTGTAACTTGATTTAACTTCCGTAACGAAGATTGTCAAGGGAAAATGCCACTCGAAGATTTGATGGTAAAGTATCTTGGGATTCCCAGAATTGGTCATGCATTGCTTAGGATCTTGCTTAGGATGATTTCGGGCCAGAAATTTTAAGATGAACTACAATTCTGTGGCCCGGTTATTCGGTTTTCTCATTCCAACTATGAACAAGAACGACAACAAAAATGACAGTTGTCCGTTTCCTGTTCTGTTTTTAACATTTTTTTTTTTGGGGGGGGGGGGTGGGAAAATTAAGCAATGCGTTCCACATTCATCTTTAATGAATTAAAAAAAATGTTATACGAATACCTTAATATGGATGTTCCAAGGCTAACAAAACAAGTATTGCAATTTGTAACTTGATTTAACTTCCGTAACGAAGATTGACAAGGGTAAATGCCATCGACAGGATTTGATGGTAAACTATCTTTGGATTCCCAGAATTGGTCATGCATTGCTTAGGATATCAGGTTATGGATGAAAAGTTATTTTAAGGTTGCCTCATTCAAATTGTGAACATTAAACTGAACGAAAGATGTGCAATGATTTTTATGGTACTTTTTGTTATGTTATTTGGTAAAATCCTGCTTCTGAAAAACAATATTGAATATTTTTTTCTATCTTGCAAACATTTTGGCTTCAGTAAATACAATTTTGATTCAACACTTAAACTACATTGTGTGAATTTCTATTTTAATCATTTCAAAAGTGATTTAATTGAGTAACATAAGTGGGCAATGCTAACGATTAACCTCCGTAACATTGATATACAGTGCTTGAGTTAATCCGGTCAGTACTTCAAATTGACGCAACAGCGACTTGCCCCTTTTCTGTTGCCACTTTCTCATACATGGTACTTTCACAATATGCATCTTTCAACCCATTCTGTAGACTTCATTTTACGATTTTTTTTCCCCCATCAATTGGTGCATTTTTCTGAGAATGACCCTTGTGTGCGTTTACATCTACGAATCAGTGGACTGTGGCCGGCCCGATACCTACCCGAGACTACCTCTGGATGTGGTCTGGGGTAGGTTCGCTAAAAGGTGGCCCGAGGTAGGTTTGGGATGTTTACATCTGATTTCTTTCCGACCCGAGGTAGGCCCCGGGCCGGCCCGAGGTAGGGAATCTCTCAGATGGAACAGGGGTCATAGTCTCCCTTTGGACTCGTGAATTGCATTGTCATGGCGAAATGTCAATCAAGGGGGAAAGCGTGCGATTGTCCTAGACTTTCTAGGGTAACATTTACCTCGCGATTACCTCAGATTCATGCTTTGTGCCGAGACTGTTTAGATCTACAATGGACAAAGGAGGACCTGCGGCAGCCTCCTAGGTTACCTCTCATTTGGTGGTAGATAGGGTATATGTCTATATTGATGATTGTCAGTTCGTGGCAAATTATTGATGCAATATTCATTTATTCTAATAATTTACATTTAAAGTCTACTGGGCTTGCCTTCATACATCCTTTGTTATGGATCTAGTTTATGATATGTGACATAATTGCCCCTGTGTGAAAATCATTACCCTTGTGTCTAGTTTCACACTAGGCATAGACTTTTTGGGGTCCTTTCGTATCAGTAAAGACCTATTCACATTTGATTTACATTACAATTATGCACCCCTTCATTTTAAGTCGAGAGAAGTACTTGTTCACAATGTTTGCAAGAAGGACCTACATTGTAGCTTAGTGCCCCTTTTTTGTTGTGGACATGTTTGTTATACAAACAAACAAATAACGGAAGTTGGGTGTAGAGTGGTTTTCTTTTTTGATGTAGTTGGAGAGTAGGCCTAGGGCCTATGGCCTATACGCCGATATAATAATCTTTGTGATGAAACAATATTTTGTGCCCAATTTTCTGTAGTTTTTAAGAAATATGCCTAGAATTTATAAAGTTTGGGAAAAGCATTTATTCTTTAATACAAACTGGCCATTGAATTACAATGCCTCATGTTCATTTCCCAGTTTCAGAATCGTAAGTTCATTGAAGGGAAGATAGCAAGACCGATTGTCAAACTTACTCTTTTTATTTCAGAGCAGTGAAGCAAGAAAGTTTTTTTGTTTCCTGTGGTGGCAAATCATGAGGATCGAAATGTGATGAGCATCAGGTGTGCCTATCGTTTAATTTTCACATGTAAATGGGCTTCTTCACCATATGGTATCTCTCTCCCTCACCAGAGCAATCATCATTTACTCATTTTCTTTTGCATCCATTCTCCAGTCTACAAATGACTTGTCCAGTGTCCCCTCTAATGACTCATTTACAAATGATGAGAGCAAGGAGATATCTCCTTGATGAGAGGGGGTCACTCTCCGGTCTTTGTTCCCAGGCTTTTTGCCCCATTAAACACATCCCCCACTGTATGTAATTCAATGGGATAATAAGCTGTAATAGCCTGGGATTAGGAGGCTATGAGGTCAAAGAAGACGTTTCTTTTGTCCTTCTGGGGAAGGTGTCAGACAGGTTTTGTAATAGAAAGTAAAGTGATCTTGACACAGGGGATATCACTATTGTTGGTCAATATAATGGGTTGATCATTGCTTGACAAAATGTGTGCCTTTTAAAGGCTGTCTGATGCTGGGAATTATTTGAAGAAGCAGTTTATTTGAGGCTCCAAATTTTTGTTTGGCTAGCCTTTGATCAATAATATCTATATGCGAACAATTTGGGGAACAATACCACTTTTACACTATAAAATGGGCATGTTCTAATAATTATTTAACAAGTTGTGGGCTTATAGGACTGATGAAATATGAAACCCAGACGCCATTTTCCCCATACATGTATAATTATGTTGTTTGAGAGAAAGCCCTGAGTAAAACAAACAAACAAGCAAGCAAGCAAATAAACAGAAAAACAAAATGTAAACGTGCAATTTGATGAGCAGATTTGAGGTGTCCATTTTTTTTAAGATCTCGAATCAAATTGCAAGAATATTGCATTGCACGTTTGAATTGCAGTGCTATAAAATAATAGGGCCTATGCTGCTTGACAATAGTCTAGAAATTGGAAAGAATTATAAATGCTATTGACAATGGAAACTATTTTAGCGTTGGAACTCCAAGAGACACCCAATATTGCCACCAACATGAAATACTTGTATCTTCATCCTGGATTGTGTGGGAAAATATTCTTAACATTTTTAAAGGAAGTTGGAAGGTTGAAATTACATTAGGAATGTCTCAACTCTCAAGTAAAGCATTCAAAAGGAAATACTAGTGTGGGTGGGTGTGTGTGTGTGAGGGGTGGGGGAGAGGCAGTTTCAGAAGAAGTTAACCAGTTAGGGGGAGACTACATGTAGATGAGAGATAGAGGGAGAGAGAGAGCGCAAGTCCACTGATGGGGTTACCCTGGGTAAACAAAATAAATAAGTAAATAAAAACAAATAAGACTTAAAAGAAAAAAAAAATTAAGGGGGGGGGGGCATGCTACAACTTTTCAAGGGGTTTCATAAAGAAAAATGTGAGAGGAAAACGATGAATATAGCTCTCCAAGATGAATCAGATGAAATAGTGCAGTTGATAAAATCCTTTCGTTCTCTCAGATGTAGTATATTTTATTTCAAGAAAACGAAAAGCAGATAAAGAAGGGGTAGGAAAATACTGAGTGCAATCGAAACCCTGTTTGGGAGGACCTTGGGTGACATTTTGTTAGTTTATTTCAACTTTCGCTTCCCAATATAATTTCCTATTTTGGCTTCTTACATTAGTCTCAGGATGTTTGTCTTGAAGGGTGTGTTCATACAGACATACCAACATAAATTATCAAAACTTTAGTCTGCCTTTGACAAAATGAGATTTGGACGTGTGCTGTACATGTATAAACACATCCCAAGCTATGGGAGATGTTGGCAATTAATAATTGCAGTAGAAAAACTACATTCTGTGCAAAAAAGGTAAACAAAATAAATGCTTTTATATTTCGTGCATATATGAAAATTTACTTGTCTTGTTAAGTGTGTTTCAATCAATTAAAAAATTAACAGGATATTTGTCATGATAAAATCTATGTTTAAACTCTGAAATGTCTAGATAAAACACACTTATTAGTCCGGATTATATATCAAAACATTGTCACTGCAGGAGAAAGCTATTATACAGTGCTAAATTGTATATTGATTGTTATGTTTGAACACACTTAAAGTGCAGATATCTTTTACTTTCAATGCAAACACGCCTCATGAGGGAAACAGAAAGTCAAGAAATTATTACAGGAAGGAAAGAGGGAGAGAGAAGGAGAGAAGTTGAGAGAACGAAAGATAAAACATTTCTTGAAAGGATTTAGTGAGTGATATGGTGGTATGACTTTCTTATCATATAACATCTTCAAGTGGTTTTGAGGGTTTGGTTTTTAACAAAATATGATGATGAAAGTGAATGAGATATATTAATAGCATTGTTTTATGATTCTCAAAGGTCTTGTGCAGTATTATGTAAATGTTGAATATCTCTTTTTTATCTCAACTTCAAGTAGGTTTATTCCCTGTCTGAACAGTGCTGAACAGCAAGATCGTGAAACACCTGGGTGATGTAAATATTTTTTTTTATAGGCCATTACATGTATAATGCATGAGGAGCCTAGGATAGACACAGATCCTTAACCTGACCCCCCCCCAAAAAAAAAGTGTTGAGGCCATATTATGACCCATTCATTGAGCATTAGGCCCATGTGGTTTCAACTTTGCATACAGTGTAGCACTATCGCAGAGTTTCAATTCAAAGTAAATTGTTTCATGGATATAATGGGCTTAAATGTTGGAATGTTATGTTATATGATTCAATCCAGTAATCCACTTTTACTAATATGATAGAAATTTGCCAACATTCTTCGTTGTACCAAGTCATTGTTATTTGTTTTCATCACAATTCAATTCATGCTATTCATTTCCAAAGAAGGTTATTGAGATGAAAAAAATACTTTGAAAAGAAATTTATTCTAGAGCCAAGTGGGCATTTCATGACTTTTAAACACTCAATCCGCTTTGCATTATTTGTGTTTTAGAATAAAGCTTCTTTTACTTTCTTAGAAGATGTAGAAAAAGAATTCCTTTGACATTAGTCATCCAGGCATCCACTGAATATCTCTATATCTGTGATAATCTCAAGCAATAAGTGAGCACTCAATGTTCATTTGATAAAGAAGCCGGGATGTGTCTCATGACGTCAGGACAGACATCCTAATATGCAGTCATATCGGCCAGAAATATACAAAATGAAATATTTTCATTTACATAAATTAACCAGTGCGGTATACCGCAATATATACCCCCTTCCCTCTCGTAGATAAGATACCCGGCCTCGAGCTGAGACGTTCATCATGAATTCATTTTGTCCCAAAATATCCCGTAATAAAAAGGGCAGCCAGTTTAACCAGAAAACGGAAGAATAAATATATGAAGAATGGGACAAAGGACCATTTATCAGACCAGTCTATTGTTGTCAGATGGAATTATGAGGTTTGGGGGCAAACACAATGAGTCCATGAGCCACCTAATTTGTTGTCATAGCCCATGACTTGCTTGGCCAATATTTGACAGCATTTCATCCCGAGAGAACTGGAGAGATGTTGTCTGTATTTTTGTGTTCGTTATTTCAATTTGATAATGTAAATTATTGGTTAATGTGGACTTCATATTACTTCATTTTCTAATGCCATTTGTTTACAAAGGCCCTTCTGTAGATTGGTAATTTTATGAATTCAATCATATTTAAATATAACGTGGTAAAATATCCTTCTTCTTTTCTATCTGTATCTTTTTTCTTTCATTTAAAATGGGATTTATCAAATATGTCCTTCAAATTGAATTATTTTATTTACAAATATAAAAAGCCCTTCTGCAGATAAAGGTATTTTTCGACATTGTCAATCACATTTTGTTTTTCTCTTCCATTTTATCCTTTATAACCAACTTCTGAATCCAAGTCAAATATAATCAATACATCAACACTTCACTTACATATCAAACAAGAAGTGTGTTTTACAATCAAATAAAGAAGAAGTAGGACCTAAGTCAATATCATCAGATCAAGCTTGTGATGTTTTATTTGTTACCTAATTACCCAGCCATGTGATAAGGTATTATGGATGTTTATTTTGAGGCAGGTGTAAGATAGATATTGTAATTTACAATGTGTATATTTACTGTTGTAAGTTTCACCTGCTGATTGTTTAGTTGGAGATAAAGGAATTAACAAGCATGTTTTATAACCTGTACACCAGGCGAATATATGATCCCCGTGTGTGGGTATTAGTATTAGGCTGCGTTTATGCGACCTCAAGCCAGAATCATGATTTGAATCATGATTTGAATCATGATTCAAAACACAAACATGAATCACAATATCACAGAATCAGCGTTTAGACGACTTTCATTCCAATGCTGTTTCTCCTCAGATTCGGGCCAATCCAGTGCGCATCACTAGTGCGCAGTTTGACAGAGGAAGTTTTTCGCACGTGTTTCGGCTCTCGAAAATTCTTTTGCTTCCATCAGAATTCAGTCTATACCTCATTTTGTTTACTTCTATCATAAAGGGTCCATATGCTTCTATTCATCTTTATCCAAAATGGTGTTCGGAAGTGAATTTCAGCGTAGATCCAATTTGATATTGATACTGTATACTCAACAACAACTGAGATCATTGTCTGTCCAGTTAATTCATTTACTAGAACTTGAAGTTGAAGACATGAGCAAAAAATGAAAAGTAGTGGACGATGCGATGACCAACACAGAACTTGAACATGACAAGAAATGAATTCATAGTACATGTACATACAATGAGCATATAGAGCGCCTTGAGCTTGGCAAGAGTCAAACCGAAAGTAGCCCGACACAACAGTGAGGTCATATAATCATGATTGCAATCACGATATCGTTTATTCAAACATTTTCGTACGTGATTCTGCAGAAACGTCTTTCCAAACGCCCCTTTTTTCGTGTTTCATGTTTGTGATTCTAATCATGATTATATTCAATTTCGACTAAACGCAATCGTGATTCTGCAGAATCATGATTTGAATCATGATTCAAATCATGATTCTAGGGTAAAAAAGTGGCGGATAAACGCACCCTTAGATGTGTCCTTTGCATCAGGGAAAAGAAATTGTGATAGTGGCACATTGCAACATCCTTTTTTTGTAAATAAGATAACAGTAAATTATTCGTTTTGTCGAAGAACCTTCCTGTAGTATAGGCCTATACAGTACCACCAATTTTCAGCTATCTGAGCTCACTTCCCTTTTATATGCTCCCTATATCTTTTAGAAATAACTATTTTTTTTGTAAACCGTGTAGTTTTAGGTTATTGGCGAGGCCTATACCTTTGGAATTTAATGAGGTGTTTCTTTATTTTTCTCCATTTCCATATTTTAATAATGTCAACTCAACTACTTTATCTTTGTAATGTTACCTACAATATTATAAGATCCCATTTCCATTATTATCAAATGTAGGCCTATTATGTAGGCCTACTGGCAATAGAAAAGATTAAAAAGCTGAGGAGTTTGCAGAGCTTCATGTCCATGTACTATAGAAGTCAGCTTGAGCTCAAAAAGATTAATATTTCGACCCATATTCGTGAGAGGGGTTCACCTCGGGTCATGGGGTGAATTTGATGAATTTCTCAATAATCTGTTTGCCTTGGCATATAATTATCACCCATTTGCAAGGTATTTCCCTTCATAATAAACATTAGGGGTCTCCTTTTTTTTCTACAGGGGTAGAATTGTTCCATACTGCGTTGACCATGACCCCATGCCCTGCCCCCTTTCATAACCCATCTGGGATGTATAGGGGTGATGATTTGCACCCCTCTTGGATTAAGAATAGAGAGGTGCATGTGATTCCGAGTGGGAAAATTAGTTTAAGTTTCACCTCCTTTTCAACACTCTACTTTGAAAATTATTTTATTAAGAGTCATGAAAATTTGGAAATAGTTTAGAAGCAAACATATTAAGCCTAATAGGGGCATGATTAGTATGTTTGAAATAAAAAGATCTGTCTGTTAAATATCTTTTTCGAGCATGGACCTCAAGTAAAAATTGTACTATTTTTCTTTCCCCACCAATGACAACTTGATATAGACAATTAGAGCTTTAATGTCTTTCAAAATTAAAGATGAATAGGCTACATCTTCAGGTTAAAGGCCCAGGTTACAGAATTGGCAATCATTTTGGTTTAAACAGAGTAGGCCTACTTTGTGTACTTCATCTTACTTGCAACTTGCTTCAGACTCAGTAGCAAATATCTATTACTGTATGTACATGTAGGCCGATGTGTAATCATTTTTGTTAGGGAGAATTTAAACAAACAATTCCAACACTCGGCATCGGTTACCAGGCAAGGCATTTTACATAGATGTAATTGAGTAATATTGGCATTGTTTTGGCAGACGAGTAATACTAGGTCACTCCCCCAACTGCTCAAGGTAAAGCAAATAAAGCAGTGAAAAAAGCGAATAATACTGTACACCATTGGAAGCAATCTCACGCCAAGAACAATGCTGGCAGCTGCTTGATACTTGTCATTAAATATTCATGTAAAGAAATTCCATCTATTGATACAAAGGAATGGTATTGTTGTGTAAAGTAACATGCACCTGCCTTGAGTACTTTGTTCTGTTTACTTTCCATGCTTAATTTATTTGTGAGGTAAAAATAAAGAAAATGTGGTATTCCTTATTTTGTTCAAAATTTGCTCCTTTCTGTGGAGTAGACATTTTTAGTGTCAAGTATTGTTTATTATTGTACATGTCAGTGAATGCTTAGTGTAATAGTGAACAATGTTATGGTTTTTCTGGTCTACTCTATTAAAGTTTGCAGACATTCATTCAACATACCTGTAGGTCGACCTTTTTTATAGTACGATGGATGAATTTTTTTTCAAAATGATGTGAATTTTAATGAATAGCACAGATCAATGTTTTTTTTCATTTGACACAAAGCTCATGCACATTTTGTTCTCCTACTCTGCTGTATTGCCTTTACAAGTTCGCTTCTGAGAACTGAAACCCAGAAAATAGTACGGCCTACCAAAAACCTTCAAGAACTTGTCAACTTTCACCTCTCAGTCGATCATCAATTCTGGCTGGAAAGTGTTTCAAGGTGTTAAAAGATCTAAAATTGAATCCAACTCATGGAAGGAAAAAAATGAAATAATAGAGAACCTGCTGCATTCTTGCAACATGAGACTATTATTCATCTTCCTTCTCAGGTAATCCTACACCAGTTGAGCTCAACAAGGTACGGCAGACCCACCAAGATCACATCAAGGAAATAACAACATGACTAATACAGAAACATGGTTTGAGAAATTATTTCATTTCGGAATGTGTGATTCGATTTGCAGAATCAATTCGATCCAATTCCGACCAGTTTTGTATCCATTTTCCTGCAGACTAGCTGCCTGCATTTTGGTGTCATTTTGACAGTTTGGGTGCCGTCGTTCGTTGTCTGTGTCGATTCTAGTGTATAGTTCCAGACGTTGTCCCCCTCCCGTGCGTGCACCCTCTCTCACGTGTACTCTGTGTTTCCCAAATATCAGGATATGTATGACTCATGCTCCTTTACCGATATCATCAACTGATAGACCCGCCAAACAAATGTTTTTCATCAAAAGAAAATAATGAAATTGATTGATTTGCTCGCAATCTGTCTCATTTGGATTGAGGCTCCAGGGTGTCTTTGCCTTATTCTATTCACATTTTTGTGCAGTTACGTTATTTAGAAGAAGTATTTCTCACCTAGAGCTGCTTTTTTTTCAACTGTCATCTAGTTTTTTTGTTTAGGAATAGAATATCGAAGGGAGTAGGGTTGACATTGAAAAAAAAATTGTGGGATTTCACTCTAATTGATGCACATAGAGGCGTACATTGTTGGCGTACATTGTTGGATGGCTTGTGAAGTTCTGAAGTACACAGGCCTACATGGATGTACTAGTTATACTTACAAGAAAGGTGTGATTTTCATAGTGATTACTGATAAGTGAATGACAAGGAATTTCATATTCATTTTGAATTAGACCTACATCCATCCATGATGTCTTTAAATTGCAAATGATTGATTTCATAGTCCATTTGTTATTAATTAGAAATTTGTTCTGCTGCTCAGGTGATGTTTTCACAACCAGTGGGACAGTTTTGTTTTATTGGAAATCACTCAATTGTGGTATTTAATGGACTATATTGGTGTCACTATATAAACAGTGCTAGCCACACATGAAATTCATCAGTGGGATCTTTGTAAGGTTTGCATTTTATTTATATTTAGTTACAGCAGATTATTGAGTCAATAACCTTCAACAAAGGGGACAGGAATGAGTAGACTAAACAAGTAAACACCTAAAAAAAATGTAATAATTGCAAGAATTTGAAAGGTACTTTGAAATCTGCAACATATTTTTGGAGTGAGTGTGTCCGATCCTTTTGTGTGTACACACTTGGAATATATACTGATAATACTGTATGCATGGACACACAACGATACACACAAGCGCTGTCCATTCATAAGTTCTTTATCCTTGGGTGCAAGCCCTACCCCATCCATTCACTGCAAGGGAGATTATCTCGCTAACGGTTGGCCAATTTGACAACCTTGGCTTGGTCGGACAAAGGGGGAAGACGCGTGCGGGGAGAATCTCTCTCCCCCTCTCTCTCACTCTGTCATAAGAACCGAAAGCCACTGCTGCGAGTAGAGTGACGAATTCTGACGGACGCACCGTAAGGGAATTTTTCTCCTCTCCTTTTGATACTACTATCGAATAGAGCAGCGTTGGGATGTTATTGTTACATTTGGTGCTGGGAGGATCACGAGCAGCATTAGGAGCGCTATCTACCGGGTGTTGCCTTTAAGGTTTATTTCGCTCTATAGGATCTAGTTCTCAACCATGTGAAATTGAGGTGTGTTTAGCTGTAGTAGTAGCCTGTAGCAAGATGTGGATATAATTTAGTGGAATGAAATGGTGAAATCTTTGTGGAGGAATTTGAAGGAGATTTCGAAATATGGAATTATTTGATGGATAATCAGATGAACTGAATGTGAATATTATCAGGAGTGCTTGAAAGAAGCCTTGGATATCATTATGTTTTTTGGGATCTTTTTTATTTCGATGTTACTTGGAGATCACTCTGTCTCGATGGGCTATTGGAATTGCATTTTTCATTTTTACAGTGTTTAAAGATTCATAAAACAGGCATCTATATATCTGTATTTAATCACTATTCATATAGGCCTAGATTTTGCATGTTATGTAATAATATTCCCAAGAATATGCAAACAAGCTACAAAGGCCATGTTCCCATAAAGGTAGACCTTGACTGTTTTGTCAAGATGTAATACTGGTAGTAATTTCTATAGATGTTCATTCTGTATAGGGCCTTTAAACATATGCCTTTCATTTCAGTTATTTTTTTACACTGTGTCTGATGAGGAGATTCAATTAAGTTTCAAGAGACTGTGGGTCTGGATTTAATGAGTGTTTTATATGGTTTCTTGTTTCTTCATATGGCTTTATACATTGAGCCTACATGCATTCTTTTTTGGCCATAGCTGAGGGTTGATGTAGGCCTACACCATAATTCTCTAATTGTTTGGAGCTGCAACTGAAAATCAATACCATTCATTCAGTATGGACCATATACATATGTTGTGGCTTGTCACAGTTCTCAAGCTGTGTGGGAACAAGGGCTCCAACGGCCTTGGATAAAGATTTTCACACCTTTACAGCGTTTGTGATTTTTTCCTGTTTTCCTTTCGCAAGTGGAAAGGATTTGTGTATTTTGTAGTACACACGACTGTATGCTTCCCAAATAGGCATGGGATTTCAACAAGATGTCTCCATGGAACTGGATGTAATGGGAATGTACATGACTATGAGAGAAGGGGGGGGGGGGGGGCTGGTAGTCAGAATATTTCTAAAGTCCAGGTTTTATACGGAGGAAAGTAGAAAGAGAAGTATGTAGCCTAGGGAAATTAACGTGACATAAAGCACTGTACACATGTATGATGGAGGGGTTTATTTCCAATTTGTCCAATTGCTAACTCATCTACAATCATTTGGTCTACCATCAGTTCGTCTACTCACCACATGGTCTACTTTCATGTAGTCTTAATGCCATTCCGTCTAATAACCAGTTGGTCCAATAGCCATTTAGTCCATATACCGTGTGGTCTAATTAAATTTAAGTGTTAATTGTGCAAAATGAATGAAAAGAAAATGGGTATTAGACCAACTGGTTATTAGATGAAATGGTAATAGACGAAGTAGTGATAAGACAAAGTTGATTGGACCGAATCGTTATTGGACCAAATGGAATATCAGTACATGTTTATTTGAAGGCCAGTTTTTTTACACCTACAGAAATGAAAGAAAAGTATGTGAGGGAAATGGACATGAGATAAAATTTGATAAGAGGGAGGGGGTGTTTAAAAGGAATTAAGTTGTTTTGGCTGCAGTTTGAGGTGATTGCATTAAACCATTTCTTTATTAGACTCCTGGCAGGCCAATCAGACGTCATTGTACTTTTGCAGCCCATCGAATGGTTCGTTGTACAAAAACTAGAGTATGTCTGCCAAAAATTAGCATACTACCCCACCCACCCGTTTCAAGTTCTGTTTTTAGATTTTTTTTTAAGGCTTAAAGTTTGAACTTTAAGTTTAGCTTCAAATTCAACGTTGTTTATACTAGGCCTTTGAAGCGTATAGGCCTAATAGTTGCATGGGGTTCTTTCCTTGACTTTATTACCCTATTCTAATTGCCAAAAAAGTTGTTAAAGTTCAAACTTTGAAAATGAACATTCATCGAAGTGTAGGAGTTTACATGACAACTTGGAAAAAATTAACTAGAAAGTAACTCATCACAAGGAACTATTAAAGATTTATGATGCTTTTCATTCTTTGAATTTTTATTCGATAAAGCTGAAAACAATAATAATTTGTTGGAATTGAAAAGTGTACCCACAACTATTCTTTAGAGAATATTAAAGCATGGAACAATTTCCTGATATTACAAGGAAGGATGCCTATATTTTACACACAACAGTGTGGATCTACTTAATAAAAAGCACAAATATTTTAATTTTTTTTGCAAGCATGTCAATTCACCTTGCTGTCTTTGACACAGGAAAAGTCAATGCACAGGCCCACAAGTAATTCTAAAACACGTAGGGCAAAGCAATGAATGTGATGTTTCTAATCTTGAGGTGACGATAGCATTGTCATAATTTGGCACATCCTGGCTGTGAAGGGGGGGGGGGGCAAAGCAAAGGAAATTTGTCTGGCGAGCCGGTTGGCATGGGATATTACTAGTTAATCTAGCTAATTTCGCTTTATCTCTTCACAACACACAAGCTAACTGTACACTGTCGCACTTCTATGAATGTACATATGTATGACAACAGCGTATGTTTTCGGTTAATATTAGGGTATTGATGGTGCTTAAATGCTTCATATTCTTCTTAAAGAATTAGAAAATAATATGGCCTTAAATTTTATTTCGTTATGCCATTTGCTATCAATATTTTGAATTTGTAATCTAAAGAAAAGAACAAGAAATCAACCTCTTCTTTAATATACAATTTCACAATTGTATGATGCCATAGTTAATTTCAGGTGAGAAGCACAATAGCCCATCTTCAGGGTACACAAATTAAACTGTACTACCAACTATAAAAGCAAAGCTGCTCTGCAGGAAACTTGTTGTATTTTTGATGTTGTATAGATTTTACTTCTTCATAAAGCATTCAAATCCTTTGTGTTGCCCTCTTACAGTGAGTCCCATTATTTTTAGTTGAAATCATATCTAATCTTAAAATTTTTTTTTTAGTTGATCTGTGGTCGGCAGCACTTGGTCTGAAACCAAAGTAAACACAATGTTCAGGAAATGTAGAACGGATACAGTGGGAACCGTCATCCTTCCCCAAAATATCATTGTTGTCGTTTGCAAAATCTGGTTTCTTTTTTCCTTTTTCTACCATTTGTTTTTAATAACGACTTGGAAGACATCATTTTATGTATTCCTTTTATTTTAGAGAAAATGAAGGATTGATTGTGTTATACTGACTAGGTAGCTTGATAAAAGGCATAAAAATGAAATGAGTAAATTACACCTTAAAGAAATATGGTTTTATAAGTCTTGTCTTCAACCATGAGGAATTGTGACTTTTATAACTGGATGTTGTCTGATATAAAAGTAGTGCTATCATTTTCTGTATGCTGACGGAACAGTCTTGATAAAATTTTAACGTAAACCCTGCTAATTTGTCTTATTTTCAATTTTATACGGCAATGTTATTTTGTATTCATAACCAGTCACATTAGTTTTGCTGCAAAGATCTCGATGTTTACTGTAGGAGAGGGAACTTGAAGAATAAAACCTCGGCAATCTGTTTGCTCTACTCTTGAAGAGCGCACTTTCAGAGCTCTGCTGTCTAACATGGCTTTCTTATGAAAATGAATAATTCATGACTTCAACCGTTCTTCAAGTAAAAGCCGACGATCCTTGGTGAATTGCAAATCACGTTTTGAATCGAAGATGTGCAGGTTTTCTCCCGCGATCAATTTTCAACTTTCGAAAGCTAGGATTTAAAGACTTCAGCTAAGAAAAAGAATGTACTTGTTCCTACCCTGGGAAATGTGTCAGAATCTAGCTACGACTGAATAGATATGATACTATATTAAGAGATAACATAATAATCGTGTCCCCGGTTGGTTTGATATTAGAAAGTACTGAAAGCTTGTACTTTTCATGCACTCTGGAGATATTTCATCTGGTAAGGTAAATATTTGAGCTGTTGTGTTGAAATGTTCAGGATTTCCCAGGCATTTGCAATCAAATCTCGCACCACATATCAGGTTCATGGCACATTCCAAAATAAATAGTTGCCCTAAACGATCTTAAATCATACAAGCATGGAGGTGGATCCATGATACAAGCAAGGAAAAAGAAAAAAAAAAGGAGGAAGGACCGAGAAGTTTATTTTATCATCCCTGCCATTGCATCTGTGAGTTAAGACCTTGTTCTACTGTAAATACATGTATATTGTATATCATGGAAATGCATATTTTTGGTGAATTAGAACCTTTGAAGCATTGAAAGTCACAATAGAACACATAGGCAATACAAAACTACTTTTGATATTAATAAGTGCTTATCGAAAAAGCTGTTTGGAGAGGAAATGTCAAGTGAAAGGTTTTTGTAGCCATAAAGTGACAACACTGAATGAATTGTTTACAGTTTGATTATTTATGCATTACATGTATGACATTAACCGATATTACAATGAACAAGAAACTAGCTATTTTTATTTTAGAGGGAAAGTATTTTTTTATATTAATACTGTAGTTTTAGCATGTAAAACGTTTTGAACAGCTCGGAAGGGACACACCGGCTATAATGGATGTGCAAAGCAGATTTATGCTAACGTATATTCCCTCAGAAATGAAATAAGATCTGTATTCTCTCCAGCCATGTATCATATTTTACTTTCGTTTGACGATTCCAAGCTCTTTGTGAAACCAAATATGCTGAAGAGGAGCACAAATACTTGGTCTTGAGTATCTTTTCGCCACAAGTGCTATTTTTTCGTGGGGGCTTTTATGGATTTCTTTTTGGGGGGCAGTTGAGACATGGGATGGACTGGAGGAAGAAAAATATTTCTTTCTGAGATGTTTTATTAGTTCATGCATTTTGTATTTATCAAGAAAATTTTGATGGAAAAGTGGAAATCATTCAAAGCTTGCATTATTGCTTTCCATGTTTATAGGAAAGAGTTGCAATATATGAACCACTTAGGCCTAGAATGCTGGACTATATACTGTTGTAGTGATGATAATGATAATCATCAATGATCATCATCATTATCAACCACCACCATCATCACCGTCATCACCTTTATCATTATCATTGTCATTGTCATTATCATCATCATTGCCTTCAACAGCATCATCATCATCATCATCATCATCGTCATCATTATCATCATCCAAAGGGGGAACTGCATGTGTGAACAGTGCAACATCTTTGCTATGTTATTGTCCTGTTTCCAGCCTTTTCTCCTAAGAACTGATGGCAGAACATTCAAACTTGAGTTTCTATTGCAGTCTATTGGTGGCACCGGAAAGAAAAGGGGCCCGGGTTTTTCAATAAAAGTTGAACGACATATCTGAAGTGTAGATCACACAGTAGAAATGGCAATGGGACAGATTCACTCACAGTGCCTATTCTATTAACCGTGAAATTAACCACAAAATTCTGCTGTTGCTGCCTACCCTTTTCAGTCATCCTGCCTTCCCAATTTAAGAATTGATTCACACCGCTCAATGGTAAAATCACCCTAGGACTCTGGGCGAATGGAGCATGGGGGAAGAAAGTTGGTACGTCGCATGTCTTGTTCGGCGAGGCAGAAACGAATATCGACTGTTCCTTACGAGTGCACTGAACTGCACCGGGCGCATCGGCAATTGCGATGGCAGGGAAGACTCGAAGATGTGTATATTTGGATAGCATGATTATGTTGATAAGGAACATGTATCAGACCAATTGACTTTCATTTGTGTAGGGTACGCTGCCTCGTATTTATTTATTAACAAGGGGGATGGATTGAGATATGGACGGGGCAGGTATTTGAGATGAAGGGGATGATCACAGAGATACTATGGAGTGGGAGAAAGGTTTAAGGTGATGATGTGGATTCTATTGGGAAGATACGGCTTATTTTCATCAAGGATACACTGCCTTTATGTATTTCGAATAGAAAATGATTGAATGGCAAAATGTTATGGGAAAGAACATGGCCTCAGACCTCCATCATACATTATTGATTATTTCTTCTCTAATTGACCTTCGAGCTTGGAAAAGAAAGAGGTCATTTACATTCATAAGAAGTGCAAGTTGTTTTCATGCTAGAACTCTCCTTCGTTGCCTTGTTGCTGACCATTAAATTCGTTTTGTACGTGTTTCAATTACAATGTAGTCTTTAGTATTGTAATATCGTTTGGAGAGAAATTGTAAGGACTGAAGAGATATGTTGATATTGGTCTACATCAGTGCTTAGGACTGTGTGTTTAATCGTTGAAGTATTTATGTGGAATGAGGAAATACATCAATATCATTTATGAGGCAGGAAGTCTATAAATAATTTATGTAGGCCTATATTAAAAACAAAACCCACTGAGATTGTTGTTTAGGACCCCCTTCTCTCTGTCTCTCAGCTGTTGCAGAAGAGGCCTAATCACTTTTAAATTTCATACAGTGACATTATTCAAAGTGACAATGTTCATTGCATAATCAATGATGGCATGGTGCAGCCCCTGTAGCTGTAAGTCTGCTGCTTGTATGCATGCATGCATTCCACTCATGTTACATCTCAGCAGGTGTTCTAGACATGCATAGCAGAAATTAGAAACTACACATCCATGTACATTTCGGATTTTCGTACCTATTGCACATGTATGGAACATGTGTACATTTCGGTTGTCCATACCTACTGTACATGTACTCCTGAGTACTTCCTTGCCACTTCCTCATTAATTAAAGTCCCCTGCAGCCCCCTTTGGCCAATTATGATTGCAAATTCTTCAACGATATCCAACCTAATGACTGTAGGCTTGTCCGACAGCCCTGAACTTCCATAATTTACTTTGAGAAGAAGTCTTTGGCGGTTGTAAATCTCTCTGTAAATTCAGGAATTTTTCCTTTTTTCAGTATTTCTGGAGAATTTTGTGATGCTGAATCCTTAAATAAGAAATAAAATCAAATGAAAAAGTAGCTCTTTATTTGATGGGAAGGAGATGATTCAGCGTCAGGCTAGGATATCATCATCATCTGGAAAAAGTTAGATTGAATTTCCTGGAGTGTAAGGAGCGTCTCGTCGCTCTTATATACGAACCCTTTCCGTGGAAAACATGCCCTGGATCTCTTTCCCCAGCACCAAAATACCTTTTAAAAAAAGGTGAATCGTACAAACCCATATTCCTGTATAAAAAAAGGATAGAACAGTTGGGTTTATGATACATATTATTTGTTGTTCCAGGCTCATGCATGCATTATTGGAATTTGCTGCAATGGAGAAAATCTATTTTAATTTACAAAAACCTGAAATTTGTGCCAATAAAATCCTTTTTGTCTTAAAGAACAGAACACCAGATCTATAACACTCTTGTTTGCTACAGTACCAGTCACCATTCTTTGAATCACTTTTACCTGTTTCAACCAGAAAACAATAGATTTGGTCCACTGATTCTATTGTTCTCTGGCTGAAACAGGTAATAGTGAGTCAAAGAATTGTGACTAGTAGTGTACATGTAGCTGTAAAAAATGAGAGAAAATAATGCACTGAAAATGAATTGTTATTCCATTTTAACTGCAAGATGTTATGCTGTTTTTAAAATGAAATTTCACCACTGAATCGTGATAAGATGATCAATGGACACCCTTTCAGTCATAGAAACAGTGGAAATGTTAAAAAAAAAAATCATACAATTTTAAGAGTACCATGATTGAGGAAATATGTAATTTCTGTATAGACAACCACCGTGGCCCAGAAGGAATTTCCTGTAATTTGTACATGGTATGTGTAAGCCTGATACATTAACATCCTACAAGGTGTGATTTATTGATGAAAGGACATATGATGAACGGTTTGTGTGACACTAAACCTTTATAACATTTGACTCTGCTTGCCGTTACATTTCATACAAGAGATACTCACTGAAATCAACCCTGTTAGATGATTTATGATCCGTAATATTCACTATCATTCATAAGCAGCAAATGTGGATAAAGAAAAGCCAAAGTGAGCATATCTCCTGTTCATGCCTTGAATTTCCCTCTCTTTTTTTAGGGCTAGGCCGTTTTTGCAAAGGGCTCATTTTTAAAATTTGAATTAAAAAATGAAATTTAGGCACACCAAAATCTCCAATGCCACTTGAGGGGCTTTTTATAATTTCAAGCCAAATGCATCGGGCATTCCCGGCCTTGGCCTTCCATCGCCTTGGCCTTCTGAGTGAAGCCCTGCATTTCCATCATTGCCTTTAGCAATACCACTGCATATTTAAAGTATCATATGGAGATATTACTTGTTTTGTCCGTTTTTTCCTCCCATCATGATAAGGCCTCTACCCTAATCCTGAAAATATGCATTTTCTTCACTCATTCATTCAATTACCAGCAAGAAAAGTTTTGATTTCAATTCAATTACACGCACATTGGAAAGAAAGAAATAAACCTGGAGTTAGGTGGAAGTTGTAGAACTTGTAGGCCTATACACTGTATGTAGGTTCTATAGAAAATGAACTGCATATAAATCTTCAGAGATTCAGATAACATTATAAGGAAATATGAATCTTGCTTTTTTTGTAAGATTGCCAATGCAACTTCTTGTTATACTTGGCTGTTGTTTCAAATTACTATGGTCTGCAATTTTGTATGGAGGCCTACATATAAGGATGGTAAATCAAGTGTGTAAGTGTGATTGGACTCACTGAAGGACTTTGTTGAATACACGAATGAAATACTAAAATGTATAAAGGCCCAGAAACCTGCCTGTAAAGACTCAGTTTTTGTCTTCAAGAGCAATGGGTGATCTTCTGTGCTTGACTGGAATGGTTTTCGATAGGCCTATTTCAAAGACAAGAAACTAAAAACCATGATGGTTCATTCGTACAGCCTTCAGGCCTGCATTGTTTGGTTCATCATTTGTAAGAGGATATGAATGTTATACCATGGAGCTATATACCTTTAGCAACATACAATGTGCACATCCGCCTACATATTATATGTAATTGATACAATTGCATATCATAGGCCTATAAAGTATACTATATGATCCTGTTTGTGGAATATCCTGAATGAGGTTTTTCTCTTGCTGCTATTGTATTTTGATTTTCTATCTTTGAAGTTGATAGCACTTAACAATATTTCAAAAGCATATTTCATCACATCATGTGGAATTCCCCATCTTAATTGCATGTATTTGTTGCTGTATATTGAAGTCGGAGTGACTTCGAACAATAAGAGTCAGTACTAAGTATACAGATACTACGATGATCTTTCACTTTGTCTTGTCTTTGGCCTTTTTTATATGTTTTACAATGCATTGGTCTTTCGCTTTGGATTCTTTTCAAAATTTCATTTTCATTTTGGCAGATTATTCTGTAACATGGCAGAATGAATCCCCTATTTAGTTTGGCCTGTGCATTTGCAAGATATTCTTTGGTATGGCATTATTTTGGGTTTACTTTAATTGCACGTCCCTTCTTCTAAGTAAGGAAAGTTTCTGTTAATACCTTTGCTCTAATAGAATGAAGACCTTGCATTGCTTACTTCTTCATTGGTACAATCTTGCATCTGCTGTTCTGAAAGCACAAAAGTGGGTGTTCGGAAATGGGGTTCATACATTTAGGCTTTAATACACTTAATCCAGTTTATGGTTAAGCAAGGATACAGCATCCAGGCCAATTATTTTCATTAGGTGGTTTCAAACCGCCTCGATCACAAGAATCCCCGTTAAATTACGAGAACTTTTTTAGGCTGAAAAATACCCATTAATTATTCCTGCATTCACACCGCCCTGAAACATACCCTTCGGGATAAGTTCCTGAAGTTACGAGCATGCGCAGTATGGTCTGATAAGCAGCAAGGCGCGAAATTCAAAATCACTAGCCCAGCAGCAACCCATGCACGGCGCCGCACCCAACGACACGCTGGGCTAAAAGTTCCCGTAATTTGCTTTCAGACCGCCAAAATACCCACGACCTTGGAAAAATCCCCGCGAAAGTTCTCGTAATTTTGCCAAGTACCTACTATTTATCGGGTATTTTCTTTCGGGGATATTACGCGTAGTTTGCTTTCAGACCGCCAAAATACCTGGTATTTTCTGATCGGGGTAAATTTCCCGATCAGAGAATACCTGGAACTGGCGAACTTCGAGGCGGTCTGAAACCACCTATTGTGCATGTCACTCCAATGTTGCACAATTTAAAGCTGGGATTGCTGAGAATAAACTGTTTCCTCATGAACAGCAGCTCTGATAAGCTTAATTTCAAAACACTCAAAATGCATTTGAAAATAAACTGTAACACGCCGAGACACGATGCCTGACTTGAGGCCATGAGATCTTGAAATTAGTTCCTCTCTTGATACCAGTATCTTGCAACCAGAAGCACACAGTATTCAGGCTTCCTGTATTTGCTTTTGTTTCATATAAGTATAAATGGCAGAGGATTAGAAAGCAATCTTTCAAAGAAGCACTGATTATCACCTCCACCAAAAAGTCCAGGATGTTTGTTGTGACATTAGCTGGTCATTTAGGTCTAATGGTCAGTATAATTGGTCAGTTGAGTAAGGCCAGTGTCAGGTCATAAACAGTATTGATTAGAATGGGCCAGGAAGACAACATCCTCAATGGAGGAGGAAATATCGATTATTTTGCTTTTCTGCTTTTAACTTTAATGGCAAGTAAACAGCTCAGCTAAGGGTACTGAAGCCATGGAACTGGGAGCATGGTTTTCTTTTCAGATGTGGTACCCACTTTTGGAGAAAAAAAATTGACTTCTTCATCACTGAAAATGACATTGTATGTACATGTAGATGTTGGCCTACTGGTAATCTCTCTGCCTCTGTTGTGCTCTCTCTGCCTCTGTTGTGCTCTGTGCAGTGTGTGTGATCAGGATTGATATTCTGGAGCATGACGATGGTGATTGGACCAATGTTACTTCCTGCGCCTGGTATTCAATTTTAGGGTTGAATTTCTGGATTTTCACTATGTTAGATGAAGAAATTATGTTGGTGTCTTGATAAATGATGATTCCATGTTTTCCACTTTACACGGGTCTTACAGTCGAGTATGAAGAAATGGTAAATACGGTGTACTAGAAAATGCCCATGTTTGCCCTTATTAGCCTTGGAAGGTGTTCCCAAAGTTATACAATTTTCTACTGCTTTTGATTGTCTTTAAAACCTTGTGATAATAAATATCTTGAATGTTCTGAGGCACATTTATCGGAATTGACCATTTGCTGGTATTTTAGTTAGATTTCTGTGGTTTAGTGCTAGAATAGCCGTTTCTTTTGTGAATCAAGATTCACAAAATGAGCTCAGGTGGAGTTGTGGTTTGTGTGGGACGCATACCAAATCTTAGAATTTTTCTTTTCTTCGTGTTGTCAAAATACTGTTAGGGGGATTTCAGCAGTAATTTACTGACTGTATTGTATTCATTAAACTTTGAAAGAAGAGCCCTGCATTTTGGTTGTCTCGGTCTCACACTTCTTTCTTAAGTGTCAGTCCTGGTTTGATTGTTTAAATATTCATTAAGGATACCATGTAGATTCCCAAAGACTTGTACACTTGATGTTGAGTGAATGATGTTCTTATAAAGATTAATAAATGTAAAAATACTTGCAAAGAAGGGACCCAGACTTGAAGTCATCTAATATAAAAATTATTTGATTGCATTTTAATTCCCATACTGGTACATGTTTACTATATTAAGAAAAGTAAATAATATAAGCCCTGATTATTTTAGGAAAAACTTTAAGGCAATATCAGAACTTACTATTGGTAAAGCACTGTAGCTGTTTTGAAATATCAGGATTTTCCAAATGGTTTAGATGTTTTAAAGAGTGGAAGCTAACACAATAGAAAAAAAAACCATTTATAAAAGAATCGATGTTCACTCAGTCATAAGACAGACTAAATTAAGGGTTGGGAATATTTCCTTTGTTAGATTCTGTAATATTTTTCTGAAACACTTGTTCTTCATCTTCTTTGTCACAGAAAGTACTGGTGAAAACCGAATCTTCTTCGCATGACAAACTACAGTACAGTATAGAACAAGACGTTGAACAGTCCATTACAGTCGCATACACATGACATATATTGTTTTCTCCTCTAACTTTGCCCATGACCGTCTATTTCATTCAATTCAAGATAGGAGGAGAACAGCCCATCGCAGTCAAATGACTTAATCAAATCGATATCTGCAACAATAGTCGGGTCTTTTGAAGCTTGTGTCAGATATGGTATCAATTGATATGCATGGAACTTATGACGCTCGCTAAAAGGAGGTGTTGGTGGAGAATAATTTGCCACAGCCGGAGATTGTTGAATGGTGAAATTGGATGCAGGACGGCGTCAAAGATAAGTTTCTGCTGCAAGATAGAAGAGTGTTGAGTGGCAGTGGAAGTGGTTTTGTGATTTTTAAAGTCAAAGTGGATATACCAGCTTTCCTGGATGATGGCATGATAACTGGTGGCGGCGGTGGGATGAATGCTCGCAGTACCCTATCAAATTATCCCCAATGTCCATGCACGTCACTAAGCACAATGGAATAGTCATGTCTTGAGTTCAGTTAACGGGAATGAACCCTCAACTTCGAGAAGTTTCATATTATTAGTATTTTCATGTGTTTATTGCCCCTCTTCAAGAAAGACAGAAATGTGACAGCACTGCGAGATTGGGCATTGTTACAGAACTGCACAGTTCTGGAAGAATTTAATATAATACCTTGGAGAAAACAAGTAAGCGATTAAGCTATTAAACTATGGGGCAGTCATCTTCAGCAAGTTCAACTGGGCCAGAATCTCCTACGACTCCCGTGGACACTTGGATCACTCATAAGCCAAGTCCTTGTGCCTTGCTGGATCAAAATGGCGGACTAAGCAATGGCCACGCACAGTGTGCTGCAAGTATTAGTGGAAGCAGCACGAGAAGCAGTAATGGAAGTAGCAGCGGTAGCACAGGGACTCAGCCCCGTATGGCTCACCGATCTTCAGTGCAATACAGGTCCTCCAAGGGCCGCAAGAACTCTGCCCTTGAGAAGAGGGTGCACAGTGTGCATATCATTGAGAGTATTCCTAGTGAAATCTTTTTGAATCGCAGGAAGCAGATGGACACATGGCAGCAGTACCAGGTAAGATTCCAGCCAACACAAGGTTGATATTCTTTTCTTGTCTGACATGCTTTATGATCTAACATTTTGGTCTCCCAATTCAATTCCAGCAGTACAGATGCAGTTTAATGTACCTGCTCTTGATGTCAATCTTATCAAGGAAGTTCCCAGACTCTTGTCAGTAATCTTCCCTTCAAATGTAAGTTCCTATAGTACAAATCCAAATACTCAAGGCCAATATTGTTGTCACTACCAGGCTTGCAGTTAGCAGACTCAGCCAGCTTCTTTGGCCTTTTTGATGCTCTGGACTGGGTCAAGACTTGAGTAACAGTATTTTGTGATATTTGTTTGAATTATTAACTTACCTTAACCTAATCAATATGATTCTCTCTCTTCCTCTGAAGAAGTTCCTGTATAGGTAATCTACCCTGAAGACGATCCACACTCATCGGGTATTATTCATCAAATTGTCACCATGGTGATGTCTTCTTGCTTCTTGTCTGGAGCCATCTTCTGCAGGGTTTATCCTAATGACCAGTTTATTACCTCTGCACTCTACTTCTCTCTTCCTCCCTCCCCCTCTCTGGCTGTCTCCCCCTCTCTCACTGTCTCTCTCTCCCTCTCTTGCTGTCTGTCATTGTCTTTCCTAATCAGTCCAATTTCCCCTTTCCTTCTCTTGACTTTCTCTTCACAGCAAGTCCGTTCGCAATTACATGACCTGTATTACAGCTAGTACTGGTATGGACAAAGCTGCCATTCTGAAGATAACCATCATCGGCCGTTTGCATGGACAGTGCATGGCACCGTTGCTACTGCTCTCCACTCTGCAATTAGGGCCTATATCTGAGAAGAGTACTGTATCATTATGCTACATCCTTGGGATATTCAGATGCGTTTGACAGCATGTTTTTGGTTAGAAAAAAAAGTCGTACCACCCCCATATGCATGTAGGTCTACTATGTTATCATATAATAATGCCTTTTTTGCTAGCATGGTGAGCTGGAGATACTAGGCCAACATGGTAGGCCTATACATGTATGTACATCACGTTGGGTTTAACTTTATCCTTCATGCTGTCATACACTTAAGCTATATGCTACCACTTGGGATGATCCCATCCCTTTTTAGGTTAAAAATATAAGCATAGTAAGGCCAATCATAATCCCCTAGGATATCTTGTCTTTTCACGCAAAATGGTTTCCCCTTAATCCCAGCTTATTCACAATCTTCATGTGTAAAGTTGTCATGTCAAATAGGTCTAAAATGTTAAAAAGCTATTTTTGATTTATGTACTGCACTCTTTAGTTATTAATATGAAACACATTGCACATCTTCTATTGACATTAAGGCTGCGTTTATCCGACCTCAAGCCAGAATCGTGATTTGAATCATGATTGGAATCATGATTCAAATCACAAACATGAATCACAATTACTACAGAATCAGGGTTTAGACGACCTTCGTTCCAACGCTGTTTCTCCTCGGATTCGGACCGATCCAGTGCGCATCACAGTGCGCAGTTTGACCCAGGAAGTATAGGTCAACGTTGGACACTTAATTGGAGGTCGGCGACGTACATGTGATGTGACAACGTGGGGCGCGCGCCTTGGCAAGAACCGGAAATAGCTCGACACAATGACGTCATATAATCATGATTCAAATCACGATATCGTTTATCCGAACATTTTCGTACGTGATTCTGCAGAAACGTCTTTCCAAACGCCCTTTTTTTTCGTAGTTCATGTTTGTGATTCTAATCATGATTATATTCAATTTCGACTAAACGCAATCGTGATTCTGCAGAATCGTGATTTGAATCATGATTGGAATCATGATTATAGGGTAAAAAAGTGGCGGATAAACGCACCCTAAGTTTTACCAAGGAGGTTCTGTTTGAAATTGAAAATGTGAAATTAAATACAACATCCTTGCTTTACTATAAATGCAGGTTTTCATAATTTGAAGGTTCTTCACATTTTCCTAATTTCTGCCTTTTCTGTTCTGTTAGAATTCAAATTTACTACATAATTGTAATACTCTTCCGAATTCAGATTTCAGACAAGAAGTACTTAAGAATAACAAATTACTTAAATGCACCTATACGACTACTTCTCAATGAAAAAAATGTCTAGGCCTACATGTAATTGCCCTCTCGTATTAAAGCATGTTGTGTGAAATGTTAAAGACTGGTTTAAACTGTTTTTATAGCAACCACTGTTAAGTTCATATAGTAATTAACTGTGTTTTTTTTAGATTGTAAACTGCATTTTTTACTGTGTATACTGAACAATTTATCTGGATTTTAATGGGCTGGTGTGAAATACATGTACACCCATTATTAAGCATTTGACAACTTTATAACAATGTTTATATTTTCATCATTGTTATGCAGTCATACAAGGAGCTAATGATATCCAGATGCTCCCAGGGAGAGGGTGGGCCCATTTAGCAAAATACTATCCCAGAATTCACAGCATGTCCCCAAACGACCTTTGACCCATCAACCAGCGTGACAGTTCAGTACAGTATGTTCGTCAGTAGGGTATCATATTGACAGTCTTTGTTCTTTCCAAAGCTGCTTTGTGTGTTAAAGTTAAACATGAAATTTGAAACAACAACATGCATGTGATATTTCTGGAGAGAATACCCTTATAAGGTAAAAATCATGTTCACGGATATTCTTACAAACACGAAAATGCATGAAATTCCACCTCCCAGCTTTGAAGAAAGGAATAGAAAGAGAGCGTGGTGGTTGGCTATATTTTATTGATTGTGATACTTCTGCTGAACAATAATTTCGAATAATTTGACAGTCCTCAATTTTTTTTAGCTTTAGGGAGTTCAAGTTCATTTCCAATTTTCCACCAAATTAATGTCTGTTCCAATCATATATTATTTGATAAATCAAAGTTGTTGAGAAAATGAATTGTTTTGGTTTATTTTTACTGGAAATTAAATTACGATTCTAGATGATTGATAGACATTGCCTGTTCTGACAAATGTTTGACAAGATTGTGTGGATGCCACTCCGATTTTCTTTCCTTCTTGTAATTGTGATTTATATCACATGCTCAGAATTTGTTACTGTCCCAAGTCCAACCATGTCCATGACCAAATTTGGCAAAATGTTCAAAGTCAAGTTTGTTTTCCATTCGTTCAGAAATGATTGTAAATTTATGAGAAATAGGGTTACGACTTTCAGAAATTTCAATTGGCATGCTTGCTTTATGAATGTACACTGTACATCTATGCTAAAAAATGTGAAAGCCTACTGAAGAATTAAAAACATTTTGTGGTCAACATTGATAAGATATGATCAATAATTGTAATTTTGTTCATGATAAAGCCACTACATGTATATCTATAGTATACCAAGCAAATGTTATCAAGGTCTCTTTGTTAATGTTTTTACTATGTAGTCCCATGTTAAGTCATCATTTAGACTTCAATTCCAGGAAGTAACACATTCATCTTTCATACTTCAAGGAATAATTTTCCTGGGATTGCATCGCAATTTGCTCTTAAAGACTGCTACACAAGAAGTATATTGCAGATGTTACAGAGGAATGTACAGAACAAAGTTGAGAACTATACTGTATCGCCAAAATTGCTAATCAATGTAGACCTAGGCCTACATGTATGTATTTTGTCCAGATATGAAATGATAATAATATAGTTGCTATAACTATGCACACCCCCTTTGCCGAGGGAGTATTTCAGTTACATTAGTGAGTACATTTTCCTATGGTTTAATCCAAAAGCGAGTTTAGCACTATTTGTCCCAACATAGACCCCTAAAAATTAATGACTGTCTGATACCAGTGAATATATAGTTTTTATCAATTGTTGAATGGCATTTGGTATGGACCTCTTCTTTCTATGTTTGATATCCTTGATTATCCCACAAAACCACAGTAATTTGTTAAACAGAATACTTTGACTCTTGAGCATAGATTTTCCTTCAGTAAATATACACATATTATTAAGGTCAGTAGCCTACCTTGTCTGTTAAATGAATATAATCAGATCTGTCCTCATTGCGAGGGCACATATTTCTGTTTTTCTGTGATTTGTTTTTCCAGTATCACTATACCTATATATGCTGAAGACACTTACACCTTAGGTCATAGTTTGTTGATAGATGGCCACTGAGGTTCATTGACCTCTGTCTTATAGGCATATCAGCCCCTCAGGGCTGTGTTCGCTCACCTTTTTCGTTTCATGCATGGCCTTTCCTTTGTTTTGCAGATGATTCACCTTAGTGAACATGTAATGAATGCAAAGTGTACAATGTACCATTAACCAAATAATTTTGATTTTATTTGATTTTCCCCCTTATTTTTGCCGTATTCAATTTTCATTGCGATGTTCCTTTTTTCTTTATACAATGTACTTTCCCTTATGTATTTTTTTTTATAATTAACAGCTCAGCATATGATCTCTTTATTGCATATTTTTTATTATCAAAATTCTATTTTACAATGATGCATTATTATAATTTTTAATGTTGATTTTACTATCATGTGGAAAACTAAATTCTGAATTTGAACGCCATGATAATGAAGTCTTGCTAGCTTCAAATATATTTCATTCCCTTTGTCATACAGAGTTCTACATGTAACTTCTACCCCCACACATTTGGTTACAACATCAACTGTTTATTATTATTATTGTATCATGGAGATTAATTATACTGTGATATTTATAATGTCTTTGTCATTTGCACTGGTAATGATAGACTTTAAAATATTTTACTAATTTATTTGTCACATTGTTCATTTAATGAATGAATTAATGAGTTATCCAATTGAAGATTTTTGTTCATTTTCAGTCTTTTCCCTTTCAGGTTTTAACTTCGCCCATTCATATAATTTTCTTTTTGAACTCCCAAAATTGTGTACATTGTCAGGAGCAAATCAAATATACTCCTTGGCTTGCTGATTAACATTTTTATTCATTATTTAATAGAAATTGTAATTTTCTTTTGAAGATCTGATTATTGTACATCTATTGATTTTACAGCACCCATGCCGAAAGTTTTGAGTTAATTACATCATTATAAAATATATATATTATTTAAAATATAAAACTGAACTGTAATAATCAAGGTTTTCATAATTGTCTTTACAGCTTAATAATAATCGTATTCATTTTACGTGATAAAACAGTGAAATTACTGAATATTATGTCTAAGATTCATATGAATAATGCTCATATACCAAATGAATTTATTTGGAACTGTTTTTATTTTCATTGAAATGAATTGGTCAATAAATCAATTAAACATCCTATTTCATTTGATTTTGAAAATTATCGAGACTCAAGTCCTGGGGGGTGTTTCACAAAGATTTAAGTATGACTTAAATCGCACTTATATGGCGACGTGTATCTGAAATGCAACGCGCAATCTAATTGATCAATATGCAGTAATGCGCGTCCTCTTTGCATGATCTGACCAATGCGGTCATGCCTTTTATACCGCACGCAACTAGGCATTTAAGTGCGACTCTAAGTCGTACTTAAATCTTTGTGTAACACCCCCTGGATATCTCAAAATAAAACTGTGAAATGAGACTAGATACATTTAAATAGATTTTTATGTATTGCATCACGATGTTCATTTATTTGTCGCCATGGATGCAAGCCAAATAATTGACAAACATGTGACTAATCTAAATTAAGGAACATTTGAATTAGTCATAAAAACATTTGCACCTCAAATTGAGGTGCAAATGTTTTTCATGACTAATTCACTTGTAGGCCTATTATAAGTCAAATTTAACTATTTCCATTTTAGAAGATTTTGATATGACTCAGATCTTCTTCAAGATTTTGAAATGTATACTTTATTGGGACCCATAACACGAAAGGATTGAATTTAGCAGTAAAATTATGAAATTAAAAGACTCTACTTGATATCCCAGGAATTTGTAAAAAAGATAATGACCAAAATTATCAAATTTTATAGGATAGTTCCAGTTTGAGATTTACAGTAATAAGGTCAGCCTAAAACTGATTCTTACAACTTATTGGCACAAATTTTATTCTTTATGCCCATTTTTGATGTATTACAAATATCATTGAAATAAAATTCAGTGAAAGGAATGAAATTTTACTTTTACCGAAGAATACACATATTTAAAAAAAATGTATTTTCTTTATATCTTACAGGCTCAAATGGATTTACCCCCAGAGAAAGCCAAGCTTCTGCGTCAGTATAACGATGAGAAGAAATGGGACCTGATTTGTGATCAGGTAAGATTATTTGAATTAACTCATTAACTGCTGGAGCATGTACAGTACAAAATATCTGATTCAATTCAGTCATCAAGAGGTTAAGGAAGGAGATAATCACAATTTACTGTAAATTGCCACTAGGTCTATGCTCTACACCACTTTGTCTACTTTGCTTTCAATCTCATTCCAATTAATTTAAATTTCATAAGGTGGTTTCAAACCGCCTCGATCACAAGAATCCCTGTTAAATTACGAGAACTTTTTTAGGCTAAAAAATACCCATTAATTATTCCTGCATTCACACCGCCCCGAATCATACCCTTTGGGATAAGTTCCTGAAGTTACGAGCATGCGCAGTATGGTCTGATAAGCAAGCGAGGTGCGAGATTCAAAATCACCAGCTCAACAGCCACCCAAGTCGCCCGCGCCCAACTACATACTGGGCTAAAAGTTCCTGTGAATTGCTTTCACATTGCCAAAATACATGTACCTGCAACCTTGGAAAAAGCCCCGCGAAAGTTCTCGTAATTTTGACAAGTACCTACTATAAATATTGGGTATTTTCTTTCGGGGATATTACGCGTAATTTGCTTTCACATTGCCAATATTACCTGGTATTTTCTGATCGGGGTAAATTTCCCGGTCAGAAAATACTTGGAACTGACGAACTTCGAGGCGGTCTGAAACCACCCTTTGTTTACTGAATATATGGTCTACATGTAGTTGCCTTTTAAAAATAATAATGATAATAATAATACGCAACATTTATATAGCACTTAATAGAATGTTTCTAAAGCACTGCATACTATTACCTCAACTATTACCTCGAGCATTCAAGGAATTCCTTCCTACATGATTCACATTTACTACACATGGATGGAGAGTGGCAAATGCAGATAAACGCCCTTTTCCCATTCACTATTTGGTCTCTTTTCTACCTAGGCTAATGGCCAACATGTACCCATCTCATTAGATATCCATGTGGTCTTACACCACTTCGAACTTGTTTATAAACCAAAGTTTCATAATGACAAAGTGCAAACTAATTAGTAGAAAAAGTTGAAATGAGACCATCTGGAAATTAGGTAAACTGACGATTTGTCTATTGCCAACTCGTCCACTCATGACATCGTCTCCATTCATTTAGTCTAATGTCATTCTGTCCAACATTTGGTCCAATAATGGCTTGGTCTAATCACCAGTTCATCTTTGACCATTTCGTCTCATAAACCAGTTGGTCTAATACCCATTCTCTGTTCATTTATTTTGCCCAATTAACACTTGGTCCGATAAGACCAAATGGTATATAGTCTAATGAACGAAATGGCAGTTAGACGATATGGATAGTGGACGAACTGGTGGTAGACCAAATGATAGTAGACAAGTTAGTAATTGGAAAATAGAAAATTAGACTGAATGGCAGTTAGACCAAATGAGTATTAGACCAAGTGGATAGTGGATGCAAACTCTGTTTTCATGTGACTACCTCAACATTGGAATATCAATAGGTGGTTTCAGACCGCCTCGAAGTTCGCCAGTTCCAGGTATTCTCTGATCGGGAAATTTACCCCGATCAGAAAATACCAGGTATTTTGGCGGTGTGAAAGCAAACTACGCGTAATATCCCCGAAAGAAAATACCCGATAAATAGTAGGAACTTGGCGAAATTACGAGAACTTTCGCGGGGATTTTTCCAAGGTCGTGGGTATTTTGGCGGTCTGAAAGCAAATTACGGGAACTTTTAGCCCAGCGTGTTGTTGGGTGCGGCGCCGTGCATGGGTTGCTGCTGGGCTAGTGATTTTGAATTTCGCGCCTTGCTGCTTATCAGACCATACTGCGCATGCTCGTAACTTCAGGAACTTATCCTGAAGGGTATGTTTCAGGGCGGTGTGAATGCAGGAATAATTAATGGGTATTTTTCAGCCTAAAAAAGTTCTCGTAATTTAACGGGGATTCTTGTGATCGAGGCGGTTTGAAACCACCTTATGTATATGATTGTTGAACAATAATCTTTTGAGAAGAGTATAGATTATAAAATGTCATTCACACTGATCGTCTTGAATCCAACCAGTGCTTAGGATATTAATAATGTATCCTCATATCCTCGTGAATTATTGTATGTAAATAGCAAAGACTTTGTGAAGGAAACATGAATGTCATTGAGAAGCTATAAATGACAAAAAAATTGAAATTATAATGACATAAAGACTTATTGTTATGGATGAAAAGAAAGGTGTCGCCGTGCATGCCATCATGAAATGACAAGAAGGTTTTGTTCATGTAAAACTTGATCCAAAAATAAAGCATGATCTATTTCCGTTTTGTTCATGCCAATTTACATTACATTGAGGATAAATCCAATATCAATTAATAGGGGGCTTTGTTCAGCTTGTGAGGGCTTTTATTAAAATGTGCATATTCATTATTTTATGGGGGGGGGGGTGTTCTTTCTCTCTCGTGCTGCCTATTATTGGGGAGGTGTACATCCTTCTTAGGGCCGTCTGCATCATCCCGAGTTTTCAAATTAGCGCGCTATTTCTGATCCAGCAAATTATCCCGATCTGAACAATCTCGAGATTATTTGCAATGGAGACGCAATTATCGCGCTAGTTCGTAGGATTAATTTCGAGATTGCAATCCCAAGTCAACTTGGGATTATTTGCAAAATAGCCCGCTATTTCACATCGCGCTAATTCGTGGGTGCAGACGCACTCGGGATTATTTTATTCACGGCGTCAGACCATAATGCATCGATGCCTCGCTCGAGCAGGAATTGCTCTCCTTGCGATGGTGGAGACTTGAATCTCGAGATTAATCGCGAAGAGGGCCGATCGGTCTAAAATCTCGAGATTGGGCAAACTCGGGATGGTGCAGCACTGCCTCTTGTGTTCCTTTGCCTCCCCCAGATTTGTGCTTGGTAATGGATTTTATTTTCAATGGGGGGGGGGGGGCAAATAGCCCATAGCCCCCATTGTAATGTTCCCTGTGTAGCACGGGACCGTTTTGGGTGGGGGAGGATCTTTTACTTGACAATAATAACAGCGCAGCGGAAGGATTTCTATACGAAGAATCCCCACCCTGTCCGTCTACAGAGGTAGAACTTAAATAAAACACTACTAGGTTGTAATTATTTTATTATGTAATAATCACACATCACATAATCAAACACCATCAATCAACAACATTCACACTATGTTATTAACTAATGTAAATTATAGAACCCGATAAAATAAACTAACATAGACATAATATAAAGGATATATGTTCCTTTAATTCTACACTAAAAAATGAACATTATTTACATGATATTTACAAAGATAAAAGATGATGTAACTCCTGGTTACATAATTATCCGAACGGGTATGAACATATAGTTCAAATGATACTTATAATTTATCTCAACATTACTTTAAAATAGTTGTTGAACAACTACTGTTATCAAGACTAACATAATGACATTGAAACTAACATAACATTGAGGGTCTCAGTGCAGGAAGAAATAAAATGTGGATGCCATTCATGGTCAGAAGACCAGTGACCTGAGAATCAGGAAAATACGGAAATTATTGAAAAGTGATGTCTGGAGGAAGATGCTCTCTCTCCATCTCAAAAGTTGTGTATACAGTTTAATCAAAGCATGATTAATTATTTCTTATATTAAATATCAATTATGAAACTTCATCTCAAATATTCTTATATCAACTAGGATTAGTAAATCATTTTACAATAATACATCAAATCATTAATGAAATAGAATGGTTTAGCATACTGATATTCAGGAAAGTCTTTAATCAGATACATTAGAGTCCGCACAGTATTAACGCGGCAAGATAGGGAACTCAGCCTATCTGCTTGACCAGAATAATACCGTTTAGTTGTTTTGGATTCGCGACTTGCTTAGAATTTGTAGTTCGCAAAGTTCAAAAGGCTCAACTATATGAAACTCGCACCATGCTCGCGCTGCTAGACAATCATAAATAACAAGTGCTTCACCATGAACAATAATCATAGATGGTTAGTAACAATTATAAGAAATTCAAACATTCAATAAGATGTAGATTATAGAATAATCTCTATCATCAGATATGTAAAACTTAACTTTACATATTATTCAATCAAAAATTGATAATAAGCCAAATGTGTAAAAGACAATTTTGGAAAAGTAACTTAACATTCAAAATTAAATCTATAAGATCAGTTCTTAAATTATCTTATAAACTGAAATATGGAAGGATGACTTTGGATCTTACCTGAGAATCAGGAAAATACGGAAATTATTGAAAAGTGATGTCTGGAGGAAGATGCTCTCTCTCCATCTCAAAAGTTGTGAAGAGGATGCCTCCAGAAGCTCTATATATAGGTATTTTTGACAATACCATTATTTTTGGGAAGGGGTGTGTATATTTATAACAAGTAATACTTTTTGATCCTTGGTCATCTCTTTTCACAAACAAAAACCAGTAAACAATAACTGCTTACCCCTTTAGGGTAGCAAAGATGGAAGAGTCCATCAACTTTTCCCCAAAATACTACTACGTCATTCATGTCATTCACGTCATTATTTTCTGAGAATAAGGACCACCTGACCCTTACTCACGCTAGCCAGAACTGACCACTGGCTCTCTCTTTCGCTCACTCTCTCCCAGTATGTACAAAAGGTCATCCAAATCATCTCACTCTCTCCTCACTCTCTGTATGTTCTGTATCTACATAAATATGGATTCAAATACTACAATACAAAATTAATAGAGACTAATCTCTTTTAACTTATTTCTCCAATTATGTAGCACCATAAGAGGGGCTACAACTCTTCCCTCCTTAAAAAATGAACCACCGTAAAAAAAAATGAAAACATAAACATATATTATACAATAATTTCCAACTGCTCCAATCAGTTGTATAGCGAATATAATTCTTGATCTCCAACAGTTCCTTTATACCAATGGTATTTAGTCAACGAAACAATGAAATTACGTTTCGCGTAAAAGTTTTCAGGTCCAAGTGTGACAACCAGTTGCAACTGACGAGTAGGGATTCCCAGAATCCTGGTATTGCAGTAGAGTTCTGTATGTCATCTTGTCTGATGCACACGATAAGGTCGCTATACTTTATGCAAAATGTCCTGATGTATCAGTTAATCAAGGACAATCTCAAATCAGTAAAAATCACGAACAGTGCTTGGGTTCCGGACCATTGTCCTGGTTTAGAGTTCACAGCTTGTATTATTATACAATGTTGCAGTCCATCAAATTCCAAGATTGATGTGTGTCTCTGTCGATAACCCATGGCAATGATCAATGTTCAAGTTCAACAATGCATTTGTTTTAGCAACCAAGTCTCTGTACTGGTGTCATCTTGTCCCAAGGGATCATCAAGAGGAACTGTCTCTCATTGGGGTAGGCCTCTGACAGGATCCAGGTCTCGTCCAGGATGCTAGCAGACGGACTTCTACCTTTCAACTCCTCTGAGAACCCTCATACCCTAACCTATCATCCTAGATTAAGTTATGACAATTATATAATATGTCTAAACATAATGGTAATGCTATCTTAGACAATATTTCCAGCAATAACATACATTAACGTGAAGGTTCAAGTACAAACTACTATATGTAACAAAGATCCTACACTATCAAAACATTCAGACTTTAAACAAATAAGACGCATATTAATTACATCAAATTAAAAGTCATATTTCAAACAAACACTCAAACATACATACAAGCACACTATTCTTATATAATATATGATACTTGTGTAGTTCATAACAGGTCTGTCATAAATGCTCGCATTTGCTGTACTAGCGCAAGCTTAAAATCCAAATTGATGGGTTGACCGGGCTGGTTGTAGGACAGTTTATCAGGACCTACACCTTTATTATTCCTGGCTGACCTCCTCACTGTTGGTTCATCCACTGAGGCTGCATTTTCATTTGATGCTGTATCCTCAAGTTCACCAATATCTACATCAGGGGGATTTGATAGGTTTTCACCACTACCGATCACATTATCGTTCATAACAATATTGTCATCTCCATCCCTACTTGCCGTATCAGCTTCTTCAGAATTATTCTTTTCATTGTCGCTAATAATGCTGTCCTCACCAACTTCTGAATTATTTTCAGAAGGGTCATCATTAAGCTGACATGAATTATCCTCTGAAGGGCCGACAGAAATGACTTCTGGGTCTGAAGTCATCGGAACAAACAAACTATTATCGTCATCATCACTATCATCACGATTGGATGAACCATCTGGACTGATGTCCACCTTTTTAGACATATCCTTAGCCTTTTTGCGGGTGATAGGTGTTTTAGCACGAGGTGGGTCATTCACCTCTTGTTCTGCCTGTTGTTTACCATCATATGGCAACAATAGGTTCCGATGGAGGACCTTTGGTGCAAGGTCAGTACCCACCTTCTGCACTCGATAAACAGGTGAGTCATCCATCTTTGACAGAACTACATACACGTCATCGCCCCATCTATTAGCTAATTTATGCTTTCCCCTTAGGTGTACATTCTTGACCAGAACATGATCACCTTTCTCGAGGACAGGTGCCTTGGCTTTCTGATCGTAGTGCCGTTTATTGGCACTACTGCGGGCGGCCATATTCCTCCCAGCCAATTCATATGCCTCGGCTAACTGCTCATGCAGTGCCTTGACATATGCTGTTCTGTCAGTATCTTGCACAGACCACTGCGGGTCTATCCCTAAGGCCAAGTCAATTGGCAGGCGTGCATTCCTCCCAAACATCAGATAGTAGGGTGAGAAATGCGTAGTGTCATGTTCACACACATTGTACGCATGCACAAGCGTACTTACATGACGCCGCCACTCTGACTTCTGTTTGTCGGAGAGACATCCAAGCATGTCAAGAAGGACACGATTGAATCTCTCCACTGGATTTGACTGTGGATGATAAGGGGTCGTCCTTACCTTCTCAACACCAGCCATAGCACACAGTTCCTTTATCAAGCGGGAGTTGAAGTCTTGCGCTTGGTCAGATAGGATCTTGGCAGGCCATCCATAGTGGACAATAAAATTTTCCCAAAGGGCCTTAGCCACTGTGCTACTACGCTGGTCTTTAGTAGGTACAGCAACAGCATACTTACTAAAGTGATCAGTCATGACCAGTACATTCTCTACTCCTCCATTATCAGGTTCAATGCTCAGGAAATCAATACATAACAGCTCCAAAGGTTGAGTTGTTATGATTGAATCCATTTCCGCCTTCTCTTGCTTTCGCTTCCTCTTGATGCATCGATCACATCTGTCGATCCATGCTCTAATGGAAGTAGCCATGAAGGGGAAATAAAATCGAGCCCTGGCGAGGGAGACACACTTGTCAAAACCCAGATGTCCACATTCATCATGAATACCATGGATGGCTTGATCAACATGGCTACCTGGGATTACCAGTTGGCGTCTTTTCTCGCCAGATACCTGTTCAACCGCCTCTCGATAAAGAACACCATTGTGTAGAACCAGCTTATTAAGTTCACGGTAGAGTATCAGTAGCCTTCGGCTCGCTTGCTTCCTATCTTGCGAGGAAGGGCGTGACCGTGAGTCTACAAATTTCCTTACCGCATTTATATCTGGATCCAAACGCTGGTATTCTTGCCACTCAGCATTACTTATACCTGGCATTGCAGGATCCCCTTCGGTACCATCAACATAAGTATCAGGTATACCTGCAGGCTGCATCGCCAGGCTCGTAGCAATGGTGAGAGGCACAGATTCTGTCAGGGCTATCTTGTCTTTTCTAGACTTCTGAGATCTTTGTTCTGGAACATGAATGTGACCTTGGAAAATTGCATCAACTTCTCCATGGTCAACAGCCTTGACTCGAGACCTTAGGAAATCAACTTGATTATTTACCTCCTCCTCGATTTGTCCATCATCAGGGAGGAGATTTGGTCTCCTACTCAGTGAGTCAGCATCATTCAGGTTTTTTCCAGGACAGTACCTGATCTCAAAGTCATAGACAGATAGATTGGCAACCCACCTTTGTCCAGTAGCATCAAGCTTTGCTGATGTCATGACATAGGTTAGGGGGTTGTTATCTGTAATGACCAAGAATTTGGTACCATACAGATAATCGGAGAACTTTTCGGTCACAGCCCATTTGAGGCATAGGAATTCGCGTTTCCACGCGCAATAGTTCCTCTCAGAATTGCCCAAGCCTCGAGATGCATAAGATATTACACGCTTCACACCATCTTGTTCCTGATATAACACAGCTCCTAACCCAAACCCTGAAGCATCACAATGGAGTTCAAATGGTTTGGAAAGATCTGCAAATCCAAGAACAGGTGCTGACGTGAGCATCTCTTTGAGCTTTTCAAAGGCTTCTTCGCACCTCTCAGTCCATTTCTCTCGAAATGGCTCGAGCTGTGCTCTTCTTACCTTTGAACGTTCTGATGGTGTACTTTTGCTCTTCCTTGGCATGGACAAACCTGTGAGCAAGTCATTCAGAGGCCTACAAATCTTGCTAAAGTTCTTGCAGAACCTCCGGTAATACCCGCAAAAGCCAAGCCATTGCCGAAGTTGTTGGACATTGTCAGGCCTCTTCCAGTGTATCACGTCTTGAATTTTCATCGGGCATGGATGGATTCCCTGGCCACTTATCTCATGACCAAGATGGGAAATGGTCTGATAGAGGAAATGGCACTTAGATTTCTCTAAGGTTAATCCAAAGTCTCGTACCCTCCTAAGAACTCTAGACGTGCGTTCAATACACTCTTCAATGGATGGGGCATGTATGACAATGTCATCAATATAAGCGATTGCTTCCCTGAGGGAGCAATCACCAAGACAACGTTCAACTACTCTTTGCATTTGGGCAGGGCTCGACTTGAGTCCTTGAGGCATTCGTTTGAATTCGAACAACCCAAATGGAGTGTTGAAAGCACTGTACTTTCTATCTTCTTCGCGGAGTGGGATCTGAAAGAATGCTCCTTTGAGATCAACTACCGTGAAGAATTTTGATCCATGGAGCGAATTGAATAAGTCTTCTACCTTGGGTATGCTGTACGCATCTAGAATGACACGCCTATTCGGTTGCCGATAGTCGACTGTCATCCTCAGTTTTCCTGACTTCTTGCGTACCAGACATACAGGTGAGCTGTAAGCGCTCTCTGAAGGCCTAATCAATCCTGCATCCAAAAGACCTTGAAAAAGCTGTCTTGCTTCTTCATACATGCTTTGTGGAATTGGGCGTGCTCGTGCATTCCACGGAGTCTTATCAGAAATGTTTATGCTATGTTCCACGCCCTTAGCACAACCATAATCTAGATCATGTTTGGAGAACAATCCATCCAACTGATCTAGCTGCTGCCGCAAGGTGTCGGCTATATCTTGTGGGACACCAGGGGCAATGTCATAATCATTATCATCTTCATCATCATCCTCATTCACCTTGCTAGGTGAAGAAGTGAAATAGCAAGGGACAGACCTGCTAGAAATATCTACATCAAAATCATCATCAGTCATCATCTGCCTCAGGTTTTGAGTAACCTGTGACAAAGGCCTACTCCACATGTAGGTATATGCAGACGCAATTACCTGGCTATTGCGGAGTGTTACAGGGGCCTTTGTGTTATTGGCTATTGTGACCTTGATCTTGGCCTTCCTTCCTCGCACCGTATGAATGGAATTCAGCACCTGAATTCCTGGTGTTCTATGAGTTCCTTCCACTTCCTGAACCAGCACTTCATACTTACCAGCTGGCAGAGTATGGCAGAGGACTCCAGCTACCTCTACCACCTCAGAGGGTTGGATTGTGATAGGCTTACGTAACGTACTATTCACGTGTCCAACTTTACCAGTGATGGGGTCACCCATCTTTCCCTCTTTGATTGCCTTCTGGTAACATGCCAGAACAGTCGTTGGAACGTCTAATCTAGACAGAAACCCAGAACCCAACTGTGCTCTGCAGGCTTTTGCTAGGCCTCGAAACACATTGGTGCCAACAATGATTGGGGAAGAGCAAGATACAGGACAAGTAACAATAACCACTAACACATTAACAGGGCTATCGATTCCTACAATTTCTTTTGGGAGGGTAATGGGAACGGAAATGTATCCTTCATACATTACAGGGCTTCCATTAGCACCTTCTATCCTAAATACTCTGTCTACTATTTTCTCAAGGGGATACTTATCTCTTAAGTGTTCGTCATAGAAGTGTTTCTGCATGGTAGTGACTACGCTCCCACTATCTATGAGACAGGTGGTGGGAATGTCGTCAACTACACATGCAGTCTCACAGGGCTCACCTACTAAACCTTCAGGGATATCAATATTACAATTACTATTGTTATCTGAACTTTGTGTCAAACAATGAGGGCGCTTTTTCTTCTCTTTGTTTCGACCACCCGTCCACCCACTGACAGGGGTCTTTACTCGTTTGGGGGACTCCTAACAGTTTTAGGCTTGTTAATTGCCTCCCATGCCTTAATAATTTCCTCTCTTTTGGCCATGTTCCTATTCTTGAGCTCTTCGTTTGGTGGGTTTTCGCACTCATCTTGATAGTGGTCAAACTCACCACACTTGAAGCACACGATTACCCTAACTGGGCATCGAGGGGAAGATTTGGGACGAGATGTTGAGGGATGATATTTGGATTTATTGGAAGGAGATGCTCCTTTATTTGGGCCTTTCTGGGGTTTGTTGTGTTTTGGTTGGGTCTCTTTTTGTTCCTCAGTGTGATATAAGCTCATGTTCTCAAATTGTACATAGCTACGGGCTATTTTGGGGTTGGGTTTGTATTGGGCCATCTTGGCATTTCTGGTTGCCTCTGCCTCTCTTATAATACTAACTAATTTAGGAAATGGGGGGTGCAATGATCTGGTTATGCAAATTCGTTACTGTTAATATATATTCGTCGTGACATCCGAGCTTGAATTTGTCCAGCAACTTTTGGGTTGCTGCTTGGTGGGAGAACTCCCCCACCTCAACCAATCTACTAACCTTCAATTGGAGTCGCTTCAGGAAATCCGATGGTCTTTCGTCCTTACCTTGGACCAATCCCATGAACTCCTGAAGCAACAGGTTATTGTTTTGAACAGCACCATAGATGCTGTCCAAATAGGCCAGTAGATCGAGTGAGGTGGTGCCTGCCGCGACTTGCTTAGCAAAGTCTTTAGCAGGTAATAGGAGGCGAGTCACTATTTCACGACGTTTTGATTGTTCGCTCAGGCCAGCCATAGTGGCTATTTCCCTTGCGACATCGTGAAATGTCTCCCAGTCCACTTCACCTTGCTTAACTGGTTCCTTTCCAGAGAAGAGGCCAAGCCTCGGCAAGCGGATCTGAGATGACTCTGGGGTAGAGATACCTCCTTGGGGGGTATTAGAACTCCCTCTAACTAACTGCTTCAACTCATCAAAACTTATCCCTGCCCCTGCAAGGAAATCACTCAGTGTATCTGAGGGAGAGGGAGGAGGCGAATCCTCCTTGACCTCAAAAGGGGTGGGGGTACCAACCAAATCATTAGCTTCAGCCATGATTAACAAACCAAACAATATTGGAAATATAACTAACAAAATACGAAAATTATGAAAGTGAACAGAGTCCTAAGATAATTGCCTGAAATTATCTATCAAATACAAATCTCAAACAATATCAAAATAAAAATGACAAAATATTCAACACCAAAATACTGTGCTCCTGAAAAGTGAACAGTATCAAAATATAATACAAAGAGAGAAAGAAAGAAAGAGAAAACTAACAACAGAGAATCAACTACCAAAGAGTTGGATTCAAAACAAATGTACTATCAAACTGAGTAGATGACAGATTGATGGAACAAGAACCTGATCGGGAATAGTCTTATACCTAGACCCTAATTATCCACTATATTGAATGAACCAAAAGTGAGCGCGCAAATGCAGCAAAAGTATAATGCAAGAAAAAGATTTTCCAAGTAACCTGTTATGCACTCCTACGAAGTATCTTCTTACTCAAACACTAGAGCTAAATGGTGTAGAGATAGGATTTTCAATAACACACACAAACGGAACAAAATGAACTACAGTCATATACGCGTTCCTAAAGGTATCTTCACTCAATACCTATACTTACACCTTCTCTCCCTTAATACCATTTATTTAAAAGATAGTCAAAAGGATTATACTATCACTTTGGTCATACAATTTATAAACCTAACAATTGCAAAGACATAGCAATATTATAGTCTACTAACAAAATATAAACCTCGCTCTGCTACCAATTGTAGCACGGGACCGTTTTGGGTGGGGGAGGATCTTTTACTTGACAATAATAACAGCGCAGCGGAAGGATTTTTATACGAAGAATCCCCACCCTGTCCGTCTACAGAGGTAGAACTTAAATAAAACACTACTAGGTTGTAATTATTTTACTATGTAATAATCACACATCACATAATCAAACACCATCAATCAACAACATTCACACTATGTTATTAACTAATGTAAATTATAGAACCCGATAAAATAAACTAACATAGACATAATATAAAGGATATATGTTCCTTTAATTCTACACTAAAAAATGAACATTATTTACATGATATTTACAAAGATAAAAGATGATGTAACTCCTGGTTACATAATTATCCGAACGGGTATGAACATATAGTTCAAATGATACTTATAATTTATCTCAACATTACTTTAAAATAGTTGTTGAACAACTACTGTTATCAAGACTAACATAATGACATTGAAACTAACATAACATTGAGGGTCTCAGTGCAGGAAGAAATAAAATGTGGATGCCATTCATGGTCAGAAGACCAGTGACCTGAGAATCAGGAAAATACGGAAATTATTGAAAAGTGATGTCTGGAGGAAGATGCTCTCTCTCCATCTCAAAAGTTGTGTATACAGTTTAATCAAAGCATGATTAATTATTTCTTATATTAAATATCAATTATGAAACTTCATCTCAAATATTCTTATATCAACTAGGATTAGTAAATCATTTTACAATAATACATCAAATCATTAATGAAATAGAATGGTTTAGCACACTGATATTCAGGAAAGTCTTTAATCAGATACATTAGAGTCCGCACAGTATTAACGCGGCAAGATAGGGAACTCAGCCTATCTGCTTGACCAGAATAATACCGTTTAGTTGTTTTGGATTCGCGACTTGCTTAGAATTTGTAGTTCGCAAAGTTCAAAAGGCTCAACTATATGAAACTCGCACCATGCTCGCGCTGCTAGACAATCATAAATAACAAGTGCTTCACCATGAACAATAATCATAGATGGTTAGTAACAATTATAAGAAATTCAAACATTCAATAAGATGTAGATTATAGAATAATCTCTATCATCAGATATGTAAAACTTAACTTTACATATTATTCAATCAAAAATTGATAATAAGCCAAATGTGTAAAAGACAATTTTGGAAAAGTAACTTAACATTCAAAATTAAATCTATAAGATCAGTTCTTAAATTATCTTATAAACTGAAATATGGAAGGATGACTTTGGATCTTACCTGAGAATCAGGAAAATACGGAAATTATTGAAAAGTGATGTCTGGAGGAAGATGCTCTCTCTCCATCTCAAAAGTTGTGAAGAGGATGCCTCCAGAAGCTATATATATAGGTATTTTTGACAATACCATTATTTTTGGGAAGGGGTGTGTATATTTATAACAAGTAATACTTTTTGATCCTTGGTCATCTCTTTTCACAAACAAAAACCAATAAACAATAACTGCTTACCCCTTTAGGGTAGCAAAGATGGAAGAGTCCATCAACTTTTCCCCAAAATACTACTACGTCATTCATGTCATTCACGTCATTATTTTCTGAGAATAAGGACCACCTGACCCTTACTCACGCTAGCCAGAACTGACCACTGGCTCTCTCTTTCGCTCACTCTCTCCCAGTATGTACAAAAGGTCATCCAAATCATCTCACTCTCTCCTCACTCTCTGTATGTTCTGTATCTACATAAATATGGATTCAAATACTACAATACAAAATTAATAGAGACTAATCTCTTTTAACTTATTTCTCCAATTATGTAGCACCATAAGAGGGGCTACAACTGCTTAATTAAACTTTCCTGTGTAATGTTACTAAAATGCAAGAGAATTTCTCTAAACTAAAATGAAGAATGTCCATAATAGTTACCGAAGGGGAATGAACATTCATCATTGCCTTCCTTGCCCCCAAACCATAACAACTGCTTGGGATTCTGAGAGAAAAAAAAATGAAGTATGTTTTTTGGTGAGAGTGACTAAAAACAGGATGCTGGATAAATGTTGTTCAAGGTTTTTAGGTATCATGATAGATTAGTGGATTTGGAGGGAGCAAATATCTTGAGCTTGATGAACTCTTGGAGAAACTCAGCTGGACATGTTTCCATTTGTCCTCTGAAAAAGAATAATATTTTTTTGAGGAGTTTTTGACAATCACAGATGCAGTTATGCTTGCACAGTGGAGATTTTAAGTGCTCTTCTTCCAAAGAAGAATAGAACACTTTCATTTGGTTAGGCAATTGATTAGGTTTGTTGCTATGTCAGAGACTCAGTGTATGAATTAAATTTTAATATGTATGTATGATTGGAACCTCCAGTACAAAATTGTACCCAAACCAAATGGGCCTTTAATAGGCAGTTAGGTCATCCTCAAATATGTCCAACTGGTACCTGCTTATTTGGTTTCACCAAAATTATTTTGTAGTTCAATAAATGCTTACATTATATAAAGTCACTATCAATGATATAGGCCTGAATTAAACTGTATAGTTATATTGATGATTTTGGTTATGTTATCAATGTGATTGAAAGTAAAGTGGCCCTGACACTTTTCCCACCATGCTTACTGGCCCTATCAGCATGCCCTACCTCTAGACTTATCCTAATTCCGGTTCCTTTTCCTGGTTCCTGTTCTTACTGGATGCAGTTCCTGTGACAAGCTACCGGGGAGATGGGCTAGGGAAGCTAGGTCTAGGGTCCACTTCTTGTTTGGACTAGTCTTACGTGGCAGTAGTAGATCCATGCCAGGATTAGACTTCTTCATTTGCAAGGTTGTCATCCGATTCCTTGATTAGTTTTTGGTAGCCTTGTAGGAAATACATGAAGGTGATGCCGCCCCCCCCCAAAAAAAAAATATATCATGAGAGCTCAAATACCTTAAATCCTCCAAAATAATCATCCATACAGTGTAATTGAATGCTTTGCATGCTTTGGGCAACCACCAAGCCACCCCAAGAATTACCACAGAAAGTATTCTAGAATATTTTATAGAAAAATCAACAATCTGCATACGGCATAATGGTATTCGCATAATTTACTTCATGATAACTTATTGTGCTTAACCCTAAATTAAGTGGGCTATTTCAGACCAGGATAAACTGGGGGACAAATTATGCGCACGACTTGAAAGTAAAAGGTCAGCGAGCGGCGTACAGCGTGGTAAAAAATATTTGCGCAGCAGCGTCGTGACAAAATTCGTCGAGGGGAGGGGCCCTTGAAATGACAGAACTACCCTCTAAAACTTAAGGAAACGTCCGAATATGAAAAAAATAGCACTTTAATAATTAAATTATTTTTTTTTACCCTAATGGGGAGTAATCAGCCCCTGTAATTTACCAGTAAGCATGAACAAGGTGAGATGAAAAATTTATAGCCAAAAAATTGAGAATAGTATGCCTATATTTGCATGATTTTTTTTTCAGTTAGAAAAAAGTAGCAGAAATACCTGTTCATCTTTTTTAGATGAGGTTCTCTGACATTTAAATGTGAATATCTTTGAATTGTATACTGTTCTAAATATTGTGCTTCATTTATTGGCAATTGATTATGATTACATAGTATTTTTAATTTGGTAGTTGATATCTTCTCCAGATAACTTTAGCAGTCCTATTAAAATGAAAACCTATATTTAGTTTCTGAACGTTCCTCCTGAGAAGAAAAAAGTTTACTTTTTATATAGATCAATGTGAAGATCAAGATGGGGACATAGGGGGCAAATGGGTGACACGGGCTAAATATAAACCAGCCTTTCTCTAGATAGTCCATCCTTGAACATGGTCATATATTAAATTTAGCCTGGATTAACTTTTAGTTAGCAAACAGACAATGAACCAGTTGTAATGCAACATCTGTTCCTAGACCTCACCCACTATGAACAGAATAACCTTTACAGACATAAAGCTTCTGACAGGAAAGGTATATGCATGTTTCTTTTCCTGTACGTTTCCGTAGCCAGCCAGCGAGACTAGTCCAGAGGTATTAGTCAATCCAGTAAAAAAGAGAATAGATTAGAATAACAGAAAAGAAGAATGTCAAATATGACTTTTTGATATGTGATATTTGATGTAACAATGACACGAGGAAGTTCATGTTTGTCATGGAATTGTCAAAGGGATCAAACTAGATCTTGAAGGGTTGTGAAAACTATTAAGGGAGGAGGGGGGCAAAAGTTGAAATTACCCCATGGGAAACAGCTCTTAAACTTCCGTATAGGCATCATAAAAGAGTGAAAAGAAAAAAAAGAAACTATGAAGCCAATTATTAATAGTTAAACTAATGAGATGGTGTGAGAAACTTGATATCAATTGCATTAATTCTTGGTCCCCAAATGAATCATAAAGTCTGTCAATTGCAAAATTTCAATTGATTGCAGGTGTGATTTTTCTGATTGTTTGCATATTAGTTTTAATTAATTTAACTTCTGAATTTTGTAATTGATTGCGAATATTCCTTGCAACATCCCTCTTAGCTCGAAATGGAGTCATATCATGCCTGTTTTCAATACTTACAAGCATGTATGGTATCGATTTGGGAAAATGTGATACAGGCTCAAGAAAAAAAGGACAGAACTTCTTTTTACATTGGAACACTACCGTGTGTCCACTCGAAAATCAATCTCGATACAAAATGCATTTATGCACGGTAGGTTTTATACTATTCCCAGCTGCAGCCATTTTGTTGGTTTCGTCTTACAGGGAAAACTTGTTCTAGTTTTGAAAATGCATGCAGCTCTGGTAGACAGTCAATACCATTTGAATAAAATGTTTCACATGGCCTTTTCTTGTGTTTAACCCTTTCTCTGCCACGTCAAGCAATACACCATACTCTACATGTATGTGGACTAAGGGTGTGTTCAATGTCGGTTTCCAAATTTAAACGGAAACATGGATCATGATTGAAAACGTGATTACAAAACGCAGATATAACGAGAAACAAAGGGTGTGTTCAATGTCCACTATTCCCGGTCGTAAAAAGTAAACGTCTTTCAAATCATGATTCGGAGAAAAATTTAAACATCGAACAAGATGCATTTGTAAACGCGATCAGCTCAAATTTACGACCCTGAGCATCGCGAATGCGACATTGAACACAATGGCGTTTTGAAACATCTTTAAATTTGCTCTCGCAGTGGAAGCCTACACAAACAGGTGCCAGAACTGACCTTTCTTGTGATGGTCAAACTGAGCACTAAAGCTGCGCTAACGAATGCAGGAAATTTAAAGACGATCAACATACAAATGGTTTTATATTATTTTTTGACACTGAACGGTGTAGCGCTGATCGTGTTTGTGTTTTGGAATTGAGTTTTCAATCATGATTCATGTTGCTGTTTAAATTTGAAAATCGACATTAAACACACCCTAAGACTAAGATAATACAGTATGTGTCTCATGAAAACTAAAGAAGAATACAATGCTTTCAAACTCCTACCATCACAAAAAATATAAAGATAATCTGATATTCTTCTAATGTGAAAGCAAATTACTAATTATTTCCTGTTTACTTTTGATTACATTTTCGATGTATCCCTGTATGGTTTACCCCTCTTTTTTAATTCAAATCTACTTTTAGTTGGATGGAGTGGGGAGGGGGACCAATTGTGTACTTTGTTTACACTTGATCAAAGTTATGATAGTTTTAATATATGGAGAAATTGAATAACTTTAATTTTCGGTCAATATTACAAAGATTGAATCCACCATGGAAGACGAAAATAGCACAAAACTCACTAAAATTATTATCCTGCCGTTTTTCTCCAAACACCTTGATTTTGCTTCCAGAATGGAAGGGGTCCTGATGCTACGCTCTCAACTTTTTCATATTCCATGCCTCCATTTCTATGATTTAGATTAGAAAATCAATTCATTATTAGGCCTATTGTAGGAAAATAAGAAATTCAAGAGAATAGAACTCTATAATTGCAAATTGTTGTGATATTTTCTACTTTTGGAGATTCATTGCAACCTATTTGGACTTTAAAAAAAGTCACAGTTTTAATGTGTTTAGTGTAAATTTTCGCCATTTTATGTGTAATTGGTGGTGTGTACTTTAGGAACTAGTACCCTGTGATTTCCCTGTAGCATAATGGTACAAAAGTTTTTAGTTCACTCCGTAGTTGTGAGGTCCCATAAGTTTTGCAAAGTCTCCTTTCAACTGACTTTATGTCAATGTTGGTTTGAAGGAAATGTCACATTAAGTAACAGAGGTGTTACTATAAAAGCATATTATCAGGAAGGCCACATGTTAAGCTAACATCCTTATTGAGAGATCTTCTCAACCTTCCATTTCTCCTTCCTTAAAACCCATCGCCTTCCAGAATTGTTTTTTTTTACCTATTGCTTTGAAGGCAACAATGGGTACTGTATGTGCACCCCAGCTTTGCCAAATTCAAAGTTTGCCAGTCGTTCACTCATAGATACAAATCAAAGTTAATCAATTTATTGAAACAAATAAAAATGCATTTTCAGATTACCATCACATCATGAGAGAAAAATAAACAAGAAATAAATTGGAATATAAAATGCTTCAGATATTGTTCTTTTTACTTAAGATATATCTTTCTCATTTCTTTCCACTTTTCAGGAAAAGGTCAGTGCCAAAGCGCCGCCCGAACAATACATCGCAAGGATTCGGAAAGTAATGGAGCCGGGGAACACGTCCAAGGTCGGTAGTTTTAAGGTATCAATCGCATTCCCGAGCAGTCCTGTTCAATATTTACTACCCGTACCTCAACTACGTAAACCACTCTTGCTAGATAATGAGTGGTGGTTTTGCGTAGGCTTGCTTTATATAAGCACGGCTACATGTACAGTCCCCTTTGTATTGGTGTGGCTTTTACGTTTGTGGTAAAGTATATGGGTGAGATCGCATGCTAGCAGACGTCTGTCTGTCTGTTTGTCTGTCAGTCAGTCTGTACTCGTCTTTATGTTTCACATTATTTACCCACTTGCTAGCTTTTCTTGCATTCCATGGATCGTTGCCAACCCAGCCTCTGGTTTCTGTATCTTTTCTGTTTATTTTTGTTTTCACTATGATATATATCCTCATGTAACCCAAGCATGTTTCCCCTAACTTATTTTGTTACCCTAATAATACTTTCTCTATACATATATTTTGTGTTAAATTTTAATACATGGTACTCTTTAAAAGTCTTCATTACACTTAATATACATTGGCCCGTATTCTGAACGCAGGTTTAAATTAAACCCTGGTTTAAAGTTGTGGTTTAACTATGGAGAGCCAATTGGGGCAAAAAGTCCCTAAAAGGAACATCCAAATTATTAACTCATATGACACTTAAATTGTTCATAATTGTCTGGGAATGATAACTGAAGTATTTTTCTTCATTATGAAAGCAAAAGGAAACAAAATATTAAACATAAGAAATATACAATATAAACATATTTTTATTTTATTTTTTGGCTCCCTATAATTTTAGCACAGAGTAAGACCGCGGTCTAAGTTAAACCTGACTTCGGGATACGGGCCAGTGTGTTCATCTTAGCACTTATTTATCAATTAACCAACCAACTCTTAATTAGTAGTCACATTATCATCACAAACAAATATTTACATGTATAGATCTTGAAATATCCTTCTCTTTTGTTTATATATCATACTCATCCAAAGATAAACAAAAATCTCATAGCCCTCACTGACACATTGTAGTTATCAAACTCTCTCACTGCAATATTGTACTTTGAATATTTTTTTTTAAATTGATATTATTCTCTCCTTGCTAAAATGCAATTTGATTATCATTTGACAATTATTGTTATTATCATTTATTGAACATGATTATTAATTTATTATTGTCATTTATACTGCCCTTTTCACATTAGACTCAAAGTGCACACACTGAATTAAATTGTGTGCAATATTGTAATCTCAAAACTCATAGTTACTTTTTAAAAATTTGTGTTTTTTTTTAAAAAGAAAACAGCATTGCAATTATTTTTCATGTAAATATTTCAAAAGTACTACCACGGTATTAAACCCTTTTAAGAACCCTTATACATTTGAACACTGGCCATTCATATTAATCACATGGAATGGGAGGAAATAGATAAATCTACTTATCTATATGGAGTCAGATACAAGTAAAAGCAATCTCCATTAAGGATCAAGGCAGGATTAATTCCAGGTCCTACGGGCCGTCGGGGGCTTATACTTGTGATTAATATATTGGTATACTAATCGGCTGACTGGTCAAGCAAGAATGCCCGCCTCATGGTTCATTCAAAGCAGTATCATCAATCAGGAGTTGTCAATGATATCGGTAATAAGTACCAATGACTTGGAGCCGAGCAGGTTTTATGGCTCATTTTGATATGGAATTATGACTTTATTTGATGAGAAAACAAATTATTGAAATCATCCTTAAGAATTAAGGAAGACAGTGCCTTCACATATAAAAAGGGATGTAAGGCCTTTATACCTCTGGTTTAAAGACAAATTCAAACTTGAGAAAACCCATAAGAATATTTTTAAGATGTAATGTTTTTTTTTATAATTGTTTTTCACAGTTACTCCACAACCCTACCCTGTCAGTATAAAAACTCAAATTTATTTCGTAAGGAATTGCTAAAAAATTCTCTGTGTTCCAAGATGTAATGTTCTTTGACCCATGGGCAGATATATTATTTGAAGGGTGGCTTTTTTTTTTAAATTGCTCACTCAAAGCCCTCATCCTATTTCTTCGCTGCACCCTTTGTGCTTTTCAACTGTTGAAATACATGAAGTAAATTGGCCATAACGGTCTACATGAAAGAGCCCTGTCATTTTGACAATCCATCGATTTCCCATCAAAAGCCTCATGACTAGTAGAAGTTCTCGTCAATGATTTTAAAGTTGATGTTATGTAGGTAACAAGCAATGTGCCTGTATGTTGAAGCATAATCTATTTACCTTATATTGAAGAAGCCCCCCCCCCTCCCCTCCCCCCATCCTCGCTGTGTTTTTGCCATAGGCCATTGAAAATGTTAGTAAATATTGAAATTGGGGTGATTGACTATGGGCCTGTTATAGGAAGACTAAGTAATACCATTTACATGTAGCCTTTTCTACAGACTCTTTCTCAAATAATGACATAAAACATTATAACATGATGGTGTAAGTGATGAACTATCAGACTGTCCTATGGAGACAAACTGTTATTTCCTGTCTTCCCAGACTCCTTTGGGAGTAAGAAGACCCAGGACTGTTGGAGCCTGGAGCAGAATAGTTTCATGTTTTGGGATATCATTTTTCATGTAAAAATACATGTTCTTGCGAGGACCTCTTTCATTTCGGCGATAAGAATGTTCCCAAACTGTCTCAAATGAAACATTCCAAATTTTCACTTAAAGTGACACTGCACCAACACTTTAAATGATGCCATATTGGTGTACAATCAGACAAGATATAATGCATCCCCCATTTATTCATCTTGTGTCACCTCAGAGCTTGATTTTAGTTTATTATTTGAATGATACTCTACTTTGCCTAATATATTGCCTAAAATAGTTTTTAATACGAAAGTAATACAATAATTTAGCTGAACTAAGAATAATGACAATTTTGTGGTGGAAAACGATGTTGCTTAAAGTCCTCTTTGGCTCCTAGCAACTGCATTTGTTTGGTTTTGTGTTGTTTAGTTTTGTTTTAATTTGTTTTGTTTGTCATTTTCAGAATGACAACTTGTATAAAATGCATTAATGAGTTTGAAGTAGTCGTGAGAAACGTTTCCTCTGAGAGACAAGAGGTCACGTTTCTATTTCTCTGTGTGGGTTGGGGTTTCCTGGCTTGGTAAAAAAAAAAGATGATCAAGGATAGGTTCTTTCTTTATGACTGCATATCTATCAAAAGAATTCGAAAAGAGATTTTGAAAGGCAGACAAGACACTTAAGAAATATTAGTAGTAATTAAACGCCACACTTCATCTTTAGATACATATTTTTTTCACCTTGTTTGCCATTTACATGTAGTTACTAGTTAGGCCCTACTACATATTCAATCTGCACCGAGCAGTACAATTTGCTAGAGGGTATTTAACTTTCTGATTTTACTGATTATTTGAAACAAAATTTATTGTAGAATTTGTTTCTGTAATGAGCATCATATCATTCTGAATTTGTTTGATTCATTTCAATTTGATATGAACTTATACATGTATTTATACATTTATTATGATTTCTCTAACTTTAACATTTACATTTGTTTTATTATTCATATTGGTCTACATAATGTAGTTGATATGATTTCACTAATACACAAACTAATGATTTCCTGAAATTATTAATTTTGATATGTCTCACCCACATGTACATGTATCACCAACATTGCTTGATGCTAATTTTCAGGGAATCATTAGTTTTATATCATACCCTATTACAAGTGTTTCCAACCAAGTATATTAGGTCTTTCGGTATCGGTATCAATTCTGAAGTCATTTAAGCACAGTATCACCTTTCTGTATCAGTAAATGAAGAATTTTTGTATTTTCTATTATCAGGATTTTAAATGAGTACTAATAAAAAATTGTTCTCTTAATGCATATACTGTAGACGAGACTTGCCCATGATAAATTTCATCAAAAAAAAAATCAAAGGACAAGTCCACCCCAACAAAAAGTTGACTTAAATAAAAAGAGAAAAATACAACAAGCATAACACTGAAAATTTCATCAAAATCGGATGTAAAATAAGAAAGTTATGACATTTTCAAGTATTGCTTAATTTCACAAAACAGTTTTATGCACATCTTGGTCGGTATGCAAATGAGAAGACCTATGACGTCATCCACTCACTATTTCTTCTGTATTTTAATATATGAAATGGTTCAGTCATTTTGGTCCTTATTGTCAAATTTGTAAAAAATGAAATATTGTATAATTCAAACTATAAAAAACAAAAGAAATAGTGAGTGATGGACATCATCGACGGACCCATTTGCATGTCACATTTTGAAGTTTCGCTTATTTTTCACAAAACAGCGAGATGCACAACTCAGTGACTCACTGAGTTGTGCATCTCGCTGTTTTGTGAAAAATAAGCGAAACTTCAAAATGCCATAACTTTTTTTATTTTACATCCGATTTTGATGAAATTTTCAGCGTTATGTTTGTTTGATTTTTCTCTATTTATTCAAATCAACATTTTTCTGGGGTGGACTTGACTTTTAATGAAATGGAGAGCTACTCAAGTGATGAGTTTACGGTAGTACTTTTGTTTGCTTTCTTTGCACAAATACATTGCATGGAAATCATGCAGGAATGCGTGAGGCAGCATTCTGCAATCGAGAGTAACACCCAAACTACGCTGGTATTTCTGTTGATGATTAATTTAATCAAATTCTACAGTTCCACTTCTTTGTATCTTTATTGATACATGCATATTTACATAGATATTCATAATTTGTAATTCCTCTCCTTGGTTGGAAACCTACAGTAAATAGGGCAGTGGCGTATCTACGGGAGGGGAAGGAGAGCCTCCGGGGCAACTGCTAAATTTGCACCCATTCCAAGCTTTCATGCTTCGAGGCAAGTGCTTAAATATCCCCCAGCATCACATGAATGTGACACTTATTGGTATGCATTACACTGTAAATATATTGGGTAGAATTTTAACCAGCATGAGGGTTGTTATGTGCCAACCAATTTTGGGCAGTATTTTACCTAATGCCAGAAGCAAATTGTCCAGTAAGGTTAAAAATTAGCAGCAATTACTTTAGAATGGGTGAAATTTTCATCACACTGGATAAAAATGTTGGTTGGACACATAATTACCCTCATGGAGCATTTTTACCCAATATTTTTTGGAGTGTAGAATTGTGCTACTTTCAACTTTACTACACTTGAGGAAGATGGCCACCTGATTTTTTGTCTTTTCTTTTAAAAAGAATCCTTTCCTCCACTTCTTCATACCCCTTTTAGAGTAAGGCATGGGGCATATGCGCCCCCTGCCTTCCCCACGATACGCCACTGAAGTGAGACACATATTTTGAGTGATAATGAAAGTGTAATGTGTACTAACTCTTGATTTGGGGGCCATTTTGTACCCTTACAGAGAACGAGAAGAAAGATGTTTGATACGTCAACGCAGAATCTTCGGGACCTGGAAATCTCACTAAGAACAAACAACATCCAGTAAGTATATGAAAGAGTCGGCTTAGGCAATAAAATAGTTCATAACCCGACCCACCCTCGCAAAACCTGCAAATTTGTATTTTTTATTATATTCAATTTTGGAAGAAAGGAGAAAAATGTGCCGACCGACACAAATATTCTTCTTTTTTTTTTACAGACTTTTAATAGTCAATGAAAATTGGCAAATGGGGAGATAGCATAGGCGGCGCAAGTGGGGGGGGGGGGACCTGTCCCCCCTAAATATGATCCCCCCCTAAATTTTAAGTTGATAAAATTTTTTTTGTTCTTGCTTGCTTGTCAAAAAAATGTGTTGGTCCCCCCCCCCCTGACCTAAAATTAAGGTTGATAACCTTTTTTTTTTTTTGCTTGTCAAAAAACTTTGCTGGTCCCCCCTTAATTTTTTGGCTTCTGCCGCCAATGGGAGATAGAACAGTGTCCATATTGTAAGCGGATGACAAATCTCAATCTCAACAATTTATTTTGAAGCATTCCTAAAAAGAAATATAAAATTTTGAAAATACTGCCAGACAGTCTCAAGTTTTTCCCTCTGTTGCAGCAATTTTTTTTTTTAAAGGCCTAACATCGAGGAATGGTATAGGGAACGCTGCCTGCATTGTAGCTGACTGTTAGAATTCGGTTGCAGCTTTGATTGGATTCTTTATAGTATTGTCTGACGAACTTGCTCTTTATACTAAGTAAGAGCAAGTTTGTCAGACCCATCCCTCACCACCTCCATCTAATGGTTGTGAGCAGTATCTACATGAGTTAAGATCAATATTAAAGCTGTGATTGATCGCAACTCAAGATAGAGCCTTTACTTTCTTGTGACAGACTGCCTGTAGTTGGTTTTGGCTTTGACATGATAATTATCATTGTGAGTAAGAGCGAGCTTGTCAGACCCATCCTCGTCGCCTCCCTCTACCGTGTAAAAACTAAAAACAGTATCCACACGAGTTGAGATCAATCTTAAAGATGTGATTGTGATCTGAATCGATCGCAACTCTTCATAAAAGATAGAGCCTTTAGCCCTTTACTCTCTTAATTGTGACAGACTGTGGCTTTGACATGATAATTATCAGTGTGAGTAAGAGCAAGTTTGTCAGACCCATCCCTCATCACCTCCATCTAATGGGTAAAAACAGTATCCATGTGGACTACAGACACCTACAAAAGTGAACTGCGGTTTTCTTCTAAATGTTAGAGTGTGATGAAAATTGTAAAGCAACTTTGGCGTGACATTGGCGCACTCATGAGTCCTACTCATGATCTGGATTTGGGGCATGAATCCTTTGTGATGAAATACTCAAGGAAATGTGTCAAGAAGGAAATGTATTTGAACAAAAAATTATAATGATGATACTTTTTGGTCTCTTGATATGACCACATATGCGTGTTGTCATCATTGCCTTTTGTTTTGAAAATGATAACATTTATTCTGGCATCTCATTGTCACACCTTTGGTAACATATTCATCACAAAAGATGATTCAGAGATAAAAGTGTCTGAAATTAACATTGAATTCTATTCTCAGGACATCAAGAATCTGTTGAATTAGAAAATCTTATTGACGTTGACAAATATAGGGTCTATCAAACAATTTTTTAGAAAGTCTTTATAGATAGATTACATTTTGAATTTTTTGGCAGTTTTAGAGGATCTTGGCTCAATACAATATGATGGAGTCCAAAACGGTTTCTGAAAATCCATTTGCAAAATATATCTATTGAATTGTGACAACTACAGAAAGATTATTTTCAGGAAGCGTGATCTTTATCCGATCTAAATCTATATAAATAAAACTATTGCTGTATTGCCAACGGTATTTGGTCATGGGAAGTATAGTCTTACAAAGGAATCATGATAAAAATCTCCATTGTGTTGAAAGAAGAATAAAGAATTTGTCAGAAAGGGAATCAAAATATACCATTTACTGAAAGTCAGGACTAGAAAATCTGACCTTACAATTAAACACATAAAAATGAGATCATACTATATTTGTCAGTTACAAAATAGTTTTCAATATTCAGTTTGTATGCATATGCAGGCCTGGATATATGCGAAAACTTCATTTAAGTTTAATAAAGATATCATTTAATTCAGTAAAATACCCATCTTATGACATTTATAGAAATAAATGGAGTCTCTGAACAACCATCATTTTATTGAAAATGAAATGCTCCATTGTATGGGGCAATCATCATAAAGCCAATAATTTCCTTGAACTCTTCTGCCATCATGTCTGTGGAGTAGGTCTTTTTGAAGAAGGGAATTCCAATCGGAATGTCATATTAGGTGGTTTCAAACCGCCTCGATCACAAGAATCCCCGTTAAATTACGAGAACTTTTTTAGGCTGAAAAATACCCATTAATTATTCCTGCATTCACACCGCCCTGAAACATACCCTTCGGGATAAGTTCCTGAAGTTACGAGCATGCGCAGTATGGTCTGATAAGCAGCAAGGCGCGAAATTCAAAATTACTAGCCCAGCAGCAACCCATGCACGGCGCCGCACCCAACGACACGCTGGGCTAAAAGTTCCCGTAATTTGCTTTCAGACCGCCAAAATACCCACGACCTTGGAAAAATCCCCGCGAAAGTTCTCGTAATTTCGCCAAGTACCTACTATTTATCGGGTATTTTCTTTCGGGGATATTACGCGTAGTTTGCTTTCACACCGCCAAAATACCTGGTATTTTCTGATCGGGGTAAATTTCCCGATCAGAGAATACCTGGAACTGGCGAACTTCGAGGCGGTCTGAAACCACCTATTGAGTCGTCTTTTGTTGGCAGTAATGAATAGGGTTTAGCTGTCAAATGCTGTATCATTAGTCATTACTATCACAAGGCAGTGACAGTGCTGATGATACATATTTTGCTCAACACCATCAATATACAATATCATCAGTTGCTGATTTTGGTTTATGGTTGACTGACTGTAAATATAAAGGTGTGAAGCAAGATTCCAGAAATATACGTAGATAGAGCAGGACAAAAAAATCGTGCTAAATGAATCAGACTTTTTCACTTTGATGATATGTAAATAATTAAATAGTTTTTAAAAAGAGATAGATAATTGATGTTCACCGTAGACTGTTTTGAGTGGCTTGGGAAACACAGAAAGCTATTCCTCCCAGCATGATGGTATGATATTGTGACAACTATTTTATCGTAAACATATTGATATTTATAAATCACTGCTATAGGCCTATAAAAATAAGTCAATTTCTGTTTGACCTAAATGTTTGCAATTATGATTACATCAGTAGATTGAAAGATAATTTTCATCATGCATCCTGGACAGATTAAATTTGTTGTTGTCTATAAAATCTAGTTTTATTTTTATTCAAATATAGGTGAATCCAATTTGTCTCGTTTCTCTCTATGCACATACATTGATACTGGAACAGTATCCTAAATTTCTTTGCTTCAACATAGCTGAGAGCTGACTAATTTAGTGAAGTCCTTGTTGAATGTTTACAAATGAGATACAAATGAGAATAATTGTGGATGGACATTTCAATTGAATAAATGCCAATATTTGCTTGCTCCTGGCTGCCAGTGAAGTGTATGACATGATTAAATGAATTAACCGGGGCCTCTCACGACTTGACGGATGCACCTTGACCAGGGATGAAATTTTTTTTTTATGACAGTGGTCAGCGGTCACTGTCGATGTATCCTTTCATAATAGAATCTAGAAAGAAACAAGGCTATCCAAGCATAGATGTATAGATGCGGTAAAAAGATAGCTATAGTTCATTTATAATTACTGACCATGACAAATTGTGATGAAGAATTGAAACAAAAATTACAAGTGCCAGCCTGCATTAAAGAGCCAAATTTTATTAATTTATTTTTATATCTTATAGAGGCTTCATGTGGTCAAACAAATTTATTATACATGTAAATGTTGGCCTGCATTTTCATGATAATAGAAGAATAGAATTCCATTGCCATATTTGTAATGTCTGAAAATATAACAGCAAATGGATTTCACCCTTTTTGTCGTGCAAATTGGTCAAGGGCTCCATATCATACTTGACAGTCCTAAAGACTGACCAAGAGTTAACCTTCATCGATGCCAGATTCTTAATTAATGAATAAAACCTAAAACTTAGAGAGAAATTTGCTAGTGCGGTGACCTACCTCAAAGCTTGAACGAAAAGTTGGGCTGATGGAAATGCTCCCCTTTTTTTTCCGGAGGGAAATTGAAGGGGTTGGACTTGGCCCATAATCCCATATTGTGCAGGTGTATAGAGGCTGTGAAGCATCCAAAACATGGACCAGAAAAGCCGGCATTTTCCCAATTGTTACATGGTTTTCACTGCTATTTCGAGCCCAATGTGAACTAGATTTTACTGTGTTGGCGGGGATAAAATCTCCCCAGTGTATGCAATGAAGAACATTCATGGGTAGTATGTACGTGCTGAAGTTTTGACTTTTCTCCACTGTTGATGTTTTTTCCCCCTTATGTCATATTAGTATATTACTTACCGGTAATTGTATGAAGATTATCAAGTATACTCATGCAGTAAAATGACTTTTATGATGAAGCCCACATCCTCTTATTGACTCATAAACCTTGTTTTATGAGTAATTAAGTTGAAATATTACATTTATATGAACTTTGTAAAAAGAATGTTTACTATATAAACCAAAAAAAAAATGCCAAGAAAAAAATAATTTTATAATGATCCTATTTGTAGCAGTATATGAAGAAACCCAGAGTGTTAATTTCAAGAGTCATGAATGTAGGTGTCTTAAAAATATGTCAAAAAATGGGTGACTTTTCTCCGCCCTTGGAGGAGTGCAATAACAGGATCTAGCTGCCCCAGTCTTCATCCATGGAACCTTAATTAGTCTGGATTATGGGCAGGTTCATGAACCTAACAGGACCACATGCACATGACCTACAAGGGTAATGATGTTGATATAAACTTGTTAGACTACATCTACATGGCTTTTGCAGGAGAGTTAAAAGGGTAATAGTTTTGATAGAACCTGGTTAGACTTAATATGATTTTATATTTTATAAGGGAGCTACAAGAGAGCTACAAGCTAACGAGTTTGATAGAAACTTATTAGACCATCTGCATGGCCTTGTGAGAAAGCAAGAAGGGTAATAGTTCTGATATAACCTAGTGAGACTAATGTTAGGTGCCTGGATACAATTTAGATAGATTGTTTGGGCTGTTGGGGATATTTGTGATGGAAAAAATCTTTAGGTTAGCAGTATAATACCCCTTTCATAAACCCAATAAAACCTATCCTCCAATTAGCCGCCTAATAGTAATGCGGATAATTCAATAAAAATTGCGTTCACAAACTCGTCATGACAACTGGACACGCCCCCTCCGATGCGGTTGTGTTGGAAAAGGGTGACCTTGTGACCGCACCATGGCAATTATCCGCATTATTTGGAAATACGTTCATAAACTCAAAATCTTGTCCCGATGCCGCTATTATGCGGATAATAGCAGCATCAGAATAATGCGGATAAATCTTGTCCTCCTGATTTTACGACCATATTATACTGCTATTAGCCGCATAATTGGGTTTTATTGGGTTTATGAAAGGGGTATAAATAATAGTACATGTATCTAAACACTTTTACATTCGCATGAGAGAGGGTGAGGGGGAGTAGGTTTTCTAGTCTTTCTATAAAAGTTTGAAGGAAGGGGTGACAGGTCTAGTAGTAGCTGCTTTGTCATGCTAAAGCTCTTATAAATTCTACTGAAATTAATTGATTAAATGAGGGTTCAATAGGTTGAATATAGTATGTGAGCTTGCTGCCAGGTGCCCACTGCATGCATGTTACTTAGTGAAATATGCTTTATCATGCCTCTGTACTGTAGTTCACCTTATTGGTTCGCTTGGAACTTTCAAAACTGCCATGACCGAACAGCAACTTTTCCATATAGATTTTGTAAGAAGCTACTTTCATCTCCTGCAAACAGTAACTTCAATGTCATGTCTTGCCACACCTAGACATGTTCTTCCTAGTTTATCCCCCATACCCACCCATCTTTCCTCTTAAGAAAATACAAGTAAAGTACACTTCAACGAGGGAATATTCATATCAAAGACAAGCGCTGCCATCCTTGTCGAAGAAAAGTGGAAAGTTGCTTGTACTTTAAAACAAACCACACAGAGTGGAAATAAAATGTACCTGACATAAATAAACCTTAAATGGAGGAAATCACTCATTACATTTTCACAAAATCCCAGGTTTTTAAAAAGCGGAGGCAGCATAGCAGTATTGATGTGTGCTGTAAAGAACTTGGCATTAATGTGAGGTTTGTGAACACATGAATGTGAAACTGACGCTGATTACAGGATTTCTGTTAAAAGGTAGATTAAAACCTCTCACAATTGGTGGAGGTGGTTTATTATATGTGTTGCCCAAGAGCATAGAAAGTACAATTGTGGTTAAAGAACTAAAGAACCAAGGAAGAGGAATGATTTCCAATCAGAGCAAAGCTCTGCACTTTCATTCACAAGAAAGATTTCAAAGATTAATTCCCTTTCCATTATTTGGATGTGGTTAACTGTATAGTTGTATGCATGCTTTGAACATTTATTTGCCCCCCCCCCCCAGCAAATGCTTGATTGCAAAGTTAATGTAAAGTAATTTGACTATTGAAACCCAGGGACAAACATTGCCATTATAGATTATGTAGCTGTAGATTATGTAATAAGTAATTTTTCACTATATCATCTTTTAAGTTGAATTTCCTGACATATCACCAGTCAAGCCATGCGTACAGGCGTTTATGTGACTGATCTATTTCTGTCCTTAACACAACCTTGACGTCCTCATTTATGATGCTTTAGGCCATCTATGCTGATAACTGCAAACTATTAGATTGGTTTTATTGAGAATGTGCAGTCTTAATTTCCTGCAAAATGTCTACAAATCATTGCTTTTCCTGCCTAGCTTGGGGTCAGAAAGGAGGCAAGTGATCATTTATCTGAAAAAAGTGGAAATGGACTGAGTTTATCTCGTTATTTCAGTTTCAACTCTTTGTATCACTTGTTGTTTTGTTTGAAATTCACTTTCACTGCTCTTGTTATTGTTTTTTACTGTTATTCCACATGTAATCTATTACCCCTTTCATAAACCTATCCTCCAATTAGCCGCCTAATAGTAATGCGGATAATTCAATAAAAATTGCGTTCACAAACTCCGAAAATTATCCGCATTATTTTTACCAGCGCCCGTCCTGAAATACGTTCATAAACTCAAAATCTTGTCCCGATGCTGCTATTATGCGGATAATTGCAGCATCAATATAATGCGGATAACTCTGGTCCTCCTCCGATTTTACGACCAAATTATGCTGCAATTAGCCGCATAATTGGGTTTATGAAAGGGGTATTCGTCTCTGCCACTATGTGAAACCTACTCTGAAATGATTAGAAAATTTACCCTGATCTACGCCAATGAGAAATTCCAGGCATTATTGGCAGTGTGAAAGCGAAATACTGATGTAATAATATTTCTGAAAGAAAACGCTCGTGAAAAAGTAGGAATTTTTTTAGAATTATGAGAAGATTTGCATTTTTCCCCAAGGTTACTGGTATTGTCGCAGCGGTGAAATAACTTTTGAATCCTAGTGAGTATACTGGGCACAGATGCTATAGGGAAAGTGGGTCGCTGGCTTGCCCTTAAAGTTTCCCTGAAATGGGACAGGTTCGGGTGGGAAACTAATGATTATCAGCGTATTTGAGGCATGAACAAATTCTTGTTTATTTGAGGGATCGAGTTGGTCCGAAAGCACTAAGGCTGCGTTTATGCGACCTCAAGCCAGAATCATGATTTGAATCATGATTTGAATCATGATTCAAAACACAAACATGAATCACAATATCACAGAATCAGCGTTTAGACGACCTTCATTCCAATGCTGTTTCTCCTCAGATTCGGGCCAATCCAGTGCGCATCACTAGTGCGCAGTTTGACAGAGGAAGTTTTTCGCACGTGTTTCGGCTCTCGAAAAATCTTTTGCTTCCAGAATTCAGTCTATACCTGATTTTGTTTACTTCTATCATATAGGGTCCATATGCTTCTATTCATCTTGTTAGTTTATCCAAAATGGTGTTCGGAAGTGAATTTCAGCGTAGATCCAATTTAGTATTGATACTGTATACTCAACAACTGAGATCATTGTCTGTCCAGTTAATTCATTTACTATAGAACTTGAAGTTGAAGACATGACCAATAAATGAAAAGTAGTGGACGATGCGATGACCAACACATAGCTTGAACATGACAAGAAATGCATGCGTAGTACATATTCATGTACATACAGCGCATTGAGCTAGGCAAGAGTCAAACCGAAAGTAGCCCGACACAACAGTGAGGTCATAGAATCATGATTCAAATCACGATATCGTTTATTCGAACATTTTCGTACGTGATTCTGCAGAAACGTCTTTCCAAACGCCCCTTTTTTCGTGTTTCATGTTTGTGATTCTAATCATGATTATATTCAATTTCGACTAAGGCTGCGTTTATCCGACCTCAAGCCAGAATCGTGATTTGAATCATGATTGGAATCATGATTCAAATCACAAACATGAATCACAATTACTACAGAATCAGGGTTTAGACGACCTTCGTTCCAACGCTGTTTCTCCTCGGATTCGGACCGATCCAGTGCGCATCACAGTGCGCAGTTTGACCCAGGAAGTATAGGTCAACGTTGGACACTTAATTGGAGGTCGGCGACGTACATGTGATGTGACAACGTGGGGCGCGCGCCTTGGCAAGAACCGGAAATAGCTCGACACAATGACGTCATATAATCATGATTCAAATCACGATATCGTTTATCCGAACATTTTCGTACGTGATTCTGCAGAAACGTCTTTCCAAACGCCCTTTTTTTCGTAGTTCATGTTTGTGATTCTAATCATGATTATATTCAATTTCGACTAAACGCAATCGTGATTCTGCAGAATCGTGATTTGAATCATGATTGGAATCATGATTATAGGGTAAAAAAGTGGCGGATAAACGCACCCTAAACGCAATCGTGATTCTATTTGAATCATGATTCAGATCATGATTCTAGGGTAAAAAAGTGGCGGATAAACGCACCCCTAGTGAGATTTTGAGGGTCCTTAATGGCTAGGCTATTATTAAGCAGACCTTATTCTTGATGAGATGTAATACTACATGACATTTATTGTAACTACTTAGTCTCTAGATGAAGACCCTAGATTAAAGAATTACTCAGAAATATGATTCAGTGTTACACTTTGCGTTGAGCCTATAAACTTGGTATGGTTGTGGAATAAGTTTTGAGATTGGGGCTTATGCCTTTTTAAATTGGGTGGTGTAGTCTCAAAGTTAAGACTCTGTTGTGGACAACACATGACGATAGGTCTGCACGATTAAACTACCAAAGCCCAGACTTCATTCTGCTGTAAAACTTTGCAACATCATGTGACCTCATGATCACCTGATATTAATTGAGCTGAAATTTGTGAGGAAGTGCCTATGAAAACACTGGCTGCTTGGTCACACCGCTACGGCGCAAATTAAAAACCGCTTATCAGCCGACTGACAGATGGTGTATAGTCTTGGTTGACCAGTCTGTTACATGTACGTCTTCATTGTGGTGATGATTCCGGGAAAATTTTTGTATGAGTGGTTAGACTTCTTTCCCCAGGTGTTATGATGGAAAGTGGAAGAAGGGAAAGGGACTGAGCAAGATAGGGAGGGGGACAGCGACGGGCAGACTGACAGTGACAGACAAGAGAGAAAGACAGAGAGAGAGATAGTCGGGAGGGGTGAAGAAAGAGATAGGCCTATATATTTTATTGTAACAGCTAAAATTGATTTGATCGAAATTTAATTCTCATTGTCCTACTTTGATGACAAACATGAATTTTGTCTTCAGAAGCTAGCCAATAATCCATCAAATCGATTACTAGTATTCTATCTAACATTGACTCGAGAAAATTGGCATGCATGAATATAATTCATATTACACAAAACACCTTGCGACAAAGTCTAGTTTGGTACCCTCACAGAACAACAAAGCCCTAGGGTCAAGCCTTTCACTTCCAAACGCCAGGCCACAAGAAGGTGGCCCAAAATAGCGAGATCTGTTTGATACAGTCAAGTACTGTGCGTCATTCTTCGCTGTCAAGTGTATTGAAAAACAAAAATCATTCTGTTGAAAAGGAGAATGGGGATAAGTGAAAGAGATAATTGTTGATTTCCCCTTTCTGGAATAGGGTCTTGAGAGGGTGTTTTTTTTTTTTTTTGGGGGGGGGGATTCTCTTGGACATAATTGTGTCTGGCCAACCTGGTTGAAATTGCAAATTTCCAATTGCAGTTTGAGATTGATTGCAAATAAAATATTTTCCCACTTTCCCCTCAGTAATCCCATTTTCTCTTCTAGATTGTCCAGAAGTAAAACATAATTACTTATTTACATTGAATCGTTGTTAAATGTTGCCAATTTACTCCTCTCTCTTCTTCACAGATGGGTACGGGAGTTTTTGAACGAGGAAAACCTTGGTTTAGATGTCCTAGTTGAGTATCTTCAATGGCTGAATAAAACTATGACGTAAGTAATCTCCCTTTCACGAACACTAATCATTTTTGTTGTTGCCCACAATATATATTTCTTTGATAGATACATATTCTATGGCTTGCGGGCACAGTGCCTGTCAATGAATGTCTCTTTTTTCATGCTGTTCAACATATTCAAACATGTTTTATGTTCATCTGAAGCTGATCAAGACACTCATTTCATATAAGAAATGAGTGAGGGAAGTTTGGACCTTTTGGCAAGATTTCAGGGGATTTTTTTTATACATGTAATTGGTATTTTGGCAAAAACAGTGAATCAAGCCAGGCCTTTTAAAAAGAAAAATTATAATTTTTGGGGACTAAATTCATGCAGTTCATAACTTCTATCTTCCATTTTTCTTGCATCTTCCCACAGAAGTGAATGTGTACTTTAGACAGATGAGAAAAGCAAACGAAACAGTTTAGTGTTATATGGCCATTGTATTTGTTGTTTTCCTTTTATCTCCTTGAACAGCATTTATCAGGTCCTTGCACTGATTGCCATTTTGCAAAGCTAATTCATCTTTATTGCAGCTTGTAGATTCAATCTTGATCCATGTAATACGATCATGACACAAACAGGCCTATCCAGCCAATAAAACCGTATGTGTCTTTGCATTCATTACAAAGATTAGCAAGAGTTATCCGATCTTGTTCCCGCTAATCATCCAAATGCCAAACTGGTTCTCGATTTCCTTTCCCCCAGGCACGAGGAACATCTAGAGACGCTACCGCCGAAGCAGAGGAGCTCGTTGAGCGTCCGAGGGTCGCGGCACGGGAAGAAGTTCTCCATGCAGTCCCATCTAGCCATCACCAGAGACGACGTCCATGTTTGTATTATGTGCTGCAGAGCAATTATGAATTTCCAGGTAAGTTTTCCTGTCAGTAGAAAGACTCTCGCTACCTCTAAAGATTCGACATTCAAAGTCGATCTACCCCCGGGCTTTTCACTAGGGTTTGTGTCGGTGATCTCATTGATAAATTCAATCTCAGCCAATCAGATACAAGTATTACAGTAGCTTGTAACAGTTGAAAAGTACCCCATTGAAAGACACATGAATGTCACTTCAAGAACTATCCCTTAATGAAAGCACATCTCTCAACAATAGAATACCTCCACATGTATATTAAAGCCATCATGCTGTAAAGAGTGAATTCTTTTCAATGTGTTGGAGCACTATATACTTCAAGAATTTCCTGTTTGAAAAAAAAAAAACCTGTTTAATAAAAAAGTGTTGAAGTTTGATTGGGACAATTTTGCATTGAAAAAGAAAGACGTTAATCATTTTTGAAGAGTTTAATTTGGCTTTAAAAAAGTCTACTCTGTACTTTATTATTCTTTTTGAGAGCTGTAGTTGTGTTGAAATCAACGTATATTTTATTTCGATTGAATATTTTTTTACTATGTTATTAATTTCTGCACAGATGGTGCGATGACAAATTATTACTCACAAGGAGACAAAAACACATTCAAAATTCCTGTTTTTCATGGTAGATTTGACAATTTTTGCATATCATTATCCCACACATGCACCTTGTTTATTTCATAAACTGCAAAATATGAGATATGCATCCATATAATCCAATTATTATCTATGCCATGTCGGTGCTTTGCCAAGTCTTCACCCTCACCAAAAATGAGCTTTCCTCACTTTCAAAATGGTGCTTGTAGCATCGTTACAGTAATAAGAATAATAGTGAGAAAAATGACAGATGGTTTTCTATTTTCCAGCTTGCGGGTGGGAGAAAAATGGAAGAAAAATTCCATTATTTCATTATAAAGCAATTTGTCTAAAAAGGATTAGATCACCTCAAAAGGAAAAACATGTAATGATTTAACTGGCTGAGTGGTATAATGCCTGCTCTAAAACCTGGTAAAATTCGGAATAATAATTGCCGACGGAGTCAGTCGTGGTGTTATGTATGCAACATATTGGCTGATATATTAAGCCGATTATCAGAATCTCAAAGAACTTGCGATGGGGACTTGTAAAAGATACATGTAGAAGTTATTTGATTCAGACGAATTGTTTTATTTTAATTTCATTTCTGGGGCTGGCCATTTCTTACATGGCTTGATATAATTTTATCAAAGCTTTTTATTTTATTCAGCTTTGTCAATGTTATTTACATTGTATATTCAATTGAAAGTCGCCTTCCAGGCATAACACTGGAAATTTTATCAAAACTGGAAGTCAAATAAGAAAGTTTTGCCTTAATTGACAAAAGAGTTATATGCAAATATTTGCCAACTTGAATTAGATGTATTTTTTGTTTTTCTTTCTTTTTTATTTTCAGTATGGTTTCAACCTGGTTATCAATCACAAAGAATGTATTAATGCAATAGCCCTTAGTCTAAATCATAAATCACCCAGGTAAGTAAAAAACAATTAGAATAAGATATATTACTAGTAATATTAAAATAGATATTAAGTTATATTAAATATTTCAGAGTATCCATGTACTTTTTAATGATGTATATTAGATCAAATGAAATATTCAATATTCAAGTGCATAAAGTTAAATTTGTTGCCCTCAAAATAAAAACAAAATCCATTGTTTGTGGTCCATAACTATATTATCTACACAAAAGAATCTCATTTGTATGGAAACCAGCAATACCACGTTTTTTATCCAGATTCTGAAATGTTTGCCCAAACATACAATACAGGCCAGAGAACGAGGTTAAGATATTGTTGGCAAATTGGTATAAAAAAATAGTAAACAAAGATCATCATTGTATGACCTGACTTGAGCCAGATTATGTGTTTATTGAACTGAATTCCACCTGTTCTATTACTCCGTTAACCTCTTATAAACTCCATTAAACTCTAATTCTTAGTTTTTTTGAGGTCGTTTTTGAATGAGAGAACATTCTTTCATCACTCCCCATGCATGCAATGTGGGATAGTGAGGAAGAGATTTTAGGGTTCAGAGCAGAAAAATATCACAGAATTCTGTCTACTCACCTAACAGGGCAAGATGATGATAAAATCAAATTAGGTAATAGACAGCAAAAACAGGTGACAAGGGAAAAGGAGAGCGAAGATCTTATGTGCTCCTGCCCTCAGAGTTGAGAAAGGCATCTAATCGTTTTGAAGTTGGGTTATTTTTAGAAGCATGGGAAGGTGTTGCACCTATGTTGTGTATTAAAGGCTTTGGTGGGAACAAGCTAGCAAACTAGATGTGCTATCTATCATGTTTTAATATACCATGTGAGGAAAAAAAAACTTGGGACACCTCACAAATCCCCATTTTGAGGAAAAAAATATGCCATGAACGCACTCTCATTATATATGGCTGGAAAGAGTATATTCTCCCAATAGATTTGATACCATATTTATGTGGTATGTGTTAATGCTTGGATTGTCAGTAGGTATTCTTTGCAGTGATGTAAATTTTGATTTGCGCCGAAGTAAGGCATGACTGCGATGAATGAGTCTAGATGCATTATCATGAATGCATTATCATTATATATGGCTGGAAAGAGTATCTTGTCCCAATTGATTTGATACCATATTTATGTGGTATGTGTTAATTCTTGGATTATCCTAATAATCCATAATCCTAAATGAGCTGGTAAACATATTTGCAAATCCCTTTTCAATGAAATTCACTTGAAAATCGATAAACAACTGTAATGTAAATTATTGAAAAGGTGTTTTGAAATGGATTTTAATGCAACTGTTGTAGGATGAGGACTAGTGACTAATTAGAACATCATTGACATCATCATCATCACCATCATCATCATCAGCAGCACCAGCAGCAGCATCATCACTATTATGTTGCTTATTTCTTTCTTCTTTCCTTCCTTTCTCTGATCAGAACCAAAGCCTTAGTGTTAGAGTTGTTAGCAGCTGTATGCCTCGTCAAGGGAGGCCATGAAATCATTCTCAGTGCTTTTGATAACTTCAAATTGGCAAGTATTCAATAATCAGAGCACTCTCTATGTACAATTGTGCTCAAAAGTTAGTGAACACCCCCCAAAAAAATTCTTCTTGCTGAGTGTTGAATGTAGACAACAACACCGCAATGCTTGACGCGCCCCAGAGAAGCAAATTTTATTGTACGTAATGTTTTATCACCTGACACTTCACAATTAAATATCTAAAACATGACAGAAACTCAAACACATTAAATATGTTCATTTTCTGGTGGAGTTCACTAACTTTTGAGAACCACTGTTTACCATGGAAATTGTTATACATACACCTAGAAGGAACATATGATCTGCTGATTGGTGCCACCTTGCGCCATATTGGATACAAGAGGACAAAAGTAAAGGGGGGAGCCCATACTAGCGTCAAGTTGGTGTTGATTAAAGCAGAGAAATAAAAGAAACATACATGTACATCTGAAGAATTGACAAAAGCCCATCCAAGAGTAACAGAGTTAAGATCATGAAAGTGAAACAGGATAGAGCATATGATATATAGTGTTACAACTTTTAAACACTGTAGCATTCAAAAACAATTCCCATATCAAGACATTTTTAGTATCAGTGGGATGACATTTCCTTTTATTTATAATAATGTAGGGCAAAGGTAATGACTGAGCAAAACCTAGGAATACCTTTTTATCTTACATGTAGCTAGTAAAACTTTCAATGAATGATATCCCTCCTTCAAAGAATCTGTTCAACTATACCTGAAGTGATTTTTCTAACATGTCTTACCATCGAGGATATTGGTTTTGTAGGAAATTTAAGAAGTTGTTCAGTGTAACTATTATTTTGTTGTATTATTACATTTCTTATAGGTATGTTGTGAGGCATATAGGTTCCAGAAGATGTTTGAGTACTTCACGAGATACGAAGAAGCAAGTATAGACTTCATGGTAAGGAAATTTAGTATTTCTGACATTCTCTCTGAATTTCCCCTTTGCATACTTGACAAGGATGTGTATAGAACTATCTTGTTTTTTTTGGTGTTATCCTTGTGTTTTTGATGTCTTATTCAATTTGTTCAAATCAACTTATTGTTGAGACGGGGAGGGGGCATTATTGTAATTATAAATGTATATACATGTATCTTATTTTACTTTCAATCTTGATCAAATGTTTACTGTTGTGCTCGTTTTGTTTTTCCCTTTATTTTTTTCAAATCAACTTGTTTGAGGGAAGGTTATATTAATTTTTTTAAATATTGAAAATAGTTTATCATGTGAGCTGGTATATCATTGATTCTTTTTCATCTCATTGTCCTTATTTATTTTTTATCCTCTTTTCTAGGTTGCGTGTATGCAGTTCATCAACATCGTTGTTCATTCTGTAGAGAATATGAACTTCAGATCACATCTCCAGTATGAGTTCTCATGTCTTGGATTAGATGACTATTTAGAGGCAAGTATATGAAAAAAACCCACCTCATGCAACAAGATCTCCTGCAATGATTTTCTCTTTTGAAATATTGCAATAGATCTACAATTGTGGCACAGAGACCACCAACTATTTTTTGCTTATGTGCTGAAATAAAAAGTCTTGTTTTGCTCCAATGAAATTCTTTACAATGATACTTGAGGCATTCTGTAGAAATTGCCTTTTTCTGATCTTTATTTTTCTCATCTTTATTTTTCATTCTTTGGGGGATTCAGTGGTAAAACATTTTATTGGTTAAAGTTTTTTTAATTTACTGTCAATAACTGGGATATATTCATTTGATTTGCTAGTTCATTACGATTAACTTGCAATTTGAATATGATCACAGACGATAATGTTTAAAATGAGATCAATTTTTCATTAACTTGAAGACAGTTCTGGATTACAGTAAATGTACTAGGTTCCTGTATGAATATTTGCATCTGTGATTTGTGATAGTATTTAGTGCATCCATTTTGTTGAATTCTGTTGAATTTGATGAAGCATGTGACTGTATGAGTATCATTTGAATGACACGTTTGTTGTTAGATTATCTTTATTGATTTGTAACTTAAAGAAAAACACAGGGTTGGTTTCACAAAGCTGTTCTTTGATGACTAGTGACCTTGGTCCTGTAATTGTTTCATGAAATGCTCCCTGAATGTCAAAATCAAAAGGGAATTCAGCTTTGATCATAAAATGTTGTTGGAAAGGAGAAAAAATAAATAACACAGAATGGTGAAAGTTTGAAAGAAATTGGACGAGCAATTAGAAAGTTATTGCTTTTTTAAAATTGAGATCCCTAAGACTATGTAGATTTAAAATTGGCAACTGGGTAGGTAAATTATGACAAGGGGCAAGGAGAACTTTCCTAAAGACCATGTACTAAATTATCAGGGATTTGTGGTTTTCGCCTAAGTGCCCATTCCCCTGGGGGCAGAAATAAATCTAAACACAACTCGGGTAGTGTATATCGTTTTATGTCCTCATGAAAGAAAAATATAATTTGAAGTAAAAGAAGAGTAGTCCTTGCCTTACATCACTATGACATCACATATGTGGCCAATTTGAAGTCTCCATGGGTATAGTGATTACCAATTTTTACAGCTTTTAAAAATTCATAATTTTCTTATTGTTTGTCCGATATTGTTCAATCTTTCACCTATCAGCTTGTCTGATTTTTCATTTTCCTCTAAAAACAAGTTTTTATTTTGGTTGGAATCAGTGTAATACAGAATATAAATTAGAACTCAAGAACATATTACCAGACTTGGTCATTTCTGTATAGCTTTATGAAACACTGTCTTGTTTTGCATTTGAAAATGAAGTACTGAACCTGTTTTGTGTTCCAGAAATTTATTTATTCCTAACTGTATTATTATACATTATCAATTGTCTTTCATTCGGTGTTCTAACTTTCGGCCATTTTTGTTTCTCTTCCCTCATTAATTTTTGGCCTGCTTGTGTGATGTACATTTGGCTCTCTCCCTATATCTCTTGTCTCGATTGCTTGCCTGAAAATGCTCTTTACCTAATGACTTCTGCGCTCTCTCTCTAAACGTCCATGGATGGTTTTGCCATCCGTGCTAAATAACCCCATCGGTCAACGCATGTCTGTTTCTTATGTTTCATGTTGAATGCCTCTTCTTTGTAACTTGCATGTGAATGTTGATACTGAATGGCCTGCCTTTGTCATGTATATCTCTGCATTTTTCATCCAAAATGCAAACCGTATCTGGGAAATGACTTTGAATCTGCTTCTTATTCTCCATACCATCCCCCTCCCGCCATGTGTTTCCCCCATCCAACACCTGTTTTATGTGTATCCTTTTCATCAAACCTCAATCCCTCTTTTTCATCTTTTTTTCTTGACATTCAACCCTTATTGTGGCATCTTTGTCTGTTGTGTAACTGTCATGTTTGATGTTTATTTTTATCCATTTCCTCCTATTTCATTCTGGCACGTATTGCATGTATCTTCCTGTTTTCACATGTGACACCCTCACTGCACCCCCCCCCTTCCGCTCCCCACCCTATTTGAAATATTTCCTCATCATTGTGTTAAAAATGACTACCTTTGTTCACACCGCTCTCATATCTGTTTGAAAAAATATTTCATTTACCATTTGTCCTTTCAATGATCCCTTACGCTGCTAAATGTGGATGTTGCATAAAACTCCACTCTAAACTTTGCTCTTTCTGCTCCTCCCTCCATCATGTGTTTATTCTGCCTCAAACCTCTACTTTCTTTGTGTTGCACTCACTTCCACTCCCATGCTTGTCTTTGCTCTGAATTCTGTCTCTCCTTTCGCTATGATTCCATTCTTCTCTCTTTCTTTCATTCATTTCACTCTATCCCTTCATCAAACCACTTTTTTACTCGTCATACACGCTGTTCTATTCCGGTTTCATCCTTCCGACATTAATTCTTCAATCTATTATTCTTTCCATCTCTCTTGCTGCAATGCTTTCCTTGACTTACTGTACTGTTGTCCATCTTATCCTCATTTTTTCCCACCTTCCATTCATCCTTCCTACCTTCCCTCCATCTGCTATGCATTCCTGTGCACATTTGTACTACCTCTATCTCTTACTCATCCCTCCATCCTTCCTCTCTTCCTTCCATCTGCATTGTTTTCCTTCACACATTGGTACTGCCATTCATCTCTCCCTCATCTTGTCTTCCTTCTTCCATCCGCAATTTTGTCCTTCACGCATTTGTATGTCTTCCCACCTTCACTTTATCATTCTTACCTTCTGTTCATCCACAATCCTTTCCTTTGCACTTTGTTAATGTTTTTCACCTCTTTCTCATCCTTCCTGCTCTCTCCTCATGTGTCATCTGCAATGTTATACTCCACTTGTTGTTGCTGTGATCCACCCTTTCATTCTTACCTCCTTTGCTTCATCATTCCTCCTGTCACTTCATCATTCCTACCTTCCCTCCATCCGCACTGCTTTCCTTCACACATTGGCCAAGTACAGCAGAAGCTCAAGACGACGGAGAGTGACCGGCTCCAGGTCCAGATCCAGGCTTACCTTGACAATGTGTTTGATGTTGGTCAACTCATGGAGGACTCGGACACCAAGACCGCTGCATTGGAGAGAGTGGCCAACCTCGAAGAAGCTTTGTATCAGGTGTGTAGTCATGTATTCACTTTCAGTTTAAATTAGATTAATTAATATTCCTTAATATTCCTTAATATTCCTCAGGGATTAACCCTAAAAGGACTGGGCTATTTGAGATGTACATGTATTGAGGACAGGGGGGGGGGGGGGATGCATGATGGCCCCCCTTCTGATCTTGATCTTTTAGGGTTGAACCAAATACATTTCTACATGTACCTTCACATTAACACATTGTATGACATGTTAACAGTGAGCTTCTATTGGCTTTATGTGAGAAAGTAGGCATTATTTACCTCCCTTTTATACTACAATTATGGGCTTATGTGAATGATTCAGAACAAAATTCTGCAACAACATAGAAATTAACCATCGGGTATTATATCAAGTGATATTGCAGGCCGAATGGGTTTTGTCCATGTGGAATGAGACTATCAGGCACATCAACTGCTTGTACATGTATAAAACCAAACGAATTAACTATTTTGATTATTAATTGTCCATTTTATCTCCTTTTTTCCAACAGACTACAGACAGTTTACGGGTCATGGAGGATGCATCGTTAGCAAAGATTGCGGAGCTCCAGATGGGTATTGCTAAAATCAGTAGAGAGTTAGATGTAGTAAAGGTAAATACCATCTTCAATGAAATTTTCTTCATTTTTCATTGCAATTTCTAGTTCTTTTTAGTTATTATTATATGAAGACAGCTACTTCCATAGTTAGAGCCAACAGCTAGTGCCCCCCTACCAAGCAAAACCAAGCATTTTACTTAAAGTGTCAGCACAGGGCCAGTATATCACAGAAACAAAAAAAATTGGTGATTTCACTGACATCTGTTATATGAGACCAAATTCCCTTGCATCTTCATTACCATCTTGATTATTTGGATTGTCCTTGTTTGTCGTCGGTCATCACTACAAACATGTATGCCTTTCTTCCCTACAGAATGAAAAGCTTGAAGCGGACAAGACGATAAAGGTCTTAAAGAGCATCCCGAGGGGTACTGGCAATGGTACAGGTGCTGGTGGTGGTGGAGGTGATGGCATCGGTACTGGTACCGGCGGCGGCGGTGGTGGTACCGGCAGTGGCGGTGGTGGTACCGGCGGCGGTGGTCCTGGTCGTGGAAATGGTACTGGCGGACCCGGCCTTGGTAACGGTAGCATGACGTTAGGACAGGATGATGACTTTCCTCCTCCACCTCCTCCCCCGCCTCCTCCAGCAGAAACCAATGGATCTGGTGAGTTTACATGATCTAAACATAGTGGCCCGTATTCTGAAGTCAGGTTTAACTTAAACCATGGTCTAACTCTGTGCTAAAATTATGGGAAGCCAGAAGTGTCAAAATTTTTATTAAGATGTATGTTTCTTATATTTACTTTGCTCTTTCCTGATTCTTCAATGGTGAAGACAATCATCTTTTTATACTTCCGAGACAATTATGAATGATTTGAGAGCCAAATGAGCTGAAATATGATATCTCTACGGTTAGTGATTTATGTAACAATTTGCTATCCATACTTAAACCACAACTTTAAACCTGAGTTTAAGTTAAACCTGACTTCAGAATACGGGCCAGTGCCTTTATAGGAGTGATCATGATCTGGGGCTCGATTGCATAAAGATTACGAGCATGGTAGCTTTGCCATTACGGTCACGACCATGGAAATCTTGAGTTTGATCTGCTGCTGAACCCTGTTACCATGGTAGTTAGCATTTTGCCCCAAATTGCCATAATAAAGGTGTCATGCAATGGGCCCTTGGTGATATTTTGGGTCATGGGGTTAAATGATAGAAAGTGATCTCAATATCTCACGAGATAAATGGATATAGCCAACAACGAAATCGGTTCTAGATGTTATTCAGTCATTCATTTATGCACATGATAGTGACACTTTGATAAGATTTTATGAAATCATTCAAATTTTGGAAGGTAGATGTGTTGTATATTTCAGGTGGGTGTTTCATAAAGCTGTTTGTAAGATACAAATTACTTTACGCATGACTGGTGATCCTTTCTTGTGCTAAATGATATCCCTGTATAATTGATTTATGACCTAAGAACATGTTCCAGTCATGCGTAAAGTTTTGTTAACTTTACAAATAGCTTTATGAAACACCCACCTGGGAGGTGTTTCACAAAGATTTAAGTATGACTGAAGTCGCACTTAAATGCGTACATGATATGCAACGCGCGATCTTGATAGATACGCAGTAGTGCGCGTCCTCATGGCACGATCTGACCAATGCGGTCAAGCCTTTCGTACAGTACGCAACTCGGTATTTAAGTGCGACTCTAAGTCATACTTAAATCTTTGTGAAACACTTACCTGATCTGGTAAGAGTGAATGCATACTTATATAGATTTGAACTGCCTGCACTTGTGAAGCAAAGTTATCTCCTTTTTAATGGATGTAAATGAAAATGTTTTTCCTCTCTCTATCTCTCTCCTACCAGCACCTCCCCCTCCTCCTCCCCCGCCCCCTCCACCAGGTCAAGCTGGTCCTCCTGCTCCCCCTCCACCACCCATGGGTGTACCTCCACCCCCTCCCCCACCTTCAGGGGCACCAATTCCACCCCCTCCCCCTGGTATGATTGGCGGAGCACCATTTGGATGTGAGTATATACTCTTGAAAATTCATTTGCATCATAATTTTGTTTTTATTATCATAATCAATGTTATTATAACTTACCGTAATCATTATTCGAATTATTAGTTGTTATATCTTGTATTATTTTTAATGTTATTATTTTTATTTATATTGTTATTATATTGTATTATTTATAAGATTGCTCTTACATTTATCATTATGATCATAATCATAGACTATTTAAAAAATATTACCCATAGACTTCTTTACTTGATTATTATATACATGTAGATCAAATAAGATCTGTTTTGATAAAAAAATTACCTTATACATTTAAATTTTTCCATTGATGGCTTATAGTCATTATACATATACTTCACATTTTCTAGCCCTTGTCAGTTTGTAGTTTGTTTGATTGTGGAATACATAATTTTCAAGCTAGATTTATTCGTATTTAAGCAGTTGTAACCGTGAAACACATCATCAAGTAATTTTCTGTATCTTTGTCTTTCTTTGTACTCGCAGCTGTAACAATAAAGAAGAAGATCCGAACCAAGTATCGTCTTCCAGCACTCAATTGGGTTGCATTTAAACCGAATCAGATCGGAGGAACCGTGTTCAGTGAGCTTGATGATGACAGGGTTATGGGGGTAAGTTGTTATTATTTTTTTCATCCAGATATTGACTTCTCATGAGGACACAAAGTTAGAAACTATCGCACCTAAAGTGATCCTTTTCCCCTCAGACTGAAAGTCGATGGGGGAAAAAGGAGGCCTCTAGCAGACCTGCCAACCAGTACGTTTAAGCCGTATTTAGTACGTTTTTGCAACCAAAATACGGCAGTACGTTTTTTCTTTGAAAAATATGTTTTTTTTTTAAACTAAATCGTAATTTATTGAGAAAAATAATCTCTATACATGTGTATGTCTCTATTTCATAAAACGTGCACAAATATGGTTATTAGATCAATGAAATTTCAGGTAACTTGTTTTTTTTTTCAATCATTTTGTTCAAACCAGGGTGAAGATATACACATGTTTTAATGTTTTTTTTTTCATCTGCAAGAGCAGTGCGCATTTTTAGCTTGCATGCAGCTTGAACGCCGCGATGAGTGAGTGCGCCAAGCATTTTATTATGAAATACACTTTTTTGGGGAAAAATACAGTTTTTTTAATCACAGAATACAGTTTTTCATTCCCAGAGGTTGGCAGGTCTGTTCTCAAGATCATTGAGTGGGTAATGGTTTTTTTATTGCCCAGACAAATGAGAAGTCAATATTTGTTTTATATTCCAATTATTTTTTGGAGCAGGGCAAAAAGAAAAATTATCTGCTTTGCCTGAACCGTACAAGTTGATATAAAAGTAATACTTTAATATAGCGTTATCTATCTAGAAATATTCTCTTCCGAGATGCACAAGAAACGAAAGAGTGAGAGAGTTTGGATGAGTGTCAAAGTGCCAATAACTAATACTGTTTGAAAAGATAAGACTTCAGTTTAGATTTGAAGGTCTCCAGTGATGATAAAATTCTGAAATTCAACGGCAAATTATTCCAGAGAGATGGTGCTGAGGCAGGTAAAGCTCTCGCACCATATGCTACACGTGCTTTGGGAGTCTTAAGAAGATGCTGGTTTGATGATTTCAGGCTACCAATCTTGCTTCATTAACTGCGATCCTTTCATTTTCATTCAACAGGATATTGACTTTGACAGCTTTGAGGAAACGTTCAAGACGCAGACGCAAGGCAGCGGTCTGACGGTGACGGACGGTAAGAAAAAGGCGACATTGAAGAAAGAAACCACGTCTCTCCTCGACTCAAACAGGTTACAAAACATCTCCATCATCAGGAGAAAGATTGAGCTTACAACGGAGCAAATCGTCGAAGCAATCAAGAAGTAAGTCTAATATAAAGGTGTTGCAAGAAACTTGCAATTGATCGCAAGTCAATTTCAGGTCCCCAAATCAATCGAAAGTCATACATTTCATTGCAAATTTGCAATTGATTGATGGCCTGTTTCTTGTATCAACTAATATAAATCGATTTGCTTCAGTTAGAATTTACCTACTGTACCACTTATAAATTTGCATCTAAGATTTGCATTTAAGATTAAGCTAAAAACTTACCTACCTCCTATAACTCATTTTATCAATAATGATTTTTTGTTATTTTGTTTTGCTCCCCCCTTCAGATGTGCGCCTTGGGCATCTCTTACGAGATGGATATGGCGCCTAATAAATTGCATTTGTTATTATTATTATCTGAAATTTTCTTGAAGGGGGGGAGTGGTTATCCAGCTAATGATCTGGCCCTTTGCAGAATCGATTGTGATGGATCACTAGTTAACTAGTTAAAAACTTGAATGCGGCGTGCGCTTCTTTGGTTGAGAACCTAAGTTGTGTTTGATTCTTGGAGTTGCATTCAATTTCAGATCTGGATTATAATTTGGCATGTAAAAATAATCTAAAAATACTCAATTTGTCAAAGTTTTGATGTCGCTGGTGTTATTTTTCCTCTCTTATTTTGTTCCTTCTTTTCAATTTTGCAGGACGAATCTCGCTGCTCTTCCGATCGATGCAGTAGAACAGCTTCATAGATGTTGTCCCAAGGATGACGAGAAGAAAGCATTCCAGCAGTATGAGAAAGATAAGAAGCCCATCAATGTTCTCACAGATGAGGATAGACTCATGATTCAGGTAAGAGAGATGGTGAAAGTGATTGATGGATGGGTGGGTGGGTGGATGGATGGATGGATGGTAGGTGGATGGATGGATGGGTGGATGGATGGATGGATGGATGGATGGATGGATGGATGGATGGATGGATGGATGGATGGATGGATGGATGGATGGATGGTAGGTGGATGGATGGATGGGTAAATGGATGGATGGGTGGATGGATGGGTAGATGGATGGATGGATGGATGGATGGATGGTAGGTGGATGGATGGATGGGTAAATGGATGGATGGGTGGATGGATGGGTAGATGGATGGATGGTAGGTGGATGGATGGATGGATGGATGGGAGATGGATGGATGGATGGGTGGATGGTAGGTGGATGGATGGGTGGATGGATGGGTGGAGGGAGGGAGGAAGGGAGGGATGGATGGATGAAAGGATGGACGGGTGGACGTATGAGTGGGTGGGTGGATGGATGGATGGGTGGATGGATTAATGGACGGATAGTTGGATGGATGGACGGACAGACGTTAAAAACAAAATCTGATAGATAAGATATTAGTTTAGAAATAACCCACAAAGCTTACGATATGGGTACATATGTTCTCGCGTTGAGTCTGGTTGAGATACCACGTGAAAAAAATGTAAATGCTTCAATCTAAAATTATATTTATTAGATTTGCACTACAATTCTATCTGTGCTTTCTCAACAATTTTGAACTTGATTTGTTTGTCGATGCAAATCACCACACAGTTCAAACAGCATCACATTTTATGGTAAATACCATGTTTTAATACAATCACAAAAATGTGTCTGACACATACTTTCATCCTCTTTTCCAATATTTGTTTTTGTTTTTTTGCAGCTGTGTAAGGTTGATAGGCTTGGTCAACGTCTTGGTTGTATGATCTTCATGGGTAACTTCACAGATACCATACTTTCTTTCACACCGGTGAGTATATTACAAGTTCAAATTTAGGATATAACAATGTCACTTCTCCCAGTTCATCTTTGATAATCATTGCCTAAACCAAATGTTGGGCTAAGCAGGCACACACACTGTATTTCCATATCCTGTGCTACATGTTTATCTTCCAGACAGCTAAATATAATATTTCTAACTTATTATGTTATCTAATGATCAAACATAAGAACAATTTCTTAAAAAAAGCAATTTCTTCTTTGCAACACATACAAGTATGCAAATATTATAAAGGATGTGCCATGTTTAGAAGAGGTTTCATTTTTCTTGGTACTTTTTTAATTATATCGGTTCCCCTCTTTTCAATCTAGCAACTGAATGCAATTACATCAGCATCGTTATCCATCAAGAACTCGAGCAGGATCAAGAAGTTATTAGAGGTAAATATTCTTCTTTTTATTTTTACTTTAGTATTAATGGTGAAGATGATGATGATGGGTGACCAATTATTGGTAATAACGATGTTGATTGTGGAAATTATGTGGGATGACAAGTATGGAATAGTGGTGATAATCTTGATGATGATGATGATGGCGATGATGATAATTACGATGATTGTGGTGATGGTGATGGCGATGATGATAATTACGATGATTGTGATGATGATGATGATGATGGCGATGATGATGATGATGGCAATGATGACGATGACAATTACGATGATTATGATGATGATGACGAACATGGCGATGACGACGACGATTACGATGATTGTGATGATGATGATGACGACGATGATATTAAAAGATAATGGTAATATAAGTTTTTTTGTTGTTGTCAATTTCAATTGGGAGATTGTATTGACAGATATTGCCAGCCCATAATGTCATATTTTTTTATATAAATCCAGGTTATTCTAGCTTTCGGTAACTACTTGAACAGCTCAAAGAGAGGAGCGGCCTATGGTTTCAAACTCCAAACACTAGATACGGTAAGCTTTCAGTCCTAATTGAGTGTATTCTCTATGTTTTCTTGCTGTGTTGTCAAGATTTCACATGATTGCTATATGCTTATTAAAGAACATACTGCTTATTGTTTTTGAATATTCATTCATTTCCATTTCCCATTGACAAAATAAACCAAAATATTACATGACAAAGTCAAATATATTACACATAAGAGATAAAGCAGTATACAATATGTACATGTACTTGAAAAAATCAGAAAATCAATTACAATATATGTAGACTCATGTGTTAGTTATGAACAGTTTATGAAACAATTTTCTTGAATTCTCTCCTTTGTACTTATTTTCAACCATTGTTTTATTCACATCAATTCTTACAGATCCTTGATACAAAATCAGCTGACCGTAAAATCACCCTGCTTCACTACATCGTACAGACCATCCATCAAAAATTCCCTGATGTCGCTAGTTTCCATGAAGATCTCCAGTACATCGAGAAGGCAGCAGCAGGTTAGAATGATAATAATAATAATGTAGGGTATTTATATTGGGCACATATCCACCTTGTTAGGTGCTCAAGGCGCTCCTATATTACCCGGCTAAGCTAGGCGTTCATAGTGCACACAGCTTTTTAAGGAATTACTTCCTACCGGTACCCATTTACCTCACCTGGGTTGAGTGCAGCACATTGTGGATCAGTTTCTTGCCGAAGGAAATTACGCCATGATAGGGCCATGCTTCACAGAATCTGCTATCAACCACAAGTCACTATTACCGTTATAGGCTCCTTAAATCATGCCATTTGAATCACCTAGAGCAAAGTTAGTTCTGAAAGGACTTGGGGTGAAACTTATTCTAGAAATCATTATTATTTAATGTGTTCTAGAATTTTACAATGCACAATCGGTGCACAGCTCCATAAACAATTGCATTCTGTTAGCTGGGAGCGAAATTTGTCATCACCCGCTGTTTTCAATTTGCCTAATTTAGTGATTCTAAACAATAATAATAATGATGATAATAACAATAACAGAAAATTTACCCAGGGTAGCCACTTCAGTTCCGAAAACTGTTCTCCCAGCAGGCCCTGCTATTTTTACTACCCCGGTTAAGCTAGGCTACCTATTCAGGTGCACACAGCTTTTTGAGGAATTACTTCCTGCCAGTACCCATTTACCTCACCAGGGTCGAGTGCAGCACACTGTGGATGAATTCCTTGCTGAAGGAAACTACGCCATGGCTGGGATTTGAACCCACGACCCTCTGTTTCAAAGTCCGAGACTAATCCACTGGGCCATGACGCTCCACATATTTTGTATTGTCATTATGTAGCATTTCACATTCAAATGTCTTCAAAGCCTCTGATCATAAAGGTAAACAATTGATAATAGGGCTGACCTTATCAATAGATAGCATTGATTATTGTGTATGATCAATGTACAAATCAACCCCACCATCAATCACACATAATGATGTTATGGGGCTCAGAAAGTCCATGTATATTTCAGGTTTACCAATTTTTCTCGAGTGATGTTGTGCGCTCTTTTTGACCCTCCTAAATTTTTTTCTCGTTTTCCAAATTATTGTGCAGTCTCGCTGGAGAATCTGATAGCTGACATCACGAGTCTGAGCCATGGTATCACGCTGTGTAAGAGAGAGTACGCCCAGCAGAGCGATAATACCATCCTCAGAGATTTCTTGCTGAACAACGAGGAGAAGGTCCGGAAACTGGAGATGGATCTCAAGAATGCAAAGGTTTGTGTTTAAGATGGTGATGAGGAGGAGGAGGAGGAGAATGAGAAAAGGGAAGAAGAGGTTAGTGTTATGATGATGATGATGATATTTGTGCTGGCAGTGGTAATAATGATGATGATGGGGATGATGATGATGGTGGTGGTGGTGATGATGATGGTGATGATGATGATGTTGATGGTGATGGTGATGGTGATGGTGATGGTGATGGTGATGATGATGGTGATGGTGATGATGATGGTGATGGTGATGATGGTGATGGTGATGATGGTGATGGTGATGATGATGATGATGATGATGATGATGATGGTGATGATGATGGTGATGGTGATGGTGATGGTGATGATGATGATGGTGGTGGTGGTGGTGGTGGTGATGATGATGATTATGATGATGGTGATGATGTTGGTGGTGATGATGATGATGATGATGATGATGATGATGATGATGATGGTGATGGTGATGATGGTGGTGGTGATGATGGTGGTGGTGGTGGTGGTGGTGGTGATGGTGGTGATGGTGATGATGATGATGATGGTGATGGTGATGATGATGATGATGATGATGATGATGATGATGATGATGATGATGATGATGATGATGATGATGATGATGATGATGATGATGATGATGGTGGTGGTGGTGGTGGTGGTGGTGGTGGTGGTGGTAAAAAAGATGATGATGATTCCAATGTTCATAATCAATTTATTGTCAAAGTCATAATGATGATTACGATAATAACAATCATCAGAACACTCATACTGATATCCCATATTTTAAATAACCAGCTCTAATACTGTATATCTCTAATCTTTTGTTTCAGGATGCATTCAATGAAGTCGTTGGTTATTTTGGTGAGAATCCCAAGACGTTACCCCCCAGTGCCTTCTTTGCCCTCTTCCATCGGTTCTCAGTTGCTTTCAAGGTTGGTCCTCATCCTTAAATATGTTCTTTGCCTTGTTTATCCTGATTTCTATGGGAACTATGTCCTTATCCAATCAAATGGAAGTATCTCAGTGCATAAAACTTTCATGGGAAATTGACCATTAATTACAATAATATCATAATATTGGTGAGTTCTTACATTGCGCTCATGTGTTCGATATGACACTCGTGGGGAGCGTTTCATCAAAATTTCATCTAACAAGCTGTCAGATCTGACAACTTTCCTTGATTTTGATTGGCTGAGAAGCACATAGAATGAGCACTTCTCAGCCAATCAAGATCTCGGAGGCGCGATCGCTCAGTCGAAAGAGCGGGGGTTTCGGATTCTGGTTTCGACCAGGGTTTGATTCCCACTCGGTGCGCAAATGCACTTTGGTAAGACATTAATCCTCATTACCAGGTCCCTCAGAGAGGACCTTAAGCTGTCAGTCCCCTGGTTGCTTGCCTACAAGCATTCATGCTTTCTTAGCAATTAGGTAAAAAATCTTGCGGATAAAATGTCTGACGAGTTCGTTCACGAAATGCTCCACCATCATTACCCTTGCTTTAACATGGCTGCCGACAAGGCACCTTGGTATTTTAAGGAGTACATTCCTGCTACCTGGTACTCAATAATTACACCTTGGTCATATAACTCTTGAATGAATCAAGCCTCTGGCTAGGGTATACTTCCTGTTTGAACATACCACTTCGACCATATTATGGTTCACAGATATTACATAATTTTCTTTGCTCCTGAACTCTCTCTCTCTTTCTCTCCCTCTCACATTTTCCCCCCTCTCTCTCTTTCTCTGCCTCTCTCTCCCCCTCTCTGTCTGCCTCTGCTCCCCCTTTCTCCCTCTCTCTCTCTTTCCCTCTTTTACCCTCTCTTACCATGTCCTTTTACTTACTCATTCTGAATCTTATTTTGATATGCATATATGTCTTCTTTACTTATGTTTTCTTTATGTTTTGAATTATATGTTTTTAGGTAATAATGCAGAGCCTTGTGGAAGACCAGCGATTTTTAAATGAACGTTTTAATTGTATATATTGTGTAATTTTACATATTTGTTTGTATAAAGCTGAACAGGCTGCTCTGGATAAAGATTTGAAATAGATAAATAAATTATTCCCAACAATTATGTTCATGCATTCTTATCTCTTCATTCTTTTCCGTTCCACAGAAAGCAGAGGTCGAGAATGAACGAAGGAAAAAAATCCAGGTATGTTAAGTCCCTTTGTTGCCTTTTCTCATTTTACAAGTTTTTTAAATTATTTTTTTAATGTGTCTACTTAAGGGTATATTATCAGTACCATATTTTTTTATCCTGCGGCATTATAAGGCAAAGAAGTGTACATTACCAAAACCATTTATTCAGCTTACAGCTTTTCAGGTTATTGCATTAAGGACATTTTATTGATAAACAGTTATTTCTATTTGTTTTTGGAATGATCTGCTTTAAATGTGTAGTGTTGATACTATTTGTGGGAGGGGGGGGGGGTGATGCATGTAAGCAAATGATTCTGGGTTTGTTTGTATGTGTATCTGTATGAAAGAAAACTGATCATTCCCATATTTCACTGCAACATATAACCACGATGAATTGTTTGCATTCAGAGAATTTCAGCAACATTACGTATACAGTTTCATGAATAAGCTTCTGAATACTGCAATGCAATAAAAAGATAATTCACTTTGTGATGATTTTGCTTGAATCTTTAACAGCAAGCCCAGAAGAACACGGCAGATAACATCGCAGCAGCTCAGAAAGTTAGGAAAGACAAACAAAATCAGGTGAGATAAGGTTTTAAAACAAGATTTGTATTGTCTTAGTGTACAAGCTATCAGTCTTTTCTTTAGACCATTCAACACCCTCATGACTAATATGCTTTTCACACTGCACTTTTTCCCCTTAACCCTAGGAAATTGGTGGGGCTAAGGGGGGGGGGGGGGTCTTAGCCCCACCATTTGCCCGGGGTTAAGCTTAGCCCACTTCGTTTTCACACTACGTTTTAGCAAAGTGGGCTAGCACGGTAAATAGTACGGTACTATCTGGCCCTGCAAAAAAGCAGGGGTCAGCCGGCTTATTGTGGTGCTAGCACCACAATTGCGGTGCTAAGAGATGCAGTGTGAAACGAAACAGGGCTAAGCAAAAGTGGGGCTAAGCATTAGCCAATCACAGAAGTCGAAATTGCACGTTAATCGCGCTCTGTATGGTAAAATCATCAATATTTATGAGCTGTGTGATTGCCCGGGGTTAAGGCGTTAACCCCGGCTAAGCAAATAGTATGGGGTTAAGAAAGACAGTGTGAATCGAAAAAAAGATAGTATGGGGTTAAGGATAGTCCGGGGTAAAGGATAGTATGGGGTTAAGGAAATGCAGTGTGAAAAGCATATAATTGTACTTGGTCTACTATGAATTTAGTCTTATTGCCCTATGGTCTACATTTCACCTGGGGGGGTGTTTCCCAAAGATTTAAGTATGACTTAGTCTCACTTAAATGCCGATGCGTACGTGATATGCAATGCGCAATCTTGTTGATTAATACACAGTAATGCGCGTCATGTTGGCATGATCAGACTGATGGAATCATGCCTTTAATTCTGCTTGCAACTAGTCTTTAAGTGCGACTCTAAATCCTACTTAAAGGACAAGTCCACCCCAACAAAATGTCAATTTGAATAAAAGAGAAAAATCCAACGAGCATGACACTGAAGATTTCATCAAAATCGGATGTAAAATAAAAAAAAGCTATGACATTTTTAAGTTTTGCTTAATTTCACATAATAGTTATATGCACATTCCGGTCGGTATGCAATGAGGGAACTGATGACATCACTCACTCACTTTTTCTTTTGTATTTTATTATATGAAATATGATATATTCTAATTTTCTCCTCATTGTCCTGTGAAACAAAGTTTTATTTCTCCCTGAACATGTGGAATTACCATTGTTTAACATTATATGGTTGAGTCAAGTTGGTCCTTATTGTCAAATCTGTAAAAATTGAAATATAATATATTGTATAATTCAAACCATAAAAAACAAAAGAAATAGTGAGTGAGGGACATCATCGATTCTATCATTTGCATGTGACTAAATTGTGCATATAACTATTTTGAGCAAAATAAGCGAAACTTTAAAATGTCATAACTTATTTTACATCTGATTTTGATGAAATTTTCAGCATTATGCTTGTCTGATTTTTCTTTGTTGATTCAAATCAACATCTTTATGAGGTGGACTTGGCCTTTAAATCTTTGTGAAACACCCTTCGGGTCTGATAGCAACCTGGTCCAATTCTCATTTAGTCTAATTTCCACTCTGTCTCTGTTTTTGAATACTTACTAAATGAAAATTTTGTTTGCAATCATTTTATGTAACCATAAAGACAGGTGTTTTAGACCAAGTGAATATTAAATAAAATAGGTACCACTTAACTTTAAATTTAACAAATGTAAAATGGGCTAAACCTGTGTGCAACCTAATACACAGGTTTACGAACACCCTTTTTGTTAATAAACTTCGGATGCTGTTTCATAAAAATATCTTTCGATATTGCTATTTTTCTGAACTTTCTCCTTTAGTAAATGTTTTTTAATACTTACATACAGGTACTTGTAAGAATTGATAGCAATCTTCTGTTTATTTTGTGTTTGTGCTTTCTGTTTGATGATTTCAGGCCGCAGTAGTAGCCGAGCTCGAGACAAGGTATAGGGGCAAGGAGAAAGGACCCAAAGAGGTCTCGGATGGTGCTATTGAGAATATCATCTCGGGTAAGACGCTTTTCATATCACTCGAACCAATCACGTGAAATTAGGATCAATAGCTTTGCATGTCACTATCCAGCACATGGAATTATTATGTGTTTTAAATGGTGTGTTTGGTTTTGCTCAATACTATGGTGGATAGTTGGGTCTGCTCTGTTCTGAGTATAAACAAGAAATATGTGTGTCTATTGAGGGAACTTAACGCTGTTTGTAGTAACCCCACTCTTTCCCCCAGAAAGGGCATCTAACCAAAGTAGCTGCATCTTTCCCACAAGATTCTGCAAGCATACTTTCATGACAGTTCCTCACATTTCATCAACTATAAAACATTATGGCTGTTGGAAAGAGAAAAAAGAGTTATTGAGGCATTATGCGCGACTTTGTTGCAGCCATTGTTGTGTCTATGACGAGATGTAAGGATTAACAGATGTTTGCGGGATTCATGCGAGGAAGATGTAGCTCTGACTTTGGGTAAAGGTGTCCAACCAAAATATGAATCCTCTATCTCCTTATCTAACCATGTTGGATTTGTGTTAGCTTGTGATGAAGTTATTCTACTCTAATCCTGTTCAAATTTTTGGTGGCATATGAACTGACAACAGTCTGAAATTCATCCGACACCAAACTTGGATGTATTTATGGACATGGGAAATTTTGTATTAAACTCTGTAACCTACGCATATATATCCTCCCCTTCTTTACCTAACTACTGTCAATGTTTATATTGCTGAGATATATATGAGTTTATATACATATTTAACAAAATATATCTTCTTTCTTCACCCTCCCCCCCCCCCACTTATTTTAAAGCGGTCAATGAAATTGTCATCTCAAATGAGGCATTATTCGTTTAATAGGTTCATATTTTTTTAACATTCATTTTTGTTCTGAACCTGAAGGACACCTGGGTAGGGTTTCATAAAGTTGTTCCTAAAATTATGCATGATGTTGCGCATGGCTGGAATATGTTCTTAGTATGTGTTCTCAAATGGGGGTGTTTCACAAAGATTTATGAGTATTACTTAGAGTTGCACTTAAATGCTGACGCGTACATGATAAGAAACACAATCTTATTGATCAATACGCAGAAGTGTGCGTCCTCTCAGCATGATCTGACCAATGCGGTCATGCCTTTTATAACGTACGCAACTAGGCCTTTAAGTGCGACTCTTAGTCATACTTAAATCTTTGTGAAACACCCCCCTCATGTCACCAGTCATGCATGAAGTTGTGCATAACTTATGGACAGCGTTGTGAAACCCACTTTGATGATAGGCCATAATGTTAACCTTGAAAATGTTCAAACAGGGGTCAGTAATTTGAAGATTTTCCCACATGGTATTGTTGGTGGTGGAAACTTGGCTGTGTTTGGTCACGAAATTGGCAGTACTTGTTTTTAATTGCTTGTTGTCTGGGCCTGGCTGAAGTGCATATATGTATGCCCTTTGCCCAAGAGGGAAAATCTTGACGATTGGTCATCTTTATTCTAGTCGGCCTCAACCATCTATTCTAATTCACCAAAAAAAATAGCTCGATATCAAAGAGTTTGCAAGTGGAATTGCCAAATTCGACGGAGACCCATATTTCGTAAAGTTTGTCATCACCACTATCAACTTTATGGGAAATTGTTGAATTGGCTATTAATGGTCAAGAAATTCGCAGTGCTATGGCCTGTTATCAAGTATTCTTCCGGTCCACCAAATTGCTCATTGTGAGATTGATTAGATAGTGTATACTAGTAAAAAGAAGCAGGATTTCAGATATGAATATCACAATCAGTGAATATATTTGACAACAAATTTGATATTGATACTAAGATAATAATCTCTTCTTTGATATGTGAGAAAAAAACCATTCACGCATGGCATCACATGTGGATCTGTATCAAACTCATTAAGTGATTTATTAAAAAGAAACATTAAAATAAGACATAAAAGAAAATGCTATAAAAGCCAGCCATTTTCAATGCATCAATATTATATTCCAAACAATCTTCATCAATTTTTCCTGTGCTAACAAATTTGACAATCAAATTTCAAACTCATTTTGCTCATCAATGCAGGCAATTTTTCATATCATATGTGTAAAAAAAGACCTCCAAAATACAGAACTCAATGACAATATAAACAAAATATGAATAACTTATGCAAAAAATAAAAAATGAAATAAAAAATAGCCGAAAATCCTGCTTTTTTTTCTATGATGCATTTTACATGATCATATGGGAGATAATCATTGGTATCGATCCGGTGGGGATTATATGTAGAGTTTCATGATCTGGAGGGAATACACCTTGGTGTTTTTATCATCATTTATTTTTATGTTGAGCTTATATAGGTGAATCACGAGAAGTATTATTTTTCATGTAGGGCATCTTCATTGATAAATTTTAAGATACATGAATATGTACGTAGGGAAGGGACTGCCTGGAGTCGAGAGAATTAATACAGGAAATTTTACCAGGACCCCATTTTACAAAGAGTTATTAAAAACTGATCCGATCAACCGCAACTATGGACGGCCAGCAACGTCAACATCTAAAATGCACGTTCAAAATATTTTCTAGATATGGGCTATTCCATGGTTACTCACGTTACATTTGGAGACACCTTGACTCATACTTGGAGCTGTAACTCCATTATTATTGATAGGAACTTAACATCTCTTTATCACAACAAAGTACGCAGTCTGACTATCCTTTGTATAAAAACAAAACTTGGGAAATTTCATTATGCTCCTGGCAAATCTTTGAAATGTGTCGGTTACTCATGTTACATGATTTGGACATGCATAAAATGAAAAGTGGACATAAGTGGAAAGTGTCCTCATGCAAGGCTTTTATGAAAGTTGATTATATCCATTTTAAAGAAGTATATTAGGGTGACAGATTTGTATATAATTAAAAAAATAAAGAACACATGGTTTTTACAAGGGGTGCAGATAAAGTGGTTACTCACGTTGCGGTTCAGATGGGCTATATGTACAAAGACACATTGAGCTCATGTCCACCAACCTATGGAATTGCCCATATGATGTATATTCATACATTCACCATTCTCTTGATTATTCAGTGTGATTCTCTTTGTTTACTCAGGAGATTAAATTACTTGTAGAAAAAATTATGGTATGGATGGATTACCATACAGTTGAGATCGATTGGATCAATCGTAACTCTTTGTAAGACGGGGGCAAGATATCATAGAGATGTGTGACACGCAACCCCCAAACCAACAAGAAGTCATCAAGGAAGATTCTCTGTAAATGTTCAAAATATTGATACAATGTATTAAGTCTTCAAATATGTAATTAAAAACTGGAAACAAAAGCTTATTAGAAATTGTAATTCATCTTCCTCATACTGTCAAAACTTTGAAGTTGTAAATAAACAATGAGATGCAAGATTTCTTTGACATCATTTTCCCCGACTGCTTTGCAGAACGCGCACATCTCATGCTTGAATGAACCCTGTACTTTAAACCTTGTTTTCTCATTCTTTGAGGCCAAAAAAATCTCAAAATTCATTTTGGGCAACTTATTGTTGGTTTAGGGGGTAGCAAGTCACAAATATTGTATATCATGATCATAATTTTGTTATCATATTATGAAGGCAATAATTTCAGGGCAGGAAATGTAATTAATGGGTCCCAGAAGTGATCACATCTCTATGGAACACAGAACCCTATTAAAAAAAACTTTGCCTTTTATAATCTCAAAATGTTACTTAGTTCTATATGCCCTCAAGAATGACTCATTATGCCTATATGTAGTTCTGAATTTTCACTTATAAACCTGCTCACAATCATGAAAGTGTGCAGTTATGATTACAGTTAAGGATACATCAATAATAAAGTGTATCTTTGGTGCATCTTAGAGATAAAGACGTAATCTGAAAGAACATTTGTGTTTTTTACTTCAATGCATGAAAAACTGTTCTTATATTATGATTTATCTTGAGTTGTTTATATTTTTGTACTTTTTTAGTTGATCCTTGTTCACTAATATGCTTTTCACATTATGTAGAATTAGACCCCACTAGTGTAGAAGTTCTTAGTTTTTGTAAGTAGAAACCAAAATTTATATAAAGTTGGCCGAATGCACCTGCATGGATATATACCTAAAGCAGCTTGTGTATTAAAAAACATATCCACAAATGAGTCAGGAAATTAGCATAATAAATGCTTAAACTTTGTTGGAGAAGTATTATTCTTCAACTATTTTAACAGATTATATACGGTGCTACACAAAAAATGCTGTTAATCTTCATCATCATTTGTGATTAATTTCACGAGTCCAGATAGTTATATGAAATCCATTCTGTCAAAGTAGAATATTACCAACCTTATCCATAGCTTGGCTGTAGGGAGGGTTTAAATGCTAGGAGACAAAGATAAATTACTATGGTCTTTTAATGATTCTATGGGGCTTCAATTATGTTGATATAAAAGAAAGGCCACTCAAAATAACCAGATAACGATAACCAATCATTAATGCTGCCGTCACATTTTCTGTATGGTGGTTGTACGGCGAGTTAAAAATGGCTGCTTTATACAATAAACCCATATATGTGTATCTGATATGAAAAATGTGAAAACGGCAGTTTTTGACTCACCGTATGGCCGTCATACGGGTAATAATAGGTATTATTCTTATTTAATGCTAGGTGCTTTAGTACATAACATAATGCTAGGATAGCTGGCCAGCTATGCAATGTAACTGTTTTATTAAAGATTTCTGAATATGAGCAGTTTTCATGCAAAATAAATTTATTTTATATATCTATATATATATATATTTTTTTTTTGGGGGGGAGGGGTAGTGGGTATCAAAATGAAGTAAGAGCTATGCTGGAAATGATGTCTAAGTTGAAATGATTAATGTTGGTATAAACAGATATATAATGTATAAACATAGGTTTTGATCTGGGTGTCTTTATCCTATTTTATTTTGATACTGGTTTCCATTATAAATTTTCATTCACTTTTGGTATATATTGTCATCACTATTATTTCACATTCTTTTGATTGACTCATTCCTTTCCATGAGGGCTTTACATGTAGCTCCTATACAATTAACTTGTGTCTACGAACCTGGCCTAACATATCGCATGTTTCTCTTGTTTTATTTTATTTTTTATCATGGTTATAATCTCTGCCCCTACTACTTCTACCGCTCTCCATTGATTTTTGTTTCTCCCGCTTGCTCAAACGATCAGCTTTAAGACAAGCTCGGTAAGCTTTAACCCCTTTAATCCCATTTTAATCTCATTTTTAATCCCTCACATTTCCCCCATTAAACAGATGTATTTCATTATACCTATAGAACATGAAAATGCACAAAAGTGACAGGTCATTATTTATTACCATTCTCCTTTTCATCCAGTATAGTTTATATATGCATTTGCATTCATTATCTGTACAGTTATTTTGATCATTTTGATTAAATCAGAATGCAAGTTATTCATGTTCAAGAGTCTAATAGGATGAATTGCTCCATTATTTATTCAAATGCTCCCACAAAGAAAATCCATTAGCTACCATTACAACAAGGAACAGTCAAGAAATCATTTCAAATCATTTCAAAGCTCCCATCATCTGATCTTTTAGTTATTCACAAACATTGTGCAGCACATTTTTCAAATGTTTGAGCACCTTAAGTGAGTTTAGACTCGAACTACATGTCTTTGTATGAGTTTTGCTTGCTTGCTTTTGATGTTGATTGTATTAGCTTGTCACTATTGCTATCAGCTTTTGACTAAAATTTTTGCTTTGTACTTTTCACAACACACATTTCCTTGTAGCTATTTAGAAGTTAGAAGAATCTCTCTCCCTTCTACAATGTACATAGTGTAAAATTTGAATATTCATAGTTGTACAATAGCTCTGTTGTGTAATCCTACTTTTAGAACTTAATACAGGTAGAGTTAACAAAATGCTTTGGATTTTCAGTAATCTCTTAAACAAATTACAACAAATGTACAAATCAAAAATTACACTATGCAAAGCAACAGTCTATTTGGAAGCTCATAGAGACATCAAATGATAACATGATATGCACTGTACAAGAACTGACTTTATTATTATTCATTTCTATCTCGTAGACATATATGGTACATGTGATAAATAGATGTACTTTGCATGTACATGTACCATTTGATTTTTCATCCTTAAAATGATAATTAGAAAGACTTTCATGAAGTGTAGACCTTTTTTTTTTTGGTAATGCACACACATGATACACACCCTTCATTTTTATTAGCTCCGCATTATTTGTTGTGGATCTTAAATATATTTCTATTAATTTTTCCCATTTGTTGAAAGGATTTTTTTTTAATATGTAATTTGCAAATCATATTTTAAGTTTGCTATCTAGACTACCAAGATATCGAGTTTTCTTTCCAAATACAGTATCCATCATTCACATGTACTTGTAAGCGTTTTTGTTCGCACCTCGTTCCCATTGCCGTGCGGTCATAAAGGGATGCTCCGGGCTGAAGGTATTTATATCTAAATAAATAGAGTAAAATTTACAGAGCAAAATGCTGAAAATTTGATCAAAATCGGATAACAAATAACAGTTATTGGTTTCTTAAGATTTGCATTATTCCGGTGAAACAGTTCCTGGCATGTCTTTATGAAATATTCATGAGGTGGGCTGATGATGTCACATCCCCACTTTTCCTTTTCTTGTGTTATTACATGAAATCATAATTGTTTCATTTCTTTATCATAAATATGTAAATGATGTGTCTCCATTATGATGAAATAAGTTGCAGCAGTAAATAACTAATGTACTTAATCAGTTGTGAATCCAATTGCTTTAGCTATTGGTAGGAACATTTTGAATAAACCTCATTTCATATAATAAAATACCAGTGGGGATATGACATCATCAGCCCACCTAATGAATATTCATGAAGACATGCCTAGAACTGTTTCACCGGAATAATGCCAATCTTGAAAATTCAATAAATTTGTTATTTGTTATCTGATTTTGATCAAATTTTCAGCATTTTGCTCTGTGAATCTTACTCTATTTATTGAGGTATAAATATCTTCGGCCTGGAGCATCCCTTTAAGATGGCCATTCAGAGCTGATCGCGAAAGGTTTCGAGTCACCAAAATATTTCCTACAGTCAAAACAATTGCCATGACTGACCTCAGGATCTGATGAGCTCTGACATCACTACGATTTCTCCATGATTTAGACCACCTTTTCAATCATGGCGCAAATCTAGACAGTGGGAATTAGGTATAAGACATAGACACATCCACCAATACATATTTAATGAAGGTGCTCAAAGTCATTTAAACAAAGAAAATCATGAAAATTTGAAGCTAGATTTTTAAATACATTCAGTTTTTAGATATTTCCGATACTCTTTTATTTGATGCATAATTTTATTTAAGAAGTGCATTGGAATATGAATTTTAAATATGTCGATTTAAAATCTTGATTTTGCTCTATTCAGCAAGAACTTTTAAGTTTTACAACAGGGAAAAAATACAAAATATGGGTATATTCTTTATGACTATTGGAAACACTACTTCCGGGTCCCTTAACACAAAGGTTAGCGATTAATCGTACGCTTGATTTTCACGATTGATTGTACATTGTAGTCAATGGAATCAATCGTAGAAAAAGGTTCTATGATCATTGCTAAGCTTTGTGTTACGGGCCCCAGATTTGCAAGGCAAAAAAATTTATGATTTGAAATGATTTCACAACTGTAAATGCTTGCAATTATTTGATAGCTACTTTCAAAAACTTACTATTGACATAAATACTTCTTTTATGATAATAGCAATGGACTCGGGCCTTATGTGTTAAATGTATTATCAGTGTCAGTGTCACTATGGGCTTTTTACCATATGACGAATGTTTAGAAACAATGATCGCTAATGTAGTCAAGTCCTATTGTGTAGTGTCAAGTGGCGTTTACTAGAGGTATTGCATAGTATTGTATGTAACTTGATTTGGAAATTAATGACCACTTCTCTGTTTTTCCCCCATGTAAAATTCTCAGATCTGAAAAACGAGCCATACCGACGTGCCGATGGCATACGGCGGAGTCTCCGGCGTAGGCAGGTGGAACGACCGTCTATCCTAGCTGACGAGATGGTCATCTAGACTAATGGATGGAGCACTTGACCAGCACAGAGCACCGACCAGTATATTAAACTGCTAGCGTCAGGAAATGTTCATTCTCGTGCCAAAGCAATCAGAAATATAGCACCAAGAAGGCAGTTTGTAGAGTCTTTGGCACAACCGACTATCCTTGCCGACAACATGATCAGTTACATGTAGCTTGATGGTCATAGGACGTGACCGGCACAAAGCACTAACCACTAAAGTGTATTTATCTGTTAGATATGAGTAATGTCAATTCTGGTGTTTTCCTGAACAGACAGAGATCTTCCAGCAGACACTTGGTGTACTGCATCCGCTTCACCAGAAGAAGAGCCACATCTTCAACACTTGAAGGCAGTCCAGGGCTTTATAACACAAAGGTTTGTGATGGATTGCAAATATGAAATAATTTTTTCGATAGGATACAGGTCAGTGGTTTGAGTGAAATTCGCCTTCAATATTGATCATGAGTGGCCAATTGCAATTTAGCGATGATTGAAAATCTTTGCGTTACAGAGCCTTGAGTTCCACCAGACCTTAAATGTAAAAGATGTGCCACCAATGACATCAAAGTTGTAGTCGGCTCTTTATTACCATATCTAAAAGATTTCCGACCACTTTGAGACTGGCTCTTTTGACAAATCCAGCACATTTCTCACTAACAATGCTAAGGTTTTGAGTTTATGATATATATACTTGTAAGTGAGGAGCATGCATCACACATATACAATTTAAATATCTCCATATATATCACATTTGTCAACCATTCATTGAAAAAAAAAATAGGTGACACCTTTCTCTTGCCATGAATGGCAAGGAGAAGAAGATAGATTGTTTTGTGTACCAGATCAGGTAGTATAATGGTAGATGTGTAGATATCGTGCATAAAGCAAGATTAGAAACTAGACTGTAGTGCGCACATCTCTTCTAGATCGTATGCTGATTGCGTAATCTTTCACAATGCCTATCTGATGATGGTGGTTGAGGGCAGCATTTCCTTGAAAAGAAAACTATGTAGACAATCCTTTCTTTGATTTCAATGGGGGAAAGCACCCATTATCTCGCTCTTATGAGGGTCGAAGGTCACGACATGGGGTAAAAAGGTCACGACCTGGGGTGAAAGGTCATGACCTGACATCTGTAGTCTGTCAGCGGTGTTATGTAATCGGTCAGTTGATGAAATGTGAGTGGACAGTGATAATAAATATTAATCATGATGAAGCTCAGGCTACTTTTAAAAAGAAAAGTTGAAAGAAAGATCAAAATTACAATGTAAAACTTATTAAAAAAGACCAATGCTATTCTTAACTATTCTGAATTGTAATTGTAACAAATTGTGAAAGATGGTACATGTATAATTGTATGTCATCTATGCAAAACCTACAACATAAATATCGTGTCAAAATTGTGTAGCCATGCACACCAACATTTTCGACTTTCTCTTCTGTTTTCTTACATAAAAAAAAAAACCATGATTATGATATAAACAGACAAATTTTCCGTATAAAATGGTCAGAGACCGGTACATTAAGGCAAATATAAAGAAAATGTGACCAGTCTCTTATAATATAATTTCAAAAAGGGTGATTAATATCAGGCCCATCACATGTAGTTGCACCTCTATCATTTTGTAATTCATGCTTTAATAAAGATGACCAAATCGTTATGAATATTCATGAAATATGTCCAAATGTTTCTTTTAATACCTTATGATGTTTAGTATGAATTAGTTGCTTCAGAATCAGAAAGACTCTTCCCATCTACAGACTATACGTCCTTCTGATTCTCATGCAACCACTTAAAGTATGATTGCTTCCAAACGGAAGAGCTGATGAAAGTTAATATTCTTTTTTTATAGTGATAAATAATTTTTTTATATATGAACAAAGTATATATAAACAACACAAATGTATATAGAAAGGATGAAATTGTGAAGATTTTCTATTTATGATTGATTATCTGCTTGCAGACGCGAAGCAATTCTATAAGACATTATTTTTGTGTCTTTGGGTTTGTTTTTATATTTTATATACATGTACAGCCAATTGCTGTGTGATGCAACTCAGAGTGCAAAGCTCGGAGGTGTTTTGTGTTTAACATGTAAAAACATTGGGCAATATAACATTCTAAGTTTATTGATTATCGTATGAATAGTTTGTGTTCGTCATTATTTATATCTATTTTCGAATGTATATGATTTTTTTGGAGCTGTTGACGATGGACTTGATGACAATGTTTGCATTTTTTTTTCTCAACTGTTTGCCATCCATTTCACTTCATATACAATGAAACACATATCTCTCTAGTATATATATATCTTAACTATTCACCAATTAAAGAACACACCTTCAATATAAATATAAGGTGTTGCAAGACTTTATAGCTTGTAATCATGACATAATATTCTTGTTTTATATATCAAAATATGACAATGGTGTCAATATAATTTTACCCAGAGTTCACATATATCTTTAGGCAGGAAAAGTCACTTTTTTATATTCTTTTGATAAAATTCTGCCATTTTACAGGAATTGCAGATGAACTGAAATCTCTTGATATCTTTGTAGTATCTTAGTAGCAGTATGTTGTAAACCAAGTGCTGTGAGAATGCCTTTGTAATGTAAGCAACAAGCTAGAGACCAAATTTGAGGAGAATCTTGTAATATTTTGATGCGCAAATCACAGTTCCTGCACTTCATTGTGTTAAAATAAATGTATTATGACAATCATGTAATTTGTAGCTGTAGTTGTACTTGCATTTTAAGGAGTTGTGATAAACTAGGGCACAATTTAAACTTGCAAGACGAAGTATAGCTTGTAGTATAATATAACAGAACAGGTTCAAACCATTTTAAAACTTACACATTTTTTTCTCATGAAATAGATCAATTTTTTATACACACTTATATCTATGATGCTGATATTTGCCCCGTACACTTATACTGTACACATTTAATTTGTACCTCTTTTTATTTTTTCTCTTAAAGTTTGATATTATTTATTTTGCTTTTACAGTACGAAATAAGAATTTGGTTGCGTCCCTTTTATGTTGTTCTTTGCCCATTATGAAGCTAATTTGACACGGATCTGAAATGTCAACTTGCCAGTTTATTTGTAATATTATCTCATTTTACCACACAATATAACCTCACGTGTTATTTTTTTTTTTTTAAGGAAATCAGGAGTTCTTGACATTCCAGCCCCTCTATTTTTTGCCATTGATATTGAAATTAAACAAATAGCACACAAATTGTCATTTTGTTAACCTGGAATATGAAATAAATACACACAAAAAAGAAACAGCATTTTATATAGTTTTTCAGGAATGGATACTTTTTGCAGACATTCTGATCAATTATTTTATTAACATCAAAATGACTGTAAATGGATGGTTTTATAGACCTCCACCCCCAAAAAGATAAATTACAATAACATTTTGTGAGAATATACAGTAGTTAAGTCAGAAAATGCTAGCACTGTTTTAGATATCGGCTGTAAGACCCCTGAGTACTAAGCTTCATGCTTCAATGTGCCTTATTTAGATGGAACTCCTTGTGATGTGTATCATATATATTCTCCAGCAGAAAAAAATCAAGTATATAAATAATGAAAAATAATGCACTATTCATTTGACATAGCTGTATTGCAGTTGAAAATAAGGGGCACATACTGTATGTAGCAATTTTTAAGGATAATGACTAATGAATTTCGCCATGTTTTTCAATTTTCATGTTCCCTTGCACATTTCTATGGAGGAGATGGTTTTCAGACATTATTAGATTGCTACTTTTACCATCTTTTGAATTATAGCTTTTTCTTCATTTTTAAGAAATTGTTTAATTATTATTTTGTAATTACAAGGTTTGAACACTACAGTCCTTTGAAGATATAGGTTTCAACTGAGACACACCAACAAAAGAAAAACCCTAAATTAGGTTTTAGCTGTTTGTAGAAATAATGAAATGGCTATGAGAGAATGACCCCCCATGGAACAATCTTCTCGCTGTCATTGAGACAATGTTATCCAATAAGGCATAAAGCCTACAGTAAATATTTGCACTATGTAATTGATATAAATAAATTATCATTATACCATGCCAAGACAAAATGAATAATCTATATACGTAGAGAGGCTTGTGCTGATCCATTTGTTTTTATTTCACGACTCTTTCAATCATTTTACTTTTCCTTGCCATAAAAACAAATGTTCAGTTCGAATGACCAGCGATGAGATGGCTTTTATCTGGTTATACAGTTTACACTCTTTGAAATCAAGATATGCGATACTATTATTGAGAATTTGATAGTGTACACTTGCTCATTGTATTATTTTTCAGCTCTCATTTACTTGCCTGTCTTTTATCCTTATTACCTTAAAAAGTAAGTTCTATGTCTGTTGCTTAGGATTTGATTTTGCTGTAACACAAAATATCGTTACCTCCAGCTCAAGATATCTCTGGCAGGTTGCTCTAGTCAACGGAATAAGAATGAATCCTTTCAAGTCATATTTTGTGTAAAATGGTCTGTCTGATGACTTGTACATAAATAAGATGTAGAGAGATTTGGTCTGTAAAGTTATGCATAACTTTGCGATGAACTAGAATATGAAATGCTGAAATTTCTTTTTGCAGCAAAACAATGTTTGAGTGTATTACTATAAAGACAAAATTGGCAGTAAGGGATTCCCATTTGTACTCAAATGTTTATCAACACTCCAGCTTTTCATCATCATCCATGTAGTTCAACTTTAGCTAATTTATGTAAGGAAAAAAAGAATGGCAACTCATTTAGCTTGTAATTATCCAATCATTTATAAAGTTGTTCGTAAGTGCATGAATAGCCTTAAGAAAGGCAACCCCTCGCAGCTCTTCATCCTTTTACAGGACAAGCCGATAAAAAAAAGGATAAAGGTGAATTTGAATTTATAGAGACTAATGATATCATTTTCTGTTTGAAACAATCTACCTGGATTTTTGCCTTAGTTTTACTATACCAAAACTTCTTTTCATATTTCTTAAATCCGATAATTCTCATTTTGATAAGGTTTGCCCATCATAGCATTGGTAGGGATAGGTTTATTTTCTACATGTACTGTACTTACAAATATCTTGCCTTAGCGTAACATGAATATGAGGTGTTCGTTAATTGAAATGTATGCCCATGTAATGTCTTTTTGTGGATTATTTTTTAATGTCCAACTGAAAAAGGAAAGATGACTATAAAAAACAGGTTATTTTGAAATGAAATGATTTTTTTGGATTGGCCGATATAATTTTAATGAACTATGTAATTTTATTTTTATAGATTTCTTTCTCGGAAATCCTGAATCTCCATTTTGGTAACAAAATCAGAAGAAATCATATGAATTGTGTTCTGAGGTACTGTGTTAGGTTTAGAAGAGAAATTAAGATGACATCTGTAGTCGACTTCATTCACAAATTGTTTTTTTTTCTGTTATTTTTGTGTACAGAATAAATTGTTCTGATATTTTTAAGATAAATTTATTCCAATGATGGTATTGTGTGTTTGTTCGGGTTTTGTCTTATAAGAATGAGTGTTGATTCAAATTAATGAAAATTAAATCGTAACACAGTTGTTTGGGGGGCAAGATGTGCATGTACATATACTTGCCCCTTTGCACTCTAAAAACAAAAGTGTACCAGTACTCAATTATTTGGTAAAGATGAACATGCATGTTTGTTTGGTAAAATATTGACAAATATTGGGTAAATTTTATGCAATGTTTGGCCAAACATATCCATGAAACAGGTTTTTAACTGACTTTTCCCCTACAACCCTTGCTTGTTCCATTTTTATACAACATTGGGTATATTTTCACAAATTTTTAGAATTTTTGCAACACAAAGAACATAATGCATACATGAATTTGAGATGAATTATGTCATATGGTGTCAATGGCTTTTGATAATTGAAATTGATGCTATTCAATCAAAGCTATATTAAAGTATAAGAAGATTGTATGAGATTGGGAAGTGAAATAGATATGACAGAGACTGAGAGAGACTGAAAAAAGGAGAGGGGGGATGGGAGTAGGATGGTTTTTAAATTAGGAAAAATTATCATGAATATGGAATTTCATTACGATTCAGGGGTGAAAAAAAAATCAATCGATTGCACTAAACATGGAGAAAGATAAGAAGGGGTAAATGAACCGATCGGGATATGGAAAAGGGGAATAAAGTAAGGAGGGGTGTTGCCAACTTGAAGCTATTCTTCCAAAACTCGACAGGAATTTGTGTCATCCTCTGTGAAGGTGAACCGTACACCAATATAAAACCCTAATTTGACACCCCCATCCGATCCTTTATTTTTACCTTTACCCCCAAATTGGCAATTACAATGATATCCGATCGTCTTGACGTGGCATCCACTGATCTCTCGAGATCAGTGCGTCCATCACAGGAATCTTCAATTCGGCAACGCTAGGCAAAGTCAAGGTTAATCAATAATGTTGGGTCACTTTAGTTGACTGCCTTGTTATCACAGCGGCGCACATTTTGATGCCCCCGGTCAGGTCTGGGGGTAGTAAGCTTGAGAAGTGTTGGTGCTTGCGTATTTTGCAGTTATTAAAGGAGTGATGCGCAAAAATGTCAAAAGTAGCTTCCTAATTTCATACCACAGTTTACGATGTGAGATCTAAATGTAATTATCTTCACTAAGGTCAGGGTCAGGGGGATACTTATATCATAGGTGGACTGGGTGGAGCAGAGGAATGAAAGTCGTTTTAACTGAAAGTCTTATGATTGCTTGGAAGGGTTTTAATGAAGATTGAGAGAGAACTGGTGGGAATCGAACCTAGGATCTCGCATTCAAAGACATGATTAATAATGATAATAATGAAAACAGTATTTCTATTGCACATTTCCTATTTAAAAAAAAGACCGACTTGGAAACATCTGTCTCTAAATATTACTACTTCCATATTTTTGACCATTTTTTTATACATTTTTTTTCATGTGAACCATCAACCATGTAAACTAGATGACATATAGAATTGTGACATGTACGAAGTGGGAAACATTTATACCTTTCGGACTACTTGAGCAGAGAGCCATTTTTAACTGTTCTGCTTGTCACTTTTTAAAGGGGAGTAAAAAAAAAAGAACAAGTTTGGAGTCATTATGTATATCTGTTTTTGCGTATAAAAAATGTTGTGCCCCCCTCAAATTCTAAAATTATGGATCCACCCCTGAACGTATGCAACCTTCCAATCAAGTGTATGCTAAATCAAACGTTTTCTTGATTTAGGCAATATAGAATTAAATTAATATGATCACCATTCGGTTGTATTCGTGCTATTGTCTTTATAAACGATCAAAGGCCCCAATATTCCCTAATTAATTCAATGTTATATTGGTCTTATCAAAAGCTGACGACACGTGATTCAAGACAACTTTCGACGACTTCATGGTTGTCAATTTGGCAAGAACTCACTGATTACCACCAAATTCGTCAGCTAAATTCAGCAAAATCTAGCAAGAACACCTGGAATTCGAATTCAAACTAAAACGATTAAATGCTGTACCCGTGTACAGTTTTGAAAGTTGATGACTTGTGCTTCGTAGTATTTTTCTGACGGCTTTAGGGTTGACCAGGGGGTTGACGGTTGTTGATTTGGCAAGCAGTCAATGATTATCACTAAATTGGACTGCTAAATTCAGCCAATTCATCCTTGATATCTCAAGAGGTTGACCAAGGTTATTGTGATGAAAATAGTAAGCTACCATTTTGACCTTCAGTTTTCTTAATACCCGAGTACGCTACGTGGGTTGCATATGGGTTTTATAAGAAGAAAACATAACAACCGCTGTATTCTATATGCAAGAAAAAGTTCCGCTTTTTACAGATCATTAATCTCAAAAGTAATACTACTGAAAGTAATTTCTAAAATACTACTAGATCCGTAGATGTCTGACTCTGTCAACCAGGGGGGTGTGGGTTCGAATCCCAGTTAATATTTTATTTGTGTTATGATTGTATAATGAATTATTTTAAAAATGAAGATGACATTAAATGATATATAAAATCTGTACACACAAAAAGGTTCATACTGGGCCCCAAGTATGAACTAATTATGCACTGTATTTAAGTGAATTCCGTTTTAACATGTGGGGCTACGAATCAAATATGGATATTGTGGTTCGGACGAAATAGAAGCAAAATATCGAATTATCTACTTATTTTGTTTTGAAGCCTAGATTATTTCCAGCTAAAATTTCTCGCAGTTTGATGACCATATCGCCCATTCAAACTACCCTATAACCTCTTGTCTATAACTACATAATTATGTAGGTCTATGTCAAATTTATTGAAATGTCAGCATAAGAAAAATAGATGTGAATTGTAATCAATACATTGGCAGCTTCAAATAAAATACGTCTATAGAAGGGGTGTCTGCCATATCAAGTATTAACCTTCGATATATAGCTTAGTAAGTCACAAGAACTTGAATTTACGGTAACCATGGCAACAACCTCAAGATTCCGTCAGAGGAAAACTTCGGATATTTCATTATATCCATGAGTTTTGATAACGTATGTAATTGGGATCGGGGAGAAAGACACGGGGGAAGAGGTGGGGTTGTTCGCTTGTTTAGTCTTGCATTACATTAGAAAATGGAAACGGATTATTAGAATATAAAAAAAAAATCTCATGGTAATCGACAAAGTAACAGTTTTTAAATAGAGTTATTACACCATTATAAATGTTTTTTATTACATTATAAATGAGAAGGAGGAGAAGAAGAAGAAGAAGGAGGAGAATAAGGAGAAGAAAAGAAGAAGAAAAGTGAGAAAAAGGAAGAATATAAAATAGACCGGGAAAATGGAAAAGGAGATGGTAGAATAGGATGGAGCAAGATGACACGACAAGAGGCCAACTAGTCATAACATAGCTTATGCCTCGGATTTCTATTTTCATCCTGAAACTTGATGTCTCGTAACTCCTCAGAGATCTGAAGATTTCAACGGCTTTTCGGTTTATTTTCTACCTTCCTCTCTTCTCCATCACGCCCCTCCCCTTCTCCCTCTCTTTGCTTTTAAAGGGAAATCTTCTCATCCTCTTTATTTCCCCCACCTTTCCTCGTCTGCTCTGACGGCTTCAGCCAGGTGCGGTCCGCCATGAACGCCAGATCATTTTGAACGTTGAAGTATTTCGTTTTGCATAGTGCTGTTAACTTTATAATCCAAGACTCAGAGTTCATGAAGAAAAGGGTAGATTTGAGTGAATATCATCTTCCTAAAAAATGTTTGATTCTCTCAAGTATTATCAAGAAATCTTTGGTGTGAATCTTTAGTGCACGATACATATCGATGGAAGACATAATTTCACTCTGTGTTTTTAGCTTGAGGCGATATTTTAGAAGGGGTGTTATGGTGTCTGTTTGAGTGACACAACAGTAATAGAGAGCATATTTGGGGCTAATTATTTAAATCACGTTTGGGAGTAAAAATCAAGGTTTCCCCATTCCATCCATCCACTCCCCCATCTCTCTCTACTTCTCTCTCGTCACCCAGTAATCGTTTGCCGTATCCCTTAGAAAATGAAGGGTTTTTTCTGTAATCAGACCCATCGAATTATTACAGCAGGACTAGGATATGAATATGACCTTGATCATGACCTTGTAATAATTGAATGCATCCTCGAAGGCGTGGTAAATGGAGACGGTTGTCAGGCGAGGTGAGGCGATCCGCATCCCGCTACAGTGATGGTCGAGTGAAGTATCAATCACAGGAAAACTTGACCATGGTCAGAGAGAGCATGGACATGGAGAGAGAAAGAGGAATATAGACAGAGGAAGAGAAAGGGAGAAAGAGAGAGAGAGAGAGGGAGGGAGGGAGGGAGGGAGGGAGGGAGGGAGGGAGGGAGGGAGGGAGGGAGGGAGGGAGGGAGGGAGGGAGGGAGGGAGGGAGGGAGGGAGGGAGGGAGGGGAAAGGGTGGGGTGGGGTGGGGAGAGAATGGGTAAGACATATAAGAGAGAAATATATTTTTTTCTTAAATCCCTCTGGCGTCCCTCCCCCGAATTGGACGATCCCCAATAAAAGCCTAATTTATAAACACGAGGAAGCACTGCCGCATTTGAATTCGTGTAAACTTTTCTTTTTGTCTCTCATGTTTGTTCGGTTTTTTTTCTAATGATTCTGTCTGTTAATAATAATCTTGGATTAACCCTGACCCGCCTTTCTCATCGCCATGCACCTTCTGATCACGACATTGTGTGCCGTAAATTATGCTTGCGGTAGATACACGTGCATCGTGACCAATGATCACGTCATCGTGTTCTCCCGTGATCATTGATCACTGCTACAGTGTGCATTGATTAGCTGGTCTTACTCATCGGCCCCACCTTAATTGCTTAGTCTTTCGGACTGTCTCGCCCAACAAAAGTATGCTCATCATAATTCGATCCGACAAGACAGGTTACTGATCTCCCATAATTTTCTAGATCAAGTGCAGCCATTAAAGCTGACCAGTGTTGATACTTATTCATTAATTAAGTTAAAATGATAAAAAATATAGGTTTTAAATCATCAGTCTTGTATTTAAGTCCTAAAGATCTTCTCACATTCCACCCTGTGGCATAGGGCCTTATGAAGCGACCTTGTTTTTTTAATCTATACGAGAGATCCCAAGCGAGAGAGTGAAACAATCGATAAGAGTTAAACAAAATATATTTGTTTATAACTCTGGATGTGAAAATCAAAATCGGTCAGTTAATACAAGAATATTCAATAAAAATTGCGATAGTGAAAATACATTCTTTAATGCATGATATAGCCATACTGAGAAAAAATACTTTGCAAAGCACAGAAAACAATGCTACATTTATGCTAATGAAACTGACTCTAAACCGACGCTATTTGAAAATAACGCAAAAGCTTTGATCGGTCTTGATCTATTTTGTTTTAGTGGAACTGTATCATTGATGACGTCGGATCAGAACTTTATACCACACTATAACTTTGATTGAAAAATCGCATTTATCGCGTTTAAGCAAATTAATGATCTCCATATTGCGGACAAATGGATAACTTGTATAGGGCCTAATTGTTGAGGGAGAAAATGAATTCATGACGGCCATATTTTGGCCATGAGTAAATTAGATTACAGGGGAGCCCCCGGCGAACGAACAGGTCCATTAATGCCTCGGTAAATTGAATGGGGTTTATTATCTGTGTGAGTCATTCCCCCAGGGTTTAATTGGAAACAGTCATTTCATCGAAAACAGAGATAAAGATGGATATTAACAATTAATCAGGAAATCCATAACATTAACAATTATTCACACTTAATAATTAAACAAGATCATGTTTATAGTCCTTTTTTATTATTTGGGTATATGTTTCTATAGCAACCGTTATCTACCAGTACTGATTCACATATCTAAAAAGGCAGCAATATTGACCACAATGAAATATAAGGGGAAAAAAAGGGAAAAACAAAACTTTTTTTTTTCGTTTGTATGCCTCCATCAAATACTTTACACGATGGTTTGTTCATGAAATGAGTTATTATTGAAGAAAGTGTCTTTCGAGGCCATGGCCCTTGGAGGTAGGGGTGCAGGAACACCCACCGATATTTGTCTAGGGGTGCTGCGTCTGTCATACTCCATAATCAGTATACCCCCATAAAAGAAATCAGGTTGGTACGCTAAAATGCAGATTTTTTTAAGCTTGCTAGTCATTTTTTTCTTCCGACCAAAAACACCTTCATTTCGGAGCAAACCGTTTTTTGTTGGCTTGCTTTTTTTTCAACACCCCCCTCTTCAAAAATCGCACCCAGGTCCTTGTTCAAGGCATTTCGTAGACAATCACCTTTCGTGAAATTTTTAATGAGCAACCAGAAGAATGTAAAATAATCTAGGTTTACCAAACAAAATGGTAATTTACTGTATTTCAAAGTATCATTAGTTGGAATTATGGTTGAAATTCACATTGTATTTTCAGGTACACTGTAAGAAAATTTCTACTTAACAAAAAAACAAAAATTCCTGCAGCAGAGTCTCGAGAACACCTGTCATCTTACTGCACTTTGTAATCTTGCATGCATTTACGTAAATTACACAAAATTGGTATTTGGTGTATGAAACCTAACAAATTTATTGTAATAAAACTGTTTTATCCCCCTTTTTTTAAACAGACCCGTTCTGTAAAATTGTAGAAAAATTGTTAAACAAAATATTTCCTATTATAACAATTTACAGAATGATTTGGTTATTTCTTTCTGTAAAATCTGTTTTTGAATTTTCTTCTGTATAGCCTTCTGTTTTTTCTAACAGTGTACGTTTTTCTCTTCATTTCCTCATACTTATACAGGACATCGTCAGTGCACAAAAAAAGGAAGATAACACAAATAAAAGAATAAATACAATAAAAACACGGTTGCATTTTCATTCGTCCTTATATTCCTGGATTCTCGTGACTATTACCATTCTTAGAAATGCATCTCTCAGAAATGCATTTGAGCACTTAGGAGTTGTTCGAATGGTCAGATGATCATTAGTAATGGAGTGAGTCTTGTTGATGGTGCTTCGACAAGTTTACACCCTTTTATGGATTTAAATCCTTAAAATATAAACAGTGATTCAGGAAGCAGGATGTTCCACCCCAAAGCAAAATTTTTTTTTTTTGAAGAGACATCACGCCAACATAACGTTAAAAATATCATCAAAGCCGGACAAAGTGATGGCATTTAAAAGTGTTGCTTGATTTAACCAAAGCGTTATATGTATAGTCCCGGTCGCTATACTAATGAGGGAAACCCGATGAAATCACCTACTATTTATATGTAGTTTATCATATGAAATATGAAAAATCTTTAGTTTTTAAATAATGATACCATGCATTTTTTTATTCGGCCCTGATCATGTGGTATGGACAATGTTGCAACTTTAATATTGTGATCCATAAACGGAGATTGTAACATATTTATTCAGGATAAAGATACATCATGATCAGCCGAGGCTGTTTTACGTCAAGGTCCTGACATACACACAAAATATATACAATGTACACAATTATTTAAAATAGGAGTAACGACTACAATGGCTCACAATATACAAGTTCATAAACGGTCTGACCTAGAAGGAGAACAGGATAAATGAAAGAAGAAAGACGAGAGAGGAAAGTAAGAGAAAGAGGGGGGGGGGGGGAGAGAGAGGAGGGAGAAAAAATAAAAGAAGGTCGGTCAATTAGAGAACAATACATATCGTGTCATTAAACGACAGCTTTAAAATAATGGCATTTATACATACGTTTAAAAACTTCAAGAGAATTTGCATTTTGAATATCAGATATTGTCAGAGATGCTGTCATATCACGCTTTTTGTCAAATCGGCAAAGATTGAAACATAATACATTTCCTTTAATGAAATACGAAAGAAAATAGTGAGTGCGTGACACCATTTCCTTTGCATACCGAAAAATCATTTTTTTTTAGTTGGTCATGCCCTTACCAGTGAGGTATGATCTCTGCAACACTACTTTCGGGGGACTTACCCCATGATTTATGATTACCAAAACTTAAGAGAGGTTTTAAGTTGTTCATGAGATGACATGACACACCCATCCAGGTCAGCTGAGGTCAAAACTTCCTTCCGGTATCTCGAGTTCATATTCAGTTTATTTCACGAGATACATGTAAGTGTTCTACAATATTTCCCATTGCTCTCTAACCTCATTTGCCACAAATAAATATGTTTGAGATGGACTCGAGTCCCAAAGTAGATGGGGGGGGGGGGGGGTTCATGCTTACTTTTGTATTGTATTTTCTGTTGGAAATGAATACACACGAATTCGAAAGGTGTAGATTCTTTTTAAAGGTTTCAATTATTTTGCACACTAAGTGACCAGGACCTGTCTCATTCTATACCAGCCTTTCTTTCTATCGTATTTCTTCCCCTTTTCACTACTTAAAACAAACACTTATGGTGCCCACCCCCCCCCCCCCTGTTGCTCCGGGGTATTTCAAAAGCATATTCTTTTTATTTCATCATGGTGTCTGGCATGGTTGAATCGATGGAGAAATGTGATTGCTCCATCGTAATTGATTGATCGATTTTTCGGGAATGTAAAATCATCATTTATTCTTCATTTTCTATCCTTTATTTTATTCATTCATTCATTGATTTTTTTCATTCAACTATAAGCTCGTTTGTTGATTGATTGATTAGGTCATTCATTCAATCTTTCATTCAGTACTTCATTCTTTTATCAATTCATTTGTCAATTCATTTGTTCTATGTATTGTATTTATTACTCATGAATTCATGTTGATGGGATTGAATTATGCAGATCATCGTGGTCATGACTTTGGTTTGAATCAGTATTCATCATAATTTACCAAGAGAATGCCCCCCCCCCCGAGATGTGCATGACAGTCATGTGCAGACCATACCGAAACATGTGATCTTTCTTTTACGGAAATTGTTTTACATTAATCAACTACACGATCAATATTACATAACCCTGAAAACGTAACATTGGTATAGGAGCAAGTGACAGTGTTCGCATGTCTTTAACGGTAATTTTGATTAATGAATTCATCCTGCTTGGAGAGATATTGCAATTGATACAATTGCACTTTATGGACAAGGCGGTGATTCCATATAGGCGGAGATTTCGTGATATATTTTTGTTGTTAATCTAGGGGGGGGGGGTGGCGGAAGGGGGTTGGGGTCGCTGCCAATGAAATGTAGGCCTACGTCGTGTAGTCCCACACGATGACTCTTTTATGAAGAAAAACAAACGCATTGAAAATGAAAGAAGAAGAGGAGGAAGAAGAAGAAGAAAAAAAAGAAAAAGAAGATAGGAGGAAAAGAAGAAGAAGAAGAAGAAAGAAGGAAACAAAAAGGAAAAGACGAAGGAGAAGAAGAAAGAGAAGAAAAAGGATAGTGAGTGAATGTTTCTTCTGCAAAGAGTTCACAGTGTCGTATTAGTGCATTGCAAAATTGCATTTTTCATATTAATATTATTCTCTTTTACAATCTATCATTAAAATTCCTGTAACATGAATGATAAGCCCCCTGAAGACTCTGAATGAGTAGAGAAGAGCTAATTCGGTACATTAAATTCAAATTGGCAGAGTCATAGACCAGGTGTGAAGGTATCTGAAGAAAGACATTCCATGTATACAACATGTGATGATCAAGCCCTACTTATCAACAGATTGCCGCTTTCCTGATCTAAAAGTGTTTCAGAAATAATCCATGAAAATTGAATAATGTAGGTTATTTGATTACTCAATAAGCTTAAGACAAGGAAGTCCCTATTTGAAAGGCAACTAAAATACTCACGCCTCCCGACTCTCTATCAACATTCTCCCCCTCCCTCCCCGTCTATCTTTATATTTTCCTTTTCTCCTTGTCTGTATTATCTCATCGTCTTTTAAAATCTCTTTTCTCTCTTTTCACTATATCTTTCAACATTTATATTTATCTTTCTCTTCCTTCGCTCTCTCTCACCTTGTTTCTTATGTTTCTCCGTGTGGCTACCCCCCCCCCTCTTATTACTGTCATTTACACACACTTAAAATGTTGGGCAACATACTGTCCACTGTGTTGGGGAATGTATGTTGGTAAAATATATATATATATATATATAATATTCTCGGCAATTATTATCCAAACGAGCAAATTTATTAGCCAATCATTAGTTTTTATTACGCAATTTGGACAGATTTTAACTAATAGTTGTGTGGACAGTATGTTGCCCAGTGATAGTTAAAAATTGGGCCCTCCCCCCCCAACCGTTTTAAGAGCACATCCTTCAACTACTTCAAATAATCCCCCCCCCCTCTCATTCTCTCTCCCTCTCCTTATCAATAATGTGTTGTATGTTCCTTTATTCTTTCTATTTTCATTATATCCTTCAACTTTTTTAAACGTACCATTCTCTTTTTCTTTCTCTCCCTCTCTTTGTTCTTGTTTTCCTGTTTTTCTCCCGTCCCATATCGTCTCTTTCTCGCAATCATCTTCCTCGCTTGAAAACGTCTTAAAATCGGGCTCAAGCTTTTTGTGCTATTTACAAGGAAAACTTGCCCGTCATGTTTGGAAGTCATATCCGCTTAATTCTTCGCTGAAACATAACGGATCATGTCTAATTTGATGATAATCCCTAAACTTCCTAACTCAAAATACGGAGATACAATCATGTGAAGGCCTGGCGCGATGGGAACTTTATATTTTTTTGCTCAAATTCACTTTGTTTCAAACTTGCAATAAAGCAATATAAATAGGCTTTAAATTCGACGAAATTCCTTTAAAAGATAAATCCATGCTTTTTTTTTTTTTTGCAGGAGCTTGATAAGTCATGCTCTGTATATTAAAACAAATTCTACTTTCGTAAATTAAAATAGATATGGAACCAATACCCACGATTGATTTATTTTAAGTGAAATTTTAAGCGAAAGCAGTGTAACTCATCTCAAATAAAACAGCAATTCAAACGATTAAAAAATATACATCTCTCAAGAAACATGAATATCTTTTTAAAAATTATTTAAGACAGTGACTTATTCTAGCTGCAATATGAATCGTTCGGTCATAACATAATTTGATTTTATAAAAAAAAAAATCACCATATATAGTGTGTGTGTCTTGGGAATTTTCCAAACTCTATATCGCATTTAAATGCTGTCTGGAATATTTTTATGTTTATTCCACACCATTTCTTTAACAAAACTGGGATCTTTTAATAGCCAACGTCTTTATTTCTTTAATTCTATATTCATCTTGCAGTAATGTGTTTATCTACTCAAACTTTATTCAATTAAATATCTTTATTTTCGCACGCTGTTCGCTCAACTCAGTGTGGATCCGATGAATAACTTACGACGCTTACAACACGCACAGGTTGATGCTCAGTGGAGCATGCGCATGCGACGTGATGCGATTGGTCGAAAGCTTTCGTTACGTCAACATCCGCTACTGATTGGTGCCGTGTGCAGAATATTGCCGCACTCAACGAAAGGACTTGCAAAAACAATTTAGTTCTTCGTTCATGATCGGTATCATGAGAGATACATAGGTCAACCGTGGAATCAAAGCAGTTGTCTTAAACTTCGCCTATGCATCCGATTTGTGTACCATGGCTTCGCGCCAAAAGTGAATTATCATCTTTTGCAAGAGTTAGGTCGTCTGCCTCGAAAAGCAAGCTCCTTAATTACGTGGCTGCCTCAATCGGGATAAGCTGTGATCATGGATATTCAGAGATATTCCGGTAAATAGTGCAGGGTAGCTCTATCACATTTTCGTGGGTAGATTTAAAGGCCCGCGTCGCATCCTGCTTCGATCAACGATGGTATATAAGGGAATAATGTTTCGAGGCGATCATAAGCTTGGCTTTAACAGAAGATAGGAGAGGAAATGTTGGGTTGACGAAAATCCAAATCGGTTTGTCGGAATGAATTTGTGATTTGTTTACCACAGATGAATGTTTATCGAGCTTAATCTTGGAAACGGTACTATGTCCAAGTGGAATTACTTGTGAATTGTTCGCGTGTGTGTGTTGCACTGTAGGCATATGCATCCGAAATTGCCAAAAGCTGTTGTAATTTATCAAGGGTTAGTTAGCGATTGGGAAAATTGAGGATTAATTAAATCATGATGTTGAAAATAGGGATGTCGGGGCGATGGTATACGAGAAGAAAGATCTTGAGGTCTGGAGTTGCTTTGACGATGCTCACCACAGTCATGATTGTGAGCCTCATACACTCTCACGGACTCGGAGGCAGGACTGGTGGTATGAAAAACCATGACAAGATCGGGCGAAGAACTGGTGGTAAGGACACTGTGGTGGATGCATCACGGAATAGCATCCATGTCAGGCGAGGGGGTCGAGGGCGTGGTAGGGGTGGGGTCGTGATGGGGATGCAACGGAAGCTGGAACAACAAGAGAGTCTGTCCTACTATTTGGGCGGTGATGCTGGTGAGAGGGGGGAAATCTTCCCCCCTCTGATGGGCATGGATTACTCGAACTCCGAAGAAAGGAGAAGGACGCTGAAGAGTGATGCGGAGAGGGCGCTCTCCTTGAGACAGCAAGACGACGATGGAGACGGTTTCCCAGGTTACTACGATGTGATGGACATGAGGGAGCTGGAAGAGAGGATGGAGAAGAAGAGGGAGAGAGTCCGGAAGAGAAAGAAACAAACTGTCCGCGTGGTGCCACAAGGTCATGGCGCTGACATCATTAAGAAGATGAAACAAGAGAATGCGCAACCAAAGAATGCCAAAGATGGTAAGTTAGACTTACACCAATAATGTTGTACATCCGGTTGATATCGCACATCTCATGTCAAAAGCAATGCATTCATAGGGATGTCATTATGAACACGGTCACACGAACGAAACTGACTCCAAATCAAAGGATAGCATATCTTTGGAAATATCGTAGCATCCTTGATCGGTCTTGGACCTTTTTGCCTATGTGACTGTGGTCTCATAGTATGATTTTTTTTTTCCAACTGTATTGTACTAACCAATGTGGGGGGGGGGGGGGGGGGGAGCACGTGCAAACTTTTTCGAAAAGAAAACCTCAAAAGCGAGGGAGCGAAGTGACCGAAGCCATCGGGCTTGTCATTGGGGCATTTTTGCTTTTGTCAAGTTAAATTGTAGGTTTTGGTGCATGCTGTTGGTTAATTTTGTGAAAATTTTCAGTAAAAAAGATATAAGTATTCAAAATTCTGGGAGGGGGGGGGGCAATTGCCCCCCCCCCCCCTGCGTATGGCCATGGTGATTCGTAAGCCTATGCTCAGTGTAATGAGCCAAAACAATTGAGGGGGTCAGACTTGGAGTCTCGGGAAAATTTTCTAAAAAGTATTGAGCGAGTGAAGCGAGCGTGCACATGGATGTACGCAGCGGGGGATGGGGGGGGGGGGGGGATGGCAGAAATTTTGAAAGCTTACATTTTTCTCTGGAAATTTTCACAAAACTCACCAAAAGTATGCACAAAATCCTTCAATTTTACTTTAAAACAATTAAAAACGCCCCAATGACAAGCTCGTCACTTCGCTCCCTCGCTTTTGAGTTTTTTTTGGGAAAAAGTATACGTGTGCTGCCCCCCAGCGAAAAAAATTCTGCGTACGGCCATGAGCGTGCATAAAATTTGTCATTTTCGGTACAATTTTTTCTTTCATTAAATATTTTGACATACTATTCAGAAATTATATATTTTCACCCTATTCTCTTTCATTTTCTTCCCCAATTTTCTAAGGGGGGGGGGGCTGGGTTTGGGAGCATGGCCGCAAGGTTCCCCCATCTGTACGTCAGTGCATAAGCACAACTATTAGATTTGAAGTGCACGTTTACATTCTGAGCTTGTTTTAATACTCTTTTGAATTCCTTCGTTTGCCACCCCTCCCCCCTGTTTGCGTTGGTCTACATTCCAAATGACCCTTCTATACAGCTATATGTCTCATGCACTAAACTTAATTTGATTCAAGAAAAATCCAAGACGAGTCTGCCCTATTGCTGTGTTATCCCAACAACACTCATTCGTAAACGGTATCCTTTCAGGAAATTGAATCACGATTCTAACAAATGGAATAAGTTATTTCTCTATTCTAGGCCCCTTGTCTTGATGATCTTCAACTAAATTATAAGTCGTGTACAGTCAGCGCCTATGGAAGACCATTCATCAAGTGGCGGAATAAGGATCTGAAGGGAGGGGGAGGGGGGTGAGCGGAGAGCAAAAGGCAATGTTGGCGGCAAGGGCGGACAAGTAAACAAAAACTGTGAGATTGTTTTTCAAGTTTTGAAGAGTGGAAGATGGTACTTTTGACCACTTACAGATTGAATTTGATACGGTGGGAGCATATATCTGCTATTGACAAATCACTCCAGCTTTTTTTTGTTCGTTAAAAAAATTAGAGGGGGCTGAGGAAGCCCCTTCCCTTGGTGCCGCCACTGCAGTTATCATTCGAAGTAACTAGATAATATCGGTAGATTTTATGTGTCTGTGCAACGTCAGATGAAACATTGAAATGTATTCATGAATCGTGATGTTAAAGTGTTATGGGAAATTTTGCGAGGGTCTTGATTGCTATGGTTACAACATGAAAAAATACGGAAATGGCGTTACATGAATGACACGCTCTTCTGCAAGGTGTATGAGTCTTTCGTTTATCATATACTTCGTTGGTGAATCATTTTCTTTCTTTTCTCCTTATATTTTATCTATACTACGGATGCGCCATTATACAGTGCGTCCCAGAAAAAACGAAACCGAGATTAAGCGATGATTTGTCATAACTTAATCACAAATAAAATAGACAAATTACCTACCAATGTAAAGCTTAGAATTTCCTCTTTTATCCGGTATTACTTATACTATTCCTCATTCACGCATGAGTGAGCAAAAACAATTTGAAGAAAGGATACCAAAAACTCATTTGGCGGGGGGTATCTGAATTTCAAAAAGAAAATCACATGCCTAAAAAGTTCAATATCTGCTCTTTTATTTGATACCTTAATCACAAAAAATGGTCAAGAAGTAACAAAGTTATGTTCTCTCGAAACAATGGTTGTATTTCCATAATTTCATTAAATAAACGTGTTTTCACCGGTTTCCCAAAAGACTTATGCATGGCTGATCGTCAACAAAACAGAGTGTCAAGTGAGTTTGAACGCTAGTCTGTAGAACCTCTTCATTTTATGAAATTATTGAAATTCAAGCCTTATTTCAAATAACCAGAACTTTGTTATTTCTTGACCATTTTCTGTAATTGAGGTTTCAAATTAAAGAGCAGATATTGAACTTTTTAAAAATGTGGTTTTCTTTTTGAAACCCAGATACAGCCCGCCAAATGACTTTTTGGTATCCCCTCTTCAAATTGTTTTTGCTCACTCATGCGTGAATGAGAAATAATCTTAGTGATTTCAGATGAAAGAGGAGATTCTAAGCTTTACAATGGTAGGTCATTTGTCTATTGTATTTGTGAATGAGTTATGATAAATCGTCGATAAATCTCGGTTTCGTTTTTTGTGGGACGCACTGTAGTACTATTTTTCTACGGTTATGATAATCGGATGGACACAATTGATATCATCACTATTAATATATTATCATTTGTGGTATTATCTTTACTAATATCACAACAACAACAACAACTACTACTACTACTACTACTACTACTACTACTACTACTACTACTACTACCACTACCACCACCACTACTACCACTACCACCACTACCACCACTACTAATACTACTACTACTACTACTACTACTACTACTACTACTACTACTACTACTACTACTACTACTACTACTACTACTTATACTACTACTACTACTTATACTACTACTACTATTACTACTACTACTACTACTACTACTACTACTACTACTACTACTACTACTACTACTTCTACTATTGTCATGATGATTATAGTAGTTCTGATTAATTATTATTAATGTAGCTATTTCCCACAACGCGTTGCAACGCCATGACGTATAGATGATGGACCAAAATACCCCTGTATTAATCTTTTATAATCCCAAGGAGTGCACGAGGAGGGGTGTAACTCAGATCAGGATTAATAACGGGTTAGGTTTAAACCACTGAGGTCGGCCCCTTCCACTTGATGTTGAGTCGGATGTTAAGTCGAGATGGATTAATATTCAGAATCATGGCATGTCTGCGCTAAAAAAATAGTTTTCATGTTTTGGGCTCACCATTGGGACATTAATGATAGGATAAGCAGTTCGCTAAATATAAATTGATCCCTGCTAGAAATGGAATTAGGTTGGTCGACGACAAGCTTAATTAATTGCTACCTGACATTCACGATAACCAGTTTATTTATCAACTTGAAGTCACAACAAATGTGGTCGTATAATGTGTGGACTCTAAATGAATACATTAGGAGGGCGAAACGATTAAAAAATAAACTTATATTCTCCCTGCATTTCTTGCGTCAATCTAATCCGAGTTTAAGCAGTCTTTACATCCCACGCAGCAACCGATTTAAATACATCGGCTATGTGAGAGTATATTATTTAAAATGTCAAATTTAATGCACGAGTCCTTCGGATTTCTAAAAAAGGTGAGAAATTTCCTGTTATAAACATTCGTTTTCGGATAAGTTTGTGATAACACTTGTCCTATACCTTTCGATATGCACAGTATCATGTTAGTATTTGCATGGACCTATTATCTTCAGTGATCTTTACCAAAATAATCTTGTTTTGCTTTTGTAATTGGATAGATATTTCAACCTCGTTAATGTTCTATCATGTTTATCAAGCTCCATTAACGTATTGCGTCACAAATCAAATAATATATAATTAAAGCATTAAATTTGGATGAAAAAAGTAAAGAGAAGATGGAGAAGGAGGAGAAAAAGTGGAAAGAAGGGGAAAAACAATGATAATAAGAATAGGAGGGATAAGAAAAAAAAGAGGATAAGTAGGAGAAGTAGGAAGAGGAGAACATAAAGGAGAAGCAACTATAGTGAAGTGATAGAAAAAGAAGGTGATGAAGAAAAAAGGGATTAGGAGGAGAAGGGGAAGGCGAAGGAGAAGATGAAGGAGGAGGAAGAAAAAAAAGAAAAATTGCATGTTTAAATCGTAAGCATGCAGGGAAAGACGGCGATGTAGCATTTCAATCAAATTGAAACTCCCTCACTCTAAATGCCTTTTAACTCAATAGACGATTGAAGAAAACCCACAACATAATTATACCGAAGACTGAAAGACTGTATACAACTTTAACCATTTTAATATTGATAGAAGAATGGAAGTTCATGTTCCACTTTCAAGTTCTCCCACCACTTTTGTTCACGGCCCACTGAAAGCTGGAGGAAGCATGTATTTGGGATCAAAACAAGAACAGAGGGGGTGTAGAGAGATCGGGTGGGGGTGATCGGCTAAGCCGTGTTTCCTCCTCGTATTACCCCTCTTATATAAAATGATTTATGATTAATGGAACATTAATGATCCACATCCCAAGTTTAATTGCATCCTTCACCATCCTGCGACTGAGAAATAACACAATGCCTTCCCTCTTTGGCTGTTGGTCTGGTGGTATGGTACTATGGAACAATATTACAGTAGCATAATAGCGAGAGCCGAGAATGGGGTCATATTTATGTTTGCATATATCGAAAAGACGTGAGTGAGCGACAAAAAAAAAAGATCAAATGAAAATACATTTTTGGGATATATTGTGACATCAAGAATATAATTCATCATTTCACCCTTTCCCATGTCCATTTTCTTTCTTTTTCTTCTTCCTTTTCTTTATTCCTTTCCATGATAGTGGAATTCCCCCTTTTTTTTTGGGGGGGGGGGGGGGGGGGGGCAAGTGCCACTCTCCCCCCCACTTCTATACGCTAGTGTAGTGGTCTCTCTGGCACTTATGGCAGTAAATGGCAAAATTATAATAATTCTATGTCTTTCTGAATCGGAGGCCTGGCGGATTTAATAATTGGCGGAACAATCATTCTAAATCGGTTTCCGATTTATCCTTTCTGTGCACTTTAAGCTGGTTAAAGGGGAAGTTCACCCTGACAAAAAGTTTATTGTAAAAATAGCAGAAAAAATAATAAAAAATATTGGCGAAGGTTTGAGAAAAATTCATCAAATAATTAAAGAGTTATTAGAATTCCAATTATTTGATTTGTGACGTCATATACGAGCAGCATTTCTACATAGCGAATGGTAAAAAATCAATGAAATGTCATTTTCTCAGAAAATTGAAAATGGTTTTCACTATACCTTTTGTATATCAATAGACAAATCATTTCACACCCGATCATGAATAGAAAACAAAATTAGGTCATCAGGAACCATGGAAAATTTGAAATTCCTGCATTTTATTTTACATAACGCATGGGGCAGCTGCTCGTTTATGACGTCACATATCCAAAACTTTGAACTCTAATAACTTTCTTACTCTTTAACGGATTTTCCTCAAACCTTCACCAATATTTTTTACAATTTTATCTGCTATTTTTACAATAAAGTTTTCTTCAGGGTGAACTTCCCCTTTAAGTTCAATCTTCTTGCTGAATCTTGGCATCCTTTCAGAAGCCACCATGACCTCGCTTGAACCAGATACACACAAAGCAAACGAAATAAATCCCTACGATTCAGTGATTCCGGGAGATGATAAGTCGTTTGACTCATGTGTCTTCCCCCTTCTTTAGGTTCTAAAAACTTTCCTCTTTCAATTTAATCCCCATGACTACGGGCCTATATCGTTGATCCACATAGGTTTTCCCCAACACGACTATAACCACACCAACAAAGCCAAATCGAGACCGATCAAAGCTATTAGTATTTACGTTAGTTTCAATTATTGCATATATCATTGTCGGTCGGTTTGTAATCGTGTGTGACTATAGCATCATGGAGCTAGCTTCATGGTAGCATTATACGTTAATCATGTATCGCGGCGAGGCGACTTTATGCTTCTCTTCTTAGACATCTTTTTCATGGTTTGAGAAAGAAAACGGGTCCAGACTTATTTTTATCATGGTGCGGCTGTTATTGTGTTATATCAATATTTTGTCATGAAATAAATCAGGCGTATGGTTGCCCTTTCAGGCTTGAGTTCTTTCCCCCTTTCCAGCAGTCGGCTCTGACCATACCAGGCATTTGCGTACAGAGCACAGGGGGGGGGGGGGGTTGCTTGACTCCCCAAAGTTGAAGGAACACATTGGTAAGAGGGTCCGATCCTTTACGTCACTTCAACCATGAGGGTGTTTCATAAACTTAAACATATTGTCAGTGATTTCACTGACAATTTTGCTCTGAGCCAATCAGATGCAAGATTTCAGTAGCTTAGCTTAGTTTCATGGAATGCTCCCCTTCTTTGCCGTAATCAAATTGGGCAGAGGAATCAACATAAATTCATCGCTCAAAAATCAAAACGACACTATTCAATCAGTTCATTACAAACGAGATTTAACAAATTGACAATATGATGACTTTTATCAATCTGTCCAAGGGGTGCATGGATTAGAAATATAAGTCATACATCAAAAGCTGCCCTACAATCATAATGCCTTGTACAATTTTCTTCAAAACACAAACATGACAAATGCGTAGCCGTGTTGTGATGGTTGTCAAAACGGTATAGATATGTAATCTGGAATACCTGTCTGAAAGCGCGGGAAATTAGATTTGTATTATGATTGAGGATTAGACAACAGTTGTTGTCTGCTTAATCTGCCTGTCAAAATATGCTCTTTATGAGAACTGACTGAAAGGCTTGGTAGTTGACAACCGTAATCATGACCATTGTTACTGCTGGATGCAGTGTCAGATTGACCTGAGACAAAGTTGATATTAAACTACAAGTATGTTACTGTATACTCAGTGGCGTAACTACGGGGGGGGGGGGGGGCACGTGCCCCCCCCAATCGGCTGACCCCCCCAAACAAAACGGGGAAAAGGAGAAAAAGAGGGAGAAAGGAAGAGAAACGTAGTGGGAAATAAGACATTATTGTTCATTATAATGTTATATTATATCATAATAATATGTTATGTTATATTACATAAGAATTTTTTTTCATAACTTTATGAAACATAATTTGCTCAGGGCCTATGTCTTCATTGCTCCTGATGCTCGCATTGTCTGTTTACCGAGATATATAACCATGTTATACTAAAACCTCCCGTTTTCAAGTCAATATATACCAAACTGCCAAATATATTTCCTCGCACTTTGAGTTATTGTTTTATGTACAATAGTATGCTTCTTTTTCATGACTACTTAAAGTGATTGCCCAATTCTAAGGTCTTAATATAAAACATTTCCTGTCCGTGCTTACGTTAGCAGTACCGGATTGGTGAAATATGTCTGCTCTCCATGAATTCCTAGAATCAGTCCTTAAAATGTCCCTTTATTTTATCTGAATATCAAAAATTTTCAGCTCGTGCTTCGCGCTCGCACCATTTGGTTAGTGAACTACGTATGCTCTTCGTGAATTCCTACAAACAAGCCTTAAAATGCCCCTCTTCAGGTCTGAATTTCCTATATTTTCAGCTCGCGCTTCGCGCTCGCAAGATTTGATTAGTGAGATGGGTATGTTAATCATGATTACAAGTGCTTTATGTGCATATGTTTAGATGTAATTCTAACAAAATCAGCAAGCGCTTATTGGCACTCGCATTAGATGACTATGGTGAGATGTGTATACTCTTAATGGATTCCTAAAATATAGTCATTAAAATCTTCCTGTTTGGGGTCAATATTTACAAAAATTTCAGCTCGCGCTTCGCGCTTGCATAATTTAGCGAGACAGGTACGTATCATGATTACAAAATAATTTTATAATGTCCTTTTTTAGGTCTGAATATCACAAATTTTAAGCTCGCGCTTCGCGCTCGCATTATTTGACCAGTGAGATACATATCCGTTTAATGGCACTGTCCTTAAAATGTCTCTATTAGGTCAGTATACCTGGCAACTGGGCGCGCTTCGCGCGCTCACTAATACCGTGTTTCCACTTATACCGTGTTTACACTTAATCGGCAATTGGTTCTGAACCAATTGCCGATGCAGAATCGGCATTTGGATTGCGTTTACACGTTGTTACAGCTCACGGTTCAGAACCGCGAGCCGATGCAAAAACTTGAAATGATACGCATACCTACAATATACGTCATAATAAAGACAACGCTGGATCAGTGCGCTAACAATTACGTCACAATGGTAAAGTAATTGAAATGCGCACAAATTGCCGGTGCAGAATCGGCTTTCTGTTTACACGTAGTAAAAAAGCCGATTCTGCATCGGCTCGCGGTTCAGAACCTACTACTTTGGTGGTGCAAATTGCCGGTTCTGAACCGCGAGCCGATTCAAGTTACTCGCGTTTACACGCTATGAAAAAGCCGATGCTGCATCGGCTCGCGGTTCAGAACCGCGAGCCGATTCAAATGCCGATTAAGTGTAAACACGGTATTAATCGGCATTTGAATCGGCTCGCGGTTCTGAACCGCGAGCCGATTCAGCATCGGCTTTTTCATAGCGTGTAAACGCGAGCAACTTGAATCGGCTCGCGGTTCAGAACCGGCAATTTGCACCACCAAAGTAGTAGGTTCTGAACCGCGAGCCGATGCAGAATCGGCTTTTTTACTACGTGTAAACAGAAAGCCGATTCTGCACCGGCAATTTGTGCGAACTTCAATTACTTTACCATTGTGACGTAATTGTAAGCGCACTGATCCAGCGTTGTCTTTATTATGACGTATATTGTAGGTATGCGTATCATTTCAGGTTTTTGCATCGGCTCGCGGTTCTGAACCGCGAGCTGTAACAACGTGTAAACGCAATCCAAATGCCGATTCTGCATCGGCATTTGGTTCAGAACCAATTGCCGATTAAGTGTAAACACGGTATAAATCGGCATTTGAATCGGCTCGCGGTTCTGAACCGCGAGCCGATTCAGCATCGGCTTTTTCATAGCGTGTAAACGCGAGCAATTTGAATCGGCTCGCGGTTCAGAACCGGCAATTTGCACCACCAAAGTAGTAGGTTCTGAACCGCGAGCCGATGCAGAATCGGCTTTTTTTACTACGTGTAAACAGAAAGCCGATTCTGCACCGGCAATTTGTGCGCATTTCAATTACTTTACCATTGTGACGTAATTGTAAGCGCACTGATCCAGCGTTGTCTTTATTATGACGTATATTGTAGGTATGCGTATCATTTCAGGTTTTTGCATCGGCTCGCGGTTCTGAACCGCGAGCTGTAACAACGTGTAAACGCAATCCAAATGCCGATTCTGCATCGGCATTTGGTTCAGAACCAAATGCCGATTAAGTGTAAACACGGTATAAGTGACTCAAAATTTTTGCTGGTGCCCCCCCAATGCCGTTACCCACGGTACGCCACTGTGTATACTCAATCTAAAAGGGATAAAACGGTTTTAGTTATAACATGGAGTAGAAAAAACAAAATGAATAAGACTTGATCAAAAAAATATTTCGTGAATGTTTTATCATATAGTTTTGGAACTATTGTCGTGACATTTAGACATCAATGCTGTGTCTTATTCGGCAATGCGTACTTTAAAAAATAAAGTGACACCTTTGTTGAAAAATAGGGTCAATCTGGTTAAATGTTGATTTCCTTAATTATTATCATTTTTTAATTAACATCTCTTGCAATGATCTCTTGGCCGCAAAACTGTTTTACAAGACAGAAGAACAACACATCCTAGTACAAAATGCAATCGAAGTGAACTATAATTTATATATAAAAATAATCAAAAACAGATTAATATATGACAATGGGAGTATAATAAAGAGCAAGAGTAGGTCCTATGAAATAGAAAAACACATAAAGAAAGTGCAAAAAAAAAGGAAGACCCCCTCGCTCCCTCCCCCTAAAAAGAATAGCACCATTTTGCTACGACTGGTAAAACATAACAATATATTACAAACATATACAAAGAATAGGCCCACGATAAGACAACAGAGGTGTCGTCTTCTTTAATTAGCGTTAGTGACAAAGGAAGCCACTTGGCGTGAGACGGCGGTATATATCTCTATGATTTTAATAATATATTTCCTGAACAAACAATCTATAATAAAACAATAGAGTAGGTATGAGACTGAATGATCATATCAAATTTTGATACGTAGTCTGTCAGTTTGATTGAGCATGGACCTATGGATTGAAAGACCAAGTGTCCTCGTCGAGTGATGACCAGTCACCGACTGACCAGGCTGACTGACCATTGAATGACCGTTAACTGACCACTACTAATTTGTTGTCAAGTGCTGGACGTATAATCTTATATCTCACGTGCGTGATAAAATTTTTATACTTCTGACAGGATGGACCTTGTTAATCCTATAACAGACGAAACTTAGTTTGAAATGATTGAATTGGTTTGTATGTTTGTTCATTTTATTGTTGATGTCATATACAATATGCATCGTACAACATAATCAACCTAGTAACAATACAATTGGTGGGACGGCCCATTTCAAAGCTATTTTCTTAATAACTGTTTTTCCATGTAGTTCATGATTTATCCCTATGTGCGTTCATTTATTCATTTATTAATTCATCTATTGACCGTTTTATTTTTTTATCTATTTCTTTTTATTTATTTATTTATTATATTGATTGATTGATGGATTTGTGTTTTTTTTACATTTCATTGATTGATTGATTCATTCATTCATTCGTTCATTCATTCATATATTCAGTTCGATCAAGCTATCGATTTATCATCTCATGGGACGGGAGAATGCTCATATACATTCATTCTTTCAATTTGCATAGTTGTTACGTCTTTGTTTTATTATTTGCTTTAGCTGCATACATAAGTTGTTGAAATGATATTTTTGCATGATTTCGAATTATGTCTCTGTTCTGATTCAATTTGCCTGCTATGTCTATTACATTGTTATTTAATTTGTGTATTGCACTGCTGCAATTATCATTTTGTTCTATATTTTCTTGATTATGTATGTATGAAATTTATTTGAATGAATAATAAAGATCACTACAAAAAAAATCTTATGCATCTATCAAATAATTTATTTATTAATGTATTTAGTAAGTCACTTAAACATTTAAAAAATAGATTTGTATAAAATTACAAGCCCTTGATCATGACAGTTTTATACAATTACCTCCTTTTATCAACTACAATGGCACCGCCACTGGCTATGATTATTCGATAGCTTACTAACTTTATCCTTCATATTCAGTGTATTACGGGAATTTATGCAATATTTCACCATGTTCTCAGGTCTTTACGCAGCTGGTACGAAAACAAAGAGAACCACGGCATGCCTGGAAATGAGTAAAGCCGATCGTATAAATCCTTTGTTATGAACATGATAACATTAAATACGTAAACGCATAACTTTTTGACTCATCAATTTACATCTTCAAGTGCATACTCGGCTGTCTTAAGACTCAATTAGGGGTTTATTTAGTTGATGAGGGAGTCTATATTTGTGAATGAGTAATTAAATGTAATTACTGAGGTGTCAGACAATCAGCGGGATTTAGTGGATGGGGGCTGCGGGGAAAGCCGGGGTTGGAACGCGACAGAACATCGTCGCAAACATGGCATTTGTCTCACATATTACCTAGTGTTTAACAACAGTCATGTATGTATCACTAAAACAATGGGATTTAAGGGATCAATAAGGGCTATACAGAGAATATAGAATTGCATTGTTTTAACAACGCATGATAGGCAAATAATAGATTTAAAGGCTGGGATTTTACAACATTTGTTTCTTTGTCGTCTTGAGGCCCATTCCTTGAAAGGGATCGTTTTGTTGATAAAGTGAAATATATTGAGAGGAGGAGGAGGAGGGGGAGAAGGAGGTGGGAGGAGGAGGGGGGAGGAGGAGGTGGGAGGAGGAGGAGTAGGTGGGAGGAGTAGGTGGGAGGAGGAGGGGGAGGAGGAGGAGGAGGGGGAGGAGGAGGTCGGAGGAGGGGACGGAGGGGGAGGAGGATGTGGGAGGAGGGGGAGGAGGAGGAGGAGGAGGGGGAGGAGGAGGAGGAGGAGGAGGAAGAGGAGGAGGAGGAGGAGGAGGAAGAGGAGGAGGAAAGAGTTCAAGTTAAAAATGGGCTACTTGTGTGCATCCCCCTCCGCAAGGGCACATTTAACAGGGGCCGTGGAAGCGGGAGGGGGGGGGGGGCTTCAGCCCCCACTTTTTTTTTCCAAAACCGTGTACAAAAACGTAAAAATGACCATAGGATTGTCATTTTTTGCATGGTCAGCCCCCCCCCCCCACTTTGAAAACCGTTCCGCGGCCCCTGTTTAACGCACGCTCGCCATGCTCGCTGAGTATTCACACTCGAACCCTGATTGTACTTCATCGGCGTTAGCTAGCACCGCCATTAATTTCATGAGTAGGCAGTCAGGGGCGATCCAGGGCGCGTGAGGTGGGCGGAACAACCCTACCCCCAATGCCCCCCCCGTCTGGATCTTGTCTAAGTTTATAAATTTATTTACTTATAATTTATAAAATAAATAAATAAATAAGTAAATTTATTTACTTTATTATATTTCCACCACTCCGTCTCTATTTTATGAGAAATAAAAATCATAATTTTTAATTCAATGCCTTGCGATCTTGACACAATATGATCATATCGCTCATTGAATTTCTCTATTTTTGACGGTATTAGACTTTTTCCCGTTTTAGGCGCATTATAGACTGTTTCAAGCCAACTTGCAACACTTTGGACACCAACAGTTTAAAAACGAGCACATGGACCCCATATTTTTAATATTTTAATGCTTTTAGAATATATTTCTCTACAAATCTAGAGAGTATGATGAAAATGACATGGATTTTGAATGTTAGGGAGCAAAACTACGGAACCATTCGCATTTTAGAATTAGACTTTTGCACGTTTTCGGCGCATTTTAGTAGATTTCAATATTTTCAAGCCAACTCGCAACACTTTGGACACTGATAGTTTAAAAACGAGCACATGGACCCCATATTTTTAATACCTTTAGAATATATTCATCTACAAATGTAGAGAGTATGATGAAAATGACATGGATTTTGAATGTTTGGGAGCGAAATATGGAACCATTTGCATTTTAGAAGGTATTAAGAGACTTTTGCATGTTTTCGGCGCTATTTAGGCGATTTTCAAACCAACTTGCAACACTTGGGACACCAATAGTTTAAAAACGAGCAAATGGACCCCATATTTTTAATATTTTAATGTCTTTAGAATATATTCTTCTACAAATCTGGAGAGTATGATGAAAATGACATGGATTTTGAATGTTTGGGGGCAAAACTAGGGAACCATTCGCATTTTAGACGGTATTATTGGACTTTTGCACGTTTTGGGCGCATTTTGGGCGATTTCCATGCCAACTCGTATCACTTTGGACACTCATAGTTAAAAAACGAGCACATGGACCCCATAATTTTAACTTCCCTACACCTTTGGTATGCATTCCTCTACAATTTAGCCGAATTTGATGAAAATTACATGGATTTTGAAGAGTGCAGCTTACAAAATACTTTTTTAATTTTTGAGTAGATTCACGTCTTTGAAGATTTGTTTTTTTCCGAGTTTTTGCACAATTCTTGCCAATTGAGGGTGCTGTTGACTCCAAATAGATATAGTTTTACCAATTAAAAGACTTTCTCATACTTTGGTATACACTTTGTTATATATCTTGAAAATTTGATGAAGTTGATGCGGTATCCACTGAGTAAAGATGATTTAAACTCATTTGGTGAATTCGTGAGGTTTAAGAGAGGCATAATTCTCTTGATTGCGCAAGATTGCATATCATTCAAATACGGCGACTTTTTAAGACCCGTAGAAAAAAAAAGCACATGAACCTATATTATTTTTTTGCATTTTCATAATGCATAGATACCAAAGTAACTCTCTGCAAAATTTGGTGAAAATGACATGGACTTTATTTTAACTGTGGAACGTCCTTAAATGGGAATATACTTAACTAGGGTAAGTATCTTGAAAAAGACCTGGGCACATTTTCACGAATGTTCTTGTTGGTGATTTTTACTGACTAATTTCCTCTCAGCCACTCAGATGCAAGGGTTTCTAGTAGCTTATAACATTAGTCGCTGACAAACGAATAAACATGTTAATGAAACCAACCCCGAACTCCACCCAGCCTTTCCTTCACAGACGCCCCTGGTGTGTTCCACAGCCCTGTGGCACAGTCACACTATACCAGATGAGACTGCAAATCGACTGGCGCCAACGCAATTCAAAATCATGCATTAGTTGTGAGCGGTATGAAGTCGGATTCTTCGGTGTAACAAGTTCATTTTCTGCTGACGAATTTTAATCACCCCTCAACAGGAATGAATTAAGCTGTGTCATTATTGAACAGTTGTTTTAGGTAAATCGATATCCAATGACTTAGACGAATACTCACCCACTGGCGGATACCGGGGGGGGGGGGCACATCCGGCTCGCACCCCCTTTTGAGAGTCATAATAAAAATTGTAATGTAAATATGCAATTTTTACTCAAGTGTGCTGCTCTTTGAAAGAGAGGACCTTTTTTATTGCTTCTTATTTTTTTTTGGAAGACGAAATGACCTTGAATTTTAGGTGTAAATAATTTGTTTTGTTGCCTATCAAATTTTCATCAGGAAAATGTGCCTCCCTTTTGGAAAATCCTGGATCCACGCCTGGTCACATCAACAAAACCGACTCCAAACCAAGCGATTTTTTTTTGTCATTAGCAATTCCTTTTCTCTATTTTCCTTCTTTCGTCCTAAGGGGACCGCACACCTTACGATTGGTCTGCGACCCGATTTCAGAATAAAATGTAGTAGAAATCGATGCTAATATTGAGACTTGGAATATCTTACTGTGTAATGTTCTAAATCATCAAACGAATACCTATGTTGAAATATGTGACTATGCTATCATCCTTCTTAGAATAAAAGCGAATTTAATATGTAGTCGTAATGACGTCATAACAGTCGTACGATTGGCTACGATTTGAAACTAATTTGGCCTTTACTCCAACTTAAAGGCTTGCAATCTTTCAAAATGGTTATATTATTATTCTTTCAATTAATTTTAAACTCAAATAAAATGATATGTTCCATTCACATTTTCAGAAAATGAGCAAAATGCGATTTGTTCTAAAAATCGGATCGCGAACAGTCGTAAGGTGTGCGGTGGCCTTTGTGTCGTTTATCGGGGGGGGGGGGGGGGGGGCGGGGTGAAGCATGGATGCGTGTGTGAGTTTTTTTTTTCTATTTGTAGCTTCCTCATAATATTTTGATTTAATGAAATTGTAAATGAAAAAAAAAATCATGTTCAACTTGAGATTTATCTATAGTTTATATTATAAGTACACGTGTTTGCGTTTTAAAATTCTATTCATAGAGATTTCTAGAAGATTCTGTTTTGTATTACTATTCCCTTTGTGATTATAAATTTGTCAAGAAATGTGTACAGATTGATTCTAAGTTTACTTTTGGAATAATCTAGCTAAAATGTTTATGTATGAACTCTGAATCAATTATGTCAATGATTTCATATTATACATCATTTTCATATGTTATAGTGAGGAAAAAATCAAATATGATTTTAGAACTAAAAATAAACACACAAATGAAAATATAAATATATAAATATATAAATATATAAATATATAAATAAATAAATAACGTAATGGCTTTGATTGGTTTCGAGTCGGTTTCGTTGATGGGACTGTAATATGTGGGGATTTCGTTCCTTATTTTGGTGGTCTAGACATGGTTTTTGATACTCCCTTTGTAGACCCTGGGAAGACCTTATGACAAAGACCTAGGTCATAGAAACACGAGTGTCGTAGGGATTGAAGAATCATTATAAAACTCCACATAATAAATCAATGAAGGGGTGAGGGAGGTTAGACTAATCAGATTTGAAAGCATTTTCAACTTCAGCCCCCGACATGATGTCGAAGGCGTGTTTTTTTCCAAGATAAGCCAAGTGAAGGACTGGTCATCACTTTCTGTTGTGGGCGCGTCGTGGTCTAGACGTCTAGTGGTTCTGACTCTCGCCTTTCACACAGAGGGTCGTGGGTTCGAATCCTAGCCATGGCGTGTTTTCCTTCAGCAAGAAATTTATCCACACTGTGCTGCACTCGACCCAGGTGAGGTAAATGGGTACCCGGCAGGATTAATTCATTGCACGCACTGAGCGCCGGTGATGGTAGCTCGAGCTAAAGCCGGGGTAATAATAGCAGCGCTTTGTATCCTCTGGCAAAAAGCACTCTATAAATCCAGCTATTACTCCTGTTTTTGTATATACATTCAAATGCCTACTTCAGCGAACTGTTAGGCTTCATTGAGGGATCGTTAAAGGTCCTCTTCGAACATGAAACCCCCCTCCCCCCAATATTCAAATCAAGGCACTGCGGATAAACTCCTTGAAGTTTTATTTAAAAATTCGTTTAACTTGTATATAGACTGTTTCTTGACCGAGTGGGCCTAATGATGAAGTCCTTACCCTTTAAACACATGGGACCCGGTATTAAGAGGGTAGAGGTGATTGATTGTGGCATGACCCATATTTCTTGATTACTCGATCGCCCTTTAGCAATCGTGGCATTGCATGGTGGGAAAATCTAATTGATTGAAATCTTTAGGCGGTTCTTAATTTCTCCGATTTTCTCCTTCTCAAGACTTCAAAGTAACATGTAGGAATCAACACGGGTATAGCTGCTGAAGAGGGGGAGGGGGAAGGGGGAGTTTAGAGGGGGAGCATTTGGCATGGGTAAGGGGTTAGGAGCTGAGTGTTATTATTCCTATACACTGTTAGAAAATTTATCCTTAAAATAAAAGAAGTTCCTGCAGCAGAGTCTCGAGAACACCTGTAATCTTACCAGATTGCGTAATCTTACAGGAAATTGGTATTTGGTGTATGGAACCTTACAAATTTCCTTGAAGAAAACACCCTTTTCCCCTTTTTAAACAGACCTGTTCTGTTAAATTGCAGATAAATTCCTGTTTTATGAATTTACAGAATGATTCTGTTATTGCTTTTTGCAAAATCTTCTCTTTTTTTCTGTAAAATCAGGGTCCTTCCCGGCGACGTTCTTCCGTCAGACTATACGCGTAAATATTCTTGAACACGAGTAGAGATCAATAGAGTAATTAGCAACAATATGTAATTATTTCGGTCTCGTGGTGCTTGCGGATAAAATGGAATGGTTGCAGGTTCGAATCCCAGTATGGGCATGATGGGCAACAACTTGATTTGTAGATTTGCTATCTTTCGTTTAAAGCTTGAGGCGAGAGTTTGAAAATATACAAGTCCAAGGCAAAGACAAAACAGGTTATCCTAGGTACAGAAAATACAAAAAAATGGACAACGAAGCTCGTTGGAAAAACAAGTTCGTGGGCAGGGAGGGTTCATAAAGTCACCGGAAATTTTGAATAACATAAGCATTTTTATGTGGATAAACTTTGAAACGGACGTTGCCCCCTACCGATATGTTATTCTTATTTTCGCAAAGTATTTAAAGAAAAGAAAATTACGCGATTCCGATTCTGATTCAAAAGGAAACATCGCCACAGTTTGACACCAAAATGTAATTCACTCCTAAACCATGCATGAAAGCGATACTTTTTTGATGGACATATCCGCTTGCATTAGAGTTCATTGATCTTAATGACGAAACTCCGAGACTTCCAATTTTGCAATGAATTTTGTTGAACTAATTAACAGATCACTTATTAAACTTTCAAGTCCTTACTCAAAACCCATCTTTTCCGAAACTCATAACTAGGTGCAGTATAGGTAATTATTTCATAGGTAATAATTGGACGTTTAATAATTATTAAGTAATTCTGTAATTCACAAGTCTATTTTCCTTGTTTGCAGTATGTGTATTTTGTTTCCTTTATTGTAAAGCGCGTAGAGAAATTTTCAGTTTATTATGCGCTATATAACAGAAGTATTATTATTATTACTATTATCTCTAAACATGGAACGTTTTCTTCGCTAGGAAAAAAAATCCAACATAAATTTACATTGATATAAATTATTTGATGATATAAAATGTTGATGTGAATTAAGTAGGATTGTAATTGTTGGTCAAAATAAAAGCGCACACTATCTCTCATATTTTGTGTTGCGTTTACAATACACATGTTCACGTAGCATATGGGTTTTATTTAATATCCGTGAAATTAATAAACTATATGAACAATATAACGAGATAAGGGGCGGCGCCAAGGTGGGGGGGGGGGGGGTGACTGTCCCTATAATTTTAAGTATTATAATTTATTCATAATGATTACAAATGTGTATGACGTAGACCTTTGTTTTCATGTTGATATTTTGTTGAAAAATTACAAAGAAAAGAAGATTGATGATATTATAACAATAGCACTTTGGAGTATTTATAAGATGTTAATTTTTAGAAACTTACATAGAAAAGAAGAAAGAGAAAATAAATTATGGTTTACTTTTGTCAGAGAATTGAAATTAAGATTAGATATCAATAAGATTCTGAGGAAAAGAAGAAAGAAAGAAATGTATAATTTGCCTGTTGCTTTGGAAATGTATCTATGAGTTTTGTTTAAAAACGATGTGTATATGAAATGAATTTTTGTTGAAAATAAATGCCCCTGTTATGGGTGAAAGAGAAAAAAAAACAAGAAGGAAAAGAGAAAGAGAAAAGGGGATAAGGTATGAAAATAAGAGGTCTTAGTCGTGTTGCTAGATTACTCCTAAGATTCAACTGAGAAATATCATGACGTCACAATAATTAGGTCGTCTAGCCCGCCCCCATATCAAACTATCCCATCACCGCTCCAGGGTAGGTTTCATTTGCGATAAATTTCTGTCAATTTCTTTTTGTTTTCACTATTTAGGCCACGAAATGTTAATTACAACTTTTTTGAATTTTAAGCTGATATGATAACTGATGGAAACGATTTAAGACATCATCACGTAGCAAATTGGAACGATCATGAAAAGCAATTGTATTTACTTGACAGTGGAAAATAAATTCTTGATCGTTCGTCCCCTTTTAACTAACACAGAGATGTTAATTTCAGAGAAAAAAATCTAAATATTATCTTACACTAACTTGTATCTCTTTTATTTCTACAAATTACAGCTCATTCATCGCTGAAGTTCGAGCCCCCAGGGGCAAACGGGAAACCCGTCCACATCGCGCCTGAACATCGGGCAGAAGCAGACGACCTTTTTACGATAAATTCGTTCAATCTCATGGCCAGCGATATGATCGGTATCAATCGATCACTTCCAGATGTCAGACCCAAACAGTAAGTTGCACCTGACCATTCGTGTTCCGAAATGGAATTAGACAATTGGTTGTTACTGATTCTTATTAATCTGTTTAAGCTTCGAATAATCCCGATTTATGAATCAACCACAAGGATTAAATCTCTATTGCAATTTGTGCGTTTCTACCCGAGCACGTAACGTATACACTTTATATTCAACTTACCACTGTTTGTACTCAATTTTCTCTGACATTTTCTAGAGAGATACCATTAGTTGTATAAAATTAGATAACTGTTTGTAACGATTTTTGTTAATGTTAGGTTATTCGTAAAGATCACTGCACCGGAAAGCTACGATAAGATGCTTTCCGGTGCTTTTGGCAGCAAATCTTTGAGAAACAACTATTTTAGAATATCAGTGAACCTGTGAATGTCGCAAGTGACGTAATCTCATTTAGATAAAAGTGCCACTAATAGAGAGAAAGTCTCTCTGTGTCCCATAGTAAAAGCATGGACCTAGGTCCATTGTAAAAGTAACCTTGGCTACAAAACATAAACACGTGTCCCCATGTGCTCAATAACCTTCAAACTCTCTCCTATTCATGCCTTTTCCTTGTCATTATTCATATCTGTAAAAAAATAAATAAAATATGATAGAAGGGTGGTGTGATGACTTGATCCTAGCAATCCCTGGGTATTTGTTGAGTAAGAGGTTCAAAGTGATGTGCGCATCAAAAGATAACAGATGATGCATGGATGCAATGAGTGTTGTATGAAAGTACTTGGCATTTGTTCAAGTGCATGTTTATTCGGATCACTTTTTCAATTCTTAGCTTTATCCCCATGAACACAAGGAATCTTGGCCCTGTGTGGGGGTTTGCAATTATTCATCATCATTAGCAAAATACGCTTGAAATTTGATAATTTGTATGACACACTAGACCAATGAGGGAGGGTCGTCGTCATCATCCTCGATGTCGTCGTAATTTATCGTCATCACCACCACCATCCTCATAATCATCACCACCACTATGACCATCACCACCACCACCACGACCATCATCATCATCATCGTTAAAATTATCATCAACATCATCATCATCATCACCACTATCATCATCATCATCATCATGATCATCATCATCATCATCACCATCATCATCATCAATAATATTGTTCCCAAAATCGTATCGCTGGTATAAATTTTCTTGGGATATATTTTTTTGGGTCATCCTTCGTGATAAAAAATATTCCATTAGTTCTCCTTAATAGGTCAATGGTTCTCTCGACCGAAGCAGTGGAGTATTTCCTGTATGACATATCAATGACCTTAAAGTCTGTTTTTAATTTCAACATGGATAGATAACTGGTAATCAAGGCCCCCTATCATGTCTATCGAATTAAATTTTTGTCAGAGGAAAATACTCTTAGAATGTCGAACTTGAAATTCAGCCAAGAATACAGATTCGGAAAATAAATGAGCTTTATGAGCCGGAGTAGAAGGTTTCAAAAACCTCCCAGTCATGCCAGTAGAACGATTTTGAAAACTTAGTTGTAATCAGAGGCGTAATTATATATATATATAAAAAACTTCCATTGGAGCCGAGCATTAATTATATTTTGTTGAAGTTCATTTAGGGGAAGATACCAATTTAATACTGAACCTATATTGCTGCAAGCACCACTTATTAAAAATTGAATTTCATGCATATCCAATATCAAATCAATTCAATTCGAATTTATTTAACTTGGCAATAAAGAATACATACCAGTATAACATCAGTCAAAATTCACATAATAAAATAGTTAACATATTACAACATAAGTAGCAATACAAGAAACTAAGAAAGGATACATATTTAAAATTGCAAAGTGGGTTGTGGCCAGAAAGGAACTGCCCTTATGAATAGGCCGACCCAATATATTATTATATAATATGATATTCTTAAGATAACAATTGTAAATAAGACAAAGAAGAACAAACACAAAAAACAAAAACAACACAAAACAAAGAAAATATAAGCTTGTACCTAGGAACCGTAAAAAAATGTCAACTTTATCCAACAGAAATTTACAATACCTATTTTTTTAAATTTTTTATTGATGTAGAATTTTTTTTTTATTTCAGAAGGGAGTTCCATAACAAAAAAAAAAAATCATATTTAGTTTTGTTGGTGTGTGTGTAGGGGGGGGGGGGGGGGGGTATAAAGCTAAGGTCTAATGTCCATTCCGAAACCAAAATCAAGACCAAAGGGTGATTGATATCTCCCCTCTCTATCACTGCCTTACACCCCTCATAACCCCCCTCTTGCCCCGGAAACACCCCTGGAGGAATCCGAAGTGACGGTAATGATTGATTAAATTATCGGTATAAACGAGTGATTATCGGAAGGCGGCCTGTCTCTATTCGATATTAAACCTTCCTCACTCTCACTTGTAGCTTACTTTGAAACGTAGCTTTGATATGATTATATATTTAAACCTTGTAAATAAGAAAGCAAGAATTCATATAATCTGACATGGTAGAACGTTCTAGCATGCATGCCTAATGCACTTTAAAAACACTATTTAAAATATTAAGCATGTTGTTTAAGCACGCCACTTTAACAACTATGGTTTAAACTTGTTAAACAAATGTTTGAACTTTTTAACAACTGTTTACACTTTTTAAAAACTTAAATTTTTTTAAATACATTGTTTGAAAAGTTTAAACAATTCCAAAAAAGTTTTAACAACTTGTTGTCAGAGTGACGGGCTTTAACAATGTGCTATTTTATTCACTGTGTGCACTGTATTGATATTTCAAACAAAGAAGTAACCTAGGGCTTTGCAAATTACAATAATTCAGAAAATTTATCAACATTCTTACACCGACAACTACCACCTCAAAAAAAAAAAAAAAAAAAAAAAAAAAACATCACTGGGAAAGATATTAAACTGAGAAGAAATCTATGCCTAATTGAATAACATCTTCAACCATCGTGCACATTGATAATTTCCTGTGTGATTTTATATTTGGTTTCTGCGTTTTGGAGAATGGTTTCTGGAATAATTATGTTGATAAATCACTGTCGACGCAGGGATAAGTGGGCCTCGACACGAACTGAACACGCTTCCTGTATGTAGTCATACAAACAATAATATCATTGAATATGGACATTATCATGATGATGGACCTACACTCTAAAAAATGAAGTGCTAATTTAGCACTTAATTTGTGTGTATAGTGACTGCACTTTGAGTGCTAATTTTCTAGTTCAAATTTGAATGACTACGAAGTATTCACTATACTAGCACATTAAGTGCTAACTTAGCACATTAGAGTGTACATGAGGAATCAACAAAATTAGCGCTATGAAACCATTTCCTTGTACATTTTGTAAAGACAAATATAATTACATTAAAATAAAAATCCGTCTCACTTTGAAAAGAATGTCACTTTAAAAAAAAGTGTTCATAATATCGATTTATACTGACTACATGAACTAGTTGAGGGGTCAAATGCCCCCCCCCGCGCAATCTGTCTGGATCCGCGCCTGCATACAAACGTTATTAATATTGAGTCTTGGTTGCAGAGAATGTGCATCTTTGAATTTTCAGTTAGAATGTAGCTTCCCTTCCATCCCCTCGATCTTTAATTTTGGGAACAACTTATTTTGATATTGCCCAAAATTGTATTTACTGATTAAGATCCTACACTGTAAAAAATATTGGGTAAAAATTTTTACCACCAGGAGGGCATTTATTTGTCCAACCAATTTAGGCAGTATTTTACCCAATACAGAAAGCATATTATCCAGTAAGGTTAAAAAATAAGCAACAATTACTTTAGTATGGACAAAATTTTCATCACAATGGATAAATAAAAAATGCCCAAAAGAAATGTCCAATGTTAATTGGACACATAATTACCCTCATGGGGCACTTTTACCAAGTATTTTTTTAGAGTGTTTAGGGAATATTATTGTAGATGTTTACCCATCTTTCGAGCTATGCGATGGTTTTCTTTTTATCAAGTATTGTACTTTCCTTACCAATACACTCATTCAAATCATACACTCTTTCACTACTTCCTGTAATTTATCTCATTCCTAGGTGCCTATATAAACAGTACTTTGCAACACTTTTACGTACGAGTGTCATCATTGTGTTTCACAACGAAGCGTGGAGCGCCCTCTTGCGGACAATTCACAGTGTAATCAACCGAACACCACATTCATATCTTGAGGAGATCATACTTGTTGACGACGCAAGTATTCATGGTAAGACTCAGTGCAAGGGTGGCTTCGAGGAGGGGGTCCCTATATTTTTCAAATAGTAAATAAAAAGAGGTGGAAAAGGGGCAAAAATAGAAGAAGAAAGGAAAAAATAGGAAGGTAGAAAAAGGAGAGGTTTAGCTGCGCCGTAACGTACAATACCCCTATAATTCAAGTGAGAAAAAATGTGACGTCACCTTTAGCTCGACTTGTTCCATAAAATTATCATAGCATCACCCCCGTCTTATAAAACTCAGTCTTATTTTGAAAATCGGTTGAAGAATCAGCAAAATGAGGAGTTTGAGCCGTTTCTTTTTAATATATTGAAATCACGCAACTGTTCTTATAAATTAAAAATATAAACGTTAGATTATGGAGGTATTGTCTGATAATAACTCCATGGTTGAATATTATGGTGGAAAATGGTAAATGGGGAGAAATGATGTAAAACTGCATTCTCATAACTTTTTAATCAGTCTAAAGAACGGTTAATCGAAAACGATTAAAAGCATCAAATTGTTTATAATTATAGATTTATGATTGCTTTATGTCTGCTACAGAATGCCATAAATATCAAACGGTTTTATTTCTATGTTTACAGCCCATCTTGGTCACCAACTCGACTCGCACGTAGCCAAGTTACCTATTCCAGTTCACGTCGAGCGCATGGGAGTCCGATCTGGTTTAATACGAGCACGCATGCGCGGTGCCCTTGTAGCTAAGGGTCAAGTATTGACATTTCTCGATTCACATTGTGAGGCGACGGTTGGCTGGCTGGAACCCCTTCTTGCAAGAATAGCTGAGGACAGGTAATAATTAACTGGGATTTGCTACATTCTGTAGAAGATGACATTCACAAGTTCAACCTCAACGTACACCAATTTTACACACGCCTACAAACACAATAGGAAAAGAACATAGGCTATACAAACCACACACCAGTACATCGCAACTATTAAATGAAAAATCAAAACGATCATAACCTTTTAACTTTAGTTTGATCCTGGATTGCAATCCAAATTTGGTTTACAAAATACAAATTGATTTTCATTCGTTTTTGACGAGCATGAGTATAAAAGATTGTTAAATCACTATGAAATGTGTGATCAGAGACTTTCAAATCGGAGTGCTATATTATGTAATTTCATATTCTTTGGCCAATAGAAAAAAATTTCATAAAATTGATATACAAGGTAGGCCTATTTATGATACATATTTTTGACTAACTAATGTTTGATTGTTCTGAAATAATATCTCTTATCTAACATCATCTTTTCTATCGACTGTTCTTGTCATTCTGCTATAGGAGCAATGTTGTTGCGCCTGTCATTGACGTCATTAACGCTCAAAACCTAGCATACGAAGCTGATAACCGTACTCCAGCTATCGGCGTTTTTGATTGGTCGCTTACGTTCAGATGGCAGAGTATTCAAAGACGTGATCTCCCGATGTTAAAGAATGACCCCACCCACCCTGTCCCTTCACCGACGATGGCGGGCGGGCTCTTTGCTATCGACCGGAGTTACTTCATGGAAACGGGAATGTACGACCCGGGTTTTGAAATATGGGGAGCTGAAAATTTGGAAATTTCATTCAAAGTAAGCAGAGAATATAATTAAACGATATATCAATATTCACTAATAAATCACCCGAAGCATGCTTATCTTGACGTGCACCATACTAGAAATTGAATTCCCTCTTCCGAAATTGCTAAGCTCCACTGATGGAAATGGCAAATTCTCTTTACGACAACCCCTCTATGTACTTTCTTATGAATCGGAGTTTAAAATTATGCATCACTCATAAAAATCCTATTTTCTCGCTTGGTCTATACTCTTCCTTGAGAATACCTGCTGAAACCTCCCCCCCAATTCTAATTACTCTCACCTTAATACCGTGTGAATTGGCTACCCTTTAACACACTTTTTTCCCGATCACTCGCTCCGGTCACTCGTCTTGCCCCCCCCCCCCTCTTAAAACTTCCTGGCTACGCCAAACCTACCTACGTCTAATTGATGTGTTATGATTCGGAATGTGTTACTTTGTTACTTACTTGACCTACTCCACCCCCAAAAAATAGAAATAAAGAAAAAAAAAAGACATTTCTCTTTTGGTGAAATCATAGTCGGATATATTCAGGATGAGTCTGAGTGTACACCTAATTGTCAGTTAAAATATTTGATAAGCTACCATTGGAATCCCAATAAATCACAACATAGTCAACATTTCGTTGTGATCATAACACCTGTTTTCATCACTCTTTATTTCTTGCAGACTTGGATGTGCGGTGGTAGAATTGAAATCCTCCCGTGCTCACACGTCGGACATATTTTCCGCAAGCGTGCGCCATACTCCAACGCGCTCACCGATTTCATCAGTTATAACAACAAACGACTGGCGGAAGTCTGGTTAGACGAGTACAAGGAATTCTTCTACTTCATGTCCCCCAATGCGCTCAAGGTGGATGCTGGGAACTACACGGACCGCGTAGAGCTGCGACGTAGACTTGGGTGCCGGTCGTTTCAGTGGTATCTTGAGAATGTTTACCCAGAAGGAGCATGGCCAGGGAGAAATAAAATTTACGGCGAGGTATGAAACCAAATTTCATATAAAGTATTTATCTAACACTTGTATAGAGCCAACATGAAGGCAATAAACAATCACCGCCACTCTCATGATTTCATCCCTACTACAAAAAACGAAATGTCATTAGTGTGGACCGCAGTGTGTGCCACAGTGTGATCACAGTGTGGAACACAGTGTGATCACAGTGTGGAACACAGTGTGAAATCACCTTCACACTGTTGAATTTGAGCATTTCAACAGTTTAAATCCCATATTCACATTGTCAACCATGTGAACACGCTGTGAACATTCACACTGTCGATGTTTCCTCAGTGTGAAAATATCTTCACACTGTTGAATCTGAGCATTTTAATAGTGCATATGAACAATATATTCACACAGTCCACTATGTGAACACACTATGATCACACGGTGACAACACACTGTGATAAAACTGTGTGACACTATGCTTTCCGGCAGAATAACGTGATAAACAAAATTGTGAGATGCCATTTGAAGGATATTAGAGGTATTACGATTGTATTAATGGCATAGTATCTTGGTAATTATCAAATTTTACCACAAAAAATTGTTTATTATTAATTACCGTTTAGTACCTGTCATTTATTACCATCTATCAAATTGCTTTTAACGCTTTGGAAACGTAAGAATGATTCTGAACGAGCAAGTTTACACAAATGAACTTTTATTTATTATCACCATGGTGATAGGTCCGACACACTGCCACTGACTGGTGCCTTGATACAGGAGGAGCCACCACACCGGGAACCGACTACAAGATCGCACAACCTTGTCAAAACACTACCAATCAGGTACTATTACCCATTTTTACTCATCCATTCAATTACTTATTTACTCATTTAGAGTGGTGCTCAAACGTTAGTGAACCCCGCCAGAAATGAACATATTTAAAGTGTTTTAGATATTTCATTATAAAGTTATGTGATTGAAAAATATTGCATTCAATAGAATTTGTTTCTCTTATCTGGGCGGAACATTGAAGTGTTGTTGTGTACATTCAACACTCAGCATGAAGAAGTGCATTTTGTGGTGGGATTGACCAACTTTTAAGCACAACTGTATTAATTATCTGAAATGTATTGTTCACTACTCCGGTCTATTACATTACATAAAATGTGTCTGTCCGAGAACTCTTATTGTTTGGATTATATGAAATGTGAATGTATTTTTATAGTATAGGGCGCCCTTTAGAAATCAAAATGGAAAATAATCACGTTTATTTTTTACTAATGCATTTTCATGAATATAATGGACCGGAAATTTAAGGATACAAGCTTTAGTTGACTCTTCTTGATTTGCAATCACTCAACTTGTGAATAAATGTTCCAATAATTATAATAAAAAAATCTATGAATATATATTACTGAGAGAAGACGCTTCTAAATGTGAAATTAAACTTTCACACATACAAAAAGAATCAACAGCGGAACAATTGATTTAGTGGACGATTTGATGATACTTTGCAATATTGAACGTTTACACAAGCTTTATTTTGTTTGTTATACATTAATATGATACAGTAAATGAATTTAATTTGTCACTTTTTTTTCTTGGTTGGGGTGAGGGGTGGTTGTGAATTCAAGCTATTATATTATTGTTCCATTAACTCTTCTATTTTGTGTAACCATATATTGTACATGTGTATTTTGCAATCATTTAATAATCCTTTGTAGAATATGAATTTGCTTTAATTTATTATAATAAAAAGAGAATTAGAGAAAAATAATTGGACAAAACATTTCTACGAATTTAAAGACAAAGGCCTTCATCAGGTATGAGGAATAACGTTATATAGGCTTTAAACGTAGTACTTGCCATCATTGGCGGCGGAAGCCAAAAAAATAGGGGGGTCCACCTGAAATGGACACAGGTAAAAAATGGTCAAGCAAAAAAAAAAAAGAAAAGAAAAAAAAAGGTTATCAACAAAAATTTAAGGGGGGACCACAAACATTTTTGGGGGTTCTACATGAATTTAGGGGGGACGCAGGAAAAAAATTTGACAAGCAAAAAAAAAAGGTTATCAACATAAATTTAGGGGGGGGGGTCCGTCCCCCACAACAAATCTAGGGGGGGCAGGACCCCCCCCCCCCGCTTCCGCCGCCTATGCTTGCCATGCTCAATGAGATTCATTTTTGTGGTATTTAGATCTGGATGTACACGGAGGAGCAAGAGATCAAACACGGTTCGCTTTGTCTTGATTATCACGTCACGTCGATGTCATTGTCATTGATGGGTTGTCACCAGATGGAGGGTAACCAGCTTTGGGATTATGTCAGAGAGGTGAATATATAATTCATCGAGTGATCCGAAAACACCCTTAACACATAAAATCCATCAAAACATTGATATTGATTACTCTATTTGAGAAAAAAAAAAGACAAATGAATACTCGAAAAATTACATAGTTCCAAGTCTAAAGTTTATTTTCCACTCATAAATATACAACTTGTGATATATCAACCCTTTGCGCACTGATGTTGCAATCAAGCATATTCGTACAATTAAATTCAACAATCGTAATAATTCGTTTTCTTCCCTACCTTCAAATTATATAAGCTAACAAAAGGCAATAGTTCTTCAATAACATCTATATAATAAATATCAATGGTGCAATTTGGAAATCTTGAATTAAAGAAAATAACATTGAAACAAATGTCATTGCTATATATATCCCCCCAAATTAATTCAGCGTGCGAAGAGGTGAAGATACAATTTGCAATCAACTAATCAATAAATACCGATAAGCTTAACACAAATGATAAGATATTACAGAAATTAAACTTCATTCCAACATATTGAAATACTCCAAGCTACACATATATCAAATCATCATGAAAGTCTACATCATTACGTCATCAGGGTCCGGCTTCATAAAACTTGTGATAATAAAAAATGCAGTAACAATTAAAAGTTACTGATATCATTCAATTTGACTGATATTAAGTTTGTTATAGAAATCGTGCATTTGTTGTTATAACCAGTCTTTATGAAAAGAAAACCTGATATATATATATATATATACACTGTTAAAAAAACCTGACTTTACAGAAAAAAGAAGATTTTGCAGAAAGCAATAACAGAAAACATTCTGTAAATTCATAAAACAGGAATCTTTCTGCAATTTAACAGAACAGGACTGTTTAAAAAGTGAAAAGGGTGTTTTATTAAAGGAAATTTGTAAGTTCCATACACCAAATACCAATTTCCTGTAAGATTACGCAATCTGGTAAGATTACAGGTGTTCTCGAGACTCTGTTGCAGGAACTTCTTTTATTTTCAGGATAAATTTTCTAACAGTATATATATATATATATATATATATATATATATATATATATATATATATATATATATATATCATGTATATAGATATAATATCTTGCTTTATCAAATATTAGGTTAGGGGAAATATTAAGCCATCTTTATTTTGCTTCTCAAGTTCTGAGATTTAGGTAGATTTTCAGAAATAATTTAGTGTATAATAAACATGCCTTTCAGTGAATCTACTTTTCTCTGCGTCTTTATGTCCAGACTGGCGAAATAAAGAACGAAGCTCGAGACTGCTTGGGTCTGGTGGTCGATGATGACGGTTCATTCACTCTCAGTGTACATGGCTGCGATGGACGAGCCAGTCAACGATCATGGCAGTTCAACATGAAAGAATGGGACTTCAAGAAACACTTGCGATGACGAAAACTGAAGACGATGGTGCAACGGCAAGATAACCATGAAATATGAGTTTTATCTCGAGTGGGCGGCCATCCACGAACTTTCGCGGATTTTTCGCCATTGAAAGCCGATTAGCGCTTCGCGTTTGTGATACAGCATGGCGACTGAATGTTATAAACATAATTTCACCCCCACATATTAGGGAAGCCGTGGTCTCGATTCCCTGGCCGAGTTATACCAAAGACTTTAAATGTAATAATTGGCCATTTAGCCTTCAATCTTCACTGTAGACCATGCAGTCGGCAGGAAATAGAGATGGAAATAATACGATAATGATATCCAGGGCATGCGAGATACAGCTGCACAAGATTTAGTAGCTATTGTGGTTGCATAAGAATCTTTATCATTGTTGTAATTATCATGATAGTAATTATTCTCGCATCCTATCAAGGGTAGCTCTCAAGAATTATACTCGAGCTCATTGCGGAGGTTACGCCAGAGCTGTAACCAGGTTGCGGCGACGAGCAATTTGAAGGATTTGAACAAGACTAAATATCATATTTATCACGTTTGAGAATCGGAGGTTATGTAAGCGCGTCGCGTATAAAGTGCTCGTGCCTACCGGAAAATATGTACATACCTCGATACGCTAATCGCTCCAACGGTGTACCCCGGATGGAAATTGAATGACGGATGGATGATTACTTTAGTGCTACTCCTGGGTGATGAGTGGCAAATGCTGATTTGCGACTTGCCAAAAGCTGCGGGACTCGCTTCAATTGGTATCAAATGCATTATCCATTCCGAATTTAGAAAAGGATGACTTTACTTGCGACACAGATGCTCTATAATAATAGCATATTGAAGCATAAAACAATCGCCTGAACATAGAAAACAATGAAATAATTCAAGATTTATTTTTGCACTGTATGCATGGTATGAACTCATGAAATGTGCCTTTTCTTGACATTTAAAAATATCATTTGCTCTTTTGTGTTTGTCAGATTGTAACAATTGTTGTTTTGACATGTATGAGAAGCAGATGATATTGTAACAATTGTTGTTATGAGAAACAAATAAGAACGGATTGACTATTATATGCCCTTTTCCTCAAGATATACAATATTTTTTATGCAATTAATAAATCTTACGCCTAGTACTCTCAAGTGGAAATCAATGAAAATCTTAAAGACCAAGGCCACCCCTACTAAAAGTTGATTTGAATAAATAGACACCACAACAATGGTGATTTCATCAAGATCGGATGTGAAATAGGAAAGATATGACAAATTAGATTTCTCGCAAATTTACGCAAAACAGTTTATGGACAACGTTGTGGTATGCATATTATGTCGCACACTAATTATTTTGTATAGGAGAATATTTAAATGTTTGGATATTGGACGATAAGGAAGCTCTATATTTACTTTAATATTCATAATCATAATTATTTAGGGAGGGTCAAACTTTGATTTACCTTATAATGAGGTAACACTGGTATGTAATACAAAACATACAAAGATACAAAAAGTAGTGGTGACGTCAAAGGTTGTCCCCATTTTCATTTTACCGACAAAGGTGTATGTTAGTGTTTTGTGAATTAAACCATTTTTTTTTAAATGTCAAAACTTACATCTGATTTTGATGAATTGTTCAGAATTGCGCTCGCTTTTCTCTTTATGTATTCAAACCACTTTTATAATTATAGGTGGACTTGGAATCTATACATATATTATTCATTCGTGTTGTTGTTGTAGTTGTACATAACGTGATGGTTAATTTATATCTTCACGAAGAAATGACATTCCTTTCCCATGTTAGTATGTGTGTGTATACTGTTTATAATGTAATTATAATTAGATTTAGAGATATCAAAACTCTCCCTGATTTATTTGCTGTGATAACAAACAGAGAGGGGATATGGGTGGCAAGATATTTTATTATTGTATCGTCCGAAACTTCCTTAAAAGTATATATATATATATATATATATATATATATATATATATATATCCTTCCTCCCATGACAAGGCATTGCATATGGACGTTCTATCTGTAAGAAAAGGTCTTGCAAAATCAAACATGCCAAAGTACAGCATTTACTATTGGAAAACATTATCTCTTTTAATGGTGCCATTGAATGTATTATTTCTCGATGGGTTTGTATCGATATGGTCTGCTAAGACTGCTACCCATTTAGCCTCATGGTTTGGTCCAGATATCGTCTAATATTCACTTTGTCTACTTATCATTTTCCAAAGTGGATGCAGACCAAATGGCTATTTAATTTTCAATGGTAGTCATTTCATGTCAAAGGATTGATTCGGTGTTTAGGTACATGTACGAGATCCGAGTTTGCATTTGATCTATGTTCAGTTCCTGCACTGCAAAAACTCCGGTGTTGATTTAACACCAGCCCGGAATCTATATATGTCTACACCAGAGAAATACTGAAACAACACCAGTTTGGAATCAAACCGATGCTGTTTTAGTACTAATCTGGTGTTAGACCAAAACGAAACTGGTGTTGTTTAACACTTCTCTGTTGTGGACATAATTATATAGATTCCGGGCTGGTGTTAAATCAACACCAGAATTTTTGCAGTGTGTAAAGTAATTTTATTTCTACTTATGAAGGTACATGTACATCGCTGAATATTATGATATCCTTCGATGCAACAGATCGCGCTGTTGATGATTGTGTGTATTCATATGTTTTTAATAAAAGTAAACGAGTAGAAAACGGCGTTTTATGCATTATTCAGAAATACGAAAATTCTTACATAAAAAATGTTTGGAAAGGATAGCTAGGAAATGTTGAAACTCTTGGTTCAGTGATGATGATAGTGGTGGTGGTGGTGATGATGATGAAGTTGATGATGATGACGAAGATAAAGATGAACGTAGTAAAATTGCAAATTACCTGACTGTACTTGTAAAGAAAAAGAAAATCAAACATACGATGAAGAACAGTAATCAACATCGCAGAAAGTGATAAATATGCGCAAAAGGACTTTCCGAATCTGTCTGCTATACTCCAATTATTATTTACCTCTATCTAAATATATAGTTTCACAATAAAATTAATAATATATATATCACCAAGAGAAAGAGAGAGGGGGTGGGGGAGGGAGAAAGAAAGAAACAACGAGCCAAGAAACCAAATGGCAAGTTGATCTGAGTAATAAAACTATCAGATTTTCATATTTAGAACTCTCGCTTCCCTCTTAGTCCTCAATCGATAATAAACTTCGAAACTTCCAATTTAAATTTATTCATAGAAGAATTTCAACACAAGATTTTTTTTTTTAAATTGGAGTAAAATATATTTTTTTTATCTCAAACAATTGCTCATCTATTTCTTAGATCTGAATATGTAATTCTATTTTGGAACGAAGTTCACGAACGGTTGAAGGCCAAGCAAATTAGAACTACTAAATTCAGAGACATTGAAATTCGTTTTGGAGTTATAACTCTCAATAACTTTCATCTTACCACTTTGTGTTGCTTGCAAAATATTTCATTTATTTATGTAAATACAACAATATCAAACCCACCTATGCTCACTCTATGCTTGGGTAGGAAAAATAGAAACAACCGAGAGAATTATTGCTTTTAAACGTAATTCAATGAACGTGTAGCATTACTAGGACAGTACTTGAACTGCATGATGATCCTAAGGACTGTTTGAATACATTGAAATTTGTGAGATATTTCCTATTTTGAGCAAGCGCCATGAGCGCCCAGCTGAGGCGGATACCGGCGCTTCACAAGAACCCATCATCATCATCATCATCAAGTGCATCGAAAAAGTCAAATATTTTGTATAAATAGTGAACTATTTATTTGGATTTGTTTTAAAATTTAGGCTTAAAAAAAATTACAACGAATCTATGCTGACTGTGCATGTGATACTTATGCATGGAATCAGTTGAGAAATAAAACAAATCTTGAAAAAAGATTTAAAAAAAAAAACAGAGGGGGAGGGGAAAAGGAGAAAGAGAGAGTGATCGGGGGGGGGGGAGATACCATACCATATCGCTGATAATCAATTTTTCCAGTGACTGGTAACTAGATTTCTTGACCCTTGACTAGCGATGGGTATATTGATAATATGTTAAAAAAGATGGGGTTGCTTGGCAACTAATACACTAGCTCTGCCCCATTTAGTCAGCCATGCGTAGGTTGTAATGATGTAGTTAGTGACTGGACCTTCAATCTAATTTGGATGGACATCGTGTCTTTTTTTAACAATGTAGGTCACTTTTATATACATACTGGGTATTGGTTACTATCTGGTGAATCGTAGTATCAGGGAACTAGCAATAAAGGGGGGGGGGCAGTGGCGTACCTAGGATTTTCGTCAGGGGGGGGGGGCAAAAAGGTCTTTCAAGCTCGTCAGGTGGGGGCAGGGATACATGCATGGGTGGTGGCTTTGAATGGGTGGTGGCTCGTCAGGGGGGGGGGGCAGACTGCCCCTCTGCCCCCCCCGTAGGTACGCTAGTGGGGGGGGGGGGGTTAAAAAAGAAAGTAGGGTACAAAAAGAAAGGAAGTTTGAGCGATATATTAGCTAGCCCTGTTATGAACAATTAACTATTCTCTGATATCATTATGAAAGAGCTTTTACGTGATTAACCAACGCATGGCCCAACCTTCGTCGATTTTACTTAAATAGTCCTGATTATTTAATGAATTCACCTCAGACAAATTGAATGTACTATCCGACCCTAAATCACCTATTCTGTAATATTAAATATCAACGTTTTGTTTTTTCGTTCATTATCATCTTCGTGTGTCATATCCAGCGACGGTGATGTAATACGTTCGTTCAACTCTGCTTCGGACTGTTAGCAATTATCTTTTTTTAAAGGACAAGTCCACCCCAACAAAAAGTTGATTTTAATAAAAAGAGAAAAATACAACAAGCATAACACTAAAGATTTCATCAAAATCGGATGTAGAATAAGAAAGTTATGATATTTTAAAGTTTCGCTTAATTTCACAAAACAGTTATATGCACATCCTGGTCGGTATGCAAATGAGGAGACTGATGACGTCATCCACTCACTATTTCTTTTGAATTTTATTATATGAAATGTGAAATATTCTAATTTTCTCCTCATTGTCAAGTGAAACAACGATTAATTCCTCCCTGAACATGTGGAATTAGCATTGTTTAATATTATATGGTTTAGTAAAGTTGGTCCGTATTGTCAAATTTGTAAAAAATGAAATATTGTATAATTCAAACAATAAAAAAAAAAGAAATAGTGAGTGGTGGACATCATCGACTGACTCATTTGCATGTCACTGAGTTGTGCATATCACTGTTTTGTGAAAAATAAGCGAAACTTTAAATGCCATAACTTTCTTATTTTACATCCGGTTTTGATGAAATTTTCAGCATTATGCTAGTTTGATTTTTCTCTATTTATTCATATCAACATTTTTCTGGGGTGAACTTGTCCTTTAAAGAGGATTGATACAAATTACTTTATTTCAAATTTGCAGCAGTGTCACAAAGTAAAATCAACAGCACTAGGGATATTGTACAAATACACCCGTTGAGATTTTCATGACACAACAATTTTAGCTCCGACAATTTTTCGCTCTAAGCTTATCAGATTCAATTTCAATAGCATAAAGTAATTGGTTAAATGGAAAATGAGTTTCATGAAATGGTTCTATGTTTACTATTATATGTTCCATAGGCGGATACAGCTTTTGGCGAAAGGGGGGGGGGGGGGCGCACTACCGAGCGGCGCACATATTTCTGCACTTCACCGGCGCCATAAAAGAAAATGTTGAAAAAGGGGTAAAGTCTGACCCTGTCAAATGCTCTTTTCAAAATGTAGGATTTCCAGTCATGCCATTTTGCATGACCACACGCAGATAATATTACCGGGGGGGGGGGGGGGAAGACTCGAAAATTTGGTGCACATCTCACATTTGCACATTTTTCATAGTTTTCATGAAATGTTAAGGAAAAAAATTGTTTTTCACAACAGCAGATCGCGAATGTGCCCCCCCTTCCCCCTTGCTGCGTACGACCATTCCCTGAAGTCCACTTCATATCTCATTATAACAGAAAATATACATCAATTTAAACATATAATCTTTCTAAAACATATATAGAGAGATTGAAAAACTTATTAAAGAAAGAAACAAGCAAGAAGTAACACAAAATTCTGCATGTTATGTGCGATTTCAAAATCTCGTGTATTAACCCTTTTATTGCGATGAGGCCAATACTTTTGTATATTAATAGAGATACAATTTTTTTTTTACTATATGAATATATACACAGGGGCGTCGATCCTTTTTTTAAGATTTGGGGGGCAAAATCATGAATCAACTTTCCAAAGGCGCTCGATATCACACAAACAAACAAACTCACACAAACACACATATGCATATATATATATGACTCATGAGATAAAAACACATATCTCACCAACAAATTAATGCGAGCGCGAAATTTTTTCGTATACTGACCTGAAAACAGGAAAAGGGTGCCTGTTTAGGATTGTTTGTAGTAACTCATGAGGAGGATACATATCTCACTACACAGATAATGCGAGTGAAGAGGGCGAGCTGAAATTTCTTTATATTCTGACCAGAAAGCTTGATATTCTATGCATTTTTGGTACCAATGAGTAAGATGGGTATCTAAAAAAAACAATAGATGCGAGCGCGAAGCGCGAGCTTAAAATTTTGATATTTCGATCTGAAAAAAATGACAGTTTAATGGACGTTTGTAATAAAGAACAAGATTATATCCAGCAAAAGATTATTGCAAATCGAAGCGGGAGTTCTTTTGACGTTTAGTCCTGAAAAGGGACATTCTATTCACCTAATTTAATCATGAAAAGTATGGGGTTTTGCTACAGAAATGATAAGAGCGCGAAGCGCGAGCTGAAAATTTTTATATTCTAATCTGAGAAACGGATAATTTAAGCACGATTTTAAATAAAGAACGAGTTGTGTAGCTCAATCTCAATATACGACTGGTTGCGTAATTATACACTCCCGGTACTAGCAACGGGTTTTAGCAAAGTTTTGGGCTAAAATATCGAATCATCTTCATAAAACACTATATAGAAGCTGTCTTAAACTAAAGGCCATAGAGGTGGCACAATGTGGAATGTGTAAAGAAGAAAAGTGACTGACCTTCTTTTTATTAAAGCATTGGAAAATAAGATCAAAATTAAAGGATTTGCGCTACGCTTTTGTATGATTCTGGGATTTTTTAAATAAACATCTGTCATTCTGTGGGCAACTGCCCCGCCCTAGTCCACTCTGTAAGGGCATGCGATAAGCTTTGTTATGACCATTCAACAATAAAATGTATAACCAGCTAGGTGCTGCTGATCATTCTTGACCGGCGCCTATTTATTGGAACCACGGGACGCTGATTATTCTTGACCGGCGCCGATTTAGAACAAGTAGTGCTGATTATTTTTACCGACGTCACGTAAGATTCAGGCAGCGGCAATTCATAATTGACTGGCGCCGATTTAGAACCAGGAGGCGCCAATTATTCTTGACTGGCGCCGATTTTTAACCAGGTGGTGCTGATTATTCTTGTCCGGCGCCGATTATGATTTAGGTGGAGCTGATTATCCTTGATCGGCGCCGGTTACGAACTCAGGCAGCGCCGATTTTTCTTAACCGGCGCCGATTTATAACCAGATGGCGCCGTTTATTCTTGCCCGGCGCCGATTTAGATTTAGGTGGAGCTGATTATTCTTGATCGGCGCCGGTTAAGACTCTGGCAGCGCCGATCTATAACCAGATGGCGCTGATTATTCTTGTCCGCGGCCCCGCTGATTATCCTTGATCGGCGCCGGTTAAGAACTCAGGCAGCGTCGATTTTTTTTTGTACCGGCACCGATTTATAACCATATGGCGCCGATTTTTTTTATCTGGTGCCGATTTAGATTTAGGTGGCGCAGATTATCCTTGATCGGCGCCGGTTAAGACTCTGGCAGTGCCGATTTTTCTCGACTGGCGCCAAATTATAACCAAATGGCGCTGATTATTCTTGTCCGGCGCCGATTTAGATTAAGGTGGCGCTGATTATTCTTGATTGGCGCCAGTTATATGCAGGCAGCGCACTGCTGATTATTTTTAGCCGGCGAAGTTGTTGGGAAAAGGGTAGTTAAAAGAAAAGATAAGGAAGATGATATGATTGTGCTTTGCTGGGGGATAGTCTTTCCTTACTGTTGCTGATATCATATCAGTGTATATTTTTTTTAAGCGGCGCCTTTTCTTTTCTTTTCTTTCCTTTATTTTTTCAAGCAGCGCCTTTTCTTTCTTTTACTTTTTTTTTTGAGCGGCGCCTTCGGCGCCGCTCAAATATTAGGGGGGGGGGGGGGGCGCGCCCCCTGCGCCACCCCCTGGATCCGCCACTGTATGTATTCCTACATACCATTTATTTAATAGGTAATTCTTCGTATCCTGAAACCATGCCATGAGCTTGTAAGACGTAGCAAACAGTAATGCCAGTACATCATATTCCAAGTAGACCAAAAGCATGTAGCTTGTGCATTATTTAAATGTTGAATTAATACTCTTTTACTTGGTTCCAATAAAATAAACATAAGAATTATCATTGGTAAGCCGGTCGTCGCCTCCACAGAGCATCACTGCGTTCTTTACCTCTACGGACGTAATTGTGGCTAAAACCCGTCGCAGATTCGACCGCAGATTCGACGCTTGCGTTAGCAAGGCTGCTTCGATAATATTAACGCACGAACCGCATATATTACGTCTGCGTTGAGTTTGCGAAAAAAAATTAAACATTCCATGATACAAATAGTGATTTCAGTTAGTAATGTTATAAGCTACGTAAGTCATTGCTTCTGATTGGCTCAGAGCAAATCAATATGTGGAAGTCACTTACTAAATGGCTTCATGAAACGCTCCCGAGAATACCAAAATCAATATCGCCAAGAATTTTTCAATTTGATCATCAAATTATCGATCATGATAATATCAGAAAATTTGATCAGGTGCTCATTCTGTTTCATGTTTCTGTATCTCTGACTCTCACTCCTTCCTCCCCCTCCGTCTCTTCTTCATCTAACCCCTCTCTTCCTCTATCCGTCTTTCTGTCTCTCTCTCTCCTCCCCATTCTCTCTCTCCCCGTCTCACATTCTCCGCATGTGCCTACTTCCCCTCCCCCTTTCTATCTCCCCGATATGCTCTCACTCATGTTTACCTCCAGTAATTGATGGGACCAATATATAGGTCTACCATGATTGCCTTCTATTCATCACAACTCCTCGATTCAATTATCTGATTATATCAACCATTCCCATTATAATGTTGACATTTGGAGCAGATTGTCTTTGGCAGAAAATTCCCGATGTTTTGGGAGATACATTTTACTCTCACTGACTAAAGGCAAGTTGGGGGTGTCCTAATCAAATTTTGAAAAACACCTTACCATGCTTACTGAAATATACAAAAATAAAATAAAAATGAAAAAAAGGTATAAGAAAAAAAAAATAATTTCATCAAAGAGACTGATACGACTCACTCCTAAACATAAAGCAATAAATGACCCATAAGCCATAATTATACATTTCAGTAAATATAGACCTACAACACTGTAGAGACATAAGGTGTCAATTTAACACCAGCTCGGGAATACACGAAAGAAGTGTTGAAACAGCACCAGTTTGGCTTTGAGCTAACACCAGATATAGGCATGTATACAACCTGTGTTAAAATTGCATTGAATTGATTCTAAATTGGTGCTGATTCAAAACTTCTATGGCATGTCTGGGGTTTCCTTCATTTGCATTATTCCCGCCATTTTTTTTAACCAAACTGAGATAAAGGTCATAACATACTGCAATTTTGTAACCCTTAATAAATAACTAATTTTGGACTGAAAAAAAAAACGAAGAAGAAAAGTAAACATTGCTGCATTTATTGATTTGTATATCATCAAACGCTAAATTACGTGGCACTGGAACTGCTGAATGCAAATAATAGACATGGTTAGAAAGAAAATGAAAAAATAAGTATGAGGGAAAGAAAGGAATGATTGACAAAAATGAGGAAAAGGGAGAGAGACACAAAAAAGAGGCGCAAAAAATTATAAAAATGGTCAGATGGTATGATAAATTTTTCATTAATCTAAACTCAGAAAAAAGTAGCAACATATCTTCATAAATTATGTCCTGTAATCATTATTAATATTATTTCAAAGCAGGTGCAATAGACCGAGGAGCTTCAAACTGTGTTTGAGGTTCCTTGATTGGACATGACAATTGTGATCAATAGTGGCAAAATGAAATTAAAGCCAATAAATCAGGTCATTATTATTATCTTGATAAACTTCGGCAAATGTAAATACATGTAAGACGTGTACTACGGATTGAAAAGAAATCAAGCAAATACGTAGACAGAGGAAGAGCGGAAAGAGAGAAAGAGAGGGTGAGAGAGAGAGAGAGGGAGAGAGCAGAGAGGGATGACAAAATGACCACAATGCATGAAGGGGCATCTGAAATGATTTGTCAATGTCAGTACGTAGAACTACCTCATACATTAATCATCCCATGCCTTAACTAAGTCATGAAGGGTGTGATGAGGATCGAAGGGGTTACTTTATTCTTTTTCAACGATGCTGCCTCGTGACGCAAAACAGAGTGCATGCTAACGCAGCAAGGAAAAATTAGAGAACACGGAATTTCGGGTATCACCATTTTCACATCTCACTTAGATGAGTGCAGACGATGTGAAACGGGCGCCGAATTCGTGTGTGCATTCCACGGTCACGATTGCTGTGTGTAAGCCTACAGGTGTGTGTCGGGTTTCGGGGTAGCGAGGAAGGAGGAGAAAGCGACGAATTTGCGAATGTTTGATTTACTTAGGGTAGCATGTTGAGGTCTGTTTACAAAGCACACGCTGAATTTCACGCGTGTAAGCAAGAATATTAAACCACTCTGGACATACCCAGATAGCGGAAAGAAGCAGTTGCATATTTTATCCCACAAGGCTGCAGGGAAGCATGCGAGGATAACAGGATACGTTTTATTGTCTTTTGTATGTAAATGCAACATGGACGGCCATGGCGACCATGAAGTGGACATGCCAAACGGAGACGCGACCACGCCGCCAGCTCAGGGGGAGGACAACGGTCAAGCAGCGGCTGAAGGTGGACTCAATAACCTACCACCAGCTCAAACGGGTCTCGCCTACTACCTCTCCTTCTTCACCGGAAATGTGAAGCCCCTCAGTGACTGGGCCTATGACAAACCGATACCTGTTCGGTTCCCGATAGCTTGCACTAGAGCCTTAGGACAGCCCCTTTTCGTGAACAACCCGTTCAGCGGACTCCTGATCCTGGTCGGACTGTTTGTGCAGAGTCCCTGGCGGACTATCTGCGGACTCTTGGCCATGTTGTCGGCCCAGACTACGGGTCTAGTCCTGCATCTAGATCGCGATGGCTTGGACAACGGAGCGTTCTCGTTTAACGGTCTCTTAGTTGGATATGTGTTGGCATCAAGCTCTGCTGCGGGGGATTGGTATGGGTACCTGGTTTTCCCCGTGGCCATCTGTGGTATGTTTAGGTAAGCATAATTTTCGAGTTTATTGAATATGTATGCCTGATAAAGCTACAATATTGAGGATTTATGATTAAGATTGACATATCAGCTTATCTCTGGAATCTGAAATGCATGGATTTGAAATAAATCCTTATATACAAACATATATAATATATATAAATATTGAATGAGATTTTTAAGAATAACACTTTAAGATTCAAATTAAACCCAAAATTCAATCTTGATTTGGAACAAAAAATAAACTGCAGCAATCTAGAGCGTAAAAAATTAACCTCTTACGATTGCAGATTTTTTTAGATTTTAATTGTGTGTGACTATGATTTCATGTTTACTTTGCATATTAATTTATTCAGAATCATGAACTTCAATTACTTGGTAATGGCAATATTTGATTTACCTTTTGCCCACGAACAAAAAAAAAAGATTCCTAAAAAGGATTGATTGATAAAAAAATATTACAAAGGATCGTTTGAGGGCATCTCGCCCTTCTTTCCCATTCCTGTAGAAGTTACACTGTTAGAAAATTTCTACTTAAAAAACCCCAAAAATTCCTGCAGCAGAGTTTCGAGAATAGCTGTAATCTTACTGCACTGTGTGATCTTACCTGCAATTGTGTAACATTATAGTAAATTTGTATTTGGTGCATGTAACCTTACAAATTTATTGTAATAAAACTGTTTCCCCATTTTTAAAAACAGACCGGTTCTTTAAAATATTAAAAAATCTTTCCTGTTATAAAAAATTACAGAATGATTTGATTATTTCTTTCTGTAAAATCGGCTTTTTAATTCTTCTTCTGTACAATCTCCTGTTTTTCTAACAGGAGATTGTGTATACCATATGCATTTTTTGGCAATTTCACAGGTCTTGTAAAGGAGACTGAAAATTACTTAGCTATATGCAAAATCATAAACCATAATCAATAATAATCGTACGGGAACTTCTATTACACTGTTTCCCTGGTTTTCTTTCCCCTTCCTTTCGAGGCCTCCATCAATTTCAAGCTCTAAGCTTAAGATGGAGGTCTCCCACATTTCAAAATGTATTATGTCGACATAGTATATATATTTTATCTGCCATGTGTTTCAGTAATTGAAAAAGAAATAAATTTATCAGGTATGATTATATTTCAATTAGAATGTTAGAATGTATGTATGCATACATTATTCATTATGTCATTTGCTTACTTATATGTTATGCTAAAAAAAATGATAACACTTGTATATACATTTGTAATTGGGATATGGAAATAAATAAATCAAATCAATCAAACTAACAATCATAAAACACAGATGACATATCATAAAAAGTTGATCTGTACGAAATGGACTTGATTAATAATCAAACAGTCAATTGCGATTAGCCTACCATTTGTGATAAAAGAAAAAAATATGTGCCCCAAAATGTAAATAATGGAAATACACAAATGCGAATGGAAAATTTAAAGTACGCGACAAAAAGAATGCCTCTTAAACTTACACCACGATGTTGTATTGTGTTACATGTATATTGTTGTATTCAGTAATTTGATAAAAAATTAAATAGTAGAAATTCTTCCAACAAGCGTATTTTAGTTTTGATAACCCCGCCAGAGAGCTGACCTATAGTACTGAATTTGAAGAGAAAATGTAGATTTATTCAGCTTTAAAACTAGACACGTGGTTTGATGTGTTTATTCATCGCGTTAAAAGCAGGTGCAGAGTCGGGTGCGTGAAAACGACATCTTCCGCGCTCAGAGTAGATTGATGAACAGTAATTCATTCTTAATTTGTTTTTATCCTCTCGATATAATTGACGTATTTGTGTGTCTCGGGATGTTGCCTGGGGGTAAACAAGTCTGAAACAATAAAGCCGATCTCCTTAACATGAACGGTAGAATTGCAAATAAAAGGAGACGAGCCAGAATGATATTACGGGGATAACTCGGAGCGGAAATAAGACTTGATAAGATAGATGGAGAGAGATAAATGAATAGAAAGAGAGGGAGAGGGGTTGGGGGGGGGGGGAGAGGGGTGAGAGAAGTAGGGGGTGGGGGAGGCGATACTGTTCAACTTGAATTATTAGAAACCCAAACGTGAATCCGAGATTCGAAACACGAAAAATTTACCATGATTTCACAGACACACAGACACGCTCACCCTCAAAAACACACTCACACCCATCACACACATGGACACCCTCACGCACACACACTCTTGCCAACCATTACACGCAATAAAGAGAATATGTGTTCATGAGCGTTGGGGTTTGTGCGTATGTGTGAGAGACATCAAACATGGTTAAAAAGCGATAGAAAGAGAGAGAGAGAGAGAGAACAGAAGGGGGGGGGGGAGAAAGAGCAGGAGAGAATTTATGTGAGAAAAAGTGAAATGGAAATAGTCAGATATGAAAAAGGCATTTCTGAGATAAAGACGATATGGATCTCGGTAATACTAATGATAAAATTACCATTATGACTGGAATCAATTAGACACTCCACAGAATAAAGAGAAAAGAGAATTGGGAATAGAATAGGCTGCATCGGAACTAAGAATTACCCGATTTTCATCTTTTGCTCCATTCATCGATTTCCAATTTTATTTTACAAAGGTCTATGTGACAAAAATCGTAACGGGGACGAAGCTTTTAAATGATACACCAGACCATTTTTATCACGTGATCAGCAATCTTCATTAAAATACCTGGCTCCCGTTGCATGAAAGTTACTATTGTATGGTAACTACCATGGTAACGATGCTCAACAGTCAATCAAATTCGAGGATTCCATGATAGTTACAATTTGATGGCAAAGTTACCATAATGGTTACTTTCATGCAAAGGGCACTGATCGTAAATTACGATTTAAGAATAGCTAATATCATAAACAGATTGATAGTACATTGTATGATGAAATTCCAATGTGGTATAATTTTTACAGTGAAATAAAATAGAAGCGAATATGATAATTTTCATATTGAAATTCCCCCCACGAATCCAGCCGATGTTCATCCTATTTTTTCTAGATGTATCCCCCAAACTGCCTATGGTGAATTGATAGTAGATCTCAATCTTTTTTAATACGTAAATTCAGTGAATATAAAAGTAGAACTAGCAGAAATACCTCCTCCGCTCTTTGAATATTCGATATTTTTTGGAAAGATCTGCAATGTTTTTTTTCTTCAATGACCTTGTTTAAAATACACAACCAACCAAATCTGACGATAACATAAAATAAAATACATGCAGATATTTTGTTTGTTGTTTTGGCGCAAAAAAGAAGGAAATGAGATAAAGAATCTATGTTAAATAGCTGTCCCACAACCATGGCAACAGAAGCAAGCATAATACCTAAGATTAATTGACTGTCGCATTTTGAGTGGTTATTGAGAGGATCTTCTGACATTAAACTCGGACAAGCGACGTGTTTCGACGTAATATTATCACAATTTATGTTGAATGTTATGAATACTGTCAATCTCTTGTGGTTTTGATATATGGTGAGGCGAATAGGGATGAGCGAAATTCAAACCGATGAAGATATTATAAACATGCCTTTTGGTTAAAGAGCAATACAAGGCTTATATAAATATGCTTATTTAAAATTTAATACAAAACTAATACAAAATTCTTTATAAATCACGAGTAATTAAAGAATATATGCATCTTTTCTTTTGAAAAAGCTAATGGATATCCTGTTAGCAGAACAATGGAATGATATCAAAACTGCCTCGCTTCTTAGATTTGTTTAAAATAAATTAAAAAATGTTATATAAAGATGATTTGTAAATCAAGATTAATGTAAAACTATATAAATTGCTTCTGAACAAGCTTATAGAAATCCTGAAAGTATAACAATGATATCTAAACACCCTCGCCTCTATGAAAGAAACATATACAAATTTTACCGCAAAATTTATTACTTTATTCTTCTCTGAATAGCTCACATGAAATATTGAAATAATAAATTGAATTTTATATAATCGCAAACTTAAAGTGTCTAGGCCCATATGTGCATTTTAGCATTTTGATTGCGCTTTACCTGAATTTATGTCATTCTTTTTTATTTTTCTATTTTATCTTCGAACGAGAGCGATATTGATGGAAACTGCACCATATGTTGCGATGAACAGCAGTGATAAATGTGCATTTGTTATCTCAACCAGACTGCTTCATGATGTGATTTATCACATTTTTTCAATAACAAATGTTACAAACTACTTAAATCCTTGCATCCAATTGGCTGAGATAGCATTTCTACCTCATAAGATGCTTCGTATATACATGATAAATGACTCCTCTGTCTCCCAATTCTGCCATGTAATATTCAGCAGATTTAGAGGAGTATTTTGTAAGATATAATTTTAAAGCCCATTGTGACTTTTACCTCGTGTCATGTATTCAGCGAATAACAATAAGGTTGGTGATGATAATGATGACGATATAATAATAATAATAAAAATGATGATAATAATAGACCCTAATAATGATAATGATAATAATAATTTAAACACGATGAATAGAAAATGTAAAAACATGAAATGTAATTACAGGTCATCCCTTTTCATAATTCAGATGTAGAACGTATATAAACTGAACAAATAGGATTGTCATTTTTAATCAGGGCCATCCGAAATAGCTCATATTTAGATATGAATTCTAAAAATATAGCTACTACTCTCAGACAAAAGGCATACATATATATATACATATATATATATATATATATATATATAAATATATATATATACATTTCATTTAGGCTTATAAAACCATTAAAATACATGTAGCACAATGATAATTGCAAGTTGCCTTTGAAACCTTTCTCATGTCACGCATCTCTAAAAGTGCTCGAATTGTGGTCGGGCATTCGATGTCCGTAGTATTATCATATGAATAATGTGATCATGTGTACCTTATAAACACTATCCTTTTAGTTCGATTGTGTGGTTTTTCATGTGCATGATTTTCATCACCTATACTGATTCGTTTCCTTTGGCTATTAAGTAAACAATTAAAAAGTGCATCTAAGGAAATCAAAATGGGCAAGATGGGGAAATAAAATACTTAAAGGAAGTAAACATGATGAATATTTATTTGAAATGGTACTTCTCTCATTCTTAATTCCCTCCCGTCCATTAAAAGCATATATATATATATAATATCAGTAACAGTAATCAGTATGTTGATTCCTTCGAATTATTTTACCAGACTCTAGTAAATAATTTGACAAGATTATCGTATCGTATCACACGTGTTAAATGATTAGACTGAATAGATAAAGTACCCAAGAAGAAAAAAACATGTTGATGAATGAAAAATGTTTTGGGTATTCTTAAGCATTACACCTGCGACGGCCCTTTCAAAGGTAACGAGTTCGGGTAAATATTATAATGCAAAATGATGTTTATTATATTTTTTATAGGATAGCGATGTGAATCATTATTGGTTGATAAACCATCCTAATATCATAAACATGACCGGCTAATAGAACTAGTCATTAGTACCACTTATTAGCCAATTTTAATGTGAGATGAAATAAATAACTGATCACGTGTTAGATTTCAACCAATCATGTGATTAGGATCCGTGTCATAGTTTCATGAAAATAATATTTTATAAAGATAATTAGTTCACATCTACTGTGGATGAATGGCGGATTAAACTATGGGTCAATACGGATTAATATGAGAAAATAAAATGAGCGAAGTTCGATGATCATTGCTATGATAATAACTTTGAAGATGATAACACGAAGGTGCTTCCAATTCCCAAGCTCTTGGAAGAGTAGAAAATATACTAAGACACAAATAGGTATATATATATATATATATATATATATATATATATATATATATATATGTATATACCAAAGGGTAGATAGCTCTGGGGAACCTTGATTTAAGCTACGCCTACCATTGTTCTCTTCATCCATTTCTTTACAATATTTACAAATAAAAAGAGTTGCCAAAGCTGTTGTACATGTATAACTTCACACACACACATATATATATATATATATATATATATATATACACACACCTTTGAATAGTTACAGATCATTATTTCTTTAACAGCAAAGGCAACCAAAAACAAATGTCTCTACAAAGTCTCCTTGGTTGGATAGAATTATAATTGATCTTATCGTTGTTTCTTTCACTGAGTTTTCATATTACACAACTATACTTCTACAAATGTATACATCAAGTTATTGCTATCATGATCATATTATGTCATAGTAATGTTTACAATATAACAATTATCACTCACCGAAACCTAGAATTTTCAAAGAAAGGTGGCGTCTTTATGTTTCCCTATATACTCAGACAACCATCAATTACATGGCTTGAGCAGCTTATCTGCAGTACGCCTAGACAAGTTCATAGGTGTGCCTCTCTTACCACCGTCACCCTCGTTCAGCAACTACTGTACACGCATAGGTCTATACAAAAAGGGGTACAAAATGCCAAGGTTTTTTAACAATTGTTAATACCTTAATGTCATACCAGTTCCTTTTCATTGTTAGGCATGAAGCATTACACACAATACAGTTAGCACTCAACTGAACACTAAGTATCTGGACAGATTACTCAACCGTCAATGGCACATTCTCTCTGTCTCTGTCTCTGTCTACCCCCCCCATGACTCTGTCTCTCTTTACCTTTGGTGTTACAAAACTGCACGCCTCACTATTTGTTTTGGTGAAATAAAATACATCCATTTGATAAACTACTTTTCTTGCATTTATTTTCAACATGAGAATATCTATATCAGAGGAAAAGAACAACAGCAACCAAAAATAGTTCGGAGCAAAATATTGACAAATTAATGATTGACGTTTCCAACAAGCTAAAGATCGAGAATAACGATTCTAATCAATTATTGAAGGACGCTCATTTTCTACCAAGCTAACAATGCCGTAGAGACTCATTCATGCAGCAAATACATTTAGAAAGTAGAGCTAGATGTCTTTCCTTAATAGTCCGATCATTACAATATTGGGGGCTTCCAGAATAGTTTGACAGGAATTAGATGTATATGTGTTTATTTGTAGGGTGGAGGTCATTTTGTTCATATTTTTTGGAGGATATTGGTGTATCTACTAGGAAAACATTTTTTTTTAATTAGCAGAAGATAATTCTATATTCTATATAAATCGAATAATGAATTTCAATTTATCGATAACAATAATTTAGCTGCTACTACCATGACAACTGCTGAAACTGAGCCTGATACAACGATATGCAACAGCTTAAATAGGCAGAACGGTTTAAAGCAAGACGACCGGAAGATGACGTCGTACTTTTTTTATCAACGGAATTAAAGGGTGTGGCTAAGTTACGCGACCAATACAGTTCTCTTTTCTCTTTCATTATATTCTTCTTCCCCTATCTCCCTTTTTTCATCTTCTTTTCACTACTTGAAAATCATGGGGGAGGCCGCGATACCCATTGTCAAATTTTTCCCTGATCAAAATCATCTTAATTTTGTAGCTGACCCCTCTCCATTTGTTTTGCTAGTCAAAGTTAAACCGGCACCCCTCCTAATAAATCGTTCCCAGGGGCCCTGGCGTCAGGCGTCGCCCCTGCCTAAATTGAGTTCCTAATACTCCACAGGATGTATCTATAGATACATCTATCACTATGTTTTAGGATTAGAAAGCCAGGTCAAGGTCGATTCCATGCAGAAATTTTAGTAGTGTGTAAGATCATTTATGCTTATTAAGACATGGATATTAATATTACCTCACCTTAGCGTATGCATGTGCAAAACTCCATGAGTAATATTGCATAGATTAAGGGAAGGGGGGAAAAGGAGAGAATGACGGGGAGGGATGGAGGGGAAGAAACAAAGGAAGAGGGCAGGAGGAAGGAGAGAGAGTGGGGGACAGAGAGGAGGGGAAACGAGAGATAGAGGATGGAGAGATAGGGGAGGAAAGGGGGAAACAGAAAAAAAAAGATTTAAAAAAAAGAAAGAAAGAGAGAGAGAGAGGAGAGAGAGGGGGGGGGGGGTAAGAACGTAGAGGGAACAAAAAAATAACTGGCCATACTATCACACAGACAGGAATTCCAGGAACTATAACAAGGTATTTCCAGCGACTGTGATGAAGAAACCACACATTCTCACAAGCGACGTCTAATTTTACCTAGTCACCTTTTAAGTTTCAGTGGTGCCTTGTGGACATGGGTGTCGATCGGTATTCTTGGTTGGGGGGGATGATTGACACAAATGTTCTTGTGGATGGGGATCTTTCAACATTACCCCCACTAAAATCACAAGTTAGGACATTCGGGAGTGGTTGATATGCATGGTGTTCTTGCAGTGGCGTACCGTGAGTCACGGCATGGGGGGGGGGGGTACCAGCAAATTTTTTTAGTCACTTAGTGAGCGCGCGAAGTTGCCAGGTATACTGACCTAATAGGGACATTTTAAGGACAGTGCCATTAAACGGATATGTATCTCACTGCTCAAATAATGCGAGCGCGAAGCGCGAGCTGAAAATTTTTGATATGCAGACCAAAAAAGGACATTATAAACAAATTTTTGTAATCATGATACATACCTGTCTCGCTAAACGAACAATGCGAGTGCGAAGCGCGAGCTGAAATTTTTGTAAATATTTACCCCAAACAAGGACATGTTAAGGACTATATTTTAGGAATCCATTAAGAGTATACATATCTCACCATAGTCATCTAATGCGAGTGCAAAGCGCTTGCGGATTTTGCTACATCTAAACACATGAAGCACTTTTTGTAGTCATTGTAATCATGATAATACGCATCTCACTCATCAAATATTGCGAGCGCGAAGCGCGAGCTGAAAATTTAGGATATTCAGACCTGAAGAGAGGCATTCTAAGGCCTGTTGTAAGAATTCACTAAGACCATACGATACGTATTTCACTAAACAAATGATGCGATCGAAATTTTTTGATATTCAGATCAGAAAAAGGGACATTTTAAGGACTGATTTTTAGGAATTCATGAAGAGCAGTCATATCTCACCAATCTACTAGTGCGAACGTAAGCACGGACAGGAAATGTTTTATATTAACACCTTAAAATGGGGCAATCACTTAAAGTAGTCATGAAAAAGAACCATATGTTACTACATAAAACAATAATAAGTCGAAGTGCGAGGAAATATATTTGGTGTATATTGACTTAAAAACGTTAAACAGACAATGCGAGTACCGGGAACAATGAAGAAATCTAGGCCTGAGCAAAATAAAGTTATGAAAAAAATGTTTCTTATGTATTATATCATAACATTATTATAATATAACATTATAATGAACAATAATTTCTTCATTCCCACTACGTTTCTCTTCCTTTCTCCTCTTCCAAGTTTTTTTTTTGGCCAGCCGATTGGGGGGGAACCTCCACCCTTCTGTTTAAAAGTCCTGGAAAAGAATGTTTTTATTTAATAACAATTATACACAAATTGCGAGGGAAACAAACTGATTGATGGCATACTATAATCATCACTATAATCATCATGATCAAACCTTCACATTTTTTCATCATCATTATTATAAATTTTCTACCCTAAATTATTGGGGGGGGGATGATAATACAGGCCATCCCCCCACTTGAAATATTGGGGGGGATATATCCCCCCCATCCCCCCCGTGATCGACACCCATGCTTGTGGACATCATTTGAGAATGCTATTATTGGCATAAAGCTCCATTATCCTTCCATAGGGAGTATTTAACACAAACCCTTTGGGATATACTATGATCGACGCGAACATTTGACTCTTAATCATCATCAAATTTGACATCATGATAATAATTTATGTACACGAAGGCGCATGGCTAAATAGGCATTGCCCCTTTCCGGCAAAATACGTTTTGCAGGTCATTAATATAAAAGCGGATCATTAGGCATAAAATTTAATATCGTAAAAGTTCTCACCATACAACATCAAAATAGGGGAATAGGAGAAGTAATTATGATTGTTTCATGGCACTTTGTTTCTATAGTGTGTCAGGTTAAATACGCCGACTAAAAAACTGATCAAAGATGATTTTCAATATCATACAATCGGTAGTTATGGAGTCGCTTTGGATTTGGAGGGTGTAACTGTGACATTATGTTTCCATATAGGCCTATATGACATGCCATCCACTTAAATTAGGCTGCGTTTATGCGACCTCAAGCCAGAATCATGATTTGATTCATGATTTGAATCATGATTCAAAACACAAACATGAATCACGATTTCACAGAATCAGCGTTTAGACGACCGTCATTCCAATGCTGTTTCTACTCAGATTCGGGCCAATCCAGTGCGCATCACTAGTGCGCAGTTTGACAGAGGAAGTTTTTCGCACGTGTTTCGGCTCTCGAAAAATCTTTTGCTTCCAGAATTCAACCTAATTTTGTTTACTTCTATCATATAAGGTCCATATGCTTCTATTCATCTTGTTAGTTAATCCAAAATGGTGTTCGGAAGTGAATTTCAGCGTAGATCCAATTTAATATTGACACTCTATACTCATCATTGTCTCCAGTTAATTCATTTACTAGAACTTGAAGTTGAAGACATGACCAAAAAATGAAAAGTAGTGGACGATGCGAAGACCAACACAGAACTTGAACATGACAAGAAATGCATGCAGAGTAATCATGTACATACAATGAGCATAAGCTTGGCAAGAGTCAAACCGAAAGCCGTAGCCCGACGACACAGTGAGGTCATATAATCATGATTCAAATCACGATATCGTTTATTCGAACATTTTCGTACGTGATTCTGCAGAAACGTCTTTCCAAACGCCCCTTTTTTCGTGTTTCATGTTTGTGATTCTAATCATGATTATATTCAATTTCGACTAAACGCAATCGTGATTCTGCAGAATCATGATTTGAATCATGATTCAGATCATGATTCTAGGGTGAAAAAGTGGCGGATAAACGCACCCTTAGGCGCATAAAGGCGACCGCACATGCACCTTGCGATTGGTCTGCGACTCAATTTTGGAATAAAACGTAGTAGAATTTAATGCTAATATTGAGACTTGGAATATCTTACTGTGTAATGTTCGAAATCATCGTACGAATACCTATGTTGAAATCTGTGACTATGCTATCATCCTTCTTGAAATAGAGTAAAGCAAATTTATTATCTAGTCGTAATGACGTCATAGCAGTCGTACGATTTGCTACGATTTGAAACTAATTTGGCCTTTACTCCAAAATAAAGGCTTACAATCCTACAAAATGGCTACATAAGTATTCTATCAATTAACTTTAACATAAAAAAAAATAACGTGTTCCATTCACATTTTCAGAAAATGAGCAAAATGCGATTTGTTCTAAAATCGGATCGCGGACAGTGGTAAGGTGTGTGATGGCCTTTCACTTTCCTTAATGGTTTGATGTAGCACAGACTCACATCGTTCAAATATTACGCATGAATGACTTTGGGTGCCTGTAATCAAATTTCGTTCCATTTCATTCATTTAGTTTATTTCCATTTCCAACGATTACAACATCATGTTGTTTTCGTACATCTTGATATAATAAGCAATAAAACATATATAAAATTTCTATGTAAAGTATTATGATCAAGACTTTCATACAGATATGTTGGGAATGGAGAAGGCTGCTAATAAGAAAGAGTGCAGCCTCCGATTAAAATATTCTGAAAGATATCTTAGACTAAAAGAACAAAGTACAACAACAACTACAAAATAAAACCAGCAAAAATTAATATACAAAAAAGAAAGAGTAAATAAGAAAGAGTGAGAAAGACATTAAAAGACTTCAGATTCATGCCCCTGCACTCACAATTAAATTTATTTGGCAAGAATCACAGAAAGAAACGTTAACATAAAACTTGATTATTTAGGGGAGCGGGGATCAATTGCAGCTTTTTCCTCTTTTAAAGACCACCCACCACATATCGTAGATCAGTGGGTTTGACCTAGGAATAAAAGGAAAACCATGTTATAATTCTACATATCCAAACTAAAAGAAGGCACGTTGTATCTATGCCTGATTGAGGTCATCGTTGCGTTTAATAGAAATCTTCTGATTAAGTTATAACGGAACGCCTTTTAAACGCATCTCTTTAGCCAGCGTTTTATCTGTGCGACGTGAAAATCCGTGTTTACGACTGTCAAAAAGTTGATCAAACCAGCTTCTGAAATAAACGTGTTAGAAAACGGAAATTCATCGTTAAAAAGTATCGATTAAACCTTTCACAACAACCCTCTCAATATTGAGATGACCACCACGATTTATAGAAAAAAGTCCTTGACCTGAGAAGAAAAGGGTTGTCACCTTCTATCTTCTATTTTGTTCGATAGACATGGCAAAGCACAGCAAAGGATTCAATCTTAATGAGCGACTGGTGTCAGGGGAACATCAGATTTAATCGATATATTGCTTAATAATATTTTTGGGTCATTTTTTGTCAATGATATAGCACACACATAGCTTGCAAAATAGGACATTGGAGTTGATCAGTAGCGGCGAACAATCTTCGAGTCTTTGGAAATGCACTAATGAACATCTTAATGCCTTCTCTTGCTAGCCCTCAAGAAATAGAGCTCAGTAGCTTCATTCCTTGACATGGTGAATTAAACGTAAACTCTAGCTGTGGTAACCCAGGGCGCAATGGTATTTTATTTGTGGGGGGGGGGGGCATTATGCCGTAAATTCAATTCAAGGTTTATTAGAAACATGAGCCACTACTTAGGACATGAAAATAGATATACATAAGATGATGAGGAATTGGTAATATAAGAACAAAAACAAACAAGCAAGTTGTAAAAGATCATTGAAAATATATGGATATTAAATAAAAGTGTTGCTTTCCTCATCGATTAAAAAGAATAATATTGCAAATATGGTATTGCTTTCAGAGGAGTAATTGGTTCAGTATTGACTGGGCATGTCTTTATGCAGGAGATGTACAAAACATGTTATGGGGCTATTGCGGAATCGATTTATTTTACATTTGTATTGCTAATATCTAGGAGTATGTCGGAGATTGATGGTTAAGGATTTTTTGGAGGAAGTAACAGGGCACTAAATTTGGGATGTTTGGCTATAAAGGGTATTAGGGTCCAGTTTAGATTTCACGCCACTCGTCGACGTATTGACTCTGTGAGAATTAATGAAAAATGAATAAATAAATATATATATATATATCCTAAACTGATTATGTTTTAGATCAACAGTAAAGTGCAGTAATCAAAGACCCTTTTAAGCCTCATATCTGTTGGAAAAGGTTGTTTACCGGGAGAATATAATGTATATTTAGTTGTTTATATTTTAGACGTTAAATAAAACGGATGAAACATTTGATTAGAAAAAGCGATAATTGTAACGTCCCTTGTCATCAAATTATATCGTTGGGCATGTAGATTACCTTGATTATGATCAGATTTGTATATCAGATCACTAATCAAGTTACATGAAATAATAATAATAATAATCAAATTATCAATTATGAATAATATGTGAACAAAATCGCCGCAATATATTTTATTCAATAATTTCATCATTTCGTCTTTAGTTTGGACGAATTCTGGATAGTTTTCATCAATATTTTATCTTCTGACATGTCAGATCCAACAACCTGCCTTGATTTTGATTGAATGAGAAAGACCTGCGTCTGAGTGTTACAAAGGTACTTGTCGGATAAACTAGACTCTGTCTGACAAGTCCTTTCCATCATATCAGTTGAATGCTCGCCGACTTCCGTAATTATTTGGTCAACATAGATTTAAAAAAAGATCGACATTGGAAAATATAGTATTATCTTTTCGGATGGATGAGAACAAGCACGTCGTTGATATTTCAAAACGTGAAAAAAAAAAAAGAATAATTAAAAAACAACAAAAGGAAGAAATGAGAATAAAGAGCATTAAAACATTTGTTAGCCGTGTAACCCAACATTTAACCTGTAATTCCTTTTGCAAAGAGGTCGTTTTGCCCCCTATCTAATGGAATCCCACAATGAAAATACATCTGAAATTCGTATCGCATTCCATTTGATAATTCTTGTGTGAACGTCTCTTACGGTTTTACATTTCACCAACCATTGGCAAAGGGTGGCAAAGTAATGTATTAGGCATGTTTGGAAGGAAAGGAAAGAAAATAAACTCCATCGAAGCCCAAAGGCATCACTCAAAGACCACTCATTTTCATATAGCCACTCAATTAAGCTTCTATTCCTGGTTGTGAGATTTCACATTATCATAATTGATGAAGGTGGTAGTAACTTGAAACCTGTTTTCTACATATGTTCCTAGTCCGGGTTTTATTCATGAATCAAATGTAATTGAATTGGTACATCCGTCGAAAGAATTAACCCTCTCGTGACTGTTTTGAATTTCCTAAAAAAGGGAACCTTTAAACACCTACTTTGAAAATTTAGAGATTTGATATCAAAAAGCTATACTTAACCCAAACAACAACAACACAATAAGAAGACAAAAATACATGCATAATTTCTTTTAATCATTCACCAGATCAAATTAATAACATTGAATGTTTCAATGATTTTTTTTCAAAATATATAAATAAAATGTGTTTAAAATGTATATTACATAAAATATATAGCAAAACCCATACTCATGAAAAGATAATTAAAATCATGATAGATATTTATTAGAATACACGTTCCTGGAAAATCGCAAAATACATAATAAAACACGTTTTTTTTCATACCGTCCAAACAATTTAGCTTTAGAATGTTTAGGACGTGGGTGTTTACATAATGTATCAAATGGAATACTGATCATCAGGAAGATTATGACAGTCAATACAGGTTCTATTTAATTGTGCTTGCGATTTATAGAAAATCCTAGAATGAGGTTTCAAAAGGTGACCCACAATATTGCTTCTCCATTTTCATCGAATCTTGACAATAAATTAAATTCCTGTCATCTGCCTTCGATAGATGTCTCCCTGTTCTTAATTGGCGTGATCTATCTGATGCGATACGGCGTCTTCGCCAGAAATCCTAGTTCACAAGGCAATGTGACGAAAGGATATTTGGAAAAAGAAGCATGGGGCCAAGATGAAGACTATATATATATATATATATATTTATATCCCTCTTATGAATATTCATGAGCATTCTAGATAAACGATTGGTCAATACGCGATCATGTGACAAAGTATAATTCAACAGAAAAGCATATCGCTGCAAGTTTTCTTCTAGCTCCGTATATTTTTCGATATACTTTCATGGGGAGAACTGCGCATGCTCATGCTCGATATGTTCCCTAAAAGTTGAACCGCGCATGCTCCCTGACCCGATATCCGCAAAAATAAATAAAATAAAATTAGATACAAGTTCTTGCTCAAATTACTTACCGACAATCTGAAAAAACAGTGTGGAATCGGGTCTAGATCATCATGTAGACAATTTAATTCCATGACGGCCCTCCATACAGGATTATTCAAATAATACCGAACAAGGTGAGTCAGGATCTGACTGAATTAGCCTGCGCGTTTACAATTTGATGGCAACTGCAGCGGCGCAGCGCAGCGGACCTCTCATTAACTGCAGTCGGCATGGTCGGGTAGAAGCCGCGCGCAGCCTACCTATAGGAACTGGTTAGCATTAGCTCGACAGGCCTTTATTGTAGGACTAGGTCTAGGGATATAAAACAAATATATCAGGCTTTTCCTCCGAAAGCATAGTGGGAATTATTAATCCTCGGTTGGACTGGCAATAATAACTATTTTTCCTCGGGGCTTCGCCCCTCGGAGAAAATAGTTATTGCCAGTCCAACCTCGGATAAATAATTCCCACTATACTTTCTCAAAGCCTGATATATTTGTATAATAAATATACAGCTCCATGCCCAATGCTTTATTATTATTATTTTTTTTAACTATTTTTTTTTAAATTTACCCTTACCATATCCACAACATGGCTTCTTGTTTTCTCCATTTACAGTACAATACTGAACAGCGCCCTCTCTGTTCTACTTTCTAACTGGGGTGTCCCGTCATTCAACCTGGCGTTCAACGTCGTCGCTGTCTCTTTCATAGCAGCCACCGGTCCTCTAAATCCCCACTTTCCCCAGCATGGTGGGGGTCCCAACCCGATCCCTTGGGGAGAGGAAGCACTGGACTGGCTCCAGGTTAGTATAAGTTATGGCTTCTGTGTAACACTTCGGGAACTGAAAAAAATACAAATAATTTAAATTGATTGCTCGTGGGAGTAGAAATGTGTGTGTGTGGGTGGATGTAAGGAAGGTGTGTACGTTTGAGTTTGCTTGGGTAGGCTTACAGGAAAAAGGTGATTTCTGTGGGTAGGAAAAAAAATGTGTTACGGGGTGTGAGGGTAGGGAGTGGGTGTGTGTGTGCGAATGAGTGATTAGTTAGTGTGCGTGTGCGTTTTGGGTATTATCCAATTGTGATTTCACATTGATGAAATGCGTATGAGGGTGTGTGTGTAAGAGAGAGATTGCGTGTGTGTGTGTGGGTGGGTGGAGTGCAAGAACCAAATCATGCATTAAAACCCCAATCCCTCTACTCAAAAATTTTCCTGAAGTGATTTCATCTTGGTTTTTACGAATGTGGTCATGCGTATTGCGTGTGAGATGGTGATTAAAGAGTGTATGCTGTGGGTTTTGGTTGAATTGCACAAACCAAAGATTTTTCCGATTTTATTTCACTTTTATTTGTTGTATATGAGGTGTGTGAACAGAGAGTTTGGGATACATTGCATGAACCAAATTATATATTAAATCCCCGTTCCCCTATGAAATATTATACATGTAATAAATGTAACTTAATTTTGATTTTTGAACAAGGCATTTGAGGGGGTATGTGTGTGTATGTGGGGGGGGGGGCGGGTGAATAAATTAGTGTGATGGATTGACAGTGTGTTTGGTGGGTGTTTGGTTTATTGCACAAACCAAATGATACATTCAAACCCTCAATTCTTCTATTGAAATATTATTACGATGTGATTTAACATTGATTATTGATGATGAAGGGTGTGTGTGTGTGTGAGTGTGTGAGGGATGTTGCATTGGTGTGGGAATGGTTAGCGTGCGTGGTTGGTTTTTGATGGATAGCAAAAACCAAACATTTCATTAAAATCAATGTTTTGTGTTGAAATATTATAACGATGCGATTTCACTTTAATTACGATAAATGTATATGAGGGTGTGTGTATGAGGATGTGCGTGTTTGTGGGATAGTGATTGTGCGAGGTGGTTTCAGGATAGATTGCACAAAGTAAATCATACTCACATTATAGCTCAATTCCCTCTGCTGAAAGATTATCCAGTTGTGATTTCAGTTTGATTATCGATGAAAATTGCTTATTTTAAGTAACGTACCCGAGGGAAATCAGTAATACCGGTACGGTATCAGCACGATCTTTAATCTAGTCTTTTGCAGCTAGCTGTCATAGCCGTTTTTAGGTAGGAAGAGGAAAGGGCGGGTTGGGTAATGAAATGCATGGGGCATAATATATTGTTTTAAATTTTGCATTGGAATGCAAATTATGAAATAATGCAATTACTTCAGAGAATGCAAGCATTATTCATCGTGTTTTAAAACTTGTCAATTTCTTTGATTCTCTCCTTTCTCCCCACAACCATACCATTTTGTTCTCTCCTCCCCCTCTCTCCACTTCTCTGCTCCTTCTTCATATTAAGTTCTTTTCTCACCCCTTCCCCCATTTCCCTCCCTTTCTTTTCTCTCTCTCTCTCCATCTCATCACTCTTCCCATTTTATTGCACAGGTACTAGCAAGCATTCCACGAGGTATAGCCCAATGCTATGGCAGTGACAGCCTCATTACGGGTTGTTTGATGAGTATTGGTATGCTTATCTGCTCTCCTATTGTTTTCAGTCATTGCCTGCTAGGTTCTACGCTCGGAGCTCTGACAGGTAACTATTCGTTAAACATCTTGTACTCAGGGGCGGCGACAAAGTTAAGAGCGGGTGGGGGGGGGGGGGACTGCCCCCTCTGATCGTCAAGTGGTGAAAAACAAAAGAAAATATGTTTTAAAAGAAGAAGGAAAGTGAAAAAGAAAGAAACACCGCAAAAGTGTTTATAGGACAGATCTGGGCCGTGTAGCTCTCAATTTAAAAAAGTTTGATTTCACAATAAAACAAATCCTGGTGCCGCCCCGAGTGTATATTACTACAAATTAGTTTCACATGCATTTCTTAAGAAAAGGCACAAGTGCTCCATTAATATCTAACATGTCTAATGTCAGACTTGTATTTATACGTTTCCTGAACTTTATTACCACATTCGTAAACGATCATATCACTGACATCATCGTGCATGTCATGATCATGTTAAATTTTGAAGAAAAAAAATGGTATCATAAAAAAAAAAAATCCAACTTGAATTGTTTTTTTTTTAGAGTGAGATTTCAGTCTAATGAAGAGGGGGGGGGGGGGGAGAACATTCCACATGTTGGTTGAGAAAAACCCCAAATATATAATAAAAGAAACACCCGTAAAGAGATTCATCTAATTGGTAGAACTCAAATATATATATTATATATATATATATATATATATATATATATATATAAATGTGTGAAGTTATACATGTACAACAGCTTTGGCAACTCTTTTATTTAAATATGTTGTGAAAGAAATGTCATTGTTCAAAACCTACCTTCACCCGACAAAGGAAATTATAATTGGTATAGTGTCGAAAATCTGTCTATCTGACGGTCAATCGGATCGGGGTCGCCCTAGCCACTAACCCGTCTCTTTGGTCTAGTGGTTAAGGCACCGGCGTTCAAAGCTGGGGGCCTGGGTTCGATTCCAGGCAGAGACATTTTGTCGGCATCACCAATTTTTCCAAAGGGTAGATAGCTCTGGGGAACCTTGATTTAAGCTACGCCTATATATATATATATATATATATATATATATATATATATATATATATATATATATATATATATATATATATATATATATAAATATATATATATTTATTTGATATAAGAAACAGTTTTGATAAATACATGTACGTGTTTGCAGCCTAAGTGAGTTCAATTCAATGAGTACAAGTCTACTTCAGTTGACAGGTTATAGTAGTGAGAAAGACAAAGTGGATCCCTCAGCTTTTCACTGAGATACCATCAACACTACTGCCACACCAAAGTAACCGCCTCTAAACCTACCAGTGATTTTCCATTCGAAACAACGTAATAGCTTTAATCGGACTCGAGTAAGTTTCGTTGGTATGACTAGAGCATAGTTTGCTGTTCCACTTATCAACACAATGTTACCATGGTTACTGATTAACATGAAGTGGTGCATTTTGAGATTCATTGTGAATTTCCTCATTTTCCTCAAAAGTGTTTCGTCGAGTATCTGCCTTTTCAGATTTCCTCGATGATAATCTCTCAAAATATTAACCATCAAGTACTAGATAAAAGTACGCGTATAAATAAATTAGTTGACATGTGGATAGATCGATGAGAAAAAAGAAGAAATAGATTTGAAAATGTAGACAAATTCATAAATATGGAGATGAAGAGAGAAAAGGTGAGGAAGAGGGGGGGGGGGGGAGGGGGGAGAGAGAGAAAGGGGGGGGGGGGGGAGTGTGTGTGAAAAGCAAATACAGTTACAAGAAATGCAAAGTTTTTGAATGGCTATATGCCACCTTTACTGTCCTTATAAAAAAGGTAATACTTTGTCTTCTAGTTTAGGTGAAGTTAAGATTTCACCAAATTGGACTATTTCTCGAAATACAAATTATGTCCAAGGGTTTTTAATTCACAAAACCTGGTCCCCCTAAAAAATTGGTTTGTCCGTATGAATTCATAATGTCTTCCTAACATACCAGCTTGTCCAACGACAACATGTGAGGTGAACTCATTATGAGCAGAGTATGACCCCATTTCCTCCCAAAGTCGAATACCAAATGACAGGATTCGATTGCATACTCCAAGTTAACACAATGTTACCTATGGCAACAACATGTAGTCAAACATGTAGAAGAAATTGAGAAAAGGCTCTCCCTACCAATTTCCAACGATTTATTTCCCCAAGTCTTCTTTTTTACAATCAAGTATTCGTGGCGTGCCATACATATCCTGGCTAATCCAATTTCACGCATTAGATACCGATTCGAATGCATGCCTAGGTTTTAATATTCTATTCCTTCAGGCCTTTCTGTATATTTCGAGGCAATATCAGAAGGTGGGAATAAAAAGGAGGATAAAACGAAAGTCATTTTTACATATAATTTAATGCAAGAGTTATTATTGTCCGTGAATGATTACATGTAAAACGAAAATCACGGAAGTGTACAGAACTTAGAAATGTAATATGTGAGATGAAGGGGTCATCGATATGACGTCTACAACAGCTTTGGCATGTATCTCTGGTTTGGGTGACTGAAGAGCATTTCACAAAGAATTTTTTCGGTGATTTTCACTCATTGCCCTCGGCAAATCGGATGCAAGGATCTCCACCTGTCAGTCAAGATCCCTGACAAAAAAATGTCCATTAAACAAACTAATCATACATGTACATTAAATAAAAAAATGTTAATGGAATTTGTTTCCTGTTTGATAAAAGGGATTAGTTTTTTTGTCTCGCCTGCATAGCAGAGCGAGACTATAGGCGCCGCTTTTCCGACGGCGGGGGCGGCGGCGTCGTCAACATTGAAATCTTAACCAAGGTTAAGTTTTTGAAATGTCATCTTAACTTAACAAGTGGAACGCCTCTGGCAGTCTCGCCTGCATTACGCGATTTAATATAGCAGCAGTGCTAACTTTGAAAACTACTATTAAATAATCATTCACAAAAACACCATTCATATAATGACATAATACCACGTTCATTGACCATAAATGACATTTGAACGGTGACTTAAGACTTGTCAACTACACCCATGTCCACATTTCATTCACTCTATCCATAAACTTTCAAAGTTATGATGGCAATTCAACAATTACCCCAACATGGCCTAAGTTTATTGACCTTAACTGACCTTTGACCTTGGTTTTGTGACCTGAAACTCACAGGGGATGTTCAGTGATACTTGATTACTCTTATATCCCAAGTTGTATGAACTAGATCCATAAACTGTCAGAGTTAGGATGGTAATTCAACAAATACCCCTAACACGGCCAAAGTTCATTGACCTTTAATGACCTTTGACCATGGTCATGTGACCTGAAACTCGTACAGGATGCTCAGTGATACTTGATTACTCTTATGTCCAAGTTTTATGAACTAGATCCATAAACTTTCAGAGTTAGGATGGTAATTTAACAAATATCCCGAACACGGCCAAAGTTCATTGACCTTAAATGACCATTGACCATGGTCATGTGACCTGAAACTCGCACAGGATATTCAGTGGTACTTGATTAACCTAATGTCCAAGTTTCATGAACTAGATCCATAAATTTTCAAAGTTATGATGGTAATTCAACAAATACCCCCAACTTGGCCAAAGTTCATTGACCCTAAATGACATTTGACCTTGGTCACGTGACCTGAAACTCAGGCAGGATGTTCACTAATACTTGATTAACCTTATGCCCAAGTTTCATGAACTAGGTCCATATACTTTCTAAGTTATGATGTCATTTCAAAAACTTAACCTTCGGTTAAGATTTTGAAAATAATTCTCCCAACATGGTCTAAGTTCATTGACCCTAAATGACCTTTGACCTTGGTCATGTGACCTGAAACTCAGGCAGGATATTCAGTAATACTTGATTAAGCTTATGTCCAAGTTTCATGAACTAGGTCTATATACTTTCTAAGTTATGATGTAATTTCAAAAACTTAACCTTAGGTTAAGATTTGATGTTGACGCCGCCGCCGCCGCCGCCGCCGTCGCCGTCGGAAAAGCGGCGCCTATAGTCTCGCTCTGCTATGCAGGCGAGACAAAAAGTAAATGGACCTAGTTCATGTAATGAAACTTTTAGACATAAGAATAGTAATGTATCACTGTAGATCCTGCCTAAGATTCAGATCACATCAACAAGGTCAAAGGTCACTTAGGGTCAACGAACTTTGACCATGTTTGGGGTATTTGTGAAATTGTCATCATAACTTTAAAGTTTATGTATCTAGTTCGTGAAAGTTTGACGTAAGAGTAACCATGTATCCCTGAATATCTTGTGTGTGTTTCAGGTCACATGATCAAGATCAAAGGTCATTTAAGATCAATGAACTTTGGCTGTGTTGTGGGTATTTGTTGAATTGGCATCATGACTTTAAGTTTATGGATCTACTCATGTAGTTCATGAAACAAAGACATAAGGGTTATCAAGTATTTTTTTTACACGTCTTAAGTCACATGGTTATGGTCAAAGGTCATGTTGGGTCAATGGACATAGTATTTTAGTATCATATCAGTGTTTTCTTTTGTGAATAATTATTCAATAGCTGCTTTCAATGTCAGCACTGTTGCTACATTGAATCGCGTAATGCAGGCGAGACTGCCAGAGGCGTTCCACTTGTTTTTATTACAATGAGAGTCTGTAAATCTGTAATTGTTTGTTTTTAAAGGGAAAATGTACTACGAACTTACAAAATATATTTTTTAGGAATGCCAGAAGTCAGGGTCTAAAAGCAGGTCGTTAGAATACGCTAATGAGCCTATACTATTCGAAAGTTTTCACAGCTGTAGACCACCACAAAAGGTTAATGATAATGATTAACTATTGTTAGCCTACAGTTTGACATCTGCTGATATGTACAGTAAAGCAAATATAGATATACATGTATTTAACTGATTGCCTTAAAGAGAATTGAAAAGGGTAGCCGAAACTCCTACACACCGGCACTATATTATTGCCCCCCGCGGACTGATATAGACCCTGCATATGAATTTGAAATGGCTGTGCTGGATGCAATTTGATAAACCACGGATTAAAATACATGGTGAGAGCCTCACGAAAGCAAATCGTATCAGCTTGCTTCAGTGACAAATCCCGCACTTACTGCACTTTCGACAATGAAATTTGATTAAGTAGAAGCACGGATGATGATCCGTAGAAACCTCATTAGATTACAAAAATTATCCATAGTTCATTCTTCTTATTTTACCCTTCTTTCACCTTCAAGGTCAAACCGAAAGGTATGGTATATTTGAATGAATCACAATCGATTGGTCAGAGGGCCAGAAGGGATAAATTGGTTTTGACGCGCCCGCCTTGAAGGTTTAAGACGAACCGAAAACAAGATTAGAGAGCTGTTTGAAGAGTAACGGAGACGACATTAACACCAATTCCGGGATGGAATCCGCCCAACAAAATGGCGGCTTTCTTGATGGTTATAGGATAGAGACCACCCGAGGGATTATAGTTCCCCAAAATACAGTATTTCTTTATGAGTATTGGCATTGTTGTGTGACTATTTGCGCACTGTTTATTCAACTCGGAATCCAATAAGAATAAGATGTGCTATATGGAGAAAAGTGGAAAGTGGAAAAGGAAAACAGAGAATGGGTGTGCAAGTATCTGTGTTTGTGTGTGAGAGATAAAGAGAGAAAAGGAGAGAACATGCATGAGTTTGGTGGATGTGTGAAAAGAAGGGTGCATAAATATGAGAGAGACACAGAGGGACAGAAAGAGAGAGGGAGAAGAGAGAGAGATAAAAGGGTGGACAAAGAGGGTTTGCACTGGATTTGAATACTAAAAAAACAAAACGAAAAAGAAAATAGAACAAGATAACGATGGTTATTTTTTTTTCTAATATGAAAAACACAACCCAATATTATTTTCTTTTTTATTTTGAAATATATTTCATTTGTTTTATCATATAAACTTATTCCTAGGTCTTGCTCTTGCAGCACCTCCAGCAGAAATCTACAACGGTAGCTGGGGATACAATTCGGCTCTCACTTGTGGGGCCGTAGGGGGCGTCTTCTATGTATTGAATTGGTCGTCACATCTAATGGCACTTATTTCTGGTAAGTGAAAATTGGTGATATTATTGATAGGAGAATACCAATCAACCAAAGAAATAGAAGGAGATACAGACGAACAAAAACATTCAAAACAGCAAATTAAATTGGGGATTCGTATTTGTCATTTTTTTTTCAACTCACTCCGTATAAGAAAATGTATTATGCAAGTTATAATTTGGTAGGGTAGTTTACGTAAGTGTGTTCACGAATTCCGTCTTCGAAACTTATGTTTACAAGATAAACTGCATATGAACTGAACCAAAAAAAAATAGGTTAGGACATTGAATAAAATAGTGCTATTAGTGACGTATCCAGGTAGGGGCATATCCGGTCAGTGCCCCCCCCCTTTTTTGAGAGACACAAAATACATAGTTTTAGAGGAATACGTCTTGCATGCGCAAGTGAGGACCTTTTGTTTTGTTTGTCATATTTTTCCTTGAACAAAATACCTCGGTTTTGTGAAGAAAATCCTTTTCTTTTTGCTTGTCAAATTTTTCCTGTAAAATATGCCCCCCCCCCCTCTGTAGGAAAAAGATAAAAGATATAATTCACGTAAAATCAATGTTAACTTTTAAACCGTTAAGGCTAGAATCCGACATTTATTAGTTTTTCCTTTAGTGACTATAAGTCTTCTTTCTGTTTTCTTTTTTAAACAGCTATTTTCGCTGCGTTGGTGAGAGGGGCGATGGCCCGATTTTTCGCCGCGGCCCAAGTACCCGTGGTAGCATTTCCATTCTGCATTGTAGCTGCTCTCTTCCTATTGGTGGACAGTAACAGCAAACAGCTTCTGCGCGTGCCCGGTGACCGCATGACCTACCCGGAAGAACATCGTAAACTTTTTAAGTCGACCACGGTTGGAGTCACAAACGTCCAACCCGACCAAGACCCGACGTAACTTCAAAAGCAAAGATGAATACTTCTGAACACTATACGATTTACCTCGAATGGCAAGTTTTATATGCAACAGCGAGTATCGTGAATAAATAATGGCTTATGAAAGCATATTTTTGAGCCGTTATGTCTAGTTTGGTTCTCAATAAATCTGTGAATACCACTTTTGTGTAGATGAACAAGACGACGTCATAGAATGTGCATAATATGGATGTTTGAGACATCGACTTTTCTAGATATAAAGTCTTCTTGAATCATTAATTTCGACCTACTATCTCTTCTAACCATCAAATCTGAAATATTGACTAAACATCCTTGAACTTGCACTTGGACCACGACTCCGAGTGGTGGAGGGAGGGGGAGGGGAGGGTCTATTATCATAATGATGATCATCATTGTTTATATCATTGTTGTTTCAATTACTGTTATTAAGTATTATTATATTTCTTATGGTTTTGTTCATCATTAGTTAGCCCTCATCAGCAGTGTTGCAAACAACCACTAATTAACATTTCTACTATTTCTGAAAAGAATAATGAAGGCATCTTAAATTTCAGATGGACAAGACACTCACGATTATCATTTATAATATTTATCATGTTAATCATTGTTTTAATAATTTTGTTCATACAAGCCGTTTCAAAGCGTTGGAGTAGGGGGAATTACGGGCGGGTATGAATCTCTTTTTCCATTCATACATAATTAAAACACACATTTATCAGTGGCCGCGGAACCAAGGGGGAGGGGGGGGTGGGGCTTCAGCCCCACACTTTTCCCCAAAAAAATCATGTTCAAATATGTAAAAATGACCATCTAATTGTGATCTTTTTGCATGGTCAGTCCCCATTTTAAAAATCGTTCCGCGGCCCCTGGATATAATCTCTGTCCAATTGAGTTTACCGATCGGTCCCAGGTAGGTAAAGTAAGCTCCTGTCGGGATGGCTTCAGTCACACGCACGAAACGAACTCCAGACCGATCAAAGTTATTACGTTATTTTGAATGGAATATTATCTGTCGGTTCGGAGTCGGTTTCGTTGGTGTGACTATGCCCTAGTCACACGAAATACTCCGGCTGTGGCATTAGTCATTTTAATCGAATTAAACTGCTTTCATTGTGTAGTGATGTCCATGGAAATTTGAAGCGCGTGTAATGATGAAGATGGGGGAAAACGCAACTTTATATATACTTAATTTGCAATATCAGTTGTTTATTATGCAACAAATTCTTACTGAAATAATGAATAAGAATGATTGGTTGTGGATCAAACTACTTCACCTAATTTCTAGCAATGCTTCATACAATACAGAACACAAAGTTGACGTTCGACATAGTTTAAATCGAAGATTTGCTTTGAATGCAACTTTTCACTCGTTTATATTAAATTTTAATAGGCCAAGTTAGAAATGGGGCACAATTATGACTGGAGTTTAATAGAATCAAACGAATTTTGTTACATGTGAATAACACTTCAAGCAATGGCGTCAATTTTGTTTAAAAATGTATAAATATAAACTATTGCTTTAAATAGAAACATTTACAATGTTCGACGTTAAATATCCATCCTACATGATTACAAAAGTGAACAGTTATGCTAAGGGAGTCTTTTTTTTTTTTTTAAAACAGCCAAAACCGTTATCCTTTTAATCGATATACCTATCATCATTGTCATAATTATATTCAACATGATAAACACCACCGTTACCAATACAATTGTCATGGTAACAACCAACATTGTCATCTATCCAGTCATCATCATCATCATCATTATCATCATCATCATCATCATTACCATTATCATTTAATTTCGTTTCTTTTTCTTCTTCATGGTCATCTTTTTTTCTCCTTATTCTGCTATTGCTTGTTCATGTTCTTCTGTAGGGAATTAAAAAAACAAACCGATTGAAATACATCGATATTTGAGGACGCAAATGCATGTAATTGCCTTCCAGGCGCAGAAGGTGTTCTATATGTTTTGGTAGTAAAAAAAATCCTTTACACCCCAGTCAGAACAATTTAGCGCCCTCCCCAGTCCGAAATCCTGGATCCGCCCCTGCATGTTTCATGTCATAGGATTATGTTCCCTCAAAGTAGTCTGCACGCACAGACTCACATTTGACACTTCAACCAATTAGAGGACTATAGTGAAGACACGACTCCAAAGACTCTGTGTCAAATAAGTAGAGCCAGCCACATAGTGAATATAGTCTTACTAATTCAGACTCTGCATTATGCACTATGCAAATTGCGAAACAAAGGGTCTGTGCCTGCAGACTACCCTAAAAGCTATCATGATTTAATACAGCCGTTAATAAGTGCCAACTACTTCCTTATACTATCTTAATTCATTTGAATCCTCACAAATCAAGGAGGTTATCTTCGGAAGATATCAACCTCTTATCAATTTTAAGTAAGATTTTAAAATGAAAATCAATAACACTTTGTCTTTGTGTTTCATATTGTGTCAATTGTCTTGTCCATTTTTGTGACCTTGATGCTAATGATGACTGATGGTATTTGCATGGCTTCATTATAGGACCATCAATTTGATTTAAATCATTCGATGGCACAGGAATGACTGGAGAAAAGGTCATATTTTCATAAGAATACCTCACTTCATAATATGGATCATGTGACGGCCAGTTGCGCCATCAACTTTTTTTAAAGTTGGGGGGGGGGGGGGCGGTGGGTGAAGGGCAAAAGAAAAGTATAGGGGGAAGGGCGACTTAGATAAAAAAAAATGGAAGAAAATCTTTTTAGCTCCGAAGAGTGAAAAACGGTTTTTCTTATATAATTTAGTTAGAATACGATGCTTGTGACAGCAAATAATTTCTATGTTGAGAGTACTGTACAACTTGATAAAATTATTTTTCCTAATTTCTTGGTGGAATGCCCCCCCCCCCATTGGTACCGCCACTCCTGACGTCACTGGCGGATCCAGGGGGCACAGCCTCCCCCCCTTTGAGAGGTACAATTAAAATTTGTAATGTAGAAAAATACCCATAAATTTTGATTAAAACCTTTTTTCTTTTTTTGCTTGTCAATTTTTTTCGTGAACGAAATACTCTTAATTTTCGGTTAAAACCTTTTTTTTTGCTTCTCAAATTTTTCCTCGGGGAAATGTGCCCCCCCTTCGAAAAATCTTGGATCCGCCCCTGCCTGACGTCATGGTAGTGGATGTGTGTGAGGGTATGGTTGTGTGTAAAAAGATGAGGTAGTATGTGTGGAAGTATGAAGAATTGTGTGCGTGTGTTTGTGATTGTAAGGGGTGTGTGAGTTTGTTGGTTTCTGTGTGTCGTTTGTGGGTGCAATTAACAGTTAGAAATGTGTGAATGTATATCGTGTGTTTTCGAGTGTGTGTGTATCTAGGACTGGTGTACCTCGTGTGGATGGGTCAGGTTGCGATTAACTGTGTGTCTCTGAGGGTGTGTTCGGTTGCCTTTGATTATCACATAACAAACGAATAAATATAAACACAATGAAGGAAGTCTGGTCAACGTATATGAGAATGAACTAAAATTTTAAACTTTTCAAAGTAAAAATCTCAGCTTGTGATTACTGTTGACATGATAATCGGAAATTTATATCATATTTCCCAATGTCTCTTCCTAAGGGAGTGTGTGAGGGTGTGTGTGTGTATGAATGAATATGTACATATTATGTGAGTGTGTGTACAAACCATTCTACCCAATTTTCTATAAAGGGTATTAAGAGAAAGCGATGCTTGATAATTTCATGAGGATTATGAGAACGACAATTACAATAATGAGGATGATAATGATAACAACTATAAGTTCATATCATAATAATCACATTTTATTTTGATTCTTCCATGAAACCCTGGCTGGGTTGATTGTACACATCATCCCCAGCCGGAACTTTGGACGGATGGGGGAGGGGGCAGTGAAGCCCCATCCCACCTCTTCCTGCACCCCTTTTCTATACGAATTAATCTCGATTTCGAAGAGCTACAATCACTAAAAAGGTTGATGACATTAACCTTCAGCCAGGTAGCAAGAGGGAACACATGTTTCATAAATGATAGTAAAAAAAATTGTCCAAAAATGCTGGTTTGAAATTTTGATGTGTAAATTATTAAAAGAGAACCAAAGTTCGATATTTTACTATATTTCATTTGTGTGGGTGCACGAACAAAAGATATGCAGAGTAGTTTTTTATTGTCATTACGAAAAGTACATATGTTATCTGTCATTTTTCATATAAATAGTTCTATTCACAATTTTGAACTGAAACAACTTCATGTTTACATCTTCAATTGAATAAAAAGTAATGACTTCACATGGTATTGTCAAAGTCAAACATTTGTTTCCAGTTTGTAAGACTTTTTACATTCTTAAACTTTTACTTCAAAAGAACACAATTTTTGTTAAAAAAACTTTAATTATTAAAACCAATGCTTCAGAATAAAAAATGAAGATAGCAAGACATTTGGTATGACATATTTATTTAAAACACATATAGCATTGCACAGGCCATGATATTGAAGAAACTTACTTGTATATAGATTGTATTTGCGTTGAAAATCAAAATATGAGAGAAATTTTTCCATCTGTTGCCAAATATTATCAAAACGTACCCCTTGGCGCACCAAGATTTGAAACATATAACTTTTTTAATATTTGATTATTCCAAAGGACTTGACATGCAACATCATCAACAATATAACGAGTAGGCCTATAGGTTTATTCTTTAACGACGTTACCAATTCCCTAAGGGTGTGGGTGAAGGAGAAATCGTGAACTCTTTCCAGTTTTCGTCCCAACTTCAGTGTTTGTTCAAGTTCAATGAAAACCTTTTCGGTTTCCCCCTACAAAGTATCGCCCCCTGTGTGGTGGAACCACTTCAAAAAAAAATTAAAAAAAATTAAAAAAAATGCTAAAACAATAGTAAGACTAGTGTTCCGATCATATCCAAAAGCATACAATTGAATCCATCCCGAGTATTAACACCCCCGCAATCGAAGATCAATAGTTTCATATTATACAAGGTAGGACTAAGCAATCATATCGTAACATACTTCGAGATTATAGATATCTGATTGTGTATCAACACTCCACGCCAGGACAAACGTAATTAAATACATGAGATCCAGCTTCAAGCTTAATACGAAAAGAGCGATTGCTAGTACTGAACTTCGCTTTCAAAGTAAAAAGTAAGAGAGGATTGCCAGTGCTGCACTCGTAGAAACAGACAAGAACACCTGTGGTTTCTCAAACATCGCACCTTGAAATGAATACATTGTAAACTCCTAGTCGTTTTCTTTTCGAAGCTACCTTGCAGAATTCAGAGACCTGAAAATGTATAAATTCAGGGCTAGTGGAGCTGGGAAATTCATAGTCAGCGTCGTTTGGGATACTGACAACAAGCAACAAGACATCTTCCAGAGCTCTGAGCTGATAGCATCATCATCGTCATAATGGAAAGCAGAAAAATTCTAGCCGTGCTCGTTGCCATCTCGGTTCTTGCTGTTTGTGCCGCCCAGGCTCGTAAGTATAGGCCCTATAGATTTCCCCCCACCTTTTGAGGGTTGCTGAGAAGCTTAAAAGAGCAATATTCACGAGTTTTACTCTTGGAGGAAAATATCAGGGACACCTTGTATTATCGTCAAATAAGGATGCTTTGTTCCTTACCAAAGTTGCTTTGAGATTTCCACTTTAATGCCATAATTATTGCAGGTGAAAAGGTTAATAGGGTTATTTTAATTTGAAGTAACTATGGAAAAGTAATCAGTTAATTATTGTTTTTTGTTTTATAATACGTAATGGCCATTTTTTTTGGAGTTCGTGGCAGCCTACGGCTTTCCCTGATAAATGTCTTTAATGAAAAGTTGAATTCCTAGTATAAGCGTTAGAAAGAGACTCACTATTGTAAAACTTTTTGTGACTTGAAGTGGCATTGTCCATGAATCTCATCTTTTCGGTTTTACAATTGAGCAGCAAATGGATTTCGGCCTAGACCGGGACCAAGACCGAGACCAGAAAACGGCACCAGTCCTGGACCACGACCGAGACCAGAAAACGGCACCAGTCCAGGACCACGACCGAGACCAGAAAACGGCACCAGTCCTGGACCACGACCGAGACCGGGAAACGGCGGAGGAAACCACTCTCAACCTATCAACGGTCCCAGACCAGGCAACCACTCCCAACCTATCAACGACACCAGACCGGGCAACGGCACTGGCAACTATTCAAGGGACGGTCATATCGTAAAGCGCCAGACATTTTTCTCTACCTTATCACCCCCATCAGGAAATGGATCTGGAAATCACTCACACCCTCCTCCTCCTCCTCCCCCAACACCAAGCAACAGTTCTGCTCCACCACCACCACCACCACCACACAACAGCACAGCTCCCCCTCCACCAACCAACAGTTCTCTCGCTCCCCCACCCTCAAACAAGAGCCTTCCCCCTCCCCCACCATACAACAGCTCTTTCGCGCCCCCACCCTCGTACAACAGCACCACCCCTCCTCCACCATTAAACAGTTCTTTCGCTCCTCCTCCCCCGTCCAATAGCTCTGCCCCTCCCCCTACATCAGGAACCAACAGCCCATCGCATCCCCCACCTCCCAGTAGCCCTCCTTCAGGTGAGTGAACTGTATAATCTTATTTCATACAACATTATTTATCACGGCATATACCACTTCTATATTGACAAGAATAAAGTAAAAGTCCGACGTTGGTGTAGCTTAGGCGGTAGACGAGTCGTCATAAATCCCGGAGCATTTCAAGAAATAAATTTTCAGCGATTTTCCTTGACGACTATTATGAGCTTCTGAATTCACTGGATCTGAATGGCTCAGAAAAATGATGAAAATTACAGACTTTTTGCATAATGAATCACTCGTTCGGGCTTCAACCCAAGACGATATTATTTGTTTGTAATATTTTGTAATAGAATGTAGTATTACATAAAAAAACAGACCACTTATTTGTGTTTTCGCATTTTACCCCTTTATTCTATGCGCTATATTGCATTTCAAGATTTATTTTCTTTTTGTAAATGCAATGAATTACCACGTCATTATCATTATCACCAAGGTATAAAGAATGATAAAGCATAATAACAATCAGTCGTGTTTCATTTTAATTATTTAAATTTCCTAAGTACATGAAGTATGGAGTAGAATGAAGTAAGAACATACGTTGATATGGTTAGAAAGAATAATGATGGGACCTACAATGCTTGAATACGCAGTTACTGCTCAATAAGGGTCGCCAAACGTATACTAAGAACAAAGAAGCCGGATTTGTTTTCTACATTCTTATTTCAATAAATTTTTATTCAGAAGTTAAGGGCTTGTAAAAGAGATAGGTTATGCTAACACGTAATAAACTGATATTTCACTTGCGCTCTTACTCTTTACTTGGAGAATAGGGCTATCCAGTTGTTCGTAAAATTATTGGTGAGTTTCTAAGCATCTTTACAAAACGGCCCCTCTCCACTTTGTAAGATGTAGACCCTTTCACTCTGTGTCATGTCGTGTGCTCTTCTCCACATTTTTGTTCACATTACAGGCCGATCGTGTAGGGGAAGATGTGGTAACTATAATGGTTCCAGACAGTGCCAATGCGACAATCAATGCAGGATGTACAGAGACTGTTGCCGTGATCTAGAATCTGAGTGCCAGGTTAGACGAATAATATTTGCGATTTTGTAGACGTATGTGTCGGCCAATATAGACCTTTTGCAGTGACGTCATCACGCCGCCATCTTTAGAGGCTGAAGTCATTGCCTTGCATGCTTTGTTGATCTGCAGCTGGAGTAGCTCTGAAGGAGGGCGCTATGAGCTTATGACGTGATATGCATAATGTCTATTCAAAACTCCGGTTCTCCTTTATTTTTAGTGCCAATTGCGTGCTTTTCCGTGTTTAAGATATTTCGTTTTTTTCTGTAACATGTCAAATGACATGATAATACAAAACAAAAATAAATCGTAAATAGAGATCATATCTTACCCCAAATAAGTTTTGCACACCTGTATGCTAAACAATACGAACAGGATTGTTGTGCAAATTTGACAAATCACAATTCGATGTTCCGAATGTATGGTCGCATAATTGTATGGTGAATATTATCATTAAATAATCGGATAAAAAATGAAAGAGAATCGAAATCGGAGTTGAGATGTTAAATTCATTGCATCTCAAAGAATGATAGGAGTACAGTGATTACTATGCATTTGGAAGAATCAATATTCCAAAATTATTCTCATTCCTATCTTTACCACTTTCTAGTGGACTCAACCTTTAAATGCAAATGTAAAATATAATTTTTACCTTTCAACATATGAAAACTTATTTTCCACTTTTTGCATTTGTTTTTTTCTGTCCTTATTCAGAACCGGAACTAGGCGGATTCACCGACTCGTTGATTTGACGTTGGAATCGGACCAGGAATTGGACAGGGAATACGGATCAGTAAACAAAAGAAAATTACTTAGCTCTTAGGCCTTTAACAAGCCTATGTCTTTTACGATGAATACAAATAACATATTGAAATTTGATATCAATCAAACTGTTTGATTGTTGATTGATTTGATTGATAAAAAAGTTTTAAACTTTCGTTTTCCCTATATATGTAGGTATTGTACAACATGATTTACAAATTAGATGTAGATAAAAAAAAATTGTAGGCATGATACCCCCTCCCAAAAAAAGAGAATTATGACAAAACTATTCTTCTCTTCTCATAATCTTTGAAATATTAGTATGTCCATTTCTCGACTTTGCGAATTTGAATTCCTTGCTTTCAGAAGTAACGATTCATCAGCACACTAAATCGTCTTGTTGGAAAAAAAATCAATGTACAGTTCTGATGGAGGAAAGAAAGTCTTGATGGGTTGGCCTAGGTTAGCCTTCTCAGCCTGAGTAATAACGGTCGATTTTTATTGCTTTCCCGCTATAGCACCGAAATGAAACATTCTTTTAGGTACCAAATAGATTACTGTCCCCAGCAGTCGTCTTAAGTTAAATGAAACATGCCAACCTCTTCCTAACGTTGGCTATTTAGGACTATTTATATATCCTACTCTTTCGGGAATCAATCAACATGAATTTCGGCGTCGGGTTTATAGTATAATTTCGATAATAAACATTTGCAGAAATCAGAAACTCAAGCGCCTCGTTTTCTTCTTTGGAGGGTCATGTTATTCATTTAAGCTCTCCTTTGATTGCTGGTTTTTATACTTTATCCATGAAGTTAAACAGTAACATTAATTTGTGTGGGTCCAATCATAGTAAAGAAACATTTCGTGTAAGTGTGGAGGTGTGAGTGTATTCGAAGGGCAATGATACAGAGAGAGAGAGAGAGAGAGGGGTGGGGGGAAGACGCATAAAGTTTGAGCGTGACACCAACAAATTGGGGTGCCATGGTGTAGGTGTGTTTTGCAATTACCCGCACAGTCAATATATGACTTAAACACGAACTTCACATTTAAATTTCATATTTAAACGAGGACACACAGCGAAAATATGACGCTCTCAGATTGTTAATCTCTCCAAATTTTCCCAAACCATACGGATATTATTATGCAGGGAGGGTGTCATTTAACAAGAAATGTAAAAGTACATCTTTGCTTTATGTCCTCAGTTGTAAGGTGAAACTTTCAAACAATCCTCAGATGACCTGATTCCCACAGGCTCGAAATACTACGGTTATTTTGTGAAGTACTTCTGAAAATCATGTCCTCAATTGCTGTCAATAATTGTGAGTGTGTTTGTGTGCACAGAAGAAAGAGATAGAAAGGGAGGGTGGGTGGGGAGGGGGGGGTGTTGTGGTATACAGGTGATTATAGGTCTAATGAAATTATATAGAATATTTGCTTTCTTCTCTCATCTATAGAATCACATCATTATAATTTATAATTACCATTCCTACTTCTCTGCATGTATTCCTCCCTGTTCCCTCTCTTATTCGTCCTTTTTTTCCCCTCCACACCTTTTCTCCCTGACAGGGTAGAGGCATGGAATGATAAAACAGCCGACGGATTGAGTTATCATTTTCGTCGAATTGTAAAGCCTAAAACAATACTGTAAAATTAATCAATAACATATTTTTTCACAATAAGATTTTTTTTTTCTTAAAAGTGTTTCGATTTTAAAGCCCGTTCACAATTAATTCACAATAACAATTTGACTTACATTAATCGGGTATCCATTCTAACGATTACAGATAGTAAAGATTGCTGAAAAAAACATTTTTTTTAATACAAATATCCAAAGCCGTCATTATTTTTTATTGCCTTCTTTATTCTGTTCATCTCTTTCATCGTATATTTTTTCGTTTTTGTTTCTTAATATTTTCAGATTTCCTTCCCGTATTCATTTTCTTACCCTTCTCTTTCACGTACCCCTTCCTATTTTACTTTCTTTTTTTGTCTTCATAATCATCTTCTTTTTTCTCGCTAGTCTTCTCTTCCGTTTTCACATTTTTTATCTAAAGAATGTAAAACAAACCGATCAAAACATAGTCATTCCAGAATGGGAATGCTTGTAATTGTTTTTCATGGGGCAGAAGTTGTTCCAGGTGTTTCGGTAGAAAAAAAAAAAAATCCGTTCCAACCCCCATCGGAACAATTTTGGTACCCTTCCCAGTCCGAAATCCTGGATCAGCCCATGCATATTTCATGTCATCAGATTATATTGGAGCTATCATGATTTTAAAATAGTCATCAATCAATGCCAACCTGTTAATACTACCTAATGCTATCTTATAAATCCTCACAAATAAAGGAGGTTCTTTTCGGAAGATATCAACCTCATATTGATTCGAAATAAGACTTTGAAAAAAAAAAATATTTGTCTTTGCGTTTCATAATGTGCCAATTCCTTGTCCAATTAATTTCTAACCTTGATGATGATGATGATGATGGTTAATGGTATTTGCATGGCTTTATATAGGCCCATCAATTTGATTTAAATCATTCGATGGCCATGGATGATTGGAGAAAATGTCATATTTTCATGAGAATACGCAAACCTCGGAACGGTAATAATAGGGTCCCGTAACAAAAAGGTTGTCAATCGTACACTAGATTGAAGGACGTTATAGTCAATGGAATCAATCGTAGAAAACTGTTCTACTATCATTGTTAAGCTTTGTGTTACGAGTCCTAGATCTGTGTGCAAAATTCTTTCATGCGACACCACGCTTGTGAGATTAGAAAATCCCGTGCTTTCATGTACATACGACTGGTCATCACAGCATGCCTGCCTGATCCCGGGACTGTACTCTGGCTGCTTGGCTGGAGATATGAGAAACACTCGGCGTACATAGTGTGGTATGACATGGATAAGGAAGTGTTTTTTTTTTTTAAACAAATCGAGTATATATTAAGTGAGGAAAACTCACTGAATTAAGGCTAAGTATATATCATTACAGTCCATCGAATCGATATTGCATCAAACGTGGATTATTGGGGGATCACTGGCAAAGGCATTGGTCATATTCACCTCTCCAGCTAAACCATCTCGCATGCGTTATCAGCACAGCAAATATGTCTAAAAACGATCCAGATTTTTTTATTTTGCTGGCTCGATCCCCTACACAAACGGCAAGCCATCTTGCACAAAATGTGAAGGACATATATGCCCCGTGTGCATTGTTGGCATCATGTTTTACTTTCCCCGAAATGGGGATTAGATTTCAAATTCCCGGGGGACCAATTCCAACCAGGCGCGACCATGGGGTTTCGAAAAGTACCCTAGGCAAGTCTTTTCCATGTTATGAAAATGTATCCCTTAACAAGTATTGGCGTGTGAAACCCTACCCTTAACAAGTATTGGAAATTTGACCGTAAACACTTAGCTTTCCTAACAAAATATATACCCTTTTTCAGTTTTTTGTATGGCGTTTTTCACACCCTTCTTACGTTACATGCGTAACGTGCCCACTTTTGAAAAATAAATTCCTTTTTACGCGTGGTCGCGCCTGGTATCCACTCGTCAGTGGAAGTGGATCCCCTGGCACCTCGAGCTATAAGAGGTCAATTGTAGCTCTGGAAACTCATCCTAAATCGGATTTGTCGCTGTCGCAGTCAGAATCATGCACACGAGCCGCAGATTAAATGATACCGTTGTGGATGCGATAGGTAAATTCTCATGTCACACAACTTGTATTGCAGGACAATCTCTTACGACGGGCCCAAAAGTCTCATCCAAAATCAAATTCGTCGTAAAGGTCCGTTTGCGCAGCGATAGGTCCGGACTACTGATCACATGACGGCCAGTTGCACTACCAGCATATTTAAAGTAGGCGGGGGGGGGGGGGGGTGGATGAAGGGCAAGATAAAACGTGTATTTGGGCAAGGGCGACCTAGTAAAATGGAAGAAAATCTTTTAAGCTTTGAAGAGTGAAATATGGTGTGGTTTTTTTTTTGAGAGAGAACTTTGTTTGAATATGAAGACGACAAGAACACACTTGTCGAATTTTCGAGATTGGGTGATCCTTTTCAGAACCAATACTTGCCCAAGAAAGATATATGGTGTACTGTGAAACCTACTACACAATATGATACTTGTGACAGCAAATAATTTCTATGCAGAGAGAGCTGTACAATTTCACAATCATTTTTCATAATTTCTTCACGGGGAGAGGGGGATTGGTGCAATGTCCCCCCCTTTTGGTGCCGCCACTCCTGACGTCATGGTAGTGGATGTGTGTGAAGGTTTGGTTGTGTGTGAAGGTTTGGTTGTGTGTGAAGGTTTGGTTGTGTGTAACAAGATGAGGTTGTGTGTAACAGGATAAGGTAGTATGTGTGGAAGTAGGAAGAATTTTGTGCGTGTGTTTGTGATTGTGAGTTCATGTATTCTGGTGAGGATGTGGGTGTGCGTGTGTTGGTGTCTGTGTGTCGTTTGTGGTTGCAATGAACAGAAATGTGTGAATGTATATCGTGTGTTTTCGAGTGTGTGTGTGTTTCAAGGACTGGTGCGCCTCGTGTGTGTATGTCAGGTTGCGGTTAACTGTGTGTCTCAGAAGGCGTGTTCGGTTTGCCTTTGAATATCACATTAAGGATAAGTCCACCCGCAACAATAAGTTGGTTTGAATAAAAAGAGAAAAATCGAAGTTACAAGCATAACACTAAAAATTTCATCAAAATCGGACGTAAAATAAGAAAGTTATGGCATTTTAAACTTTTTTAAACTTTCAATATTCACATCCTGTTCGGTATGTAATTAATGAGAAAACTGATGACATCATCCACTCACTATTTCTTTTGTATTTCATTACATGGAATATGAAATATTCTAATTTTCTCATCATTGTCATGTGAAACAAAGTCAGATATCTTCCTGAACATGGGTAATTATCATTGTTATAACATTTCTGGTTGAAACAAGAGGGTCCTTAATGCCAAATCTTTAAGAAATTAAATATTGTACAATTCACACACTAAAAAAAAAAGAAATAGTGAATGAGGGACATCATCAACTCTCTCATATAAATATCACTAAGTTGTGCATATAACTGTTTTGTGAAAAGTAAGCGAAATTTTAAAATGTCGTAATTCTTTCTTATTTTACATTCGATTTTGATGAAATATTCAGTGTTATGCTTTTTGATTTTCCTCTTTTAATTCAAATCAACTTTTATCTGGCGTGGACTTGACCTTTAAGAGAAAGCGATGCTTGATAATTTAGAACTATTATGAGGAATATGACAATAACAATGACAATAATGAGGATGGTATGATAACAACTATAAGTTAACATTTTAGTTTGATTCTTCCATAAAACCTCTGGCTGGGTTGATAAATCAAAGTATTAACAATAGTACAAAGAATGCTGATTTGAACTTTTGATGTGTAAATTATTAAGAGAGAACCAAAGCTCGAGTTTTGACTATATTTTATTTGTGTGGATGCACGAACAAAAAATATGCATGGATGTAATAGTTTCTTTATTGTCATTACAAAAATACATAAATTATCTGTTACTAATTCAATTCGTAAAAAAAATTAAACTTTTCATATAAATTCACTATTTCGGTGGCCAGGGGGGGGGGGGGGGGGGGGCAACAGCCAACAATTTCACGGTCATATCATGGTATGAACAATATTTTTTTATGATTGTCCCCGAGCATTATGGAGAAGCCCAATGCGTGATAAGTAAAAAAAGAGGGGGCACAGCATAGCGCGCAGGGCAAAAATTCCCGGGCGAGCGAAGCGAGCGAGATAAAAAAAATCACATTTTCATGAGAATCTAACTTTCAGATTGAGTTTGACATGGTATTAAGAAAATAACAGATTTTACATCTTCCTTTCCTTTCCTTTTCTCTCATGTTTTCTTTTTTGTTCTGGGTTTTATAACTTTTGGGGCAAGCGCTATGTGGATCGGGTCCGGGGCATTGGCGGCACTAGGATTTTTAACTTAGGGAGCATGGAGGGGGGGGGGGGCAAGACAAATATTTTGCCTATTTCACAAAATCGAGCGAGAAGCGCGAGCTATTTTTTTAAATGTAGACCCTCAGGCTGATTTGAAAAGGGGCCTGTTAAGGACTAGCAGTTTGTAGTGGGTAATGAAGATGATATCTTACCAAATAAATAATGAGATGATAACTGGGCGATCTAAGCACTTTTTTGTAATCATGAACTGGATGGCTATCTATTTACACAATTGATGCGAGCGCGTAGCGTGAGCTGAAAACTTTTGATTTATGAAAATTATGAATACGCAGGGTGTGTATCTCGCTAAAAAGAATAATAAAAACTTTAATCGAGAGAGGCATATTGACTTGAACAATATATTTTTCAATTCAATTCAATTTGCATTTATTTCATTCTCGATAAAAACAACTATAAAGCAAGGTATGAGAAACAATATATTTACAAGCAAGAGTAAACAATGAAAATAAAATGGGGAACTGCATAAATAAAGCCAAGTGGCCTTATGTAAGCGCAGTTCCCAGAACATTGATAACATGACATGGCATAGAGAAACAATAAGATAAAGAATTTTAAACATGATATATAAACAACAAACAAAAATGTTATGATTGGGAAATCATAGTAATACTAAAGTGGAAGGACTTTAGATGATTTCTGTGAAACTTCTTTGTGTGAGACATCACAAGATGATGACTCAGGTAACCACACATTCCAATGAGATGAAGTACTCTGTACTACACTCTCTATCCATGCTAAAATGAAAGTTAATTGTACAAATGAATTTAGTTCCAATAAAGTAGTCAAACTATACACACGTGTCTCTCAAGCCTCCTAAATATTGTGTAACTGGAACTCTACATGGTGTCAGAAGTTAAAAAACTGACTGTTATCTAGTGAAAATGGATGGCATGCGACCACCAGAAGCCTTTTCTCTACAGGGCAACATCACAGATAACTGGAAGAGGTGGAAACAGCGTTTTGAGCTGTATTTAACAGCTAGTGGACTTGACAAAAAGGACTCAAAAGTACAAACAGCGACACTGCTTCACATTATTGGTGAAGAGGCGTTAGAAATTTACAACACATTTTCTTTCGAGCAGGTAATTTCATCGTCAGGACAACCTGTAGCACCGACATTAAAAGACTTGCTGGAGAAATTCACTGTACATTTTGAGCCACAGTCCAACGTGACTTTTGAGAGACATGTATTCAACACAAGATTTCAACACGAAAACGAGTCATTTGACCAGTTCGTCACAGACTTGAAGAAAAAAGCTAAATCATGTGAGTTTGAGCATCTTCGAGACAGTCTGACAAAAGACAGAATTGTTGTTGGAATTCGTGATGATGGTACCAGAGCACGACTACTCAGAGAAAAAGACTTGTCTTTGGAGAAAGCAATAGACATTTGCAAGGCAACTGAGATAACGTCACAACATATTGCAGAGCTGAAGCCCAAACAGAACATTCATGCAATGCAGGCGACATCGATGAATAGGAAGACATGCCCGAAGTGTGGAAATAAGCATCCACCCAGAAAATGCCCTGCATATGGCAAAGAATGCCATACCTGCAAAAAGAAAAACCATTTCAGCTCCATGTGTAGAGATCAGGATCGAGATAATGACAGAGACCGATTATCAAGGAAGGTTCCATTTGGAGGACAAACTCGCAACAAAAAGGGTCATCGCCCCAGCAAAAGAGGGATCCATGACATCAAACAGGACAGTGAATACAGTGATGCCGACAGTGAAGAGTTCCACGTCGACGCCATCAATGGAGTCCAGCAGAAAGAGGAGAAATCGAAAAAAGAATGGTATGTCAATCTCACATTTCTTTCTGACAAAAACAGGCATAAAGAAAAAGCAACAACCAACAGTGCTCAATTCAAAATTGATACAGGTGCTCAATGCAATATACTGGCTGCTAAGGCTTATAAAAAGCTAGGGATGCCAAAATTTGGCAAGTCAAAAGCAAGATTGATGTCATATACAGAACACGTTGAAAAATCACATTTGGGAAAATGTACCCTAACATGTGTGAGGAAGAACAAATTCCATAACATTGAGTTTGAGGTGATTGATAGAGATGCCCAATCCATACTTGGACTTGAGTCATCTGAATTACTAGGTTTTGTAAAGAGGGCAGATTCAATCAAAGATGATAATTTGGCAAATCAATACACAGACGTGTTTGAAGGCCTTGGATGTATGGGGGAACCACAGCATTTAGATGTTGATAAATCAATCAGTCCAACAATCCATCCTCCAAGGAAAGTCCCAGTAGCAATAAAACAAGGTGTGAAAAATGAGCTCAATAGAATGGAAGAAATGGGTGTGATAGTAAAGCAAACAGAACCAACACAGTGGGTAAGTTCGATGGTCACAGTAGCAAAGAAAGGGAAAAATAAGGTAAGAATATGCCTAGACCCTAGGGACTTAAATAAAGCAATAAAAAGACCACACTACCCGATGAAGACAATTGATGACATTACTGATAATCTAGCCGGCGCACAGATCTTTAGTACATTAGATGCTAATTGCGGTTTCTGGCAGATTCCTCTTGATGACGAGAGTTCAAAACTTCTCACATTTAATACGCCCTACGGCAGATATAGATTTCTTAGATTACCATTTGGAATCAACTCTGCTAGTGAGATATTTCAGAGAATTATGACCGATATGTTTAGCGACATAGAAGGTGTAGAGGTTCTGGTAGATGACATTCTAATATATGGCCCCTCAGAAAGTGTCCATGATCAAAGGTTGAAGCAAGTACTAGAAAGGTGCAGAAAAAAATGCATCAAACTCAACCCAGACAAATGCCATATCAGGCAAACACAGGTCACATACATGGGACACATAGTATCTACAGAAGGACTAAAACCAGACCCAAAGAAAATAGAGGCAATCACAAAGATGCCTACCCCACAGAGTAAAAAGGGTGTTCAACAATTCCTAGGAATGGTAAACTACTTAGGCAAGTTTATCCCTAACTTGACAGAGAAATCAGCACCAATTAGAGTACTACTAGAAAAAGATGTGGCATGGCACTGGGATGACAAAAAAGAAGCAAGTTTCAAAGCGCTTAAAGAAGCGGTAACAAATGCTCCAGTGTTAAAGTACTACGATGTAAGTAAACCAGTCAAGTTAAGCGTAGATGCATCGCAAGCAGGCACGGGCGCAGTCCTACTACAAAATGGACATCCAGTGGCATATGCGTCAAAAGCATTTACCGATGCTCAGACACGATATGCCCAAATTGAGAAGGAGCTAGCCGCGATTGTATTTGGTTGTAAGAAATTTCACCAATATATATTTGGACGCACAGTGGATGTAGAAACGGATCATAAACCACTTGAAACGATATTCAAGAAACCACTGCATGCTTCCCCACCGCGACTCCAAAAAATGCTCCTCAATCTGCAAAACTATGATCTGCGCGTAACATATGAAAAGGGCGTCAACCTTTTCATATCCGACTGCCTCAGTAGAAATTTCCTAGCCAATCAAAGTGATGATGTTGATGTGGAAGAGATACCCATATGCATCATTGACAAACTTCCCATCGCAGACGAACGAATGAAAGAAATAAAAGATGAAACTAAAAAGGATGAAATGCTACAAAAGCTCCGTAAAGCAATCCTAACTGGATGGCCAAATGAAAAAAGGGAAGTCAGTGAAGAAATTCGACAATATTGGGAGTATAGAGAACTACTTACAGTAGAAGATGAATTAATATGCAAAGATGCGCGAGTGATAATACCAAAATCACTTAGAAAAAAGATGATCGGAAAAGTACATTGTCATGCACACCAAGGAATAGAAAAGACTAAGAAATTAGCGCGAGACATCATGTACTGGCCCGCCATGTCAGCACAAATTGCAGACATAGTTGCTTCATGTGAAATATGCAACACATATAAGCAAAACAATGCAAATGAACCAATGATTGGTCACACAAAACCAGACCAACCATGGCAAAAAGTAGGCTCAGATATCTTGGAATTAAATGGAAAGTACCATTTAATACTGGTAGACTATTACTCTAGTTTCTTTGAACTTTGCGAACTAAAAAACATGACAACATCAACAGTCATAAAGCACTGCAAAGAGCATTTTGCTAGATACGGGATACCGAACGAATTCGTATCAGATAATGGACCATGTTATGCTTCGAGCGAATTTAAGAAATTCAGCCAGGAGTATAAATTCAAACATGTAACTAGCTCCCCTGGATATCCCAAATCCAATGGGAAAGCTGAAAGCGCTGTCAAAATAGCAAAAAATTTGCTGCGCAAATCTAGCGATATACATCTAGCACTGCTACAATATCGCAACACACCTCTGGAAGGTTTAGACGCTTCTCCTGCCCAACTACTAATGGGACGAAGGACGAGAACACCCCTTCCAACAAACAAGAGGTTATTAAAACCTAAAACGCAACAGAACATTAACACAAAGCTCAAGAAACAACAAGAGAAACAGAAAATGTTCTATGACAAAACAACACATTCTCTCCCCAACCTGGTTATTGGAGATGTTGTTAGGATGCGAAGTACAAGAAATCCTAAAATTTGGCAAAAAGCAATCGTTGTGAGGATTTGTAAAGAGCCACGCTCATACATTGTACAAGCTGAAGGCGTAGACTACCGTCGAAATCGTAAAGATCTCAACAAAACAAAAGAAAGTCTGAATCCATTACATCAAAATGATGAATACAATAATCAGACTCAAACTTCTCATGACAACCCACCAAATACCCCTCAAAACACATCTCAACGCACAACCCAGCCGAAACAAGGTTACACTACCAAATATGGCAGACATATCAAACCACCAGAGAGATATGGGACATAAACTAAAAAAAAAAAAAAAAAAAAAAAAAAAACATGAAGAGAGAAGGGAAAGTAAAGTGATTAAAATCATTCAATGAAAGTTTAAGTTCTGCCTGACCCAGCCAAGTTGAGCATTGTTTACTTTGCAGTTCTTAATATTTTATGTAATGTAGTATTAGACTATTATTATTTTGTTTCTTAGTTTGGAAATTATTTTGTTGTAAAAATAATGCCTAAATATGTCTGGAAGGAAGTCTGAGTATGAGATATTATTATTATCTGAATAGTTTAAATGGACACTGAATTCAGCCATGAAGAACCCTATGGACGATATACAGAAGTTGAAGAAATTTGAACAATAATTATTAAGAAGAATAAATTGGACACTGATTAACAAACTTCATCTCAGGATAAATGTATGCATGTTTATGTTTTACCAATGCTATGTTTATATGATTCTTTGTATTATTATATTGAAGAATAATCTTTTATTGTATGCTCTTTTATTCATCTTGAGTGTACAATCATACAAAATCAAATTTGTTGAAATGAAATGAAATGTTAATAATCACAGCATCAAATTTCTTTGAAGAAGATTCAACAAATCGTTTCTAAAAACCTTATTGATAATTCTGAATTTTTTAGTTGTGAAAATTCATAACTGAAAAGGGGGATGTTATGATTGGGAAATCATAGTAATACTAAAGTGGAAGGACTTTAGATGATTTCTGTGAAACTTCTTTGTGTGAGACATCACAAGATGATGACTCAGGTAACCACACATTCCAATGAGATGAAGTACTCTGTACTACACTCTCTATCCATGCTAAAATGAAAGTTAATTGTACAAATGAATTTAGTTCCAATAAAGTAGTCAAACTATACACACGTGTCTCTCAAGCCTCCTAAATATTGTGTAACTGGAACTCTACAAAAAACACAAACAGAAAAACCAACAAAAAAGGTGTCAATCTAGAAGAAAAAAATAACTACATATATTTAAGATATAGGAACTGCTTCAATCTTTCTTGAATGACCTAACAGACTTGCTTTCAATTACATCTCTAGGGGTGGTGTTCCAAAAGCCTCATGTGAGCAAATAATTTTCTTATCTCAGTCAACATTTACTGCGAGCGCGTAGCGCGAGCGAAATTTTGAATTTTATATTATGACATGAAAGATTTGTGTAAGTGAAAAAAAATGTTGGGAGCTAACAGTGAATGGATGAGAAAATTTTCAAAGTGTAAAGAACGAAAATGTTGTTTTGGAGCATTTTGCAGTTTTAGTAGGATACCTATGACAACATTTACTATACATTTGTTGATGTTTCAAAATTTCGGGGGGGGGGGTGCAATGGGGCAAATGCCCCGTGGTTGCCGCTACTGGTGTGGGGCGGAGCCCCCGGAACGTCGTGATGTTTTTAAACATTGCAGATGGCCACTTTTTTTTATCAAATCACGGGTACATGCACAACACATTAACAAAATCGCAGAACCGAGCCACAAAATTTTGGCCTTTTAAAATGATTTTGAAAATAAATTCATATTATGTGATAGCATACCTTTGGAAATTTAGCATGAAGAGTTTTTTTTGCGATAAATCTAGCAAGCATGAAGCTTTACTTAGGTTAGGACATGATATAGGAGGATATCACTAACCCTTGGCTGAGGATATTACTAACCCTTGGCTAAGGATTTTTTGTCCTGATTGCGACCATTATTGCATAAAATTCAGCAAGCTTAATGTAATAGACGCCATCCACCTTTCTTCCAGTTCTTTATATTTTTCAATCCTCGGCAGCCCGGTCGTGTTCTTAGGTTCTTTTCCTTTTTTTCTTGTACCTTTTCTTCATGTTCTCATTTTCCAATTTTGTTTTTGCTCTACTATCATTTCCCTTTTATTTTTGCCTCGGGTCATATCTTTTATTTTATATCTCTCTCTTGATAATCATGCTAATTAATTAGTATTTCAGGATATTTTGTACTTCCTCACAGTCATGTTCTTCTTTCCTTCCTTTTCCCGCTTTACTTCAATCTTCTCTATTTATGTTCTTTCCCTTTCTTTTCATTTTCCCTTTTCCCTTTCCTCTTTTTTTCCTTCCCTTTCCTTGCATAGGCAATGCCATTGAAGAAAATTACTTGTATATACATTGTATTTGCGTTGAAAGATTTGAAACATTTCACATATTATTATTATTTTTTTATAATGTCAAAGGACTTGACATGAAACATCGTCAACAAATATAACGAGTAGGCCTATAGGTTTATTCTTTAACGACGTTATCAATTCCCTAAGGATGTGGGTGAAGGAGAAATCGTGAACCCTTTCCGGTTTTGGTCCCAACTTCAGTGTTTCAAGTTCAATGAAATTCTTTTTAATTTTTCCCTACAAAGCGCCTCCCCTGTGTGGTGGAGCCACTGCAAAAAAAATTAATAAATGAATAAAATTTAAAAAAATGTTGAAACAATAGTAAATTTAGTGTTCCGATCATATCCAAGAGTATACAATGGAACCAATCCCGAGTATTAACACCCCTGCAATCGAAGATCAATAGTTTCATATTATTCAAGGTAGGACTAAACAATCATATCGTAACATACTTCGAGATATCTGATTGTGTATCAACACTCCACGCCAGACAAACGTAATTAAATACATCAGATCCAGCTTCAAGCTTAATACGAAAAGAGCGATTGCTTGTACTGAACTTCGCGTTCCAAGTAAAAAGTAAGAGAGGATGGCCAGTGCTGCACTCGTAGAAACAGACAAGAACACCTGTGGTTTCTCAAACATCGCACCTTGAAATGAATACTTTGTACACTCCTAGTCGTATACTTTTCGAAGCTACCTTGCAAAATTTAGAGGCCAGAAAATGTATAAATTGAGGGCTGGTGGAGCTGGGAAATTCATAGTCAGCGTCGTTTGGGATACTGGCAACAAGCAACAATACATCTTACAGAGCTCTGAGCTGATAGCATCATCATCGTCATAATGGAAAGCAGAACAATTCTAGCCGTGCTCGTTGCCATCTCGGTTCTTGCTGTTTGTGCCGCCCAGGCTCGTAAGTATAGGCCCTATAGATTCCCCCCACCTCTTGAGGGTTGCTGAGAAGCTTAAAAGAGCAATGTTCACGAGTTTTACTCTTGGAGGAGAATATCAGGGACACCTTGTATTATCGTCAAATAAGGATGCTTCGTTGCTTACCAAAGATGCTTTGAGATTTCCACTTTAATGCCATAATTATTGCAGGTGAAAAGGTTAACAGGGTTATTTTAATTTTAAGTAACTATGGAAAAGTAATCAGTTAATTATTGTTTTTTGTTTTATAATACGTAATGGGCAATTTTTTAGGAGTTCGTGGCAGCCTACAGCTTTTCCTGATAAATGTCTTTAATGAAAAGTTGAATTCCTAGTAAAAGCGTAAGAAAGAGACTCACTATTGTAAAACTTTTTGTGACTTGAAGTGGCATTGTCCATGAATCTCATCTTTTCGGTTTTACAATTGTGCAGCAAATGGATTTCGGCCTAGACCGGGACCAAGACCGAGGCCAGAAAACGGCACCAGTCCTGGACCACGACCGAGACCAGAAAACGGCACCAGTCCAGGACCACGACCGAGACCAGAAAACGGCACCAGTCCTGGACCACGACCGAGACCGGGAAACGGCGGAGGAAACCACTCTCAACCTATCAACGGTCCCAGACCAGGCAACCACTCCCAACCTATCAACGGCACCAGACCGGGCAACGGCACTGGCAACTATTCAAGGGACGGTCATATCGTAAAGCGCCAGATATTTTTCTCTACCTTATCACCCCCATCGGGAAATGGATCTGGAAATCACTCACACCCTCCTCCTCCTCCTCCTCCCCCAACACCAAGCAACAGTTCTGCTCCACCACCACCACCACCACCACCACCACACAACAGCACAGCTCCCCCTCCACCAACCAACAGTTCTCTCGCTCCCCCACCCTCAAACAAGAGCCTTCCCCCTCCCCCACCATACAACAGCTCTTTCGCGCCCCCACCCTCGTACAACAGCACCACCCCTCCTCCACCATTAAACAGTTCTTTCGCTCCTCCTCCCCCGTCCAATAGCTCTGCCCCTCCCCCTACATCAGGAACCAACAGCCCATCGCATCCCCCACCTCCCAGTAGCTCTCCTTCAGGTGAGTGAACTGTATAATCTTATTTCATACAACATTATTTATCACGGCATATACCACTTCTATATTGACAAGAATAAAGTAAAAGTCGGGCGTTGGTGTAGCTAAGGCGGTAGACGAGTCGTCATAAATCTTGGAGCATTTCACGAAATAAATTTTCAGCGATTTTCCTTGACGACTATTATGAGCTTCTGAATTCACTGGATCTGAATGGACCAGAAAAATGATGAAAATTACAGACTTTTTGCATAATGAATCACTCGTTCGGGCTTCAACCCAAGACGATATTATTTGTTTGTAATATTTTGTAATAGAATGTAGTATTACATAAAAAAGAGAGTTATTTGAGTTTTCGCATTTTACCCCTTTATTCTATGCGCTATATTGCATTTCAAGATTTATTTTCTTTTTGTAAATGCAATGAATTACCACGTCATTATCATTTTCACCAAGGTATAACGAATGATAAAGCATAATAACAATCAGTCGTGTTTCATTATTTAAATTTCCTAAGTACATGAAGTATGGAGTAGAATAAAGTAAGAACATACGTTGATATGGTTAGAAAGAATAATGATGGGACCTACAATGCTGGAATACGCAGTTACTGCTCAAGAAGTGTCGCGAAACGTATACCAAGAACAAATAAGCCGGATTTTGTTTTCTACATTCTTATTTCAATAAATTCTTATTCAGAAGTTAAGAGCTTGTAAAAGAGATAGGTTATGCTAACACGTAATAAACTGATATTTCACTTGCGCTCTTACTCTTTACTTGGAGGATAGGGCTATCCATTTGTTCGTAAAATTATTGGTGAGTTTCTAAGCACCTTTACAAAACGGCCCCTCTCCACTTTGTAAGATGTAGACCCTTTCACTCTGTGTCATGTCGTGTGCTCTTCTTCACATTTTTGTTCACATTACAGGCCGATCGTGTAGGGGAAGATGTGGTAACTATAATGGTTCCAGACAGTGCCAATGCGACAATCAATGCAGGATGTACAGAGACTGTTGCCGTGATTTAGAGTCTGAGTGCCAGGTGAGACGAATAATATTTGCGATTTTGTAGACGTATGTGTCGGCTAATATAGACCTTGTGCAGTGACGTCATCACGCCGCCATCTTTAAAGGCTGAAGTCATTGCCTTGCATGTTTTGTTGATCTGCAGCTGGCGTAGCTCTGAAGGAGGGCGCTGTGATCTTATGACGTTATATGCGTAATGTCTATTCAAAACTCCGGTTATCCTTTATTTTTAGTGCCACTTGCTTTTCCGTGTTTTAGATATTTCGTATTTTTCTGTAACATGTCAAATGACATGATAATACAAAAAATAAATCGTAAATAGAGAACATATCTTACCCAAAATAAGTTTTGCACACATGTATGCTAAACAATACGAACAGGATTGTTGGGCAAATTTGACCAATCATAATTCGATGTTCCGGAACAATGATTGCATAATTGTATGGTGAATATTCATTAAATCATCAGATAAAAGATGAAAGAGAATCGAAATCGGCGTTGAGAAGTTAAATTCATTGCATCTCAAGGAATGATAGAAATACAGTGATTACTATGCATTTGTACAAATCAATAGTTTACGCTTACTATTCCAAAATTATTCTTATTCCTATCTTTAACATTTTCTAGTGGACTCAACCTTTAAATGCAAATGTAAAATCTCATTTTTACCTTTCATCATATGAAAACTTATCTTCCACTTTTTGCATTTGGGTTTTTTTCTCTATTTATTCAGAACCGGAACTAGGCGCATTCACCGACTCATTGATTTGATGTTGGAATCGGACCAGGAATTGGACAGGGAATACGGATCAGTAAACCACCCCCCAAAAAATAGCTCTGAGGCCTTTAACAAGCCTATGTCTTTTACGATTAATACAAATTAGATATTGACATTTGATATCAATCAAACTGTTTGATTGATTTGATTGATACAAAAGTTTTAAACTGTCGTTTTCCGTATGTAGTTATTGTACAACATGATTTACAAAATAGATGTAGAGAAAATATTGGTGGGCAAGACCCCCCCCCCAACCAAAAAAAAAAAAAAAAAAACTTGATAGTTATAACAAAATTATTCTCCTCTACTCCCAATCTTTGAAATATTATCATGTTTGTTTCTCGACTTTGCGAATTTGAATTCCTTGCTTTCAGAAATAACGATTCATCAGCACACTTAAATCGCCTTAAAAAAAAAAAAAATCAGTGCACAGTTCTTCTGGAGGAAAGTCTTGATGGGTTGGCCTAGGAAGCCTTCTCAACCTGAGTAATAACGGTCGATTTTTTTTTTCTTTTCCGCTATAGCACCGAAATGAAACATTATTACAGATACCAAATAGACAATTGTCCCCAACAGTCGTCTTTAGTGTCCACACGCCCACTTCTTCCTAACGTTGGCTATTTAGGACTATTTATATATCCTACTCTTTCGGGAATTAATCAACCTGAATTGCAATCGGCATCCGGTTTTTCGTATGATTTCGATAATAAACATTTGCAGAAATCAGAAACTCAAGCGCCTCGTTTTCTTCTTTGGAGGGTCATGTTATTCATTTAAGCTCTACATAATTTGATTTCTGTTTGCGACTTTATCCATGATGTTTACGGTAATATTAATTTGTGTGGGTATTGGTGGCATAGTAAAGAAACAGTTACGTGTAGATGTGTGGAGGGTGTGAGTGCTTTCGAAGGGCAAGGATGTGTAATTGAATCGGATTACACACATATAGAGAGAGAGAGAGAGGGGGGGGGGGGACGCATAAAGTTGGAGTGTGATACCAACAAATTGGAGTGCGATGGTGAAGGTATGTTTCCGCAATTACGCTACCATGGACCTACTATATAGGTCCATGCCCGTACAGTTTTAAACACGAACTTCTCATCTAAAGTTCACATTTAAACCAAACGAGGACAGACAGTGAAGAGAGGACGTCCTCGGATCATTGCTCACCACAGACTTTATCAAACCACACTATGGAGAGAAGATGTCCTTTAACAAGATATGTTAAAGGACATCTCTGCTTAAGGACATCTTTGCTTAATGTAAAGATGTCCTCAGTTATAAAGTGAAACTTAAATTCATATGATACTCAGTTGACCGCTTAAAATCATGTCCTCAAATTCTGTCATTAATTGTGTGTATGTGTGTATGCAGAAAATGAAACTGAGAGGATGGGCGAATACAAAATACGTGATCATGGGTCTAATAAAATAAATAGAATGATATTTGCTCTCATCTCTCACCTAAAGAATCAAATCAACATTATTTATGTCCCATACTCCATCCGTTTTTATTAACCTTTCTACTTCTCTGCATTGTAAAAAAATTCATCCTCCCCCTGTTCCCTCTCCCATCCATCCTCTGTTTTATCCTTCCACACCTCTTCTCCCTGAGAGCGTAGAGGCGCGGAATGATACAATAGCGGACGGATGAAAATATTATCTTGTTGAACTGAAAATTTAAATGCAATACTTCAGAATTCATCAAAAATAAGATTTTTTCAAAATAAGAATTTGATGGTTTTTTTTCTTCAAAAAGTGTTTTGCACGTCTTTGTTAATCCATGGACCTACTACTCTAGGTCCATGGTTAATCTTACATGTCATTTTCTGTCTGGGTGCCCCTTTCGTTTTTTAATACCATAAACATGATAATAGCAGGTATTTTTGCTGGTTATGATACCTTATTTAGTTAATTCAATTGACAAGACATTACGAGAAGTCAAAAGACACAGACGTCGCCCTCTCTCTCACACACACACACATACACACACACGCATCAGTGAAGTCTAACTACCACTTCCCTGTATGCACCCACGCACCCCTCTACACATACGGACCCTCCACACAACGTCCAACGTCTGAAATCTTTCTACGAAGAATGGATCAGCAAAAACTGAAAATGTTGAATTTTAACGTTCGCAATATATATCATGCAAGAAAATCTATACAATATTGACTTTTAAAAAACGTAAAAACTTCAGTTGTTGAATGAAAACATATTACAACAATTAATGTAAATGTAACAACATTACGTAGGAATAAAGATCCTGCTTTCGGTTCCCTAATTTGCATACAACCTGTGTAAAATATAAAATTCCATATTTCTCTTTCCTACATATACGATCAGGATATTTTGAAAACATTGTTTTCAGTGATTTTTTTCTCTGTGATCGAATAAATTTAATTTGATTAAACAACATGATTGAACCTGCATTACATACATTCCTTGAAGGCGATTTAAACCGTCAAACTTTCCATTCTTAACGTAAAACAAAGACATTTGCTTTGAATTGATGCAATGGTCCAGCTCGCAAGCCATGCAATGAATGAATATGGTTGTGATACAAGGGCAGATAATTTGATATTACGTATATTTCATGTATTTGAATGACAAATGTATAGAACAATGGCAAATAAAGAAAAGCCTATACTTTTGAAACATGTTAATCCTATGATGAAGCGCTGTAATCATGGTAGTAATTTGGTATTTCGTCAACGATTTAACTGTTTTTGTGAGCTTGAGCTTTATAAAAAAAATATCTTTAAGCGATATAAAAGGGGAATACATGGCTCCTTTTCCATGCGAGTATGGCGAGTAAGGTCAGAACGGGGAATGGGGATTTTTGTTGGGAGGGGGAAGGGGGTATTATCTATGCTTAAGCTATAATCAATCAGTGTTAAATCTCAGTTGTCACATTTTCTTGAATGCAGTAAACTAATTATTTTAAAAATCAAACATATCACATATCTGTATAATAACAGTGCAGATTTATACAGCGCATCCATAGTGCAAAGACACCCGTGGCTCAGCAACAATTCTCTTGTATACAACCAAGCTGCAAGCATAAAAGCTACACTATGCAACAATTACTCTGATCGTATACAAAAAGAAAAAGAAAATATTCTGCTCGTATATACAATTTCCTATCATCCCAATGCTGGCTACATTTCAGTCTATATTCTTATTTGCAAGTTTACAATTGTGAACTACTTCGCAATTTATTATTGCCAACAGAGTGTTGGTAGGACTTTCCCCTATCAAGTTGATATATTATTTATCAATACAAATCAAATTGAGCAGAAAACAGTACACATAGCCGAAAATGACACCAAGCCTTTTGCACTATTCTATAAAAACATTGAAACAGCAATCTTTATAAAAAAAATTAAGACCAATTGGATATAGTTTCATATAACTGATTTCAAGTTTCAAACTATAATATATTTAGGAAAGCTTAAGGTCATCTCTCCTTTGCTGGTCTGCCTACATTATAGTTAACCACCATCTAAATATTTTACTAGTATACGAACAAAGTAAAAAAATACTTTCCCAGAATCAACATTTTGCAGGTAGCATTTTACAGCAAACTTTCATATTCTTGGATACATAAGTTTTGTGCTGATAATATCAATAAACGTTTTTACTCTAGTTAAAAAATAAAACATAGGAATGCCATTGGATATTTTCGTTTATTAATAGGAACCATTTACAGACATGTTTATGTGGAAGCATTGTGGTCTAAAGAAAATAATTATTTCTTTTCCATTACTTTGTAAGTGTGTATTGTAAGTATATTGGACATATCTGTTGTGACAGATTTAACCCTGACTTACCCAAAGAGAGAGAGAGAGAGAAAGAGAGAAATTTTGTAACCGATTTGTTCGCTTACTTCATTTTTACTTTCATGTCTCGGCGAGCAAATTTTGAGACCAAATTCGTATGCGGTCACGAAATTACACAAGAGCCTCCCATCAACGTCGAGAAACATCTCATGCAACCATTTTTGTGGTATAAATATCTAGTTCAATATATGACAACTTTCGATAGAGGTTGCTCCGGATATGGTTGTGGTCGTATCCACTGGGCATCGTCTGCATGATGTGTGCTGGGGGCGTCCTTGGTAGAAGCCTGGCGGGCAAGGTCGGCAAGGAAACAATCCACTCTTGGAGAAATGCCCGGCTGGACAAAACTCTACAACAAAAAATCGCAGTAATTGTATTTAAGCTTGACAATCTACTTGGAAAGGAACCCCCAAATTTCATGATCCTTCGAAAGTAAGTTTTCACAACAAAGATTATGAAACATTACTTTACAAACTTCAAATTTGTAACATTCTAAAGACAGGTTGTATTATATTTTGCCTTAAATTGTAATTGCATTATCGAAAATTTGGAATGAAATAAATTATTCATCAATTAATAACTCACTTAATTATTCAATCAATCAATCGATCAGCTCATCAACCAATGGAATTGACGTGATGTGAATATGATTGTCATTTGATACGTATGTTCTTTTTCGATATCATATCATGTTATTCTACAAAATGGTGCATGAGTGACGTTACAAACACGTTACCCTAAAAAAAAAGTTTTGCACGATGTGTCAAGAGAAGACTACATAGATGACAAGACAAAGTGAAAAAATAGAACTGGCTGATTTTGAGATATCGAGTACACCAAAATTGATCAAAAAAAAAAAAAAAATGCATGACGAAAATTCTGACAAATTAGGTGGTCCGTCGATATCGAACCGCATAAATATATTAAAATCTGCGTTCATAAAACATGTGTAATCTGAAGGAATAGTTTTACCCTTGCACTGCTTAGCATCCGTAGCTCCCTTTTCGATGGTTGATGTATCTTCCCTGCACGGTTTGCATTCATTTTGAGCCTGCTTATCCTGATAGAACCCTAGATCACATGGATTACAGATCTTGGTGGCCATATCAAGATAATACCCAATAGGGCAAGGAACTGCAGAGGAGATTTCAATCCCATAAACAAATAAAATTATTACTTTATTCGAGCTGCATGATATACATATATATCGGGCTTTAACTATACCATTGTAAATTGACATCAAAGAAATGTACATCTGCTTCAAAAGATGTAATTCCAAGAAAAAAATCTTTAATAGAAAAATTAAATCTCTAAATAAAAAAAAAATCTCTAATGTACAAACGGTAATTGCAGAGATCGAAATAAAATGTACGTCCTCAGTCACCATTGTCTTCATGTATTAACATGTAATATAATTAGTCTTGCAAAAATGTAATATTCGTGATTTTTTTCTTTCAATCTTAATATCGTCGCCTGTCACGAAAACGAAATAATTTTCTATATTTCAAGAAATGGCTCACAAACCTGTAGATACATTTTCGTCTTATCACATCTCGAAAAACGGGGGAGGGGGGGGGGGGGTTGGTTAAATTCGGCACAAGTACTAGTGGAGAGCCCCCCCCAAAAAAAAAAATCACTGCACTAGACATGCTAGAGAACTACTTATCTCTACTGAAAGGGGAATTTAAATTTGAAAATTATCGGACAAAGAGTAAGGAAGCTCTGAACGTTTAGAAGTTGTAAATATTGGTAATCACTATACCCATGGAAACTTCAAGTTTGCTGCAAATGTGATGCCGTAGCGATGTCAGACAAGGACTACTCTTCCGTGTACTCCAATAAATAAAATGGCTAAAACGTAATTTTTCCCAAAAGTTTTATTTCAAATTGTATTTTTCTTTCATGAAGACAAAACAAAAATGTATACTACTTTAGTATTTAGATTACTGCCCCAGGGTAATGGGTACTTAAGACATGTAAGAGAAAACCACAAATCCTTGATAATTACGTATATGGCTTATGGCAAAGGTGTCCTTGCCCCTTGTCATAATTTACTTACCCAGTTGCCAATTTGAAATCTGCATAGTCTTAGTGATCTCAATTTTAGAGCAGCTTTACTTTATTGCTTGTCCAATTTCTTTCAAATTTTCACCATTCTGTTTAATTTATTTTTCTCATTTCCAACACATTATTTGGCCAAGGCTGGATACCCCTTTAATTGAACGAAATAAAAGAGGCCATTTTGAATATCTTGTTTCCCTAATTGTCAACACCGCTGCACAAAATATCGATTATTGGGTCTTGGAGGTCGTGGAATGAATTTCCAAGGTTATTATTTTGATTTGAAAGATTCAAATTCTTCTTACCACATTTGAGGTCAACCTTGTCGAAGTAATGTCCCTCGTCGCAGCCCGCGTCTGCAGAGAGGATGTTCGTCTCTGGATTATCTTTCTTATGCATGATATTTACAGGCGCATCGCCCCCTTTCCTTTCGGCCATATTATCCTAGAACAATCAAAATAGCAATACTAATCGTTGTATGCCTAATGCAAGCTGTAACTATGTGTAAAAATAGTCATTTTTTCACTTCTGTATTTCGTATTATAAGCGGAAGAGTATTCCCATCATCAGACTAAAAAAAAACATTGCAAATGGTTGGAAAGGAATAAACCCATTTCCCCCAAGTTTGGTAATGGGGAAAATACATAACTGAAATATTAAAGCAAAAAATATTCAGAATGAAGAATTCAATATAAGCTTCACTTCACAACCAAATCCAATTGTGTTTAATGAAGACAAATGCAAAGTGTTATTTAAAATATACGAATGATATGTCAGGTCATATGCACCATTTACAATGCTTACATTGACATGCCAGACGGTCACTTTGCTATGCATTAGAACTTATGCATATGACGTAATGATCTCAAACCGCTCTCCCTCAGAGGGTAAATTAATGTACGGGTCAGCGGAGTTGTCAGATATGCACCGGCAGCTTCTAACCCCCAACGCACACAAGGCAATGGCACTGATCTCTAAGATGGCGGGGCGATCACGTATTTTGCATAAGGTCTATAGTCAGCACTTTACATATGCTTATGGTAGTTCGCAATCTGCCATATGTTGGATGGATTTTTTTTTTCATCGAAAAATAATTACGAACATTTCATCAAAATATTAATGTTAAAGTATACAAATCCCAAATTATTTGAGGATAATTCTTATACTCTGGGACGATTTTTTTTTAATTTATTTATTGTTATTATTATTATTATAATTTTTTTTTTTGGGGGGGAGGAATCTTAGCCATACTTACGACAGAAATACGTGCAAATGGTCCGTTGTCTGAAATGTGGCGCCTTCTGCGATCGCTCCTTATTCCACAAGAAACGTTCACATTCTCCACTGAGCACTGGTCATTATCTTCACAAATATACCCGAACTCACTAGCCTTTAAAATGTCAAGGAATCCTTGGGCTATCGTGTTTACACTGCTGTCCTCATTCTCGGAACACGGGGAGGGGTAGTAAAGGGTCTCGGGAAGAAAATTCTTCGACGTGCTTCTTGGCTTTTGCTCTAGATAAAGTAAAACTCATGGGTATACTACATGTATATGGCCCAACATTGCTATAAATAGGTAAATAAATAAGACACCTAAACAAACAACAACACTGAAAATCGGACGTGAGCTCAGAAATGAATGACAATGCAAAGATTGCCTAGTTTCATTCAGCGGTCATATGCACAAAATGATGGTATGCAAATTAGGGAACCTATGCTTTCACATCATCACTATTTCTTTTGAAGAATTTGATTCTTTTTGTTTTTGGGGGAGGGGTAGGTTGATAATAACATTTCCTCTCTATTTAGAAAGATAATTAAACATAATGAAAATTTTAAATGATTGTATTCCGTGATGAACTTTGCAACAGCTCATGCAGGATTGTGACTTCATAGACATATGGGTCACGTAAGGTTAGCGATTAATCACCCGCTTGATTTTCGCGACTAATTTTTACTGAAGTCAATTCAATCGATCGTTTAAAAAAAAGAAGATCTACGACGATTGCTAAGCTTTGTGTTACGAACCCCTGGGTTAATTCTTCATGTTAATTATAGCCATACCTTTCTTTCATACAAATTTAATTTTACGTCATAGCATTGAATCACTCTTATCAAATCGTAACCGTATACCAATATGTATCCAATTATTTGGGGGGAAATTTTTTTTCAGGACGTCTATATATTATAAATTTTGTGTGCATAAAGTGTTTTTCCATAAATTGGTGATTATGTGAGATGTATTTTTTCTCACTTATTCGCTAGATAATTCATCGCTAATGCATTTGTAACGTTTGTATTGGTTCCCTTTGTATTTTACATCGATGTTATTTATAAAGTTCACAGGATTCATCATATGTTCAGGTTAGAGTAAAAACAATGATTATATTCCCCCAATAAATATGTATGCAGAAAATAATTCCTATTGAATCGCAAATATTTACCTGAACAACCTGGTACTTCGCTGTGAGGACTCCAATCACCAGAGGTGCTGCATATGAACATTTCAGTCCGAGGAGCTCTTCTTGGAATATCGTAGCCCTTCTCACAGAGCATACTGCAGAACTGGCCATAGGCAAATATGTCACAGGCCAGTGCCCCGTTCTCGGGAGGGTATAATTGTGGGCACCTGCTAACATCTGTGAAATAATCACGACAATCGTCTCACACAAAATTTAGAATACATTAAATATGCCGAAGTATATATATATATATATATATATATATATATATATATATATATATATATATATATATATATATATTGTTATATATAAGAAGAATTGTAAGAGAAATTACATTTCTTTTATTTATATATTTTCTATTTAAGGATATCCATAGCCTAGAATGAAAAAGTACATTCCAGACCGTGTTTGTAAAAGTTTTTGTTATGCAGGCCTCTCGCCTATTTAAAGGCCAAGGAGTTTTATTTTTGAATAGGGTAAGGCAGACAATAGGATCCAAGTAGTAGTAAAAAGAACAATAGGCTTAGCTATGTTGTTAACATGTTATTCATCGTGCTTCAACATCAGTTTCATCATCGCCATCATTGTGAATTTTAACTTAAGGAATTTTCGCCAGCCAACTTGGATCTTATCTGTATTATATACTGGACTATCATAACTGTGAACTATAACCCTGGATTGTACATCGGACACTTCAAGAGATTGATGTAAGATCATTGTTTGGTTTTATTTTGTTTAAGTACATGATTTATTTACTGTAATAAAAAAGGAAATAAAGTTTAAATTTTAAATCTTAATTTTTTATTGTTATATATATATATATTAGTCGAGAGTCAGAATTTTGTCATGTCTATATTCATTTCAGATCCGGAAATTCAACAAATATAATGAGACACAATCCACCACGTTCCATTAAATCAAAGTTTACTGAACAATATCCAACTTGACGCTCTGTTGAGTATCATATTCCATATTTGTAGTACTTTGCGAGCCGAAATAGATCAATATACAACAATTCCGAATTCTGCAGCTCACATAATAGTGGTAGTGGAGACAATGTTTATTTTAAGTGCATTTAACAATTAGCTCAATTGATTCCTGCTTCATTCTATTACATGTATTTGCATTGCTGAAAGTCATCTAACCATGACGTAAGTTGTACTTACGTACGGTCTTATATATAGAAGGATTGGATGTGGTCTCATATTATTCATATCATGCAAAAATTTGTAACAAAACTATTTTTTCCTTTCAAAGTGTTCAAGTCTTTTGTTTTTTTCGGGGGCTCACTATGCCACTGGAAGTTTGATGCGAAAGACTTACATGTGACATCAAAATCCATTTTGCACTCTGACTGTAGACCAGTTTCGGGATCGGAGACATAACACGTGATTTCATGGTGTCCCACTGGTAGTGTTACCGGGCTATCTGGAACATCACACGACAACACAAGATCAATACCTGGAATAGGTGAGTAGGAAGGGTGTTCATATTTAACCTCTGCAGTTCCCTCAGTTGCAATTACCTCACCGCCAAGTGGACATGATGTTATAACTGGTTGAACCTTATCTAGACAACAACAAAAAGAAATTGGGAAGGGAAATAAAGGGCTGGCTGGAACAACAGATTTCAGCTGTAGAGGAAATCGCGTTAGATAAGAGGTATTATAATAAACATTTTTCTTTATCTACTGACAAAATTCACTGACGGAAAATGGGTTTATGAGAATTTATATTGAATGCTCGCGAGTGACGTTACAAATTTGACGAAAATTTATGACAATGGTTCTATGATTGATTTTCACCGGGTTTTTGTTATAATCTAGATCTTGTCTTCTTTCTCATAACCAGACATTGCCTACCCCAGTGGCGCTCCTAGGATTTTCCAGGATTTTCGTCAGGGAGTGGGGGGGGGGGGGGGGGGCAAAAAGGTCTTTCAAGCTCGTCAGGGGGGCAGGGATACATGCATGGGTGGTGGCTTTGCATGGGTGGTGGCACGTCAGGGGGGGGGGGGGCAGACTGCCCCTCTGCCCCCCCGTAGGTACGCTAGTGCCCCCCCCCCTTTGCGTGAGAAATATGCCCATAGTAAAAGTTAAGAACATCGATTACTACTTGGGAAACTTATCTCGAACTTGACTGATATCGGCAGAACCACAACACTTACTCGTTATGTCGACTATGAATACACAAGACACACTATTGCCCGCCTCATCGGTGAATGTGTTTGTACACTTCGTATCAGATGTGAAGTTGTATGGAGACTTTAAATCGGGAGGGTCGGTAGTCATCAGCGGATCTGTGTCAAAATTATCGATTGCTCTTGGGTTGACGAATGTAACCTCTACACCCCAAAACTTAATGCGATCAACCCGAAGGGGAGACTGTGGGCAATCCAATATTGTAGGAGGAACTTCATCTGCAAGGAAATTGAGAGACATATTCTGCAATTTACCTACCACCGTATTGAAATGGGAGGGCAACTAACCATTCTTGATGCTTTAAGAGGTTTATTCCTCACCCCCAAATAAAAATATAGGTCTTCATTGAGTATGATAAAACAATTCTCTTGACCTAACATGAGTTACGCAATCCGGCAGTCCTTGTAACCTCTGGTGCAATGAATATACTGTACGACTGACAGAGCAAGAGTACTGATACGACACTGTTTTATATAATAAAACAAGAGGCCTACAGTGAAAATATCATGCGTGATATAAAAAATAACTGCTCATTTAATTTGTACCTTTCTGTCCGGCATTTGAACTGGAATTCCTCATTTATGAACTGGTTAAATGGTAACCGAAAAGATTGTATTTAAGATTTTACCTTTGCACGGTATTACTGATATATCCAGTTCTTGATCCCATTCTCCTTCGCGGCATGTGAATGACTCGTAATCTGTATCCAATGTAAGGAGGAAGTCACAGCTCATGGTGCACACTGTTCCATCAGGTACCATGTCAGACCCGGAACAGGTTGACGGAGAGAATATCACTTCATCGGGAACAACAAGAGGTGTGCAACTAGTCGCTGCAAGAGTAATTATATACAGCAGTTTTCTCTTTAGAAAATGAATTAATTATCAGTGTTGTATGACTCATACTCAGGCTCGGACTCTAATGTGCGGGATTCGGACTTGGACTGTCAGACTAATGGGCCCAGTCCCAAGCGAGTCCTAAATGAGTCCTTGGATTTAAAAACCAACTTTATACCAATAATATGGGACTGAAGATCTTCAAATCCAACTATATACCAAGTAGGTGGACTGAAGACATTCAAACTCAACTATATACCAAGTACATGTACGCAGGACTGAAGATCTTCAAATCCAACTTTATACCAAGTATGAAGGACTGAAGTTATTCAAACTCAATTATATACCAAGTATGTAGGACTGATAAACTTCAAACCGAACTATACACCAAGTATGTGGGACTTATCGAAGATCTTCAAACCCAACCGCATAATAAGTATGTGGGACTGTAGATCTTCAAACCAAATTTATACCAAGTATGTTGGACTTGAGAACTACATCAGCTACAAACTGACAAAGATTGGAACATAGTTATATTATTTTCATGGACCAATCGGTGCGATACATGTGTGCATCTGCTCAATTCAATTCATCAGAATGCTTATTATGATAACTAGGCAAGGAAGCATGCATTTTTTTAATATGGTCTGATTTATCATTGTTGGTCCGATAAACTCCCTAACTATAAAGCTAGGGAGTATTCGGAAATTGGGAGTACAATGATGTTAAATTAATGTCTGACGTATAAGCCATTCTAGAATGTAAAAACCCATTTAAAACGTATCACTGTGAGTACGTTTATGAAAACTGCGATAATTCAATGATGTCGGTCTTACTTCGGCAAACTGGTTCATCCTCATAATGCCAGTAGGTATTGGATCCATCAAATTCACAGGTCGCAGTAGAAGAACCCTCCAAAATATACCCTTCAGAGCATTCGAGATGGCATGCAGATCCATGGATCATTTCACATTCATCTAGTAGATAGCCGTGTTCAGGAGGGCTTAAGGTTTCGCACTCCCTCGCTGGAAGATAAGTATATTTTTTTCATGATATACTTTAATATTACATTTACATACCGAGTCATAGAAAATGATTACGAGCAAAAGACGGCAATAGCAAATAAAAATGATATCAAAATATCTATTTGAGCGATGCAAATAAGGCAGATTATTAAGAAAAAAATGAATGAAAAGGAGTAAGAAGAGCGAGCAGGAGGAAAATAGAAAGAGAAGAAGAAGAAGAAGAAAAGAAGAAGAAGAAGGACGAGAAGAAGTCTATTGATGTTAAACTATGAATTATCAAAGGTGACATAAATTTTAATACTTCATAACCAATCTTAAAATCAAATTTGGCACTCAAATTCTTACAAAGCGTATGGAAGTAATACTTTAATTTGTACACCACTCAAACATGAAAAACAGTCCAGCAAACTTAGACGCATACCGCTCATGCAGTTAACTTTCCATAATTTTTACAGAGAGCTAGACCATGACACAGGTTAAATTGGATTTCGGAAACGGGCCATCGCGTTATCATTCATTCGTTTAAGTGGTAATATGGTTTTGGGTGCAGCAAATTGTAAGGATAAGAATTGGGATTTAATAGGCTAAGTGTTAATTTTGCGGCGAGGATTCTACACGCCATGTAACCCTTTCATTACAGCCATAAAGTTAAACTGGAATATAATAAACCATAAACGATAATAGGTTTGCCTTTCTTCTTTACTGGGGAGGTTGAGATGCGTGGGGGCAATGTCATTTGAACCGTTAGACCAGTCGCACTTTGTCCTGTTTACTGTATATGCCTACTTTACAATTTTCTGTACCCTACATAAAATACTTCTACCGACCTTTTGGGGTGCAATGTTGCACCCTAAGTAAGAAAAAGGTGTACAAATGCACCCTTTGTATTATTTGCACCAATAAATCAACCGTTAAAGGTGCAACTTTAAACCTCTTAAGGTGCATAATACTTGACGCTGAAAAAGGTTCCAATTTGCACTTTTAATACATGGTTCACATCTGCACCCTTAAACATGTTAAAAAGGTGCACAAATAATCATATTGTATGCTGCTATAATACCAACCCTAGGGTTCAAATTTCAACCCCCATTTCTTAGTGTGTTTTATCAACTAAAATGTACCTTTAACTTCCAGAGTAAACTGACAAAGACCCTCGTTGCCTGCTTCATCAACAGCACTGCAAGATATAACATATTCCCCTATGGTCATGATCCCAGGCTGTTGGTTACACACCCCTACTAGTTCTTGTGACTGCGGGTGATTGTCTCTTACAACTACAGACCATTCAACATAAGCTGAGTCTTCTCCTCTGTTTACAAAGACTACCATATCTTGTGGACAGTCCTCGAATTCTGGTGCCTGCAGATCTAAATAGGAAAAGAGAAACATCAAAAATAAGCACAAGTGAATCAATATGAAATTATCTGTTGTAATCTTGATTGAATTAATATCTAAGTTAACCTATCAAAAATCTAACAATAACCTCTTCATTTATAATTTTAAGATTGCTACTTATAGTGGCATCTGCTTTTGGTATACGTTTTGTTTTTGTCTTGACTTCACTGGTACTTCTGTGTAAAAAAAGGCCCGATCAACAGCGGGGCACACATACCACACATCTATCAGTTCCGAACCCAACAACACACACTCACCAAGACCCACCACACTCACTACACACGCACCTACAAACGCACACGCACCCTCACCCTCACCCCCACGCACACACACACCCTCACACACACATCCATTCTCATTCGACCTCCCCATCCCTCACCTCCCCCTCCCCCACACACCCATTTCACATTAATGTAGGCCTATATACAGTGCGTTCCACCAATATATATATGTATACACACACACACACACACGGTATATATATATATATATATATATATATATATATATATATATATATATATATATATGTATATATATTGTACATGTATAATTTCACACATTTATATATACATATATATATATATATATATATATGTTCATCATTATCGATGAGTTTCATTACTTCATCGCAAATACCTTTTTTCCGGGACGCACTATAAAGTTGATGTATGGTTCAAAAGAAAGTACACACAAAGTACCAAATAAAATGTTCATTGAGCAATTTCGTGCTGGGAATCGGATATAGGCCTTTTCATGCGAAAGTTTGGCGCCTTTTGAAACCCACCACGGCACCTTTCAAGCACACACACACTCATATCCCTTCATAAGCCCATGCGAACTTCCCATGAGCCACTTACCCACACACTGAACCTCCTCCGTGTTTCCAGACCACGTCTGATCATCGTTACAAGTAAGTTCTCTCAAATTCGGAGGGGCTATTTTGAATCCGGACTGCTCACATTCCAGGGTACAGATATCACCAAAACGTGGATCAGACAAACATGTCTCCGGTGAAATGGCAATTGAAGTGGGCTCCGACAGCACCTCACAGGATATTCCTGGTAAATATAATTATTCACAGTAGCCATTTGCATGTTACTTTCTGCATTAAGTGCTAATTTCTTAAAAAGAATTCTATAAAGATGAATTATATCGAACTGCTGTTAATTCGGATTCGTATTAACTTGTAGCACTTACAACAAATTATACGAATTCTGTTCATTGCAAAAAACAATGGTTGTACAAAAAAATCGAGAGTAAATAACATTTGGTTCCTTCCCTTGCTTAGACGACCATCATAGCTTTCTATACATATATATTTTTTTTGTTTCTGTTTGTTTTTTGCTTTTTTTGGTTGGGAGGGGGGGGGGGGGGGGTCTGCTAGCTGTGGCATGATTGGATGAAAGTTCCAAGAGAGTCCAACATTAGTTCATGATGAAGAGAGGGTAGCGAATATACAGTGCGTCCCAGAAAAAACTATACACTTTTGAAATGGCTGCCAAATAAAAAATGTAGCTCTTTGAGGGAAAGCCAATAAAGACAACTTTCAAATGACACCAAAAAGTTGGAAAACTATTCATGCTTGAGCGAGCACCGCCCACTGAAACAAAGGGTATGAAAATTAGGGTGGGCTGGAATTAGCCTTCCAATTTATGTCAGTTTTTGAGAGGCGAATCCTTTCAAACATGCAAAGTTAAGGGCGTTGTGATAAATTAATGATCAACCGTGACCAGTTTTGGTTGCTTAAGCAAATTTTATGAATTATTAAATTGAACTTTAATGCATGAGTGAACACAAATTACACTTTTTGGCAGCATTTCAACTTTATCATATGTATCTCTTTTGGGGCAGCATTTCAACATTATCATGTGGATATCAGCAATGTGTTCATGGGAGTCGGGAGAATAGGGGGTGAGATAGGATTTAAGTGAGATAAGTAGGTTGATGGAATAAGGGTCAACAGAACATTCAGCCCCCGCCCCCTCCCTCTTTCCCGCCCTCCCCTCCTGTTGAGAGACTGATGGTTATGTTCATGTACGCAAAGTCCAGAGCAGAATGTTGATTTTATGATTAATTTTGAATTGGGGGGCATCAACTTTTTCCTATCATTTAGTCAACAATTTATCAGTAAATCAACTTACTCAATGTGCAATGTGATCAATCAAACATTCATTTTTTTTTTCAATAAATTATTTCATTAATCATCATAATCATTGAATTTCTTGGTAATCATTAAAAAGAACTGACCATCAGCCACCTGTTGGCAGTTAAGTTTTGAAAAGGCTTTTTTCAATCCAGGAAGTGAGACCGAGAGAGAGAGAGGGGGGGGGGGGGGGCTGGGAAATGGAGGTGGAGAGTGGAGGGTACATATGACTTTTAATTTGTAAAATGACAAAAAGAAAAGGATTGCCCTTTTAACCAAGTCTTAGCATACCTCGCCCTCTTGCTTGTAACAGGTACCATTACATTACTCTGACTCTCACGAACACACAAAAGTTTCTGAGGTCCACAAGATGAATATGCTACACTTAAATTACAATTCCTGTTCACTCATGCATTAAATTTCAATTTAGTTACTCATTAAATTTGCCTAGGAAACCAAAACTTATCTCACTCATTAATTTAGCTTAGCACGTTCCAAAGGACTAACCACTAAAAAAAACTGTAAGGCTAATTCCTGCCCAGCCTAGCCGAGGTTAGTCTCTCAAGAAAAAGAGAAGCGGGGGGGGGGGGGGGGGGTGAGATGGAGAGAATGGTTGCTAAATGTTCTGTTGACCTTTATCCCATCAACGTACTTCACCTACCTAAGTCATATTACCCCCTCTTCTCTTGACTGTCATGAACACATTGTTGAGATCCACATGATAAAGACAAAATGCTGCACTAAGAATTGCAATTCCTGATCACTCATGCATTAAATTTCAATTTAATAACGCTTTAAATTTTCACAAACAACAAACTGATCACAACTAATCTTTAATTCACCAAATAACCCTCAACTTTGCAAGTACCAAACAAACAAACCTGAAAGAAATTAGAAGGCTAATTCCGGCCCACCCTAATTTTCATACCCTTTGTTTAAGTGGGCAGTGCTCGCTCAAGCATGAATAGTTTTCCAACTTTTTTGTGTCATTAGAAAGTTGACTTAATTGGCTTTCCATATCTATAAGTATTTTCCCCAAAGTGCTACATTTCTTATTTGGAAGCCATTTCAAAAGTGTATAGTTTTTTTTGGGACGCACTGTATATATGACTCTTCAATTAAAATAATTTCCATCGATTCTAATAGGAATGTACAATGCATAAATATTGAATACGGCGTATCAGTCTCTAATGGACTCCAGAAATAATATCTATATCAATTTCTAGGCATGTACTTTGTATATGGTTATACCATCATGATATATCATTTTACCAATTGCGATTGCGGATTATATCACTTACTTTCACATACAAAGTCTGTCCTAGGCCACACCCCTCCTTCCGAACAGGTCAATGCGCTCTCTCCTTCCCCGGAGTAACCTGGTTCACATAAGAATGTGCAGGTTGTTTCAAAAGTCACAAATTGGTCGTCACAGCCAGGCGCATAAGCAAACTCCGGGACTTGAAGGGGAAGGCATGTCTGTACTGTGATAACGAACCATGGGAAAAGGTAAGCATCCCCATTTTTGTTTTTTAGTTCATTCGACTCCACCATTTCTCGCGCACAGAACGATGACGTAAAAATTTCCCCAGCTTTAAAAATTAAATAACAAGCTTGGTATTAGATACTTTGCGAATTTCAACATCCCAAAATTGCAGTTGGGTAAAAATTAACCCAGGACTGATTAAGAACTCGTCGTCACATTTACCATTTAGCTGTCTTTGCTCCCGACAGAAGAATGAATCCTATGAATCAAAATGCATTGACAATGCAAGTGAAATCACAATGAATTCTTTGTGGAGGGTCGGTGGATCGGAAAAGCAGTTTAGTCCCACGTTTCAGAGCTAACGGAAAATTGCAAATATGTCGTTTGTCCAGAATTACTGAAGAAGAAACTTCTATATCGATTCACCGACAATGACTAAATTTTCATGAAGGGCATTTGACAATATATTTCCTACGTTCCTGAACGCGTCTGTGCAGCTGTTGCGAAATCTCCTAATGTTGAAATGGGATCATTTACTTGATCAATGATGTCTTTCGGGGTACATTATTTTCATTAAATTTCAAGAGGTTATCAAAGTTCAAACGCATTTTTCTCGAAAGGCAGTGTACGCGCTTCTCCCATTTGCGCTTTCTGTCGGATATACACATACTCTCATGTTTGATTCGTTATCGGCAAATACTAAAAAAAATATTTATCACCTTCACGCAATTCATATTTGTAACTTACTTTGGCAGGTTGGCGTGTGTTTGTTCCATGCCGGGGTGCCATCAGATGACTGCTCACACTGTAATGATGACGCTCCCTCCAGATCGTAGCCCCCGTCACATGAAAACGAACATTCACTGCCAATGTAGGGATCATCGCAACCAATCATAAAGCCGTGAAGGGGTGAGTGTAGGGCGGAGCAACGGTGCACTGGAACCATGATTATCAGGGAAGCGAAAGTACAGCAATACAATAATATTTTAAGGAGTTTTAGATCATGACATCTGTATTCGATTTCGTCAAAGAGGCAACCGATAGTAACCAAAATCACCCTCTGAAGGAATGCAGGTGTAGGCTATTCTAAGTTATATTTGCCACATAAATAAGATCTTATATATAACCAGGCAATATTGTTAAACACATTTCGGCAACTGAGGTTCTCTCCGAGAAGGGTTTACTTCCTAACTTTCATCGGCCTATAAGTAATTTTGCGTGATTCTTTAACAGGAAACTACATACGTTTATGCGTTTTTACCCCCCCCCCCAACTTATGTACTCCGTCAAGAAAATATCTCGGAGATAAAAAAAATACCGTATAGGGTTTGCTTATCTCTAGATCAGACCAGGGGGGTGTTTCACAAAGAATTAAGTATGACTTAAGTCGCACTTAAATGCCAACGTGTACATGATATGCAACGCGCGATCTTATTGATAGATACGCATTAGCGCGCGTCTTCATGACACGACCTGACCAATGCGGTCAAGCCTTTCATACCGTACGCAACTCAGTATTTAAGTGCGACTCTAAGTCATACTTAAATCTTTGTGAAACACCCCCCAGGTGATGTTTATTTTAAATTTTCGTCACTTTCAAATGAATTTAGCCAACATTTCTTAAAAAACAAGATATTATACACCGAAAAAATTTCCGAATATCGTATGGTATTATACAATTATTGACTGTTCATGGGGGCAATAGTCGATATTACTGCCCCGAGATGATATTGTTTATATTGATTGATATATGCCGATTATTTTGTTAGCTGGTCAATAGCAAAAATAATGACTTACTAAAATCAAGCCAATCGGTAAATAAAATGATATACATTCATGCGCACAATACAATCAAAATCATATATAATGAAGGTACCAATGAAATGCTAATGCAAGCACCAACTTACCAGTCACTTCAATGATCATGCTACATAATGATGTGAGTGCAAACCCGTCAGTGGCTTTGTATTGTATTGTAGTTGTGCCTTCTGGAAATGTACTCCCTGAAGTATGACTAGGGTCCAACCTGTCGTATATCGTTGAAAAAATACATCTAATATCTATATCACCGCAAAGCTTAAAAAACATACTTTCTTGCAATGTCGTTCCTAAACTTTGACACCTTTTAATCGGGTCAAAATCGCACATTATCACGAAAGAAGAAGTCGAGATTTCCTAAATCTCTGAATATTATGGTATCCAGAGTTTTCAGAAGAGGTCGAGTAATTTGAAGAGACTACTTCATGGAGAATGTGGAGGTGGACTGGTTGAATCTTTTGGATTCTGGGATGTGGTGTGGTCTGTTTGACCAATCAGGGTACAGTATTCTAGTATTTTTAGGTGCTTGGCCCATCAAACCTTTGATCTCGACCACAGCGTCTTCTAAAACTCATATCCTTTTAGACCGTAGATCATCAGCTCTTTCATTACGTACTTTCTTTTTATTTATTAATTTATTATTATTTTTTTCATTTTTTGGGGGGATGGTCAAACAAAAATAAATGGAAGGAGAAAAAATGTTTCTTTTCAAGTAAAGTAATGTGCTTGAAGCAGTTTTGATTTCAGCATTTCTCTTTCTTTACAAATAGCGTAAAATGAAAGCTTAAACTCATGGGACAGCACAATTATTTCTTCTTTACATAAATAAATATATATAACAAAATGAAATATAGATTTTACATCTTTATTTTTCAGGAATATAGGAAATTGAAAATTAAAACCTTGAATTTTATAGCACATAATAGACAAATCAGAAGTTCAGGATATATTCAGATTCAACAGAGAAATTCAAATCCATGTTAAAAACCTACTTTTTTGTTTAATAGCCTTTCCCTTCGCATGTGAAGCCCCTCAGTTTACAGTCTACTGTGAACTATACAATTACTTGAGTTTTTGCTGAAATTCCTTCTATTTTTTTTCTAAGCGCTTAGAGACACGTTTTGTGATAAGGGCTATACAAATAATGTTAATTAATTAATTAATTATTATATGTGTTTGAGCTTCAATGAGACCAGTAAAAGGGTACAAACTATTATGGAACTACCTTGTTAGATTAACTATTCCAGAGTTATCCTGTGGAATGGGTTCCTCGAAGTGCACTACAGCGGTGATCCGGTTAGGTGGAGCATCAACTCCAACTTTGTGGGGGCAGTTCAGGTTGAATGTGGGAGGTTGTATATCTAAACAAAGGGGACAAAGAAAAGAACATAATAATATATCTTACAAATGTGAGATACACCGTTGCAAAAGGCTTGGCGCTGTCATGTTTATTTTGTTGCATATCCTGAACTATTGCTTGTTTTTTTTACTGTGTCTCAACAATAACACAGGATACACACCAGGATGAAGGTTTTTTTTTTATATAATGAACGGGTGTGTTGGCTCAGTTGGTTAGAGCGTCAGACCAAACAAGACGTTAAAAGGTGGGAGTTCCTGTTACCCTGTTTGGCGGTCAACACATAACCTTTACCTGGCGACTTTGATGGTTTTGGTGTGCCAGGTCATCTCTGGAATGAAAACCAAAACCTTTATTTATACGATCAATATAAGGCGAAGGGGGGGGGGGGTAATTTTCCATTTCTACTAGATAGTTTTGTTTCACTAGACAGCCTGAGAAAAAAATCCTCACATACCAACGCAGACTGAATCTTCACTTGGTGCCCACTGTCCGTTCGGACTACACTCCACACTGATAGGACCGTCGAGACGGAAACCAGCTTCACATGTAAAGGTACAGGTGGAATGGAATGGAACAGAGTCGGAAGACTCACAAGAAGATGGCGCTACACTGCCGTAAGGAATGTCAAGTCGAGCTGGACAAGTAACCATTTCTGAAAATATAATGATAGACGTAGAAGTTTTAACTCAATATTAAACCTGATAGGTCTGAACCGTGCCCAATAATAAATGGAAAGAGGACAAGAAATAGTGGACTTTTCCAGTGGATCTTGCAGAGATAAGTATACAGATCACAGAGACGTTGCCCAGGTGTATTAAGTGTTTGATAGTTGAATAATTGTTTTATCACCAGATCGCTATTACGGGATCAAAGGTGTATCCAAAAAGCGAGTGCTCAGTTATGGAAGCCGCGTCTATCAAGTAGTCTTCGGTGCAGCACTCTGTACATTGGTGTGTGTGAAACTGAGTTTCGTTAGACGTGTATTAATCAAATAATTATGATTATTTACGTCTGGACCGACCTTTGACGTCAACATCCGAAAGACGAGACCAGGGGAGTGTTTCATCAACATTTTCATCCGACAAGTTGTCAGATCTGACATCTTTCTCTGATGTTGATTGGCTGAGAGGTACTGTTACTATGGTAACTGTCGGATAAAACGTCCGACAAGTCCTTTCATGAAACGCTCCCCTGGGCTCAAATCTCTGCATTAATTTTTAACTTTCCCACGTAGTTTGGATTACAGGTGTACGCCACACGCCTAGTGTATCACGCCGTGCATTTAAGGAGCATCATTTTACTTGTGACGCGGAAAGACCGGGAGTCGTGAAATACATTACATGTCGCGATGCACAAAGCCATCAGGATAATTATTATATTCAGTGAGATTATGTTGCGCTGACTCTGACCTATACAAATGCCATGTGACGAGAATACCGTTATCGAGCGTCCGCTTGTCGACGGCCCCATGGATTCACCCATTTCGACGAATCAAGTTTTATCATCGGTTCGAAACCGGCTCACCGGGATACGAGACCAACGCCCTATAACTAAGCAACCGCGTCTTCCTCGTGAAAACAAGTACATAAAAAACAACTTATATAGAGGACTGCAGAATATGAAGATTCAGGTTGGTGGTTACCAGTGCATTGGAAATCTTCCCCACTCCAGGTAGTGTCTGCTTGACATGTACGCATACGATTCTCTTCCCCGGTTGGTGTCATATAACCAGTATTGCAGGAGAACTCGCAGGATGTGAGGTAGGCCACACTAGCTTCAGTTGATGGCGAACAATCCAAAAAGCCATTTGTGATGCTAGGAGTGTTACACCTTACAACTGTAAATGGAATTGTAATAAAACGTTAATGGCATTTCCCAATAGATATTAATGGATCCGCATTATCATGATACAGATGCTTACAACTTAACAAAATGAATGATAAAACATGATCTAGAAAAGTATTCTGATACTGTATGGAATACGGCGTCAAGCAATTTGATTCATCTCCTTTGTCCAAGAATCTCATTCTACTTATCAGTTTTCTGTGAGGCCTGCGTAATTACTTGGTTAACCTTACTTTCACAGACAGGATCAACACCACTCCATGTTGCATCACAACTCTGATCAGACTCCGTAATATCGCAAGTTCTACTCAAAGATATATCCCCTGTTGACAGTTCGTAGCCAATCTCGCAGCTAATGGTACAAACGGATCCATACACAACTCCGGTACTGCAAGATCCAACTCCTGATTGTAACGTCACGATGCTGTCTTCGGGTATTTGCAGTGGTGCACATCTGCAAACTGCATGAAAATGTCGAAACGTTAAGCATTCTAGTCAGTACATGCGAATTATCTTTAAGTATTACGATTATATTAAAGTTCAAGCAGTGGCATAATGAGCCAAAAAAATCGAGCGGGCCAGACATGGCGCATCGGGAAAAATTTAAGAAAAAGTTGCGGGAGAGAGAAGCGAGCGAGTAAACATTTTGTATATATTTTGACATAATATTCAGATGATATTATATTTCACTCTTCCATCTTTCCTTTTCTTTCCTCTTCTCTTTTATATTTTCTTGGTCGTGGTTCCTTTTTTGTACGCCACTAGTAATAAATCACTCGAGAATACGAATTTAAGTATTTTCTTAGATGTGAGAAACAACTTCGAATTTAAACATCTTGTACATACCTGTAACTGTGACAGAAAAGGAGCAGTCGGCCTCATTTTCAGACGAGTCTCTTGCCTGATAAACGAGTGTATGGATGCCTTCTAAGAATGATGATGGGCGATTCTCCCCTACATCAATGTGGTTAATACTGAGAAGAGTCGCTTCAATTGTTGTACCGAGATCGAAAGCCTGTGGAAAATATTAAAACAAGAAGTTTTCCACCTTTTTGTCTCAATATTTTATGTATTATCATTATATCCATTGAACCTGAAGTTTGAATTTTTTTTTTCATGAAGTTAACCAACATTTATGTGACCCGTCGTGTCAAAATGAACCAAAAGTTGTACGACGAAAACAAATGAGAATGTAACCGAATGGAACATAAAAAAGCAAGAAACACCTTCAAGTTTAAGCTCGAGCTAATTCAATTTTGTGATAATCGAAAATTAGAATAAGAAATATCTGATAACGACCTTTGTCTGTTTTTTACCCGTCGGGTGATTATAACCTACATGGCATATGACAAGAATGAGCGTACCAAAGCAAAATTACAGAGTAAACGGAGGTTTATGCCTATTAACTGACACATGAAAGTGTTTCGGTGGGCCTTGAAAATTTCCGTAATGTAAGAGTCAAGTATGATAGAACACTGGAGGGATATTAATTTATCTTGACAATCTCGGCACGGCAATATGGTGGATTCTTGATTTATTAACCTGACGTACCTAGTTCCTAAATAGGTGACCATCACGCGGAAATCCTTCACCATCTACGGTTCTGGAGATAAATATATACCTTCTCATTTTACAAATAAGCTAACACACTTTTTACGTCTAGCAAATTTGATTTCAGGACGAGTTGCCCATGTATACATCATGACACAAACTAAAATAAATTAGTTAAAATAACTATTAATGGGTCCGCTGGCAGCAATTGTCATTTTTCTTTAATACTTGTTTTTACTTTCCACGTCGTTTTTCGTTTTTTACAAGAACACAATCTCATACATCTTATAGAAAGATGTATACAAATCTATTTTTATTTAATCATGTTTTTTTTATCAATCTAGTTATAATATTATGGTCTAGTTTGTTCTTAGAATGTAGCGACAAACCAGAATCGGTTCCCATAGACTCCATGGTATGTCAACAGAAGTCGTCCCTTTGTCAGCTTTCAACACCACATCAACAGGGCAAGTCGGTTCAGGAGGTGTTATATCTGTAACGGAATGTGTCATTGATTATGCTACATTTAAGCTCATGGTTGGGGCTGGGGCAATAGTTATAGTTATATATAGTTATATGCGACAAACCGAAAAACCCTTGCGAGCAGTGACGCGTTAGACCCCCCCCCCCAGAAAAGGAGATAAAACAATAAGGCGACAAAACATGACATAGGCCTATGAGGAAAATTTTCTAAAGTCGCGAGCGAAAGTTTTTATCTTTTGAAAATAATACTCTTTTTTTTTTTGTAAGCACTATTGGCATAATTATCAATAAATGCAATCCCCGGCAAGAAAATGATTATTAATATAGATACCGAATAAAGCAAAGGGCCATAAAAGGTGCACTTGTAGTCTTTGATGGCGACCTGTGATGCCGCCAATTTAATGGGAAAACTGAAAAGTGATATGTTGAAAATTGATAACTGGGAATGTCTCAAAATTTATTTAATCACAAAATGTGGATTTTAAACACATGATGAAATATATCTCAAAGCCGACCTATGTCCTGAAATTGGGCAAAATATTGTATGATAATAGTTTCAAAATGTAAAAAAAACCATTACCATTTGTCAACTTTCAAATCAACATATGACAAATTTAAACATTACAAAAAAAGATGAGAGTCAAGAAAATATATCTCTTTGCGATGTTACGTGTCACAGTAGGGCCACATGCGGCCAGTAGCAATCATATATCAATAGATATTACAACATTTATTTTGGCTTCCCCCCTGAAAGTTAGCAATGTGTCTGCTCATAATATCCGACTAGAGGAAACGAAAAATATTTATTATTGCAAAAGCAGCAGATTTTCTTTTGTATGTAGTAAGTCTGTAGTTGTAGGTAAATACATGTATATCTTATGTCTACAATCTAAAAGAAGAAAATCAATGAAGAACATGTCAAACATTTGTTTTATCCTTGTGGCATCAGAGTTGCTTTAAAGGGAATGTGTTGAATGGTTCTCCATCTATTTAAACCCCTTGATTATACATACGCCCAACAGTTTATGGTATGCATCGGTATATACAAAGTGACTACATGGGTCTGAGGGGATTGTCTCCCATTATTTCAATAACTTTTTAACGTAACTATTACAACCTGATTATTTTTTACATGGTCAGGGGTCTGTTGCAGAAAAAGTCAAAAAATCAATCGCAAGTCACAAATGCGCGCTGTTGATTGGTTTAAAATCAAGTTGCGCGTGATTTTTAGAGTTGCGTTGATTGCAACTCTTTCTGCAACGGGCCCCAGTTCTCCTAAAACGTTCCGCGGCACCTGGATTTTTTCGGTAACCTACCTTTGCATGATACCGGAGTTCCATCCCATTCTCCTGTTGGCAAGCAAACTCTTACAGAAGAGCCTTCCGCTAATGAGTATCCATCTACACATTCGAAGGAGCATGAAGTAGAAATTCTCTGCCTATCGGATATTGTAGTTGGTTCATCATTGTAGGAGCATTCCACAGTGAACGGGGTGAATCCACTTTCCTCTGGAATTGGGACCAGGCAGGTTACCTCTGAGCGAGAGACAATGGATTTGGGTGATCAATTCCTTTGTTCTGGTTGAATGGCTTTTTGGTGGGCACTGGCGGTTAGACGGGAGAGGGGGTCTTTTTTTTTTGGGGGGGGGAGGGGGCAATGGCCCCAAAATTTACACGACCATGACAAAAATTGAAAAAAAAAAACCCAAGGAGAACGGGAAATAAGTACAGGGAGAAGGGTAGTGTAATGGTATTTCAATTATAATTCACGTCAAAAAGTGTTACAAACTTAACAGTTCATTATAAATATAGGTTAACAATGTCGCCTGCATGCTTTACCCCCTTCGGGCTTTCAATTAATTTTATTAAAGACAATTTTGACTTTGTAAAAATATGTCGCCGGATGTTAACGTGTGTCCTTGCATTTGCCTTCGGAATATCTTATACCTGTATAGTGTATCTTGCCTATTATCCAGAAATTGCATACACCATCCCAAATGCCAAACTATAAATGTAAAATGTTACCAATGCATTGAATAGAATCACCAGACCAAGATCCGACGTCATCCCCATCATCAGAGCACGTCATATCCGTAGACATACTTGGTCCTGTAGCTTCATAACCGTGTTGACAAGAAATAGTGCAAACTGTTCCGTAATTTACATGTTCGACTTCGCAGCCTTCTTGCATAATAGCGTTCATCGGAATGGGGACATCATCGACTGCACACGTGATTACTATCAGTATAATCAAAGAATCGAAATAATAGTTTATTAAATTCCCTTGACAAAACTTTTAGAGCAAATTGAAAAATCTTAAGAAGTTTGGAAGTTACGGCCGGTGAAGAGAAGTAATTATAAAGCGTGTTTGCATGCATGGCTTGCATGTAGTTTCTTGTCAAGTGTGCTGTGTATTCGTCATTAAAGCAACAAATAATTAACTTGGTCCATGATTAAATAATAAGTATTATGAAGAATACAGATTCCCCCTTTTTTGAATATTTTTAATATTATTAATGCTTGATTGCCGCTATTACTATTATCATTATAATTATTTGATAATAATATTGCTGTTGTTTAAATCATTATCAGTTTAGTTATTTTCGTTGTTCTTACTGTTAATTAGATCATAGCTGATTGCTATTCGAATTCGATTGATTTTTGTTATGTATGTTTTCTTTTAGAATAATTTTCGATAGTGTTTTTATGATTAGTATTTACATAATGATTACTATCGCCATTATAATTAACATGATCATCACTAGGTTAAAGGGTCTCCACATTTCTACTGGGACTAATGCTATTATGAACATGAAAATATTCCTTGAATTTATTTAAATTTCATGCAAGACTACAGAATAAGAAAAGCACAATTATCAATATTTGTTATGATGTTGACAAATCCCGAGTAAAACTGACTCGTATGCCTCGGTTGCCTGAAACAATTTATTCACCCGAAATTGTGTCACACCTTGTTATTTTGGATCGTTTTGACCAGGAAGAGAGTGTGGACAAATTTGAGTCTTGGGTCACGCCTGAATCGGAATTTCAAAGGTTCTAAGACAAGTCTTTGTGCATCGTTTGCTTATCTTAATTCATTCCATCCATGATGGCAGTAGTCAAGTTTCCCCCACATTCAAGAGCATCGGCGCCAAACAGATCATTCTCAAAGCGCCTGACATATTCAGTGTACAGCACCGTCAAGTCCCGCTTGTACGGCATCCCCGTGGAATATTCTTCTTTTATGATTTATTCAGCAGCTTTACAAAGGTGTCGTAATGAGTAGGAGTGCAGTGAATTGATTATGAATTTAAACGAAATCCAATGATTCTCTTTACGCATGGGGGCAAATAAGGTTTGTATAGACATTTGTCGAGAAAAATACAAATACCGGCAACTACATTGTTGAAGCAAATTTCACCAAAAGTAACGTTTTTTTTTCTATCCTTGTACTTTTAACACGTAACGATTTACTTACAGCTACAAGTAGGGAAGGTACCGCTCCAAGTTCGATCTTCTTGACACATCAAATCATCATTTCCTTGAAGGTAGTATCCCTCCGTGCAAACAAATTGACAGTGGTTACCTGATGGAACTTGGCTTCCAGATGGACAGTCGGAAGAGACGGTGATCTGAAGACCGATGGATAATGGCGGCTTCGTGCAGTAGATTCCTGTTGATAGCATGATGCAGAAAATGTGTAGCAACTGGTAGAAAAACGATTGAAATCATTTCGATACACCATCGTTTATTCCTAAAATCGCGCATTCCCCTTCAGAAATGGAGGTAAATGTCGAAGCTGTGATTTTTTGGTTACGTTTATTATGAAAAAAAGAAGACAATTAATGATCATTTTACAAAAAAAAATTCATTCCTATTGAGAGTACTAGTACTGTTACATCGCCATCACTAACATTTGATTGATTAGGGCAAATTAAAGTTGAAGAGATAGGAAAGAGTAAGGAAAGGATGGGATGCCTTTTATTTCAACTGTTCAATCAATATCCCAGATATCCATTTTATAAGGACAAATTGTACTTCATTTTAGAATAATAACTCTAGATTTAAAGTTTATACAGAAATGATAATAAAACTAATCGATACTCCATATCACTTTTAGTATTCATTGGCACAAGTGTGGGGCGTTGCAAAACCTACATTCAATTCCAAACCAAACCAAGTCAAAGCATGTTGTTTTATTAAATGCAGATGCGGAGTTACAATTTACCATCACGCTTGAGTCTGGGGATTAGGCTTGATTTGCAGGTGCAAGTTTCTTGCAATGACCAAAGATAGTAAATTATTGGTCCACTAATGTTAAATACCTGAATGCTTTGAAACATGTACAAGGTGTTAGCGTAACGTGCGACGTAAACTATTTGAAGTGATTTCATTCTTTTATTTTCTGTAGCATTTGATGAAATGGAGGGTAAATTCGAGTTTTTTCATTATGCATCACTTGCATGACGTTTGTACCATGTACATAGTCATACAGACCATTCTTGTTTCGTCTGGCATGACATAGACTTGCGATCCAGAGTCGAAAGAACTTAGAATTGACAGGAGCTTTATATTGTCGTACTATAGGAATTTGTATTCAAATTTATTGTCCTTTCATAATTCCTTTCTTCGGTATGATTTATTGTTTTGATATGAAAAGATGCCTTGTTCATGTGAATGAAATCATTATATCATGATATTAACATTACATAATTCGAGATAGACTAGACCCAGGTCATTGGCCACCGTATAGGCCTAAAGGTGCAGAAGAAACCATATTTCTGGATCATCCCTCGTTACGTTCGTCCATCCATCCATCCACCCGTCCCGTTTCCGCACTTACGAGAGCTGAAGAAATCATCAAAATTACAAACCGCCTCGATCGCAAGAATCCCCGTTAAATTACGAGAACATTTTTAGGCTAAAAAATACCCATTAATTATTCCTGCATTCACACCGCCCCGAAACATACCCTTCGGGTTAAATTCCTGAAGTTAGGAGCATGCGCAGTATGGTCTAATAAGCAGGCAAGGCGCGAGATTCAAAACCACTAGCCCAGCAGCCACCCACGGCGCCCGCGCCCAACAACACGCTGTGCTAAAAGTTCCCGTAAATTGCTTTCACATTGCCAAAATACCTGCGACCTTGGAAAAATCCCCGCGAAAGTTATCGTAATTTCGCCAAGTACCTACTATTTAGCGGGTATTTTCTTTTGGGGAAATTACGCGTAGTTTGCTTTCACATTACCAAAGTACCTGGTATTTTCTGATCGGGGTAAATTTCCCGATCAGAGAATACCTGGAACTGACGAACTTCGAGGTGGTCTGAAACCACCTAAATCATTTTAACCTTTTCCTCTCATCGTGTGCCCGAGACTACGGATGATCTTCTCTTTTATCAGTTACCTTTCTGGCTGATCTATATCGACTTATGTTAGAGGTTACACCTGGCTTAACCCACAAGAAAGAACATGCAAGACGACCCATTCGTTATAGACCTATGAGGTATCCTATCTTTACATCTATGAACCTGAAAAGTAATAAGCCCATTTGTCGTGTCCTGCTACCTTTGATCTATAAACACTACTTACGTGAACATTCTGGTACTTCTCCATGCCAGGATACGTTTGAGCTATCGGGTTGAGCGAGACAAGTAAGGACATCATTGTTGATCTCATATCCAACATCGCACTCAAAATAGCAGGTCGATCCAAAGTTTCTGTTACACTCCCCTTTCAATCCCCCATTTTCTAACAAGGTTGGTTCTTCACACTGAGTAACTAGGGCAGATTAAAGAGAGAAATATCACCAATCACAGTACAGCTTGACAGTAGAAATGACAGAGGCAAATTTTGTTAATTGTCTGTATTTGGAATAGGCTTCAAATTCCCTTGAGATAAATGTAGGCATATGCAACTAATAGTTACGCTTACAAATATAAAGTACTTGCACTCTAAATTCCAAGGATTCAATACAAATTCAATTCAGCTGAGAAAAGTAACCTGCCGAATATTAGATTTAGACTTAAGCCTTGTTTGATTTAGACATAAAGCTAAAAGGGTTAGAATTTAAAAACGAATCCTAAAATTGAATCAGTACGTACTTTGACAGGTAGGCGTCGTTGTGTCCCACGCTCCATCTGATCCTGTCATTAAACACCGACTCGTCTCTTGCCCATCAAGAATGTATCCCGTGCTGCAACTAAAGGTACACTCAGAACCTTGGACGTAACCATCTGGGCAATTCACTTGAAGAGGAAGGTCCACAGAAAGTGCAGGGCAATGCACCACTGTCCAATAAGGTAATATCATGAATTAATAAAAGTAAGTGATTTCTGCATGGCAGTTATACTCTCCTCACACCCTTTTCAATGTTGTATTCATTTTAGATATCACGTTGGAATAAACGCGTAATTGATTTGATAAACAAGTCAGGTAAAGCCATGCAATTTCCAAAAGTTGTCTTTTGAAAGATATGGTAAAAGAACTTAAGTTTTCTCATCTAAATATCCTGACATTAAGGTCCAATTAGCCACAAGTAACGATTCGGAAACAGGTAGGTGTTTTGGTCATTGATCGATACAGTCGTTGATCGTTTTGTCATTGTTCATCATCGGGAAATTTTCAATTTTTTTACAAAGATCTTACAGCTTTGGTGGGATTGCGGCCGACATAGCACCTGTTGGTGCTTCAATCGAGAACATTCGGAGCTTGAACGATTTGTGCACATAAAAAAAAAACGGATCACTTTGTCATGAAACTGATGGATTGTTTTATTTGGAAATTAAGGAAAATTATGTTTTGTTTACAATACACGCGGCTCATGGGATAATACAAACACATTTGAAAACCAATAAGAACGTCTTACTTTCTTTGTAATGTAGTCCTACCTCTTACAGTAATAGTAAATGTGCACGTCGCTTTATTTCCTGAACTATCCGTTGCAGTGAACATAACCATATGATTGCCTTCTTGAAGCGCACTCTCAGTTACAGGACCCTGTTCTTGGATAACAGGGATTGATTCTCCAGAGTTGTCCGACGCTGATGGTGTGGTCCATGTCACAACGGCAGATGTTTCCAGAGGCGCGGCAGTAACCGTCCGTGAAACAGGGCATCCTGTAAAGGTTGGCGCCTGCACGTCTGGATGAAAAGAAAACCGCGTATGTGTTTATGAAATTAAATGATGAAATATAATAAAATATAGGGCATGTTGTAATGGACGGAAGGGTGTTGTTCCAGAATGAAAATAATATGGGTGAGCTTGGCGATGTCTAAATTTAGGTTAGACAGATCGTATTACAAGTTTGGAGAGTTAGTAATAATGAAACCGATGCAAATATATACATACATGTATATAATCCCTTACAAAAATGTCGTGTGGTATAAATATGTGGTACCCGGCTTTACCACACGAATTACCACATGAATGTAGGTTACCACTTGGTTACCACATGAACATCTGTGGTAATTTTCCATATCCTTGTGTGGTAACGTCAGCTGGTAGCTGTGGTAATTTGTTGTCTATGTGGTACTTCTGTGGTAAAACAAAATTACCACATGAATGCATGTTACCTCATGATGCCATTGTGTGGTAATATAAATTCAAATATGTGGTATTTGTGTGGTATTGTTATATTTCTGTGGTAAATCAAAATTACCACAGGAATGCATGTTACCACATGATGCCATTGTGTGGTAATGTAAATTCAAATATGTGGTATTTGTGTGGTATTGTATACTTCTGTGGTAAATCAAAATTACCACATGAATGCATGTCCCTCATGATGCCATTGTGTGGTAATGTAAATTCAAATATGTGGTATTTGTGTGGTATTGTTATACTGCTGTGGTAAATCAAAATTACCACATAAAAGCATGTTACCGCATTAGCCCATTGTGTGGTAATGTAAATTCAAATATGTGGTATTTTTGTGGTGTTATGCTCTGCGGTAAATCAAACTTACTGCATGAATGCAATACCACACACTGGCGTAAATCCCGGGGGATGCATGGGGGGATATATCCCCCCCCCCACTATTCGAGGAGGGGGGAATGGCCTGTACAAACATCCCCCCACTTTTTACGAAAGAAATGAAAAAAAAATCACAAGAGATAATTGTTTTATTGGTGAAAATTCTTCCTAAAATACCGCTTAACAAATAAAACAATATTATTGAATCATAAAATGCAAATAAAGAGCCAGTTCACCATTTCCAAACGAAATACTTATGTCCTTATTATAACATTGAAGAGAAACCCCCGTTTCTTCCAATTCATCAATGTTGGGGTCTTTGGGAAGGGATTAAGATGGAATGTCAATTTTTTTTTAATGTAATCTCTAATAAAACCATTAACCATCATGGGGTAAAAAAGATAATAATATTGGAGGGGTATTTGCCATATGGACATACAGTGGCGTAACTACGGGGGGCATGGGGGCACATCCCCCCCCCCATCGGCTGACCAAAAAAAAAACGGGGAAAGGGGAAAGGAGAAAAGAGGGAGAAAGGAAGAGAAACGTAGTGGGAAAGAAGAAAATATTATTCATTATAATGTTATATTATATTATAATTATGTTATATTACATTACATAAGAAACATATTCATCATAACTTTATGAAACATAATTTGCCCAGGGCCTACGTCTTCATTGTTCCTGGTGCTCGCATTGTCTGTTTAACGTGATATATAATCCTGTTGTACTAAAACATCCCGTTTTCAAGTCAATATAAACCAAATATATTTCCTATCATTGTTTTATGTAGTGACATATGCTTCTTTTTCACGACTAAAAAAGTGATTGCCCCATGTTAAGGTCTTCGTATATATGAAACATTTCCTGTCCGTGATTACGTTCGCATTAGTGGATTGGTGAGATATGTCTGCTTTTCATAAATTCCTAAAATCAGTCCTTAAAATGTCCCTTCTGATCTGAATATCAAAAATTTTCAGCTCGCGCTTCGTGCTCGCATCATTTGGTTAATGAAATACGTATGGTCCTAGTTATTTCTTTCAAAAAAAACCTTAGAATGCCCCACTTTCGGTCTGAATTATCTAAATTTTCAGCCCGCGCTTCGCGCTTGCATTGTTTGGCGAGACATGTACCTATCATGATTACACAAATTTGATTATAATGTCCCTTTTTAGGTGTGAATATAAAAAAATTTCAGCTCGCGCTTCGCGCTCGCATTATTTGATCAGTGAGATACATATCAGTTTAATGACATCGTCCTTAAAATGTCTCTATTAGGGCAGTATAACTGGCAACTGAGCGCGCTCACTAGCGCACTCACTCAGTGATTCAAAATTTTTGCTGGTGCCCCCCCCCAATGCCGTGACCCACGGTACGCCACTGTGGACATATCAATGGCAATTCCTTGCTTATCTAAAAACATGATTGCAAAAAAAATGCCAAAATATTTCAGTCATCCCCCCACCCATCAACACGGATTTACGCCAGTGATACCACATGATGCTATTGTGTGGTTATGTCAATTCAAATATGTGGTATTTGTGTGGTATTGTTATACTGCTGTGGTAAATCAAAATTACCACAGGAATGCATGTTACCACATGATGCCATTGTGTGGTAATGTACATAAATTCAAATATGTGGTATTGTATACTTCTGTGGTAAATCAAAATTACCACATGAATGCATGTACCTCATGATGCCATTGTGTGGTAATGTAAATTCAAATATGTGGTATTTGTGTGGTATTGTTATACTGCTGTGGTAAATCAAAATTACCACATGAAAGCATGTTACCGCATTAGCCCATTGTGTGGTAATGTAAATTCAAATATGTGGTATTTTTGTGGTGTTATATGCTCTGCGGTAAATCAAACTTACCGCATGAATGCAATACCACATTATGATATTGTGTGGTAATGTCAATTCAAATATGTGGTATTTGTGCGTTATTGCCCTTCTGTTGAAAATCAGAAATACCACACAAAAAAGTTATCACACCCATAACTTAGACCCCCCTCAGCTCACCCCCTATCAGAATTAAAAATTGATTCGCCGGGGGGGGGGGGGGCGGTGACAGGCTTGCGCATGCGCACTTATATACCGCCAACATTTGAAAAGAATTCCGTTGCGTTGCAGTTTATTGAGCTCCATCGAGAAGTGTGACGAAGAAGGCCGTTAATAATTCAACTACTTAAAGAATACGGGTTAGATATGGACAACGACTTCGAAGACATTTGCAGTAGGCTAAACAGTAAGTTAGATAACCATTTTCTATGATTTTATTTTCGTAGTTTGTTAAATGCCCCGGCTTGCAACTAGCTAAAGATTTCGTCAATGAAAATGACATGACACTGGCAATCCCATCCTGTCTAACCGGGCGCTCGCCCGGCCCCGAGGCCGAGCGCCTGCTCGCTGCTGTGATGTGGACCACTGGCTGGTGGTCTCAAAGTCTGCACACAGCATACCTAACGATTTGAGTTTAGATTTAACGTGAATTTCCTATTATTTTACAAAATCTTTCAATTGATGATGTTCCTTGTATTCTTATGAGTAAGTGTGCAAAAAAAATCATAAAAAATTGAGAGAAATAATTGATTTTCTTGGGAAAAAATCTCGGCCAGTCATGGTAATTTTGATTGAACAAAATGATTAGTGAATAGTGGTAGGATATGGGGGTCGGGTGTCCGGACAGTTTATTTTTTTGTCTTTGGATTACACTAAAAATATGAATTCAATACTTTTAATCATCTTCTATTTTGTTCCTTATAATATTTCCTAACATTTTGTACTAAAAATTGATGGAACTTCGCTTGTAATTTTTTCCAAATGACTTTCTAAAATTGATCGTCCGGACACACAACAACTGGGTAATACTAATAGTGGCCGATGTCTGCGCACCTATTCACTTTACACAGACCTATTACACATGATGCGAAGATTTCGATAAGAAAGCAGTCACAGAGGCTGCATTTTGAGGCCGTCACATGAAATGCCCAGGAAAGAGTTCCATATGCAATTCCAATGCACCCCCCACCAACATGATAAAAAATAAGATTGTTGAGACTTAATTCCATTCCAGTTCGTTCATTTCAGATTTTTCTATAATTTTTTTTTACCGTTGTGTTGGCACCTAAGTTGGGACTTGAGATCACCTCGTTTTATTTGCAGTCAAGACCTGTTCCTGCTATGCTAGCGAGAAGTGCTGATACCGGAAGGGGTATTTTAACGATTATCAGCCAATAGTTCGACTAGACTTGACTCACAGAGTGACACAGACCCTTGAGTAAATAAACCGATGTCTATGGACAATTACACACACTAGATACATCCATACATGCTCGAAATGTGATGGAATAAAGCCATATTTTAGTATGTATTTCCACTCCTAGTACTATCCACTCCCCCATCATATATGTTCTATATTGTGCTAGATATATTATTCTGAACCTTCTTCATGTTTTTCAATTTTAGGGGAGTGCATATGGAACTCTTGCCAATGCCCTAAATTCATTATTTTCCCACCATTTTGAGTCAGATTTTTTATGAATAGATCTGTTTATGACATTTCAGGAGAAAGAGAGGGAGACCCAAAACTACCTGTCCTGGCATCACATTTGAGGAGAAGAAGTCGGTGAATATGACCTAGCCCGGGGGAGTTTCCAGAAGAAGGCCCAGAACCACCGGCCGCCAGGAGTGGAGGTCCTTTGTTGTTGCTCTACATGTCAGGAGGCATCGGGCAGTAGGTAAGACTACGTAAGTACAGTAGGCAAGACTAAGTAAGTACAGTAGGCTCTTTCAGGTGTAAAGTTTATTTTTTGTTTGGAGTCGTTGCGTATCTTCCATTATCAGAATCGCGCAGATTCGGATGTGCGCAATCTTGGGGCACCTTATCTGTCAATGGTCCTAACTGTACTTAGAGGACTCTGTGATGATATTTTTATCATTTTTACATTCACGGAGCCTAGACAAGTCTCTGTTGCCTGTAGAACTTGGTACTCAAAGATGGATTTCCGTAAAAAATCCACCTTTCCCATAATAATTTTTGGGCAAACATTTAATTTGTCCAATTTGTAAGCCTTTGTAATCTAAATATAAAAAATTAAGGCTTAAGAAATGTTAATTGTAAGCAGGTAAACATTTCGAAGGATCACTTGCTTGCAATTCCCAAGCTATATAACACAATGACATGACCTTTAACTCGAGTGACGTCCATATGCAAGAAAATACAGAGAGAATTGGTGCAAATGCATAGCTGATTGTGCTAGTATTAGATTCCAGGCTGACGTGTATCGGTTTGGACGTTCTAATGACAAGTTTAGAGTGTAATTTGGCGCTAATAGAGTTTCGCAACGGTTGATCTGGCGATGCCAGAAAACTAATTTCACCTCAAAATTTGTCAGATTTTTTGGCCAAATATCTATTCAATTTAATGTGTTCTAAAACTACTAAAAATTAAGTATAAGAATAATAATATATTCATAGGCCTGCCGATAGTAAAATTAAAAAAAATAATGTAAGGCCTAACTTAACCACATTTAGGGCCTATTACTATTAAAGCTTTTATACAGATTGTCTTTAATTTGTGGAAGTTAAAAATCAAGATGATGATCAGATCTAGAATTCTCAGATCTGAAAGTTAGACCATAACTTACCTTAAAAATCCTGCAAAATTTTCTAAATACCTCATTTTGCCAGCCACATTTGAAAAGGTTCCTGCCCATTACGAAAGCTATGCACTTTAAAAGATTCGTATTATTATTGTTAAAAAGACAAAAATTGAAGTGACATAAAGTAAGCTGCAAACAGTTGCTGGATACTCTTTGCATTAATATGTTCCTCACACTGACACTGCTGTTACAGTTTCATGTAAAAATTGAACATTGAAATTGCATGCACATTAATGAGTGGCACATGCGAAGAATTACTTGTAGGACCCTTAGGCTTACTACACCATATATTTTGCGTCTTACCTACTGTGCATGTGCCATGGCTGGGACATGTACTTGTAGATTTTGCAATTTCTTGGCATGATTGAGGTTAACATTTTTTTTTCTCTCTCTCTTTTGCAGCCCTGGTAGAAGCACCATCTTGATACTATCATTCAAACTCTCATCAGCTGTATCATTAAAGGTGGACTAAAAGAACAATATTCATGCAGATATAATGGTGAGTACAAATTTATCCTTTTTGGAAGGTATTTTTTATTATTATTGTGTTATTTTGATTATTTACATGTGCATGAACATGAGGTGCAGTTAAATAATTTTGATTTTGTAACCACTCTGATACAAAGCTTGTCTAATGCTCTTACAAGGTTCATGCTGTTGTCAATTCAAACGTAATAGATAGGCATAAGTGAAACATCAACACCTAATGTGCATTTATGATCACATCAGAATTGATCTTCGTTATGTGAAATTGGCAACTTGTAATTTCTTATTCAAACTGATGGAATTATCCCATAACTATTTAAAACACATTTAAAAAAAGCATGAATTAAAATCATGTTTAATTAAAATAAATATTTAAAAAAAAATAAATTTACTCTAAAATGTCCTTCCCTATAGTATACAGAGATGGTTTGGAGGTGCAGCAGATATTGAGGGCATCAAGCCCCCTCCCCGGACTTGACTTTACATGTTAATATTTGAAGTATAAATATGTAACAAACCCCACATTGTTTTTTAATAATTTTTTAAAAAGTTTGGAAATTGATATTGAAACCATGTAGTTTTTAATGAATATTAAATAGTTAATGCAGGAAAGGCTTTTATGTTTATCTTCTTCTGTTATTTTTGCAGATGCCTTAAGTTGAAATGGAAGGTGTCCTAAATCTGCACCCATTCATCTGGTTTCGTAACTCCTTTCATAGTGCTATTGGAACCTGCTCCCTACCAGTATAAAATCGAACAGATTGGAAGAATAAAGGCCAATTGGAAGTGCCTTTTATATTTCTACTTGCAACAAAGCAGTCCGTGGTTTAGCGCAATCTAAACTGGACTATTGTAATGCTCTTCGTGCTTGAATTAGGGCGATCTGGACCGACTGCAGATAGTACAGAATGCTGCATCTATTCTGCCATTTGCCATACGCCAACTTCGCTGGCTGCAAGTCAAGGAAAGGATATAAATGTACATGAACATCAGTGTCCGTCTCCTGATTTTCAAAGTCAATGACAGAGATCCAGATTACATGTATTAAAAGGAATCCCTTGTGCGTCATTTTCATTCTAGGCGCACTTGCCTTTTTATTTTTGTGATCATTACGCACCTACAAATTAGCTACTGGTGATGCAACTTTCTCCACAACTGCTCCAAGGCCATGGAATTAGCTCCTTCCTTTCCTCCAGTTGTCAACAACCTTGGATCAGTCCAAATACAATTTGAGAAGACCAACCATATTCCTGATCATCTTTGCTCTGGACTTACAACAATACTGTCACTGCCTGGTAATTTGAATTTTTTAAAATCTCATGTGCTAACTAGGATGGCGTCTCAAAGCGCTTTGTATCTCGCAAAATAATGTGTTGTGTAAAAGTGAACACGCATTGAGGTCAAGCATAAGGGTAACCATGGATATTGCCTTTGATTACTTTTTAACAAAACTGAAAAATTCATCAAAATTAGACAAGGGATACTAAAGTATGTATGACATTCTATCCTCTGCATTATTTTGGTGAAAGAGCTCTAAGCATATGCAAGTAGCAAGCTGATGATGTCATACAGACGTACACGTAACCCCAACTTATTATTTTGTATATAAAATTGTGTATTTAATTTTGTTTACCAAGAATGAAACAAATCGGATTGTAAACTGTATTGATGTGACTTACCTGTATTAATTATTGCTGGAAATTCTTTTGCTACATGGGATTGGAAGACATACTTATTACACACGTGAAGTAATTATTCTTTTATCTGGTAACGTGAGAACAATAAAAATGTGGGCATGATATCATAAACTTACATGTATCTACTTTCATGTGTTGATGACCAATATTTTTGTAATTATTATTTTTAAATTGATTTTATCTGATTTTGATAAAATTTTGACTATTTTGCATGGTAAAAGTTACTTTATTTTAGATTATGTTGAGCCCGTATCATATACAAGTACAACTTTAAAGATAAATTACCAGTTGTAGTACCAATCTTAAAATGAGTTCGAACAGAATCAAATAGAATTACCAGCAAAATATAAAAGATATGTGCCATAATTATAGCTCGGGAAGAAAATGTGTAATTGCTGAGAAATTAGCAAAATAAGCATGTAATTCTATCAAATGTCAGGTATTTTTCAAATCAATCATAATACACTGTCCTGTCCCACATATGCTTTTCTGTGTTAGTGATCATCAGAATTGTTGTAGACACATCCTTATGTTTGTTCATTTTCTTAAAAACAAGAGTTTAATAATTTTTGTCTTTAAGCATAAAACAAAGAGTAATCAGTCCATTCTGTATGTGTGATCTGCAAAAAAAAACTACAGTGGTCGTTAATTTGGTTTGCTGAAAAGCCTGATAGCCTTTGAGGTAACTTTTTAAAGTATTTAGAAGAAATGTATTTTTTTTTAAAGATTTATATGCACTGTAATTTCTTTGAAAGTTACTGTTATGTTACACTGTTTGTACAGCAAAGCAGCTGTTATACATTTTTTGTCAATAGCAAATGTAAACCAGTATTGTAAATTGATGACTCTATGAGCTAAATACCAGTACTTTCTATATCACTTGTAAAATCATTTGTTGTTTGTTCATTGAAGGTGTTGTATTTTCTTAATCTTACAAAAGTCCATAGGGTCATGAACACATTCTACTGCTACCAAAATGCTTACCCATGATCTGTGATGTATATCTAACCAGTTACCACACACATTGCAACACACCAGTTGCTACATACATTATCATGCATCAGTTATCACACATACCATCACACTAGTTATCACACACATTTTGGGTAATGACTCTGATGCATGGTATTATGTGTAGTATGTAAAATATGTGTGGTAATGTGTGTGGTAATTGTAATGCATGTGGTAACTGGTGAGTGTTTACCACACACCATTTACCACACGAATTACATCATATTTTACCACACACCAGTTACCACATGCATTACCACACACCAGTTACGTAACTGGTGTGTGGTAGTGTATGTGGTAACGCGTGTGGTAAATCGTGTGTAGTAATGCATGTGGTAACCGGTGTGTGGTAAAATGTGAGGTAAATTGTGTGGTAAGATGTGAGGTAATTCGTGTGGTAAATGACGTGTGGTAATCGTGTGGTAACTGGTGTGTGGTAAAATGTGAGGTAATTTGTGTGGTAATGCATGTGGTAACTGGTGTGTGGTAATTTGTGTGGTAACTGGTGTGTGGTAAAATGTGTGGTAACTGTCGTGTGGTAATCTATGTGGTAAATGGTGTATGGTAATGCATGTGGTGACTGGTGTGTAGTAACCATCGTGTGGTAATTTGTGTGGTAAAAATTGTTACCATAAATTAATCCCTTGTGTGGTAAATGTTACCGTATATTAATCCATTCATGTGGTATTCCTGTGGTAATGTTGTGTGGTAAATGTTCCAATTTACCACAGGACAATACCACAGGACATTACCACACATTACCACACAATACCACATGACATTAAGACATAGCATTACCACACAACAATATATGTGGTAATCGTGTGGTAAAGTCCTATGGTAATTATATGGTATTACCACAGGACATTTTTGTAAGGGAATATCCAGTTATTCACGTATGATGAGAACAAAGCACCATGGCAAATTGTGCTCGACTACACATGCATAGGAGCAATAGACAAACAAAATAGAAATATTATGACCTCATGCACTACAGATATGTTTCATGCAAGGAAGCTGCTCCTTCTCTTCGATGTGGTACAAAGTGAAGTGCAGAAAGATCATGAATGACTGTGACTAAGAAAGCATGACCAGTACATAATAGATTACAGCTAGAGATTTAATGTCCATTATTGACAGTTCGGGGATTAAAGTAATCTGTTTGGTCGAATTGGATTTTCGCTATTTATTTGGCGGGAGATATTTGATCCCATGTCGGCAAGCTGTCGTCACACCACATTTTTAATATTCAAAAATCCTAAATCCGTGTGACAGATTACGAAGAACTGCTTGGTAATGCAGAGGTTACATCTTGAGTATAAGCTTTGCATTTCTTTGATATTTTAAAGGATGAATATTGCCACAGGTATCTTGCTGTCTTTTAACACGTATTGGCCTCGGGCGGTGGAGTTCCTTTTCCTGTACTGTTTGTTGTGGACGCTACGTTTGTGTCCGTTACTGATATCGTCTTTACAACGTGCTTTCGCTGTGACCAATGCACACTTGCACTATTCAGTTTTGTTATTGTCCACCCATGTAACTGTGGCTTTGCAGACAACGCCGGAAGATTCCTGCAAGACAACCTTCTGGCAAATAACTTTGCAACCGCCATGCAGTTGTCAACTTAACTTTGGTGATAGCTGATGTCCTAGTGGAGCTGCATGTGCCGTAGGAGGTCCAATTAAGGCATATATATATATATATATATAGCAAAATACAAGGTGAATAAAACAACCGTAGATAGAAAAGTTGATCAAATTTTCGCCCAGAGGGCTTCATCAGGAAATGATGAATTTATTAGTCAACAGCACCAAGAAACGCAGTGCGCAAAACGCAAAGCGTAAAAAAACACAACGCGCTAAGAGGTAAGACGCGAAGCGCAACAGTACAAAAGAAAAGAGAGAGAAAAAGAGAGAAAAAAAGAAAAAAGAAAGAAAAGGGAAGGGAAAAAAAAGAAGAAGAAGAAAGCCGGGGAGAAAAAAGGAAGAGAGAAAATGGAAAAGGAAAACGATTAGAAAAAAAGGAGAGAGGGAGAGAAGGGGGCAGAAATAGAGGACAGCTGGGGAGAAAGAAGTAAGAGAAGAAAAAAGAGGAAAAAGGAAAAAGAAAAAAAGAAAGAAAAAGAAGAAAAAGAAAGGGAAGGACAACAGAAAGAAAGGAAGAAACAAAGAGCTCTTTCACATGTGTCACCAAGGATTGCATATATTGCATCTACTGCTCCAAGTGCAATGAGATCTACATCGGAGAAACGAAGAGGAGGCTTGCTGACAGAGTGACCGAACATCTTCGCTCCATCAGGATCAAGTCAGCAGGGTTGCCGGTAGCCCATCATTTTACCCAACCTGACCATAACATCGGGTACTTCAAGGTGTGCGTTCTTCTGACTGGTTTTCGTTCGGATGGGATAAGGAAAGAGAAGGAGGAACGCCTCATCCACTCTCTCGGCTCTCTCCAACCTGATGGAATGAATGTGTCTTTCCACTCCTTTCCCGTGGTTTGATTTCTTTTCTCCCCCTCTCTCTCTCTCTTTGCTTCCCTTTCTTGTTTCTTCCTTTCTTTCTGTTGTCCTTCCCTTTCTTTTTCTTCTTTTTCTTTCTTTTTTTCTTTTTCTTTTTTCCTCTTTTTTCTTCTCTTACTTCTTTCTCCCCAGCTGTCCTCTATTTCTGCCCCCTTCTCTCCCTCTCTCCTTTTTTTCTAATCGTTTTCCTTTTCCATTTTCTCTCTTCCTTTTTTCTCCCCGGCTTTCTTCTTCTTCTTTTTTTTCCCTTCCCTTTTCTTTCTTTTTTCTTTTTTCTCTCTTTTTCTCTCTCTTTTCTTTTGTACTGTTGCGCTTCGCGTCTTACCTCTTAGCGCGTTGTGTTTTTTTACGCTTTGCGTTTTGCGCACTGCGTTTCTTGGTGCTGTTGACTAATAAATTCATCATTTCCTGATGAAGCCCTATGGGCGAAAATTTGATCAACTTTTCTATCTACGGTTGTTTTATTCACCTTGTATTTTGCTTTATATTACCACAACCGACGCAGGACCTTCATTTTTATATATATATATATATATATATATGTGTGTGTGTGTGTGTGTATGAGTGTGTGTATGGGTGTGTGTGTGTGTGTGTATGTGTGTATGTATATATCTAATAATGAAGTCGAACTTCATACCTTACCTAAACACTGCATGTTTTTTCCTGAAGAAGACCACATGCCATTCTGCAAGCAGGTCATTGTCGGCTGCGAGGTGTTGAGGGAGTAGCCAGAGTTGCACGAGAATGTGCATGAACTACCAAAGTACCAACCATTCGTGCAGCTCAATTCTCCATTCATTGGGGCACTTAACGTATTGCATGTGGTTCCTTAAAAGAAAAATAGAAATGTGTATATCGCCATTCTAATTCATTACTAGATTACATGGATTATATTGGCCTTGAAACAGTTGTGATTTGGATAATGGGAATGAAAATGTGTGTTTCACAATATATATTTAACTTATATTAGAACATTAAAAATTACTGAGATGGGGTGGCCTAATCACAACAATTTTCTTAATCATGATATAAAGACCAGGGTGTGATTCGGGTTATATTACCCAACCAAAATGTCTTGCTTAAGCACTTAGAAAAAAACACTGATGCCCGGTTTTAAAAAGGTGCTATTGAATCGATAGTTTTAAACTATGCCTTATGCAGATTTCATCATTTATTTATCTTGATTCGGTACGTTTGATAAGAATGCTTCCATTAAAGTGCGCGCACTGTGCGACATGACCTAAATAATCTGCCACTAAGGCTGGATTAATGAGTCCATTGATAAAATCAAATTGATCAAAATTAAAAGTGTACCCATTAACATTTATTTAGATTAATTGATTCGGTAATGCCATGACCGTAATAACAATTGTCAATTTAGCGCAAAGTGATTAATTAGTGGTCCTATTATAGTATGAAATGTACAGAAACCATGGTTTAAAACCAATGATTCTACTTAAACACACACACACACACACACAAATATTACGTGAACAAGTCGTTGTTGAGCCATCCCAGTACCCAGTGTTCCCCGATTGTATGCATGTTCTAATCTTGGAGCCAATTACATGATAGCCCAGGTCACAGGAGATGGTGCAGACAGATGAAATGAAGTTGGTGTTGGTGCACCCCACACTACCATGAGAAGGGGCTGACAAAGTACTGCAACGGATACCTTTGAATACAATCAACAGTGACAGAAATATCACTTTCCCTCAAAGCAACAATTGCGGTGCTAATACTCACTCAACCAGCGACTACGACTATGTGAGCAAGCCAACCGAAATGGGATAGGTCGAGATTCGAATTTTTAGAATGCAACATGACCAAAGTTTTTTTACCCTAAATGACCTTTGACCTTGGTAATATGACATGAAACTCAGGCAGATTGATGTGCTGAAGTTTCATGAACTAGGCCCATATACTTCCTAAGTTATGATGACATTTAAAAAACTTAACCTTCGGTTAAGATTTAGATGTTGATTCCCCCAATATGGTCTAAGTTCATTGACCGTAAATGACCTTTGACCTTGATCATGCGACATCAAAATCTGGAAGAATGTTTAGTAATACGTGATAGCCATTATGTCCAAGTTTCCATTTCAAAAACTTAACCTTCGGTTAAAATTTGATGTTGACGACGCCGCACAGTGGGCAAGAATGAACCCAAAGTGCGCCAAAACCCATTATTCACACATTTGTACGATTAAATTTGGTAGATAGGGGTAATTTCACCCGTAGAATTCAATAAAAGTATTTTCAAATATTGTTAAAATACTGTTTTCTGATTGGCTGTTAACATTTGAGAAGAAATTACATGTTTCTAATTCTACAATAAGTTTCAAATTTTCAGAAACTAGTTTTAGAGAAATTTCAGCAATAATTAAGCATATTAGCAAACAACAAACAGGCAAACAAACAAGAAAAGTCTGTGCTCGGGGTACAATAATTCAATTGGTGACTTGAGTATCGCTTAAAGAGGGCGCCCTACCATGAATCCGGGATTGTAAAATTCAAAGTGAAATTGTAAAAAAAAAGTATTTTCATTCCCTGGGTACAATGATTAACCACACCTACATGAATTAAAATGGATTGATACCAGAAGTGGACAGTGAAATCTTTAAAATAATGATTCCAGTGATAAATAATAGAGGCCGGGTCCTCTGCAGGTTAATCAGTACAAGGCCCTACAAGGCCTATCTATTTCACCAAAAACGCCGTATACAAAGTTATTCCGAATCAGAGTCTCTCTCTCTTCTATCTCACCAACTATTATGTCTTTGGTGAGAGGATCTTTTAGCATACTTTGAACATCAGGGGGAATAGGCTGTGATTGTTGTACTCTTAAAAACTTGCTACTAATCACTTATGTTATAGGGTCAGCTAATTACAAGGCTTGTTCCTTTCTTGCTGTTCCTCTCATAGTCAATCCAATGTTTATTTCTATTTGTTGTTGTTGTTTTTTCTATTTTGTGAATATGATACTTTGTATATGTATGTTTTTGTATGGATTTTTATGAGCAAATAAATTGAAATTGAAATTGAATGTCACCTGCTACCATTAGTCTGTGGAATACATATAAAGTCAATGAGAGTCATAAACCAAAAATCCTTGAAATGATAATATACACTTCCTTCTTGATCGATAGTAACAATTATAGCAAATTTAGAATGAGCCAATAGATAAACGAATTCATACGTGTATGTGAAGTTACAAACCCTTTTGGGGGGACAAATACTAATAATAATAATGATTGCGAGACAAATGAATACCCTCTAGCGATTATTTCATTCCGCAATAATGAACCTATTTAGTATTAATGATAATGCAACTTATACATGTAATAGAGCCCACGTATATCCCATCTCTGTCCTATACACATTTTCATATTTTGTCAGAAAACTGCGTGAGACCTATCACATCCCTAGTCATGTGTGTTATATTGATATACAGTAGTCCCTAACTTGGTTTATGAACAACAAAACTAATATATAATCTTACCCGGGAATCTTACCTTAAGAATTAATCTTCTCAGGATATCAGATATGGAACACGGGATGGAACAGTTTGGCATCAAAATGAAGTTGTGTTACATGTATTATTATATAGTTAGTGGAATTGAAAATGAAAGCTTGCCTTTCCGTATGTTTAACGAAAATATTTTAAAGGCAGACACCAGTCACATGAGCCAGACATCCCCCCCTTCTCTCTCTCTCCCAGCAAGGCGACGGGGAGTTTGTTTAATGTCACCCGCAACGTTCGGCACGCGCATAATGGGACACTAACTTGGAACGATTTTTGTGATAAATACGGCGAACGTTGGAAAATTGGTTATATCTCCAGAAAATGCACGTATATGCAGCTAAATTTGGTATCAGTGTAAAGCATGAACTATAACAAAGACTGTCATGGTATTTACAGCGCAGCAATCGGCAGCAATTTGTAAAAGAAATGCTCATGAAAACAAAATTTGCTAAAACCCCCATTGTCAAATGGTTTCGTCCTAAATTGCCTCTGATGGGATTATTATTTTATCTTGAAAATCTCTTATCACTCAAAACAATCATTCATCAATTAGCACCGTGAATAAGAAATAAATTAAGCAATCCGTTTTGTTAAAACAGTGAAATATCTAAAACGTGTCATTTACACATGCGGTAGCCGTAAAGAGTCATTTTCCGGTAATATTGAATAAAAATGGGCAACTAATAATCAATTTAATGGAGAAATATTGTATGGAGGCATTCTACAGGTTCTTATCTTTACTTAGAACATGAAAAAAAAACAAAATTTGTTTCATGACCAAAAACCAGTTTTGGCGCACTTTTGCTCTCTCCTGGCCCACTGTGCGCCGCGGCGTCGGAAAAGCGGCGCCTATCATGCCTATAGTCTGGCCCCTGCTATGCAGGCGAGACAAAAACTGCATCTGTTCGAATTATTTTGAAATTATACGAAGATGGATATAATTGCTGGTTTCAATCTACAACTTTCAATCTTATCTGTGCAGTATACATGATCTCAATCATGCCGATAAAGTTGGCTTTTACGATAAAGAGAACATATTCTTCGTTGTATATATAGCCAAATGATACAAGAACACTCAATGTGGATTATATGCAATTAAACTAAAAGTAAAGGTTAGACATGAATATATATATTTTTAGCTGCGTTATTTTTCCTAAAATATAATTATATTACAGATAATTGCATGCGGTGTAGGTGAAATGTAACTTCATAGTTTAACCCGTATAGATACACCAACGCTTCTAATAACATACGTGAAGTCCCTGTCTTGTCTCTATTGAAAAGAATCCAACATATACTAAATTAAATTTATTTTTTGACTGACCACTCAAACAAAAAATATGGAGTCTTAAATAAACGGTCAGCAGGATTTCGTTCTTCCAAAAACATTTGGCTCGATTGATTTTTTTTTCTACTCATATCAACTTGTTGGTGTGCCTACGAAAGAAAACTGAATAAAGTTGCAATTGCCAAAGAACTATTAGAGAGAGAAAAAAATATTTTACCAATAACCATGAAGGTTATATAACAATTAGCAGAATTTCCAGCACTGTCAGTTGCTCTGTACTGAATGGTGTATTGGTTGCTGGAAACAAAGAATGTAGACCCAGAGCTTTGGCCAGATACTCTTCTGTAAGAAGATGAACAACAAAATGAGGAGATTGATGAGAGGGCGGGTAGTGAGTTTTTCCTTAGAACTTTTTATTCCTTGATTTATAGACCTTAAAAGTTGTCGATGCCACGAGTCCGATCGCACAATATGTGTACTTTTTAGCGTCTTCTTCAATGACCTTAGCCTTGAAGGTTGTTCAGTTCCAGACAGGTAGGCTCATCAGCCGCTCATGTAAACCTCTTTTGAACACCTCAGTGCAAATTATTATTATTCATACTTCATTTTATATTTTCTTTCACGTCATTATTTTTCACATTAAGATTACAACAAGGTCCTCGGGAATAGGCGAAGAAATATTTCCCATCTTTTTTTTTCTTCGGTCAGAGATTTGAATAATAAATTGATTCCCTGTTGATTCAGTCAGCGACATGTACGTACATGTAATAAGCCATTTCGTAGTTCCATTCTGCGCATGATGGGAAGAAGGTCATAGGTACCAAAGTGGCATACTATAGTTTAAAATTAAATGAGACAAGTACCAAATTTGATGTCTTGATTATTCATATATTCTTTTGAATTTTGTTTGTCATCGGATCAACAAAAATGACAATAATGTTCACTAGTATTTCACAGTCGGTCAAGTACATTGTTATAATATGCTAATGCATTCAAAGTAGAAATGCAACAAATAACTTCACAGTGATGCTATTCTAGTCACCTGGTCTATTCAATTTCTTCACCCTGCTGTGTCAGGCATGCTCATTTGACAAAAATTGCCCATGAAGTAACTACGAACTGGTCTATACAATTCAATTTCTTCCTCTTGAGAGAGTTTTTTTTAATACGTACGAGACGGTTGGAGATCCTCTGTTATCTGTAGCTGTCGGTGTGCTCCAGCTTACTGAGCGGGATGTACCAATTGTGTATTTGTTTCCAAGATCCCCAGGGCAATTCGTAAATGTTGGGCCCGTTGTATCTGTTCAGGAAACACATTTTTTTTTATTTTAAAAAAATTAGATACTAGTAGCTTTACCTTATCCTCTTCATTCCTCATCTTTTACCACTGTGAAATGCACATTAAACCATATGTACATACAATCCATATGTAAATAAATTATGCAGTGCGTTTTAATAACATGTTTACACTTTGAAAAAGCCCTAGGAATCTAAAAAAAATATACAACATGGGGATATTTATATATTGATATTTATATATCACATATATTATCGGGTTTGGGTCTCATCCTTCAAATGGAATTAAAAAGCTGACAGAATGTTACACTTGAGTTAGCAATTTCCATTTTTGTAAAGCTCGTAGAAATCGGTTTGCGCAGAAATGCTCATTTTGACGCTGTGTCGAGGGGGGGGGGGGGGAGGCGAAAACAAACTGACAGTGCGACACATCTCTCATACATTTCTTTCAAATTCTTAGCCAATTTGAATAATAACAGATACATTTAAACATTCGCTAACAAATTTGCTACCCAAATTTACATTTCAGCCCTAAGCAAGCACAACCTTTACCATTTTTGCCAGCTGCATCTGAGGACATAAATGAATGTAAACAAACGTTTTTTCAGACATCTCCAGCATTTTGCACTATATTTTTTCATTTAAAGTTGGTTTAAATTTTATATTTGATTTAATAATTGTTTTTCAACACTTTTTTCTCAAGGTTGACAATGATTAAAAAAATGAAAATGAAGTGTATTTAAGCCATTTCACGTGAATTGCAGCTCCGTGTAAAGCAGATTATCATCACCATGGCATCGGTGTGTGGGGAAGGGGGATGGCAAAATGGCGCTCTATCGTCTATGACGTGTGTTGGGCAAGGAAAACAAGTCAAAAAGTAGGTAAAATTTATATTCGAATCAATCTTCCTAGCTAAAGTCCATGTGTTCTTTATGATCAACGTCGAGATTTATTCATCATAGTTCTGCGCAAATAATTTTTGACGAACTTGTCAAAAGTAAGTGGTCCTCACTCAAGCGGAAAGATTTTTTTGACAGTATCATTTGCAAAAAGAGATCTGTACTAACGTTTGAATGTGAAAAAAAAAGCTTCAGGATATCACAAAGATATCCTTTTACTGTATTATTTTAGGTGTAAACTTGTTTCTTGTTACGTACTGTACATACCAACATAATACCAATATTGTCACGTATATTGGGCATATAATTCTTTCATTATTTTCATTAAAACCATTTTAATTGAATGAGACTGGTAGACAATTACATATTGAATATTCGTGAATGGCTTTTTTCAATTTACAACTCCTATATACTCTCGTACTCTTCAATGTAGTCATAGAGGTAATGAAGACGTTCGGTTGTGTGCAATAACAGTGATATTTTCTTTTCAAAAGAGGTTTATTGGAAATTGGTTATCGAACAACTTCAGTCCAGCAACCTTTTTAATTAAAGAATTGATGTTACCACCCCGCTCAAATCTACACACTAAGAAATACAGGTACAACTAATAATTTGATAATTAAAAAAATGTCCCCCGGGGATGGCTTTGGGTGCAATCTTTAGCTTTCTCGTAACTTTAGGGGTTTAACTAATTACTAGTAGTTTTTCCTGCACACTAAATGATCTCAAGGAAAGGTTAAAATTTGCACCCGTGTGCATTGAGATATTTCTACACCCTTAAAATATTTAAATTTGGAAATATGCACCATTTGGAGTATAAACATTGTGCAAAAAAGTGCAAAGGATACGAAAGGGTTATATTCTAAAGTTGGGTGCATGATAGCACCCCAATAGGTGCTGCTTTCGTGACATCCATATCTGGGATTCACATTTTCCTTAGTGTGTTGTCAGCGGTTCAAATACAAACGAATATGCTTAAATTACACAGGAAAATGTGCATTGACATACTATGCATGGTTGAAATATTTTAGAGTTGTACATGTAAATAGTATTCATACCTGGAGGTGTAGGATTACTTCTTCGTCGTCTACCGCCCCACCACCATGCTATTTTTTGTTAAGAAAGGGCAGAAACATAAATGTCGAGTTTAGAACACATAATATATTGATTCAGCCTCCAACTATTTAATACTGTTATTACTGGTAAGATAATACACTCTAGATTACAGGGATTTTTAAATAAATCCCGGGACTTATCGAATTTAGTTTTTTGTTTTTAATCCTAGATTCATTTTTTCAATCTTAAATGATTCATGTTCGAATCCATTGGGAATATCCATCTGTTCCTTGCAAAACACCAGCCAACTTTACCTGTTTGGTGCTCTTGATTACTTTAAAGAAAAGTAACTGTAATGAACCAATTTCTCAAGATATAGATGTTTTGACCCGTTAAATTATTGTAATCTACTGAGATGTTGATTAAACAATCATGCAATTCGAACTGTACAATTACAGTCTCACATGTATACTGACAAACCTATCGTTTAATTATAACATACATCGACTCTGATCCATTCAAACTTTATTCGTAATCAAAGTTATTAATTATCTGTATATACTACGACTACTATTATTATAATTATGCGTAATTTTGACATGTGAACCAGGAAAACAACTTGAACTTGATAAGGCTACTTATTGGTATCTCATACTTCAAAATATCAGATTTGGCCTATTAACATGATGGAAATATCTCTAACGATAAGATTATATGAGTATGAATAATCCTATATAATATTTGTAAGTTTTTGTTGTTGTGGCGATGCCTACATGTATTTATGAATGTATTTCCATATCACATATCACAAAGTAATGGTATCTCTTTTGTTCCTACTATCTGACCACTCTCTCCATCTCTCTCATTTATATATAACCTTCCTCTTTCACCTGTCTCTATCCAAATACTTCATTTCATTTAATCACGTATATTCTAATATGTTTTTATGTAGTGTGAACTATGACTCATGTTTTTATTAATATTATATGCATGTATTATATAAAACCCTGCCTATTGCCAATGAAGGGGAGTTTGTCCCATTATCACTGGTAAAGGACCCGGGTAAATTGTTCCTTCTCTATTTGATTATCAAATAAAGATGATTTATATATACTGTATTTTAAGGATTAAGCCCAAATTCGAATGGTCCCGAACTACAGTCCACTTGGATTTCTTTAAATCCGTGCAATTTGGAGTGCAGTTGCTGCAACTTGTCGGCGTGCATAATCCCCCCCCCCCGAAATATTTGTAAACCTTAATGTACAATAACTTCGTTATTTCTTTTAATCAGATTTTGGTGAAATTTTTTTATCGGTTTTCTTGGTGAATTTTGCTCCGCTTATTTCGATATAATTATTCCAGCCCCTTTAACACCGTATTCTTTTGGCAATCGGCCATACATGACGTCTTTTTATTAACCATGCAGTTGCTGTGGCATGCACTTCTTAAATTAATAATGCTAATAATAAAAATAATGGGATTTTTTAAATTAAAATATTATTAAAAAGAAACAGATGTTTCTTATTCTTTTGTAATTTTCTTTCATTTTGGGCAGCAAATTAGAGAGCTGACGTGAAACATCTTAGACTTTTGACACCCAGATAGTGTCGAGTGACTTTTGGGTATCCTCACTAAGACATCAATGATGAATCATGAAAGTTATAAAAGAGACTCTAAGCCATACTACGATACAACATATAGGATATTTGATAATGTTATGATTTAGTTTATCAATAATCCTCTTTTTCATTTTCCGTTGACACAATGTAAACATCTTGTAACAACGATTCTATGATTTTCGTCATTCTTTTTTTCTTTTTACATTTCTTTCTTCATTTTCCTGATATTGCCAGTCCTCACTTTTTTCTTTCTATTTAGTATCCTCATTCCTTGGAACATATTGCTTTCCATTCTCTCCTTTCTTCCAAATTTCTTTATTTCCTTATGTTGTTCACTGTTTCACTCATTTGTTTAATACGCAATAATTAGATCTTTTTACTTTATCGGAGAATGCATTTGCATGATTAAGAAAATATTCCAATTGAGAATAAGGTTGATTACCTCGGTAATAAAAAAGGACTATTAAGCCCATATCGTCTACAATTGTTGATAAGCTTTCAAATTAAAAGAGTGAGGTATTTTATAACTGAATGTCATGTGGTTGAATAAATACAATAAAAAACAAAAATTTTGTCTAATGTAGTTAAATATTGATATCAAATTACAATAATCACATTACAATACCTGTTATAAAAAATATCATTTGCTGCAACCCATTTCCTCTTTTGTTGTATGTTCACCACCTGACGTGGTATTGTTATGATGTTTTTGCATACTCGACTAATGATGGGAAATATATCAATCATATTGATATACAATTCAATACAATTCAAACATGACCAAAAACAAGACTTCTATTTGTCATTACAGTATACTTACCGTCATTTTGTGGAACCAAGGTCACTAGCAAGATTAATAAAATGAGTAATTCGGTGCACTTTCCTTGGTTTACCATTTCTGATTCTATAAGCAAGTAAAAGCATGAAAAAAAAAATGAAACGAACGCTCTGCCCGATTCAAGGAGAATGATAACAAACTTTCAGATATATTAACTAACGAAATCGTGCTACAAAAAAATTATGTATTGTGTCTTTAGTTTTAAAGTTATGGATAGTATCGATGGCCTGATACCTATCGGAACTAATTGAAACTCGATGCGTGTATTTATCAGCTTATTCCATGAACCATATTGGCATAACATTAAACCAATTGAATGATTCCGGTTAGAATTAGAACCAATACGCTTTACTGGTACATGCATATCTACAAGTGTATTCAATTTAAATCCATAAGCCCAACTTGACCATTTGATACCATTTTTAACCCATATAAACTAAACGGGTGTATTTGCGTCCGCTTAGAACCCAGGGCAGTTGACAACAGGTGTTTCCAACTGGTACCTGTTAGAGACTAGTGTTTCGAACTGGTTCTGGTGTTAACTATTGGTCAGTGGGGGTAATGAGCCAAACATTTTGAGGGGGGCTGAATTAAATAAAGTTGCGGGCGAAGAGAGAAAGCGTAAATTTTGACATTTTTATTTATAAAAAATCAGATTTTGTGATAGATTTTAAACATAATATTCAGAAAACAGCATTTTATTTCACCATTCACTGTATCCTTTTTTGGGTCGTGATTTTTTTTTTTTTTTTTTTTTTTTTTTTTTTTTTTTGGGGGGGGGGGGGGGGGGCAAGAGCCCCCGAAACACCTGTTTCGGGTGTTTTAACTGGTCCTTAATGGCACCAGATAAAATGGGTTTTTTTTTCAACTAGTAGCAGTTGACAATTGGTATTTCAAATGGTACCAGTTACAATTTGTAAACTGGAATCAAATGGATTCCAGTAATTCTAATGATGCTGATCATGTGATTTACCTCATTTACCCATTTGCATTTCAAAAAAGAAAGAAAAAACCCCATTATTTAGAGTACATTGGCTAGATATTATTTTCGTAAAGGAAAACAAATTCTAAATAAGTCTGTGAACTACTTTGCAATTAAAATGTGTAATTTTGTATTACATATTTGAAATAACAGCATAAAGATTAATTTACTCATCATTTTTTCCACCTTACTTCACTGATCATGATATATACATATTTAATAAACCAAATGCGTGTATTAATTACCAGTGAATGACCACTACTGCTACCAGGTTTTTCCACTTAAGTGATCTGGCTTCAATATAAAAATTGGATTGATAATACTGGAATCTAATTTACAAATATTTGCTTCATTTAATCTTGAAATGTATGTTTGTATTCAATCGTTTATAACATGTTTGTACTATTTAGAATTGAAGAAAACTTAACATGACATTAAAAAAGTCTAGTTCTTTTTTTACAAGGTTTCCAATTTGAGTATTCATAACAGAAATATACATGAGTATATGCATATCTTATATGAAACTCACCTCGGCTAAATTAAATAGCATTGTGGTTTGGAACACACACAAACAAGCACGCCCGCCCACCACACGCGCTAACTCACACACGCACACAAATATACTTGTGGGTATATATATTATATATTATATATATATATATATATATCCGTGAGAATTATACATGTAAAATAGTCAGGTCCAGATTTTAACAAATGTGCTCAGAAAAATTGCTTTAGGCATTTTGTGTTAATGTTGATTTATCAATTGTTTTTAGGAAATTCAGGGGTGCTGAATCCAAAAATGCTGTTTGCCAAACTTGATTCCGACGTTTTCATCCTCAAATTGGCAAAAAACAAAATGGCGGCATTTTTAATGCAGTTTCCCATATCAAACGATTTTAATAGGTGATTATATTTTAGAAATACTGATCTATTCGTTATTTTTGATACCCAGGGTTGCAAACATAATGTGTCCGATTGATTCATCAGCCATCTTTAATTCCAAGATGGCTGCCATGATTCACAGCTGCTGATTTGATAAATAATATGGCCAAATGTTTGATAATTTTGGGGCGATGCTGGCATATTCACATTGTGATATCTTTAACGTGTCCGCCATTTTTTCCTCGCCTGCATAGCAGAAGCAAGACATGGACGTCGCTTTTCCGACGGCGCACAGTGGGCCAGAATGAACCCAAAGTGCGCCAAAACCCATTATTCACAAATTTGTACGATTAAATTTGGTATGTAGGGGTAATTTCACCCGTAGAATTCAATAAAAGTACTTTCAAATATTGATGACGTCGTTAAAATACTGTTTTCTGATTGGCTGTTAACATTTGAGAAGAAATTACATGTTTCTAATTCTACAATAGGTTTCAAATATTCAGAAACTAGTTTTAGAAAAATATCAGCAATAATTAAAAATATTAGCAAACAGCAAACACACAAACAGGCAAACAAACAAGAAAAGTCTGTGCTCGGGGTACAAAATTAATAATTCAATTGGTGACTTGAGTATCGCTTAAAGAGGGCGCCCTACCATGAATCCGGAATTGTAAAATTCAAAGTGAAATTGTAAAAAAAATTAAAAGGAGTATTTTCATTCCCTGGGTACAGTGATTAACCACACCTACATAAATTAAAATGGATTGATACCAGAAGTGGACAGTGAAATCTTTAAAATAATGATTCCAGTGATAAATAATAGAGGCCGGGTCCTCTGCAGGTTAATTAGTACAAGGCCCTACAAGGCCTACCTATTTCACCAAGAACGGCGTATACAAAGTTATTCCGAATCAGTCTCTCTCTCTCTATCTCACCAACTATTATGTATTTGGTGAGAGGATCTTTTAGCATACTTTGAACATCAGGGGGAAGAGGCTGTGATTGTTGTACTCTTAAAAACTTGCTACTAATCACAATGTCACCTGTTACCATTAGTCTGTGGAAAACATATAAAGTCAATGAGAGTCATAAACCAAACAATCCTTGAAATGATAATATACACTTCCTTCCTGATCGATACTAACGATTATAGCATATTTAGAATGAGCCAAGAGATAAACGAATTCATACATGTATGTAAAGTTACAAACCCTTTTGGGGGGATAAATACTAATAATGATAATGCAACTTATACATGTAATAGAGCCCACGTATCTGCGTATATCCCATCTCTGTCCTATACACATTTCATATTTTGTCAGAAAACTGCGTGAGACCTATCACATCCCTAGTCATGTGTGTTATAGCGATACAGGGACCTGGGAAGCGGGGGTGCTGGGGGTGCTGAAGCACCCCCAGAAATTTTCCTGGGGGTGCTGCGTGTACTATTTTCCATAGGCAGCACCCCCACGAAATCAGGTTCCCTCTGTATTTTTGTTTTTAAATATGTTATAATGTACATCACATCCGACAATCACAAATCATATTCTAATAACATATATCCCTCCTAACATGCCTAACGCGACTCAATCAAGCTTCGGCACTCCGATACAGACGTGGTCGCGCGCTATACGTGATAACCATACATACTACTCGATAGCAGGGAGGGACATGGGTGTGGATGGATTTGAAACTTCCAGATTTTATGTCGAACCAATTGTGCGCGCGCCTGACCGCCCCGTGTTTTGTATAAACAAGTACAAGTCAGACAACAGAAATCAAATTTTCAGTCTTTTGCGCCCTACCCCATGGCCCTGGGAAGCGGGGGTGCTGAAGCACCCGAAAATTTTCCTTGGGGGTGCTGCGTGTGTTATTTTCCATAGGCAGCACCTTCTGGAAATTAGGAATGATAAATGACAGAAATGTAATGAAAAAGAACTACGTTTTGTAGGAATCCCCCCCCCCCCCACTTCAGAATTTTCCGACACAGTACTGTGTTTAAATTCACCCTTTTCCAGATCGGAATATCAAACATTTTCTGCTCGCGCTTCGCGCTCGCATTATTGATTTTATAAAAATAAAATGTATTTAGAATGCCCAGAAATACCAGGTCTAAGTCTAAACACGCGCACACATGTTTATTCAGAGACGCAGCTTGTTTTTTTTTTTTGGGGGGGGGGTACTGAAATATATCAAATACATTTTTTAAATACAATTTTTTCAAAATAAACACATTTTTTTCAAAATCTGATAACAAATAGGTTATTTAATTTTGAAGTTTAGCAATATTTTGTGAAAATGGTGATATGCATGTCGTCACGAATATTTAATTGGTGGGTTGATGATGTCACATCCCCACTATCTTTATTCTTATGTTATTACATGGAATCAAAATCGTTTCATTTTTTTTCATACCAGTGTGAATGATATGTCTCCCTTCTAATGAAATAAGTTGCAGCAAAGAATATCTAATGAACGAAATCAGTTGTCAATTCAATTATTTTGGTCCTTGAAGGGAAAATATTGAATAAACCTAATTTTATATAATAAATACTAAAGAACAAGTGGGGATGACATCATCAGTTTGCTCATTGAATATTAATGAAGACATGCCTAAAACTGTTTAATGCTAATCTTTAAAATGCAATAACTATCATATTCCTTGTCTGATTTTGATCAAATAGTAATTCTTCTGTTCGTCTGATTTTTCTTTATCTGTTCAAACCATATTGCATACAGTCTGAGTGGAGTACCCCTTTAAGCGTGCTTCAATTATAAAGTTTCAGATCTGAATATAAAAAATTTTCTGCTCGCGCTTCGCGCTCGCATGATTAATGTAGGAAGATATCCAATAACACATAATTTCTTGATTAACAAAACATGAATAAAATGTCCCGTTTTTAGGTCTGAAATCTCAATTTTGTTTCTGCTCGCGCTTTGCGCTCGCATCAATTGTATAGTTATATACCTATCCTGTTCATGATTAGAAAAGTGCTTAAGATATCCCATTTTTAGGTCTGAATCTCATTTTTATTTTCGCTCGCGCGTCGCGCTCGCATAAATTGTACAGTAATATTACTATCCTGTTCATGATAAGAAAATTGCTTAGAATGTCTCGTTTTTAGGTCTAAAATCTCAATTTTGTTTCCGCTCGCGCTTCGCGCTCGCATCAATTATATAGATATATAGCTATCCTGTTCATGATTACAAAAAGTGCTTAGAATGTTCATTATTTAGGTCGGAATTTCAAATTTTTCAGCTCGCGCTTCGCGCTCGCATTATTTGATAGTTGATATATGTTTCGTCTTCATGGGTAACTGCAAACAGTCCTCATAACAGGTTCCTTTCGATCAGGCATGAGCGTATATTAAAAATATCTGCTCGCGCTCGCAGTTATTATTTGTTACATACGCATCTTGTTCAGGATCACAAACATTTCTCAAAATTTTCAATTTTCAGGACAAAATACATGAAATTAAAAAAAAAATTAGCTCGCGCTTTGCGCTCGAATTATCTAATTATATATCTATGCTCTTTTCTAAGAAAAAAACTAAGAAGTGACTGTCATAATATTTATATATATATGTACATAATTATGTGTGTGTATAACAGAACAATGGAAAACTCAATTGTGCCCCCCCCCCCCACCTTTGAGGAGAGATTTCAGCACCCCCACTGAAAAAATCGTTCCCAGGTCCCTGATAGAGTAGCCCCTACTTGGTTTATGAACAACAAAACAAATATATATAATCTACCCGGGAATCTTACCTTAAGAATTAATCTTCTCAGGATGACAGCATATCAGATATGGAACACGGGATGGAACAGTTTGGCATAAAAATGAAGTTGTGTTACATGTATTATCATACAGTAAGTGGAATTGGAAATGAAAGCTTGCCTTTACGGATGTTTAACGAAAATATTTCAAAGGCAGACACCAGTCACAAGAGCCAGACACTTGAGCCAGACACCCCCTCCCCTATCTCTCTCTCCCAGCACGCGACGGGGAGTTTGTTTAGTCACCCGCAACGTTCGGCACGCGCATAATGGGACACTAACTTGGAACGATTTTTGTGATAAATACGGCGAACATGTGGTTGAAAAATTGGTTATATCTCCATAAAATGCACGTATATGCAGCTAAATTTGGTATCAGTGTAAAGCATAAACTATAACAGAGACCGTCATGGTATTTACAGCGCAGCAATCGGCAGCAATTTGTAAAAGAAATGCTCATGAAAAAAAAAGTTGCTAAAACCCCCCATTGTGAAATGGTTTCGTCCAAAATTGCCTCTGAAGGGATTATCATTTTATCTTGAAAATCTTTGATCACTTAAAACAATCATTCATCAAAGAGCACCGTGAATTATAAATAAATTCAGCAATCCGTTTTGTTAAAACAGTGAAATATCTAAAACGTGTCATTTACACATGCGGTAGCCGTAAAGAGTCATTTCCCGGTAATATTGAATAAAAATGGGCAACTAAAAATCAATTAAATGGAGAAATATTGTATGGAGGCATTCTACAGGTTCTTATCTTTGCTTAGAACATGAAAAAAACAATATTTGTTCCATGACCAAAAATTAGTTCTGGCGCACTTTTGCTCTCTCCTGGCCCACTGTGCACAGTGGGCCAGAATGAACCCAAAGTGCGCCAAAACCCATTATTCACAAATTTGTACGATTAAATTTAGTACGTAGGGGTAATTTCACCCGTAGAATTCAATAAAAGTACTTTCAAATATTGATGACGTCGTTAAAATACTGTTTTCTGATTGGCTGTTAACATTTGAGAAGAAATTACATGTTTCTAATTCTACAATAGGTTTCAAATTTTCAGAAACTAGTTTTAGAAAAATTTCAGCAATAATTAAAAATATTAGCAAACAGCAAACACACAAACAGGCAAACAAACAAGAAAAGTCTGTGCTCGGGGTACAAAATTAATAATTCAATTGGTGACTTGAGTATCGCTTAAAGAGGGCGCCCTACCATGAATCCGGAATTGTAAAATTCAGAGAGTGAAATTGTAAAAAAAATGAAAAGGAGTATTTTCATTCCCTGGGTACACTGATTAACCACACCTACATAAATTAAAATGGATTGATACCAGAAGTGGACAGTGAAATCTTTAAAATAATGATTCCAGTGATAAATAATAGAGGCCGGGTCCTCTGCAGGTTAATTAGTACAAGGCCCTACAAGGCCTACCTATTACGCCAAGAACGGCGTATACAAAGTTATTCCGGATCAGAATCTCTCTCTCTATCTCACCAACTATTATGTATTTGGTGAGAGGATCTTTTAGCATACTTTGAACATCAGGGGGAAGAGGCTGTGATTGTTGTACTCTTAAAAACTTGCTACTAATCACAATGTCACCTGTTACCATTAGTCTGTGGAAAACATATAAAGTCAATGAGAGTCATACACCAAACAATCCTTGAAATGATAATATACACTTCCTTCCTGATCGATACTAACCAGTGTAGTAAAATCACGCGAAATCGTCATTACGCAAACATGTAATAAAATGAGGTCACCACAGTGAATCGATTACAGCGAGAGCGCTGCACATTGCCAACGGTTCACAAAGATTTGCACGCAAACCTATGAGAAACAAGCGAGAGCGAACGATTCCACGAGCTCTTCCCCCTTCTTTTCCTTCCCGGCGATTTGTCCCAAAACAAAATGATTTCCGCAAACTACGATACTTTGTTTTTCAACTTTATTAGCATCCGATCTATCCACGCCGATTAGATTTTTACCGTGCCATTTTGTTATAAATTAGCGAAAGAACATGTACATCAGTTTTGCCAAGCAGAATAAAACGACTGGTAGGCGTTTATGACAGCCGTCATTCACGTAAACTTTTGTATCCGATATGTGAACTTTCATTCTACACGTAGTGTACTGGTATGCACACAACATCATACTACTACAGTGATATTGAAGGTTATTTGAGTTAGTTTTAATATTCAGAGGTGATAGCAACGGGAGTATAAGATTGACATGTACAATAAAAACCAGTAAAAACTAAATAAAAAAGATGAGTCCTTGATGCAGTTCACTGACACAGTGAAGGAATTATCAGGATCATCAATTACAAAACAGATGAACATAATGAAATTATAAAACTTACATGACTTGTTCAATATCACATGAATCATAATATCCCTTATTTTCCTTTGGCTTTATAATCACTGTTAAGTGCAGAAAGGGGGAAACGGTGACTAATTTAACTGGTACTGGCTGGTTGGTCCCGTAGTCAGTTAGCATGTTTTGTAGGCCTACATTCACAATGATCACGATGGTCAGAGAACAATTTCCCTCATTCCTCTCAATTCTCTCTCATCATGCTTATCATTACATGTATCATGTGTATACCAGGGAGATGGGGTTTGGTGTGTGCATGGAGCTACTAACCGGTGTGTGCATGCAAGGAGAGATAACTGAGGTATAGGCCTAAGTTTGTGTGTAAGTTCATTGGGCATGTTGGGTCGGCTCTTCGGTCAAGAGGTGCTGTGTGCATCATCGCACGATGCAAGCTTCTGTGTCAAACACGCGCGAAACGACTAATAACAGGCTACGAAAATCACTCGACCGTGCTGCCGCTATGCGAATTCGGTGTGCGAAGATTACGTAACTTTCACCGAAATTAACGCTACACCGTAATGACGATTTCGCGTTATTTTACTACACTGCTAACGATTATAGCAAATTTAGAATGAGCCAAGAGATAAACAAATTCATACGTGTATGTGAAGTTACAAACCCTTTTAGGGGGATAAATACTAATAATGATAATGCAACTTATACATGTAATAGAGCCCACGTATCATGCGTATATCCCATCTCTGTCCTATACACATTTCATATTTTGTCAGAAAACTGCGTGAGACCTATCACATCCCTAGTCATGTGTGTTATAGCGATATAGAGTAGCCCCTACTTGGTTTATGAACAACAAAACAAATATATATAATCTACCCGGGAATCTTACCTTAAGAATTAATCTTCTCAGGATGACAGCATATCAGATATGGAACACGGGATGGAACAGTTTGGCATAAAAATGAAGTTGTGTTACATGTATTATCATACAGTAAGTGGAATTGGAAATGAAAGCTTGCCTTTACGGATGTTTAACGAAAATATTTCAAAGGCAGACACCAGTCACAAGAGCCAGACACTTGAGCCAGACACCCCCCCCCTATCTCTCTCTCCCAGCACGCGACGGGGAGTTTGTTTAGTCACCCGCAACGTTCGGCACGCGCATAATGGGACACTAACTTGGAACGATTTTTGTGATAAATACGGCGAACATGTGGTTGAAAAATTGGTTATATCTCCATAAAATGCACGTATATGCAGCTAAATTTGGTATCAGTGTAAAGCATAAACTATAACAGAGACCGTCATGGTATTTACAGCGCAGCAATCGGCAGCAATTTGTAAAAGAAATGCTCATGAAAAAAAAAGTTGCTAAAACCCCCCATTGTAAAATGGTTTCGTCCAAAATTGCCTCTGAAGGGATTATCATTTTATCTTGAAAATCTTTGATCACTTAAAACAATCATTCATCAAAGAGCACCGTGAATTATAAATAAATTCAGCAATCCGTTTTGTTAAAACAGTGAAATATCTAAAACGTGTCATTTACACATGCGGTAGCCGTAAAGAGTCATTTCCCGGTAATATTGAATAAAAATGGGCAACTAAAAATCAATTAAATGGAGAAATATTGTATGGAGGCATTCTACAGGTTCTTATCTTTGCTTAGAACATGAAAAAAACAATATTTGTTCCATGACCAAAAATTAGTTCTGGCGCACTTTTGCTCTCTCCTGGCCCACTGTGCACAGTGGGCCAGAATGAACCCAAAGTGCGCCAAAACCCATTATTCACAAATTTGTACGATTAAATTTAGTACGTAGGGGTAATTTCACCCGTAGAATTCAATAAAAGTACTTTCAAATATTGATGACGTCGTTAAAATACTGTTTTCTGATTGGCTGTTAACATTTGAGAAGAAATTACATGTTTCTAATTCTACAATAGGTTTCAAATTTTCAGAAACTAGTTTTAGAAAAATTTCAGCAATAATTAAAAATATTAGCAAACAGCAAACACACAAACAGGCAAACAAACAAGAAAAGTCTGTGCTCGGGGTACAAAATTAATAATTCAATTGGTGACTTGAGTATCGCTTAAAGAGGGCGCCCTACCATGAATCCGGAATTGTAAAATTCAGAGTGAAATTGTAAAAAAAATGAAAAGGAGTATTTTCATTCCCTGGGTACACTGATTAACCACACCTACATAAATTAAAATGGATTGATACCAGAAGTGGACAGTGAAATCTTTAAAATAATGATTCCAGTGATAAATAATAGAGGCCGGGTCCTCTGCAGGTTAATTAGTACAAGGCCCTACAAGGCCTACCTATTACACCAAGAACGGCGTATACAAAGTTATTCCGAATCAGAATCTGTCTCTCTATCTCACCAACTATTATGTATTTGGTGAGAGGATCTTTTAGCATACTTTGAACATCAGGGGGAAGAGGCTGTGATTGTTGTACTCTTAAAAACTTGCTACTAATCACAATGTCACCTGTTACCATTAGTCTGTGGAAAACATATAAAGTCAATGAGAGTCATACACCAAACAATCCTTGAAATGATAATATACACTTCCTTCCTGATCGATACTAACCAGTGTAGTAAAATCACGCGAAATCGTCATTACGCAAACATGTAATAAAATGAGGTCACCACAGTGAATCGATTACAGCGAGAGCGCTGCACATTGCCAACGGTTCACAAAGACTTGCACGCAAACCTATGAGAAACAAGCGAGAGCGAACGATTCCACGAGCTCTTCCCCCTTCTTTTCCTTCCCGGCGATTTGTCCCAAAACAAAATGATTTCCGCAAACTACGATACTTTGTTTTTCAACTTTATTAGCATCCGATCTATCCACGCCGATTAGATTTTTACCGTGCCATTTTGTTATAAATTAGCGAAAGAACATGTACATCAGTTTTGCCAAGCAGAATAAAACGACTAGAGCCCACGTATCATGCGTATATCCCATCTCTGTCCTATACACAGTTTGGCATAAAAATGAAGTTGTGTTACATGTATTATCATACAGTTAGTGGAATTGGAAATGAAAGCTTGCCTTTACGGATGTTTAACGAAAATATTTCAAAGGCAGACACCAGTCACAAGAGCCAGACACTTGAGCCAGACACCCCCCTATCTCTCTCTCCCAGCACGCGACGGGGAGTTTGTTTAAGCCCCTTTCACAATTGACGTACGACCATTTGCGACCTTTTGGTCGTGCGACAGGCTGCAACAGGCATCAATCGCTAGTCATCTCATAAAATCGCACAGAGGCTTTCACAGTTGCAACAGCTGTCGTACAACAAAAACAACCATTAAACTCCATTGCACGAGTAAGTCGCATATGCTCTTATTGTGCTCGTGCGATTACATGCGAGTGTTGCACGAGGGATTGCAAGTGGAACGGTCGCATACATGCGAATGAAACGGTAGTGCAATGTTTTAAGTCGTTGCAATCGATCTTGAAACAGTCTTATGGCCCATAATATTATCGCACCCAGTCCATGCAGTCGCAAGACAGGTCTCTGTACATGTAGGTCGCTTGCACAAGTACAAGTGTTGTACGACCTCCAGTCAAGTAAATGCGACTACTTAGTTGTGCCACCTCTCGCACCAAGTCGTACAAAGTTGAACAACACTCGCACGATGATCGCCCGACCGATGGTACGACCCCGGGTACGGCCTGATGCGAGTGAATCGATCGTATTTGATCGCGTTCGGATTTTGAACATGTTCAAAGTTCAGATGTGACCAGTCACGACCACCTCGAGTTCGTGCGACCGTTTACAACGAATGCGAGTGCTCGCAAGACACCAAGAGATCGATCTTGCAACAACAAGGAAAAGCTGTTGCAGGCGGTCGTAAACTGGTCGGACGTCAATTGTGAAAGGGGCTGAACGGTCGCATACATGCGAATGCATCGGTAGTGGAATGTTGTAAGCCGTAATTTCGATCGGTCTTGCAACAGTCTTATATTATTGCACCCAGTCGCAAGACTGTTCTCTGTAGGTCTCCAGCACATGTGCAAGTGTTGTACGACCTCCAGTCGACTAAATGCGACTATACTTAGTCATGCCACCTCTCGCACCAAGTCGTACAACGTTGAACAACACTCACACGATGATCGCCCGACCGATGGTACGACCTGTTGCGAGTGAATCAATCGTATTTGATCGCGTTTGGATTTTGAACATGTTCAAAGTTCAGATGCGACCAGTCACGATCACCTCCGACCACCTCGAGTTTGTGCGATCGTCTACAACGACTGCGAGTGCTCGCAAGACACCAAGGGATCGATCGCGCAACAACAAGGAAAAACTGTTGCAGGTGGTCGTAAACAGGTCGTACGTCAATTGTGAAAGGGGCTTTAGTCACCCGCAACGTTCGGCACGCGCATAATGGGACACTAACTTGGAACGATTTTTGTGATAAATACGGCGAACATGTGGTTGAAAAATTGGTTATATCTCCATAAAATGCACGTATATGCAGCTAAATTTGGTATCAGTGTAAAGCATAAACTATAACAGAGACCGTCATGGTATTTACAGCGCAGCAATCGGCAGCAATTTGTAAAAGAAATGCTCATGAAAAAAAAAGTTGCTAAAACCCCCCATTGTGAAATGGTTTCGTCCAAAATTGCCTCTGAAGGGATTATCATTTTATCTTGAAAATCTTTGATCACTTAAAACAATCATTCATCAAAGAGCACCGTGAATTAGAAATAAATTCAGCAATCCGTTTTGTTAAAACAGTGAAATATCTAAAACGTGTCATTTACACATGCGGTAGCCGTAAAGAGTCATTTCCCGGTAATATTGAATAAAAATGGGCAACTAAAAATCAATTTAATGGAAAAATATTGTATGGAGGCATTCTACAGGTTCTTATCTTTGCTTAGAACATGAAAAAAACAAAATTTGTTCCATGACCAAAAATTAGTTTTGGCGCACTTTTCCTCTCTCCTGGCCCACTGTGCGGCGGCGGCGAAGTCAACATGAAATCTTAACCGAGGTTAAGTTTTTGAAATGTCATAACTGTTAGGGTATAGATGTCTATTTCATGAAACTTAGGCATGCTAGGATTAATCAAAGTCTATTGACACAGGTTATAGTTACAAAAGGTCGTCAAGGTTACCTGGAAATCCAACGTAGCGTCCACAACGACAGTCGTTAACTCCAAAAATAAAGTAAATCCTCAAAATCAAAATCATCAAAAAGCTTTCAAGGAAAATAATGAATCAGGACATGTTTACAAGATAGTCATTGAGTGTGTCAGAGAATCCAAGATGACCTTCCAAAATGGCGTCTATAATGGACGTTGTAACTTTGAAATGGTCCAAAGTCATATAATATCCACCTGGTAGAAATAACTTTGGGGTCTACCATCATGGTTCCGAATGGAAAAATTACATTGGAAAATTGTCAAGGTTTATCAGTGGGGCAATTTTGCCAAAAAATTATGATGGCTTAAAAAATAGTTGTTATTTCTTAAAAATCTGGCTGCAAAGTTCATATACTCTCTACCTAGAAACATTTCGTTTTTGTTTAAAGAAAAACAATTATTGAATATCTATGATATTCACAAATTTTCTACATGTATATTTATGTATAAATATGTTCATAACTCCTTGCCAAACTTTTTAGGTAATTGTTTTATTAAGAAAAAATATGTATATGATATGCGACAGAACGATAATTTGTATGTACCAAATTACAAATATAATTTTTCTCGATCAACCGTTAAATATTCAGGACCGAGTATATGGAATAGCCTTCCTAGTAGCCTGAAATCTTGTCAAAGTCTTTCGACTTTTAAACGAACATTTATAAATTTTCTTCTGAACTCATATTAATTTGCCTTATCCGTCCCCCCCTTGGTTTTCGTTTTGGTAAATCTTTTGTGTTATAGGGATTGACCTTTGAAAGGTCTTGAGGCCTATTGTTAATCCCACCACTTTCTGTTAATATTTACTATATTTATAATGTACCCTTTTGTATTCACGTTTGAATGTATTTTTTAATGTGTTTTTTATGCTATTGTACCTTTTTTTTTACCAGATTGTGGAAATAAATAAATCTAAATCTAAAATCTAAATTTCTGTGTCTTTCTCATGATTTCAAGGGTCAAATAATATAGATGAAGACGAATTACAGGGATACACTGTTGTCCATTTAGTCAAAAAATTGAAGAACGCTCAAAAAATTACATTCGAATTGGCCACCATTGTTGCAAAAATGACAATACTTCATATTCCATCTAGTGCCACTATTTTGGTGTCTCTGTTTCTAAGACTCATGAAAATATGTTTTACAAGAATTAGTGACATAATTATATAGTGGTGCAACAATAAGTAAACATCCGAAAAACAAACTTTAAAAAATAAGGTACACTTTCACCTAAAAATTTCCATAATTCACTGATAATTATTTCAAGACACGTCATTTTTGTGCTTAGGACTATCATATGGTTACATAATTAGGGAACAGCAGTAATTTTAACGCAATTTTAGAAGTCGCTTTGGACTTTTTACGACGAAAAGGAAACTAACCATCCTTTTTATTTGTCCCAATTTATTATTTTAGCCTTCAAACCACAATAGTGTAGATTTTGTTCACCTAAATATGACTATGTTTAGGTGTTGGAAGTCTTTTTAGACTCATTTTGAAAGCCATCTTTAAATAATAGGCAAAATGCATAGCTTCATACCATTGTAACTAATTCAAAAGTATTATTTAACCCTTGAAACCGCAGTGTAGACACCAACATCATATCTCCCACATGGATTCTAAATAGATTATGTCAATTTTTAAGTATCAGCAGCCATTTTAGACTCCTTAATTGGAAGCCATCTTGGAATTTAGACATACAGGACCATTGATTGCCTTTGTAACTTATCCAAATGTATTACTTGACCATTTACACCAAGGGTTAGACAACATAATCATATACCCCAGGCGGATATTAAACAAACTATGTCAATTTTTAGGTAATAATAGCCATTTTAGACTGCAATTTTGGAAGCCTTTTAGGATTCTTGGACATGCTGGACCTCTGACTGTCCTTGTAACTTGTCCTAATTTATTACTTGACCCTTTAAACCATGGGTTAAACACCCAAATCATATATAGTCCGGGGGCTGGTGGAGTTTATTCAGCTGATCGGGTACAAAAGGTTTGATGGTCCCAACATGTTGGCATGATATCAGTGGTCAAGGAAATATGTTGCTGCCGGGTCATATCCTGTACGGAAGGCCCAGAGGACCCCATTTTTGTCGGCCATCTTGGATTTTTCATGAAAATCAATTATTTTCATTTTTTCGCACAAACAAATGAAAAAAATTAAATAAATACGCATTTCACAATGATTTAGATAGTATAAATCGATTGCAATCGTTTTCTGGACAGGCCGGTTAATATTTTTTGATAAATGTAAGAATTTATGCCAAAATTAGCTTTTTAGCAGAAACACCCTTTAACCTCATTGGGGGCTCCATATTTGCAGATTTTTCCATAAATTTGCAAAATACGGAAAAAGGGGATGGTGTCTTCGGCAACCCACTGACGGGGGTGGCTTCAATTTTCCAGCAATTCTTTATATGTAGTAGATATAAGAATTTCTACTCTTTTGTCTCCAAGTGGTTTAAAACAATAAAAGTGGCTTCACTACATAGAAGAATCACTGTTTTTACCAATGTGGTTCCAAAATTTTGAATTTTCCGAGAAATGGGCAAAATACGAAAAAGGGGCTGGGTGACTTGGGGCAGCCCCCTGAGAGGGTAGGCTTTGCTGTGCCCTCACTTCTTTAAATGCTGCTGATAGAGAATAGCCTACTCTTCCGTCTCTAAGTGACTTCAAGAAGATAAATGTTGTTTTTTACCTATCCGAAACATCATTTTGCCACATTGAGGGCTCCAAAAGGCAAGATATTTTAATAGTCAAGCTTCGGATAAGGGTGGGGTACCTTCGACAGGCTCTTGCGGGACTATGTTTTAAGGTGCCCGAATGTAATTGCTTGCGACACGCAAAGCAATGCCTCCTCTTACTTTTCAAAGAGGTTTCATTAACATAAAAGTTATTTAATATGTAAAAAACGCCTTTCGCCCCCATACCCATATATGTAATATACACTTTTCTAACGCGACGCTAATTACATGCATTTATGCGTGCTAGTCACACCAACAAAGGCGAGGCAAGACCGATCGAGTCTATTGTACTCTTTTGAAAGGCAAGCCAGCGAGCACATTGTAGTCGGTATCTGTAGTGTGACTATGACGGAGGTTGCTTTTTGGTGTCATTTTATCGCAATATCGGGGAATACATTTGGGGGTATTTTCCCTATATCTAAGCAAGTTAAGACATTAATACGGTCATGAAGCATATCAATGTTCTCGTTAATATATCCTCTTTCGTGTAGAGTGCTGATATTTTGCATTAATTGTTGATATTAATGACAAAACAGAAAGATATCAATGCACATGCAAATTTTTGCCTAAAAACATGGAAATTTTGGCATAAATTCTTACACTTATCAAAAAATATTAACCGGACTGTCCAGAAAACGATTGCAATCGATTTATACTATCTAAATCATTGTGAATTGCGTATTTACTTTTATTTTTTAATTTGTTTGTGCGAAAAAATGAAAATAATTGATTTTCATGAAAAATCCAAGATGGCCGACAAAAATGGGGTCCTCTGGGCCTTCCGTACAGGATATGACCCGGCAGCAACATATTTCCTTGACCACTGATATCATGCCAACATGTTGGGACCATCAAACCTTTTGTACCCGATCAGCTGAATAAACCCCCCCCCCCAGCCCCCGGACTAATACCCCAGGCTAATATCAAACAAACTATGTCAGTTTATCCGGTAATAACGACCTATATAGACTCCATTGTTGGAAGCCATTATGGATTTTTGGACACACTGGAACCACTAGCTGTCCTTGTAACTTCTCCCAATCTAATACTTGACCCTTTAAACCATGCGTTATACAAAAAAATCATATTCTGCAGGCGGTTATTAAACAAACTGTGTCTGTTTGTAATTAACGATACCCTTTAAACCATGCGTTATTCTAAAAAAATCATATTCTGCAGGCGGTTATTAAACAAACTGTGTCTGTTTGTAATTAACGAGACCCTTTAAACCATGCGTTATACTAAAAAATCATATTCTGCAGGCGGTTATCAAACAAACTGTGTCTGTTTGTAATTAACGAGACCCTTTAAACCATGCGTTATACTAAAAAATCATATTCTGCAGGCGGTTATCAAACAAACTGTGTCTGTTTGTAATTAACGACAGACATTTTATACTCCATTTTTGCAAACCATCTTAGATTTTTGGACATGGAGGACCATAGACTGTCTTTGTTACTTGTCCCAACGTATTCCTTGACCCATTAAACCATGGGTTAGACACCAACATCATATCCCCAAGGCAAATATTAAACAAACTATGTCGGGTTTTGGGGTTTTTAGATAACAACAACTGTTTTAGACTCCAATTTTGAAAGCCATCTCGGATTTTTGGACATAGTGGACCGTTGACTGTCCTTGTAACTTGTCCCGGTTTACTTCTTGACCCCCCCTTGAAATCACCAATGAATAAAACCAAAATAAAAGACACTAAAATACGTAATAGATCAATTAAGAATTTTTAGGCCATATGGCAGCCATTTTTACGCAATCTTGGATTTTCAGGTACCCTGGAGTGCTTATGTTCACTCTTTCCTTATACGCCATCCACCATTGAATAAATGTATGCACCGAAAATGTGTCTAGGGTAGATAAAGTGCCGGTTATTTTAATTTTCAGTTAATGGCGGCCATCTTAGACGCCATCTTGAAAATAACTACTTTCCCGGACGCGGATTTTGGTGGATTTTTAGTATGTTATTTCTGAGATCAAATAGTATAAAAAACCGTTGAAAAACATTTTTGTTACAAGTTTTGGGGGTCAGAATAGAGTAAAAATGGGTGTAGAATGCCGGCCATATTGTGTTTGCCAATTTGAGGATTTTAACATCAAAATCAAGGTTGGCAAACAACAAATTTGAACTCAGCGCCCTCAAATTATGTTAAAACACTTCTCAATTCAGCATTAACATGATTTGCCTAAGGCAGTCTACTTTTCTCAAATCTGGACCTGACTACAACAGCTTTGGCAACTCTTGTATTTAAATATGTGAAAAATGTTTCATCATGACTTTATTCAAGTTCAAAGACACTGATATAATATATATACATAAAGAGACCAGGTCCACCGTTTCAATTTCAAACAAATGGCAGGTCAATGCATGGATTACAAAACAAGTAACACGTATATACCAATATAGAAAAATTATTTAGAGTAACATAAATGCAGGAAAATAATCGTTTAAAGCTGTCGTTAATATCACGTTGAAAGGAAAAAAAAAATCATCAAATTTCCTAAATTAGAGTTGGATATGTAAATGGAGTTAATTAATTATTGCGTATAATCTGAAATGTACAAATAATATTATGAGAGGTGTTACATATCCTATTTTCCACTACGGTGTCGTCCTAGTTATTATTATTATATACGGACGTGATCATTATATGTTTTTGTGTATTCAGATCAACTTAATTAGCTATTGACATCCCAAAGTTATAAAATAAAAATAAGTAAAGTACATTTGCCTTACGCAAAAAAACATAACTAAGCAAATTATCTTGGGCCCTTGGGGATGGTTACGGGTCCAAGTGTCGTACCTCCCCCCAGGTTCGCTCTTTTTTTGCGTAAAATATCGAAAAAGAGGAGTATGGCGAGTTTATAAAGGGTATGGACAAATTCGGTTGGTCAGATTTTTGAATTTGTTGTTCTGAGGAGTTTTTTAAGGCGATGTTTATTATTCCGGTTTACTAGGCCCCTTGCCCCGACTTCTACAGCGTAGAATGACACCGTGTACTCCTTTTCCTTGATCATACTTTGCGACTTTCCTTTGGTGTGCATCATCAATGTTTGTTTCAAATGGGATTATTAATTCGTTGATAATTAACTCTTTATGTTCTTCCTGTAAAATTACTAAATATGGGCGCAAAGTGGTTGTGAGAATGTGGGGAGGTATGGTGCCCCCGGCGATTGAATGCCCTTCTAAGTCCGTATAAATATTCCAGTCAGTCAAATTTTCAAGAAATGTTTTGTGCATGAACCTCAACATGTTATTATGACGCCACTCATATCTCTCAAGGAAGACTGGGCAGTTTGAGAGTACATGATGAAGGGTGCCTGCGGTACCAGGGCAGAATATGAGTGAAGAGAACAATGGTAGGCGAAGCTTAAATATACTTATTACAGAAAAAAGCAATTCGAATCTGTACTGATTCCCAATATTTATCACACACGAATCCCAGCCATGGCGTAATTTCCTTCGGCAAGAAACTGATCCACAATGTGCTGCACTCAACCCAGGTGAGGTAAATGGGTACCGGTAGGAAGTAATTCCTTAAAAAGCTGTGTGCGCTATGAACGCCTAGCTTAGCCGGGTAATATAGGAGCGCCTTGAGCACCTAACAAGGTGGATATGTGCGCAATATAAATACCCTATATTATTATTATTATTATTATTCCATAAACTAAAGACTCTAACAGTATTTGACATAAATACTCTTCAAAGTTTACTACTTATGTTTAAGTACGTACATAACATGCTCCCACCTTCATTCCACAATTTTTATACTCTGAATACATCTATTCATTCTTACCCTACCCGTAACTCTTCAAATTTCCATTTAATCAACCCTAAATTGCTTATTGCGCAAAGATCCATAAGACACCATGGTCCAGATTTGTGGAACTCTCTACCAGAGCCTGTAAAACAATCTTCGTCTCTTCACTCATTTAAGGCAAACGTTAAATCTATGTTATTATCAGAATATTTGAAGTAAAATTTCTGTGTCATATCCTTTTTATCGTGAATTTATTCCTCCTTCGATTTAGTCATTACCAATATCTTCATCATGACCACCATCATCTTCATGGCCTTCATCATCATCATCATCATCATATCACCGTCACCCTTAGCTTTATCATCTTCATACTATAATATTGCATGAATACATGTTTCGTATTTGAAAATGTATGCCCATTCTGCTTTATAAATGTATTAATTAATTCAATTAGTATAAGTTTGGGATTGTCATTTTTTTCAAGCAATCTGCTTATGATGACAATCCTTCTCCTGCAAATTGTGAATATCATATAGTTAATCATTTTTGTCTGAAATTATCTTTTTAATACTCTTTATTTATGATTCATGCCAAAAATGCTAGCATATTATGTTTATTATGTTATGAAAAATGTATTATACGAATGTTATGGATGCAGAAGAAAACAATAAATCAAATCGAATCAAAATTAAATCAAGGTTCCTCAGAGCTACCTGCCCTTTCGGAAGAATTGGTAGGGCAGGTAGCTCTGGGGAACCTTGATTTAAGCTACGCCGACCATTGTTCTCTTCACTCATTTCTTTCACATATTTAAATACAAGAGTTGCCAAAGCTGTTGTACATGTATAATTTCTCACGTTTGTATAATTTATCCCATACATGTACTGTATCTAAGCAATAGCTTTGATCCAGCTGGGGCATGGCGGCTTGTCATTGTTAAAAAACCCACCTACACCTGACAAAGGAAATTAAAATTGGTTTAGTAAAATCTGTTTGTCTGACGGTCAATCGGATCGGGGTCGCCCTAGCCACCAACCCGTCTCTGTGGACTAGTGGTTAAGGCACCAGCGTTCGAAGCTGGGGCCCGGGTTCGATTCCCGGCAGAGACATTTTTTTCGGCATTACCAATTTTTCCAAAAGGGCAGGTAGCTCTGGGGAACCTTGATTTAAGCTACGCCTACCATTGTTCTCTTCACTCATTTCTTTCTTTCATATATATATAAACATATATATATATATATATATATATATATATATATATATATATATATATATATATATATATATATATTTATATATATATATATATATACTTCAGCACCCCAGCCAAAAATCGTTCCCAGAGCCCTGAACATACAATAACTAAAGTACAGATCATTGAGATCTTTGGAATAGGGTAACATGTTTTTATTTATTGAAACCCCAAAAGTAAGACATAACAACTTCAAGTTAATACAAAAGCAGCAACAATAACCTCAAGTCATCTTGCAAAACCGTGTTCTGACTTGAAGTTGATTATATCAAGGATTCGCATTACACTGCTTGGAACCTTCTGTTTTAATTTTCAAAATTAAATAAAGTACCAATCAGTATCGTACGCAGGGGGATGATTACAGGGGTTCAAATCCCCTAAATTTTTTTCGATACCCAACCCCCCACCTAATAATTAACCCCCCTAAAATGTTTGAGTACTTTTTTTATTTAATTTATTTATATTTTTGCTTGTCAATTTTTTTTGGGGGGAGGAAACGACCTAAAATTTATGGTGAAGACCTTTTTTTTGGTTGTCAACATTTCATTCATTCTTGAACCCCCCCCCTTAAAAAATTATGCGTACGCTGCTAGTACCAATTGTCCCCCTCTAATGAAGAAAAAGGGAAAATGAGAAACCAATGAGATAAGGAAATATGTTATCTAATTACGGAAATCAATAAGTGAGCCATGTCAACTAAGAGTAAAGAAAATAACAAAAGTGACCTCAAGTCATTCTACGAGAACATGTATCGACTTGCAGTGGATTTTTATGAAATAATATAATCACACGCCTCATGGAAACCCCAAACGTTAGCCATAACAGCCATGGCCATAACAACTTTAAGTAAATACAATATTAGCAACAATGACTTCAAGTGATCTTCCGAAACCATGTCATTACTTGTAGTCAATTATATGACCGATTACCCTTCCCCTAACATGCCTAAACACAAAATAAAAGAAAATATAAAACAAATGAAATAGGGCAATATGTTATCTAATCATGTAAATCTATGTCTGCCATGTCAACTTCAAGTAAAGGAAATACAAACAACAATAACCTCAAGTCACAATACAAGACCACGCCATGACTTGCAGTGGATTATATGACGGATTTTGATCACACCTCTCACGGTTTCCTTTCCATGTTGGCTGAATCTGCATAGTAACAGTAAGTGTGTGTGTGTGTGGGGGGGGGGGGGGGGTATGTAGTCTTATTCTGACACAGGCACATACAGGCCTACTCAATCAATTCCTTTTTTAAAGTACAATTTGATTTTTAATATCTACAATGCATTCTTCACCATGTATTTTTTTTAACTTGACAAATAAACCAAGATTTTTCACCGAAAAAGAACAAAAAAAGAAAAGAAAAAAGAAGAGAAATTTAGAGAGATAGGGACGGCACTCCCAAGCTCCACCAGTAGTAGGCCTGTTTTGTGCACTTAATCGGATGTCTAAATTGACGAATCTTAGGGAAAGGGCCTGGAACCATTATCACATTCATGACAATTTGAACAAGAAATGCAAAAACAACACAAAACAATTTTTATATCATTATTGAAAATTATATATTTGGTCTTTGAAAATGACTACACTATCAATAGCTCTGCTACAGCCTGCAGATACAACTCGTACAGTAGGCGCGAAGTGGTTGTTCTAATACGCGACTACCCTCCCCTACCATAATCGCTTTGGACGATAAGGTATATAGTACTCTTTGAGATCGAAAAAAAAAGTTTACGAACATGACTTCAGGTCAGGAGATTTGAAGTGTCCTGACTTGAGGTCAACTCACAGGTGTGCATTTCCATTGCTGCATATGTATATATATATATATATATATAAATATATATTTATATAAAGTTCAATACCCGCACTTTTACCTCAATGATAGCAAAAAAAAACAAAGAGAACCAAAATATCACTGTTCTGTTTATTTAAAACATTGCTGAAACTCAATATTTTTTAAATGAACTATCTTTACCTGTTTACAGGCTATAGGTGTCGGACTTGCTTTTTTTTTGACGATCAGCCATGCATAAAGACTTTGCTAACAGTGCGGTAGCTACGATATATATATATATATATATATATATATATATATATATATATATATATATATATACTTGTAAATAATTCAGCATCAACGCAAGACGTAGCTTCCATGTATCTCTTTATTACAAGCTTTCGGCCAATGGGGCCTTCATCAGGCCTATAATGCATTGAAACAAACAGAACAAACCATACAAATAAGGTCGAAATAACAAAGTAAATGTGTAACAAAGGGTACAGAACAGAAGGGTTACACTAAGATAACAAAAAAAACAGAAATTAACAACAGAGGGGGTTGAGTACAGAACAGAAGGATTATAGTAAGATAACAAAAAATAACAACAGAGGGGGTAATGACTTGAACGAGATGGTGGAATACAATAGAAACGATTGGGAAACTTAAGTGTGTGAAAGGACAAGGTATTTACCGGCATTGAAATTAACTTGGGATTCTGTTCATCAGGAGGAGTAGTGAGTCTTGTGTAGGTAATACTGTGAAAAAATGAGGATAATGTTTCAAGTAAAATGATAACTCGTTTCAATATTGTATCTTGTATTTGGGTACATAACTGTATTGATCCGTTTACATAGTATTCAAGTAACTGGTGATACAAGTTGTAGTTTGAGACATAAAAGGGTACATTGTCATGCGCGGGGAAATATATACGTGTAATTTATATTGATGTTTGAGCGGTAAGCAACATAATAAACAAAATAACAGATTAAACATACAGCCATCAGGAGCAAAATAAACATACAGCCATGAGGAGCAAAGAAATTGTAATAATCAATCAAATAATCAGATATAATCAAGTGATCAAGATACTAAAAAGCATACCAAACTGTATAGGGGTAAAGAGATGTGGCTATTAAACTATATGAAGTGGCCTGTTGGGGCGGGTGAGACTGTAAATTAAACAATGAAATAGGTCGAAAAGGTATGTAACGGGTTTAATAATTACCAAACATTATTATGCATACATATATGAATATGTATATATTACACAAGATCAGATAAATTCAAATACAAAAGTAGTTACCTATAATTCCAGTGTCAGTGAGAGTGTGTCGACTGGGTGTGCAGGTATGAGGTAAAGTGAGGTGAAGTGAATGCGTGTGTGTATGTGCGTGTGTGTGCGTGTGTGGGGCATGCAATGGGTCATTGGTTCTAATTATCAACATTGATTCCGTTTGGGGTGAGGGTGCGTAGAGTGGTGATCCAGTATGATTCTCGGTGTAAGATGATTGAGCGGTATTTATTGTTAATCTGTTCTATGGCCATGATTGAAACATCGTTTATAGAATGATCAGGGAGGTTAAAGTGGAGGACATAGGGGATGATTTTATTGTTGTGATTGGTGGTGCGGTTGTAGTTGCGGATTTCTGATCTGGTGTTACTGAATCTGGTGTAGAGTGTGTTTTCTGTTTTACCAACGTATTGTTTATGACATTTTTTGCATGTGATGAGGTATATGATCCATTCAGATTTGCAATTGAGTTGTGAATTGATAGGGTATGTTTGGCCGGTGATCGTGCTGGTATATGTTTGATTTTCTGTTGTGTAATTGTGTAACATGCATCTTTTTGATTGGCAGTTGCGGAAGCCGTTGATGCTGTTATTGTTGTCGTTGTCTTTGTGTCTGTTGTGTTTTGGTGTGGGGTCAGCCGCTTTTGTAAGGAGGTCACGTAAAGTGCGGGCTCTCCTGAAGGCTACCATGGGGGGGGGGGGGGGTCCTGGAAGGTGGTATGAAGTAGCTGGTTTTCTGATAATGTTGGGTTGTGTTTGTGGATGATTCGAGGGATTTTAGCTGTGATGGGGTCATAGGTAACTACTAGGGGGGTTCGGGAAGAAGGGGGGCGTTTGGTGTTATTAAGTAATTGGTCACGTGGGATTTGACGTGCGTGGTCGATTTGTTCCTTCGTGTGTTTGGGGTCGTAGTTACGTTGTGTGAAGTGTTGTTGGAGTGCATTAAGGTGGAAATCGCGGCGCATGGGTTGGGAGCAGTTGCGTGTGATGCGGAGTGCTTGACTGTAAGGGATGCTGTTGAAGATGTGAGGGGGGTGACAGGAAGATGGGAGGAGATAAGCATGGGAGTCGGTGGGTTTGGTGTGTAGGTCAGTTTCTATTAAGTTATTGTCCATTCTTACAGTTGTGTCAAGGAAAGGGACTTCAGAGCGGGATGCTTCAAATGTGAATTTAATTGTGGGGTGGAGGGAGTTGGTATCATTTTGGAATTTGGTGAGAAGTCGGGGGGATGCGGTCCAAATGAAAAAAATATCGTCGATATATCTCTTCCAAGAGCCGTTCAAGATGGATTTTTGTCCGTGGAGTAGTTTTTCTTCAATTGTACCCATGAATATGTTAGCATATGAGGGGGCTACGGGCGTACCCATGGCGGTGCCTTGAATTTGTAAGTAGTGGGTTCCATTGAATTTGAAATTATTGAGGGTCAATGTGAGGTGTAGGAGACGGATAAGGTGGTCAGTGGGTGGGTATGGGTTTTTTCGAGAGTCCAGCGCTTTTTGACAAGCTTTGATACCTTTGATACCTTCTTTGTGAGGTATGTTGGTGTATATATATATATATATATATATATTGTAAAGAAATGGATGAAGAGAACAATGGTAGGCGTAGCTTAAATCAAGGTTCCCCAGAGCTATCTACCCTTTGGAAAAATTGGCAATGCCGAAAAAATGTCTCTGCCGGGAATCGAACCCGGGCCCCCAGCTTTGAACGCCGGTGCCTTAACCACTAGACCACAGAGACGGGTTAGTGGCTAGGGCGACCCCGATCCGATTGACCGTCAGATAGACAAATTTTCGACACTATACCAATTATAATTTCCTTTGTCGGGTGAAGGTGGGTTTCGAACAATGACAAGCCGCCATGCTTCAGCTGGATCAAAGCTATTGCTTTGATACAGTACACGTAGGGGGAACGTATACAAATGTGTAAAGTTATACATGTACAACAGCTTTGGCAACTCTTTTTATTTAAATATTGTAAAGAAATGGATGAAGAGAACAATGGTAGGCGTAGCTTAAATCAAGGTTCCCCAGAGCTATCTACCCTTTGGAAAAATTGGCAATGCCGAAAAAATGTCTCTGCCGGGAATCGAACCCGGGCCCCCAGCTTTGAACGCCGGTGCCTTAACCACTAGACCACAGAGACGGGTTAGTGGCTAGGGCGACCCCGATCCGATTGACCGTCAGATAGACAAATTTTCGACACTATACCAATTATAATTTCCTTTGTCGGGTGAAGGTGGGTTTCGAACAATGACAAGCCGCCATGCTTCAGCTGGATCAAAGCTATTGCTTTGATACAGTACACGTAGGGGGAACGTATACAAATGTGTAAAGTTATACATGTACAACAGCTTTGGCAACTCTTTTTATTTAAATATTGTAAAGAAATGGATGAAGAGAACAATGGTAGGCGTAGCTTAAATCAAGGTTCCCCAGAGCTATCTACCCTTTGGAAAAATTGGCAATGCCGAAAAAATGTCTCTGCCGGGAATCGAACCCGGGCCCCCAGCTTTGAACGCCGGTGCCTTAACCACTAGACCACAGAGACGGGTTAGTGGCTAGGGCGACCCCGATCCGATTGACCGTCAGATAGACAAATTTTCGACACTATACCAATTATAATTTCCTTTGTCGGGTGAAGGTGGGTTTCGAACAATGACAAGCCGCCATGCTTCAGCTGGATCAAAGCTATTGCTTTGATACAGTACACGTAGGGGGAACGTATACAAATGTGTAAAGTTATACATGTACAACAGCTTTGGCAACTCTTTTTATTTAAATATTGTAAAGAAATGGATGAAGAGAACAATGGTAGGCGTAGCTTAAATCAAGGTTCCCCAGAGCTATCTACCCTTTGGAAAAATTGGCAATGCCGAAAAAATGTCTCTGCCGGGAATCGAACCCGGGCCCCCAGCTTTGAACGCCGGTGCCTTAACCACTAGACCACAGAGACGGGTTAGTGGCTAGGGCGACCCCGATCCGATTGACCGTCAGATAGATAAATTTTCGACACTATACCAATTATAATTTCCTTTGTCGGGTGAAGGTGGGTTTCGAACAATGACAAGCCGCCATGCTTCAGCTGGATCAAAGCTATTGCTTTGATACAGTACACGTAGGGGGAACGTATACAAATGTGTAAAGTTATACATGTACAACAGCTTTGGCAACTCTTTTTATTTAAATATTGTAAAGAAATGGATGAAGAGAACAATGGTAGGCGTAGCTTAAATCAAGGTTCCCCAGAGCTATCTACCCTTTGGAAAAATTGGCAATGCCGAAAAAATGTCTCTGCCGGGAATCGAACCCGGGCCCCCAGCTTTGAACGCCGGTGCCTTAACCACTAGACCACAGAGACGGGTTAGTGGCTAGGGCGACCCCGATCCGATTGACCGTCAGATAGACAAATTTTCGACACTATACCAATTATAATTTCCTTTGTCGGGTGAAGGTGGGTTTCGAACAATGACAAGCCGCCATGCTTCAGCTGGATCAAAGCTATTGCTTTGATACAGTACACGTAGGGGGAACGTATACAAATGTGTAAAGTTATACATGTACAACAGCTTTGGCAACTCTTTTTATTTAAATATTGTAAAGAAATGGATGAAGAGAACAATGGTAGGCGTAGCTTAAATCAAGGTTCCCCAGAGCTATCTACCCTTTGGAAAAATTGGCAATGCCGAAAAAATGTCTCTGCCGGGAATCGAACCCGGGCCCCCAGCTTTGAACGCCGGTGCCTTAACCACTAGACCACAGAGACGGGTTAGTGGCTAGGGCGACCCCGATCCGATTGACCGTCAGATAGACAAATTTTCGACACTATACCAATTATGATTTCCTTTGTCGGGTGAAGGTGGGTTTCGAACAATGACAAGCCGCCATGCTTCAGCTGGATCAAAGCTATTGCTTTGATACAGTACACGTAGGGGGAACGTATGCAAATGTGTAAAGTTATACATGTACAACAGCTTTGGCAACTCTTTTTATTTAAATATTGTAAAGAAATGGATGAAGAGAACAATGGTATACCAATTATAATTGGTATAGTGTCGAAAATTTGTCTATCTGACGGTCAATCGGATCGGGGTCGCCCTAGCCACTAACCCGTCTCTGTGGTCTAGTGGTTAAGGCACCGGCGTTCAAAGCCGGGGGCCCGGGTTCGATTCCCGGCAGAGACATTTTTTCGGCATTGCCAATTTTTCCAAAGGGTAGATAGCTCTGGGGAACCTTGATTTAAGCTACGCCTACCATTGTTCTCTTCATCCATTTCTTTACAATATTTAAATAAAAAGAGTTGCCAAAGCTGTTGTACATGTATAACTTTACACATTTGTATACGTTCCCCCTACGTGTACTGTATCAAAGCAATAGCTTTGATCCAGCTGAAGCATGGCGGCTTGTCATTGTTCGAAACCCACCTTCACCCGACAAAGGAAATTATAATTGGTATAGTGTCGAAAATTTGTCTATCTGACGGTCAATCGGATCGGGGTCGCCCTAGCCACTAACCCGTCTCTGTGGTCTAGTGGTTAAGGCACCGGCGTTCAAAGCTGGGGGCCCGGGTTCGATTCCCGGCAGAGACATTTTTTCGGCATTGCCAATTTTTCCAAAGGGTAGATAGCTCTGGGGAACCTTGATTTAAGCTACGCCTACCATTGTTCTCTTCATCCATTTCTTTACAATATTTAAATAAAAAGAGTTGCCAAAGCTGTTGTACATGTATAACTTTACACATTTGTATACGTTCCCCCTACGTGTACTGTATCAAAGCAATAGCTTTGATCCAGCTGAAGCATGGCGGCTTGTCATTGTTCGAAACCCACCTTCACCCGACAAAGGAAATTATAATTGGTATAGTGTCGAAAATTTGTCTATCTGACGGTCAATCGGATCGGGGTCGCCCTAGCCACTAACCCGTCTCTGTGGTCTAGTGGTTAAGGCACCGGCGTTCAAAGCTGGGGGCCCGGGTTCGATTCCCGGCAGAGACATTTTTTCGGCATTGCCAATTTTTCCAAAGGGTAGATAGCTCTGGGGAACCTTGATTTAAGCTACGCCTACCATTGTTCTCTTCATCCATTTCTTTACAATATTTAAATAAAAAGAGTTGCCAAAGCTGTTGTACACGTATAACTTTACACACACATATATATATATATATATATATATCTACATATATATATATATGTATATATGTAAATATACATACATATATATACATGTACATATGTGTGAGTATATTCATGTTTATATTGTAAGTATTATCAATTGAACTTTCAAACTAAAGTTTAAACATTTTTAGTCATATGATTTCCTTATTGAAAATCTGATACCCCCGACCAATGACTTTGGGTATCCTGTCTCCAGATTGTTTGAACTCACTCATACGTGAATAAGGAATCCTTTGAGTTAAATAAGATGACTTAGCATATTTTAAGCCTTACGATGATAAGTACTTTGTTTATTGTATTCATGAAAATTAAAGTTATTATAAATCGTCGACAATTCTCTGTTTTGCGCTGTCGATACCTTCATTTGTTAAATTCCTGAAAAATTATTCGGAAGTAATGTCTGAAATATTATTATATATATCCAATCATTGCGTTTTTATTCAAAAGCCGACTGTCACACTGGTAGATACAATCCGTTTACATCAAACGCAATTTTCATAACCTTAATGTTAATTTTTTTCCATTCAAAGCTTATGGCAATAATACTCACCAATAGCGCATGAGTTAAATCATTAAAGATGAGGATGAAGATGTAAAACGTAAACACAAGAACATCAATGAACATTTATTTTAATAATTTGCTTCAGATACAAACTTACGCTTACGGCTTCGTGACAATTTATACGACTGATTTCGCAAATTCGTCAACTTTGGTGAAAGGCAACAAACAGGATCACAGGAATCAGAAACCGGTTCTCTTGTAAACAGCGAGAAGCTTAAAATAGTTCCACGGCGGTAAATGTATTATGTTACACCTAACAATAACTGCATGAAGAAGTGGGAATGCATGGTTTTATGGTTCATTTTCTTTCTACCATGCCCACGTAACGAAAAAGGGCGTCTTCAGTGCGCCAATGAATTTGGCTTATCTCTGAATATGCATGCTTATTTCCAACTTCTTCCTGGTGTGTTAGTAGAACAACAATAAACCAAAAACCACACTGGTAATTTTATTTCGTTGATATTTATTGCAGACAAGAACATTAAGGCTTCATGGATATTCATTAAAGACAAATTAAATAAAGAATATAGGTATTTTGGTCACAAAGGTAGCTGAAAGTGTAATCAAGATTGAATATACCTTTTCCCATTTTGAATGTGATCCTGATATATCGCATGATACATGTGTTGATATAATCACGGGCTTGCATGAATTTGTTTTCCATTTCCCAAATCAATAGTAATGCAATTTCATAAAAACCCATTGTTTGCTAATAATCTGAAGAAGATGTATTGGAAGAAAAAAACAAGCTATAAGAGATATGCAAAGAATCCAAGTAAAAATAGTCTTAATTTATATTTGAATGCAACAAAAAATTAACAAAATAAATACTTTTCTTCTAAATTTCTAAGTTTGAGAGGGAATACCAAAACATGGGAAATAATTAAAAAATATCATGATTATAAATTCTTAAAGTCGCTCTGAAAATTTTCAAACTTTCAAAGAATACAATGAATTTATTCAGGATCCTTCGATGATTGCGGAATCTTTTAAAAATTACTTTGTAATATTAGTAAAAATCTTGCCAACAGTATCAATTGTAATGGTTATGAATACTTTTTTTATGTAAAGCTTAATTTTCAGTATGTTCTTAAAACCAATTACAGAAAAATAGATCATAGCTGTTTTGTATTCATGGAGAATAGCAAGGCACCTTGTTATGACTCCATACAAAATTACGTCGTCAAGAAATCTATTCATGTATTATCAAGGCCTTTGTGTTATATATTTAATATATGTGTTAGTAAAGGTGTTATACATGTGGCAAAGAGTTGTAAGATTTGTTAAGATGTACCAGTGTATAAGGGCCTTTTCAAACGAGAATCTTGAATCATCATTGTAGTCAGGTCCAGATTTGAGAAAAGTAGACTGCCTTAGGCAAATCATGTTAATGCTGAATTGAGAAGTGTTTTAAGCATAATTTGAGGGCGCTGAGTCCAAATTTGCTGCTTGCCAACCTTGATTTTGATGTTAGAATCCTCAAATTGGCAAAAACAATATGGCCGCCACTCTACACCTTTTTTACTCTATTCTGACCCCAAAAACTTGTAACAAAAATGTTTGTCAATAATTTTTGGTCCTATTTGATCTCAGGAATAACATACTAAAAATCCACCAAAATTCGGATCCGGGAAAGTGGTTATTTTCTAGAGGGCGTCTAAGATGGCCGCCATTAACTGAAAATTAAAATAATCGGCACTTCATCTACCCTAGACACATTTTTCGATGCATGCATGTATTCAATGGTGGAGGGCGTATAAGGAAAAAGTGAACATAAGCACTCCAGGGTACCTGAAAATCTAAGATTGCGTAAAAATTGCTGCCATGGCCTAAAAATTCCCAATTCATCTATTACCTATTTTAGTGTCTTTCATTTGGGTTTTATTCATTGGTGATTTTCAAGGGTAAAAAAGTAAACCGGGACAAGTTAAAAGGACAGTCAACGGTCCACTATGTCCAAAAATCCAAGATAGCTTTCAAAATTGGAGTCTAAAATAGCTGTTGTTATCTTAAAACCCGACATAGTTTGCTTAATATCTGCCTTGGGGATATGATGTTGGCATCTAACCCATGGTTTAATGGGTCAAGAAATACGTTGGGACAAGTGATAAAGACAGTCTATGGCCATGATGGTCCTCCATGTCCAAAAATCCAATATGGTTAAACCATTTTTGCAAACTTTGCAAAAAAATGTCTGTCGTTAATTACAAACCGGCATAGTTTGTTTAATAACCACCTGGAAAATATGATTTTTTAGTATAACGCATGGTTTAAAGGGTCAACTATTAGATTGTGACAAGTTACAAGTTACAGTTAGTGGTTCCAGTATGTCAAAAAATACATAATGGCTTCAAAAAAATGAGTCTATATTGACCGTTCTTACCGAAAAACTGACATAGTTTGTTTAATATCCGCCTGGGGTATATGATTATGTTGTCTAAACCTTGGTTTCAATGGTCAAGTAATACATTAAGATAAGTTACAAGGGCAATCAATGGTCCTGTAGGTCTAAAAATCCAAGATGTCTTCCAATTAAGGAGTCTAAAATGGCTGCTGATACTTAAAAATTGACATGATCTATTTAGTATCCATCTTGGAGATATGATTTTGGTGTCTACACTATGGTTTCAAGGGATAAATAATACTTTTTGATTAGTTACAATGGTATGAAGCAGTCCATTTAAGCTATTATTTAAAGATGGCTTTCAAAATGAGTCTAAAAAGATTTCCATCACCTAAACATAGTCATAAATAGGTGAACAAAATCTACACTATTGTAGTTTGAAGACTAAAATAAAAAAACAGGACAAATATAAAGGATGTTAAGTTTTTCTTTTCGTCGTAAAAAGTCCAAAGCGACTTCTAAAATTGCGTAAAAATGACCGCTGTCCCCTAATCTTGAAACCATAGGATAGTCCTAAGGACAAAATTACGTGTCTTGAAATACTTATCAGTGAATTATGGAACTTTTTATGTGAAAGTGTACCTTAGTTTTTAAAGTTTGTTTTTCGGATGTTTACTTATTGTTGCACCACCATCTAATTATGTCACGAATTCTTGTAAAACACATTTTCATGAGTCTTAAAAACAGAGACACCAAAATAGTGGCACTAGATGGGATATGAAGTATTGTCGTTCTTTTATCAATGGTGGCCAATTCGAATGTGATTTTTGGAGCGTTCTTCAATTTTTTTTTACAAAATGGACAATGGTGTATCCATGTAATTCGTCTTCACCTGTATCATTTGACCTTTTGAAATCATGAGAAAGACACAAAAATGTTTCTAGGTAGATAGTATATGCACTTTTGCAGCCAGATTTTAAAGAAATAACTATTTTTAAGCTATCATCATTTTTTTTGCAAAACTGCACCACTGATAAAACATGAAATTTTTCCAATGTAATTTTTCCCTATGGAACCTTGATGTTTTTATATGTTTTATTTTATTCTCGGTAGACCCCAAGGTTATTTCTACCAGGTGGATATTATATGAATTTGGACCATTTCAAAGATACAACGTCCAGACGTCCATTATAGACGCCATTTTGGAAGGTCATCTTGGATTCTCTGACACACTCACTGACTATCTTGTTAACATGTCCTGATTAATTATTTGCTTTGAAAGCTTTTTGATGATTTTGATTTTGAATTTGAGGATTTACTTTAGTTTTGGAGTTGATGGTACAATGACTGCCGTTGTGGACGCTTTGTTGGATTTCCAGGTAGCCTTGACGACATGTTGAATAACCATCACCTTTTGTAGCTATGACCTGTCTCAATAGACTTTGTTTAATCCTAACATGCCTAAGTTTCATGAAATAGACATCTATACCCTAAAGGTTATGACATTTCAAAAACTTAACATCGGTTAAGATATTATGTTGACTTCGCCGCCGCCATGGTCATCACCGCCGCACAGTGGGCCAGGAGAGAGCAAAAGTGCGCCAAAACTAATTTTTGGTCATGGAACAAATATTGTTTTTTTCATGTTCTAAGCAAAGATAAGAACCTGTAGAATGCCTCTATACAATATTTCTCCATTAAATTGATTTTTAGTTGCCCATTTTTATTCAATATTACCGGGAAATGACTCTTTACGGCTACCGCATGTGTAAACGACACGTTTTAGATATTTCACTGTTTTAACAAAACGGATTGCTGAATTTATTTCTAATTCACGGTGCTTTTTGATGAATGATTGTTTTAAGTGATCAAAGATTTTCAAGATAAAATGATAATCCCTTCAGAGGCAATTTTGGACGAAACCATTTCACAATGGGCGGTTTTAGCAACTTTTTTTTTTCATGAGCAATTCTTTTACAAATTGCTGCCGATTGCTGCGCTGTAAATACCATGACGGTCTCTGTTATAGTTTATGCTTTAAGGCCCGTTTACACCGCATCCGGCACGGCGACCGTGCACGGCATTCCGGCACGGCATACGGCACGCCGTGCTGTTTTCCAGTTTCCACTGCCCCACGGCACGGCAATAATACCGTGCTCGGATCCCGTCCAGCAGGCAAAAACCGTCCAATGTACCCATGAAAACCCAAAGCAAAGAAGCCTGCTTCAGGCGTGGCAAGAAGTAATTTTTGGGTTTTCGTGTATCTATGTCCTATGTATAAATTAATCTTGTCTTGAATTCCACCAAGAAGCATCAATCTGACGAACTGCTCATTGGACAGACACAATTATTCTTTGTTTTTCACTCATCTATACGGGAATGGATCGTTCTATTTAAATGTAATTGAATTTTGTCATGATTACTCTTTTTATTATACACTTTGCTTTCCATACTTCACTTCCCATTTCTATGCCATTGTCACCTGTTCATCTCATTCCTTAGTTTATACATCAGATTCTATTGCCATTCCAACTCCACATGTTTCTATTGTCTTCTCATTTATATTCAGAACATTCTTGTTCATTCATGACCTCGTGCTCAATGGTTCACCTTTCACCCTCAGTTCTTCCACTTTTCTCGATTTTTCTATTCTCTCTGTTTCTATTAGTTAAATTGGTTATACGAAGTTATTTCTGAACATATTTGAATACGGTATATTATTTGTTTAAAGGTCAGATCCACCCAAGAAAACTGTTGATTTGAATAAATAGAAAAAAGTCAAACTAGCATAATTCATGCAGAATCGGATGTAAAATAAGAAAGTTATGAATTTTTTAAAGTTTCACTTATTTTCACAAAAGAGTGATATGCACACCGCAGTGATATGCAAATGAGACAGTTGATGTCCCTTACTATTTCTTTTTTTATTCTTTGAAAAATACAATATTTCATTTATTTGACAATAATGACCAACTTGACTAAACCAATGCTAATTCTACATGTTCAGGGAGGAATTAATTGTTGTTTCTCTTGACAATGAGAAGAAAATTACATTTCATATTTCATATAATAAAATACAAAATAAATAGTGAGCGAATGACGTTATTAGTCTCCTCATTTGCATACCGATCAGGATGTGTAAATAAAATTTTGTGAAAATTAAGCGAAACTTTAAAATGTCATAACTTTCTTATTTTACATCCGACTTTGATGATATTTTCAGTGTTATTCTTGTTGGATATTTCTCTTTTATTTAAATCAACTTTTTGGTTGGGGTGGACTTGTTCTTTAAAAGCAATGCCAAGTGAGGTCTGGCCCCATAAATAAGAGCAACACTGGACTTAATTTTGTCGACATCTTTATTTTTAGTTTAGTTCAGCTCCAAATGTATTTGAGATTCTTCAGCAATCTACATTATATTTGTTGTTGAAAAAAAAGTGATGCTCATCAATTTATTACAGAAAAAAAATAATACGAGATATATAAACAAATAAAATGCATGGGGCGTCAAAAAATTTCTAGAAGATGAATGTATTCTTTTTATTTAACCATCAACTTTCTTTTGTCAGTATTCTTCATGTCCAGGGGCCCATTTTAAAAGTACTTTAACATTATGGCAACTACCATGGAAACCACAATTATAATTGGATGTTGCGCCATATTAAAGACAAAGTTATGATAGTTGTACCTCTCTATGAAACAGGCCCCAGGAGTGTCATTGCCATTCTGTTTAGAAATGAAATTTTGTTTCTAACATTTTGTCATATTTTAAACAATCCTAGATCTCTGTTTCCAAAATAAAACATTAGTCCAGAAACGTTCCGTCCAGTACCCATCATTTTTATTTTCACAGTAACTGGTTTCATGTATTGATATTTGATAGTGCATTACTAGTGATCATGTTAATACATGTGTTTGCATGAACCAAATTTCTGTGATGTGCAAAATGTTCAACTTCTCTTATCTGTGAACAAATCCTGATTTTAAATTCAAGTATAATTTAAGAAATAAATATATTTTTAATAAATGGTGAACATGCTCAGACGATATTTTCCAGATCTACAAAAGAGGAAGATCATAATCCTTCACAATCGTAATTTCTGCAAATTGAGACTGACTTGCAACTGTAACAATGGGAGATGTCAAAGTGAAAAATTTAAGTGGAAATTAAAATAACACATTTTATGTTGCAGTTGTTTATAATACGATATCAGTCATTAAAGTTGTAAATTTCCTGCAAATGATTTATTTCATATGGATTTATCATAAGTCATTCAGATGTAATCATATACACCGCTTTTAATTTGTTGGTGATGCTGCATGTCTGACATTGCATCTTTTATGTTGAGACTGTTAACAGGTTGTTAGCTCTGGCAAACTACAAACCACTGTCCCTTTGTTAGCTAACAATCGGATGAGTATTGAGTGATGTCAGAGCATAGAGCTATTAGCTCCATGGTCAGAGGGAATAAGATATCAGCTCTCTTTTTAGCGGTGAAACATATTTGGATTCTTAAATTGTGAGATGTTTATAACATCAATAGGAATCGACTTAGGTTTAGATGACACTAAACCTTTAATTCCTATAGTAGTATGTTCAATGTTAGGAAGACCGAAATTTAATCTCATAGCAATGGAGCTGGCATTGAGGTAACTTTTACAGTGTGGGACAATAGGGGACAAGCTGGAGAAATATTGATCTACAGTTATGTTGTCACCATGACTATCGGTGCTTTGAAAATACTGCAACATTGTGTCCTCGATTTGAAGTGAAGTTGGGACTTGAAGACTGGACTGATGTTGCGGACGTGCCTGAGGATGATGACGAGGAAGCCTGACCCACGTTGTGGACAGATGTCACCCACCATTCTCCTGCTCAGTTTTTTTCTGCTTGGTACAGGCTTCTCCTGGTGTGTCCACATCAAACACAGGATCCAAGATTGAACTTGTTCTGTTGACAGAAAAATCATATATTCAAATTTATTTCATATGTTTTACTCAGAATACTGAATACTAAAATATCGTGACAAGTCGATACAGTCTGTCTGTTCTTCAATTCATTAATATTCTTAACGTCTGTAGTTTTATTCTATTATATTATTTTTTAAGGGGCGGGTTACTTTTCAGAAGGCAAATGGCTTTCACTTCAAGAAAATGCAACACCCAATAACCTGTACTATTTCAGTTTGCACATGTAGTCAGGTACAAATATGATCAATCATATTGAATGAAAATGTAGATGTATATAATAATTACAGGAAACGGGTTGATGTAAACATGAGAGAATGAGCCAACCATCAATAAAATTGATTCGTATAGTTTGTACGAGAGCTCTCATATCCACCCTGCAGAGTGCACAAAGTGCAAATTAATACCATAGCTGTTGCCCGACCGTCTTCTGGATAACTTACTCTCGATTATGTAGGTGAGGAACTAGGAATTCCATTGCCTCACTGTACTTGTATTTACGTGCTGTGTTTGAGGGAGCTCCGTCACCACTCTTCCTCTCCATTTTCTGTCGTCTTTTAGGAAGTTGTCCCTCACCTCGCTACGTCACCTAAAGATGATTTAAAAAAAAAAAACACGAACTTTAATTCCTATAACCTTTAAAAATTTTCTTTTCTGTTTATGACTCATCTCAAGCCACACCCCCCCCCGAAATATTTTAATGGGAAAATGGACAACGTGCTTTTGAAAGTAAAGAATTTTGCCTCCTTCATTTTTTTTGCTTGTAAAAGTGACGTGATATTTATATTACGTATTTGTGAGGAGGGGTTGGTATAAAATTTCTGGTCAACATCACAAAGCAAGGTCTCTTTCTGCATTTACACACCCTTGCTCTTATGTCTCATTTACTTTCCGTTATTTTTTAAAATTAAAACACTATAGACCATCTTACACATGTGGAAACAATGTTTGAAATAGCAATAAAGACCAAAACTTACTATTGATATTCATTGAATTACAACAACCGGAAGGTAGCTACAGTTGTTAGATTGTGAACTTGATTTGCTTTCAAACATCCACATACAAATATAACTCTTTTCTAAAGATGTACATTGTACAATATTTTTCTTTAAATTGATAGTGAAAAAATCGTGAAGTTTGAAAAAAAAATTAATATGACGTTAAACAATACCAACCTGAGATTACAAGCTGACGCCCAATGTCATGTCATACATCGTTTTTTCTTCTGTATCCTTGAACATCTCCAATCTCTTGTCATACAGGATTGGATTTTCCTACACTTCTAGGATAAGGGCTTCCTCCATGTCGGTTATCTGTCATGCAACACATTCCATATAAATTTTATTAGCAAATAATAATAATAATAATAAAGGTTTTAAGGAAGAATTGCAAAAGCGATTAGGGAAAGGCCAGTGTCCAATAAGCATTTTCTTACATTTACATTGTAACTGGATGGCTTGCTGATCAGGGTCCCATTTTTTAAAATGCACAATAGAAATTCTCCTAATCAAAATGATTTTGTTGTAGAGAAAAGTGATCGTCTAGAAATTTCTTCAAGAGCTTGAAATAATACATTTTATCATTTGAAAAGTACATAGGGTCATGCTAAGAAAAAAAGATAGAAGCACAATTTTTTGCCTCCATGAGGGCCTATAAGCTAAGTCATATAATGTTTTTTTTTTAGGCATAAAATGTTTGTTGAATAAAATGTCAACAAATTATGTCTGCTCTGTAAGGTATACATACCCAATCACTTCAGCCCCACCCCCCCAAAAAAAAATAATAATAATAATACTAAATTAAAAAAAAAATCAATGAAAAAAAATGAAATTACACAAATAAAGGCTTAGAGCAATCAAATTTTGGGACAGAAATGTGCAGATTAATAAGTTATGCCAGCACACAAAGGACATATTTCATATTGAAAAGGGGTCACTTTTGTTCTGGGGGATTTTTTCGGGCAAGCCACACTGTAAAAAAATGAAGTGCTAATTTAGTACTTTCAGTGCTTGTATAGTGACTGTACTAGTGCTGATTTTTAGTTCAAATTTAAACTAGAAAATCAGCACTCGTAGTGCAGTCACTATACAAGCACTTTAAGTGCTAAAATAGCACTCCGTTTTTTATAGTGCAGTGCAGTGCAGTGCCAACCCAAACCCCTTCCCATGCATCGCTCCCGATTGAGCTGCCCCTGGATAATGCCTTAATTAAAGGAAAGTGCGCTCATTTTACTTTCACCACTCAATTATCAATATCCCCTCTTATTCCTTGCCACCCTCCTATCTGCCACTCTTGCTGCTGACAAAACGACCCAGTGCCTCTCTCAAATACTAGGCTAGGCTAGTCAATATATATATCTTAAAATTCATCTTCTTCGTTCAGAGCCTGAGGTCTAACTTACTTAGGTCTAACGTTAGACCTAACGTTAGATCTAGAGACTAGACTAGACTAGATTAGGCCTAACAACGTACAGGTCTAACTTTTGTTAACGTTATAGCCTAGGTCTAACCTTAGAATTTTAGATCTAAGTTAGGATCTAGTTCAGCCTAATGTTAGTTAGATTCCAGTCTAATCTAGATCAAGTCTAACTTTATCTAGTCTAGGTTAGGCCAATCTAATGCCGTATCGAATCTAACATAAACTTCATAAAGCCTAACGAGTAACGTTAGACCTTACGTTAGATGTGACTTAGGCTATAGCCTATAGGATATATATCTAGCCTATCTAAGTTAGATCTTAAGTTAGGCCTGAGTTTTAACATTTCTAACGTCAGACGTACCGGTACCGTACCGTACTACTACTACTACCGGTACTAGTAGGCCTAGTAGATCTAACTAACAACGTTAGACCGAGTCTAACTAACATAGATCTAACGTTAGGCCCTATCCCAGATTATCATTTCCGGCCTTATATTATTTGCCCTTTATCTTGTGCTCTACTTTCTGGGGCTCAGTTCTACAGTATGCGAAATGACACTTGTTCTTAATTAGTTGCTTACCAGACCAAGAATGGCAAGATCAAGTCCTCCTTAACCTTCACCTCTCTTCATAGGTAATACACGTAGACCTACGTGTGCGTGCGATTTTGCATTTAACACGTAAACTCCCATAGACTCTCACCGCAGGCGATTTGTCGCTTGATCAGAAAATATGTGGGCAATGACGTAATTTATCTGGACTGTGATTGGCCAGAAGTGAAAAAACCGTGTGCCGTGCTCTGAAAATGGCTTGCTGATCGATCTGCAAATCCGGCAAATTACGCCGTGTTCTACAACACGGCACGGCACCGTTGAAGTGGAAACAGTTTCATAGGATTTAGTGGGGATCGATTTTTTTGCCGTGCCGGATTGCCGTGGTGCCGTGCACGGTCGCCGTGCCGGATGCGGTGTAAACGGGCCTTTACACTGATACCAAATTTAGCTGCATATACGTGCATTTTCTGGAGATATAACCAATTTTTCAACCACATGTTCGCCGTATTTATCACAAAAATCGTTCCAAGTTAGTGTCCCATTATGCGCGTGCCGAACGTTGCGGGTGACTAAACAAACTCCCCGTCGCGTGCTGGGAGAGAGAGATAGGGGGGGGGGGGGTGTCTGGCTCAAGTGTCTGGCTCTTGTGACTGGTGTCTGCCTTTGAAATATTTTCGTTAAACATCCGTAAAGGCAAGCTTTCATTTCCAATTCCACTAACTGTATGATAATACATGTAACACAACTTCATTTTTATGCCAAACTGTTCCATCCCGTGTTCCATATCTGATATGCTGTCATCCTGAGAAGATTAATTCTTAAGGTAAGATTCCCGGGTAGATTATATATATTTGTTTTGTTGTTCATAAACCAAGTAGGGGCTACTCTATATCGCTATAACACACATGACTAGGGATGTGATAGGTCTCACGCAGTTTTCTGACAAAATATGAAATGTGTATAGGACAGAGATGGGATATACGTGGGCTCTATTACATGTATAAGTTGCATTATCATTATTAGTATTTATCCCCCCAAAAGGGTTTGTAACTTTACATACATGTATGAATTCGTTTATCTCTTGGCTCATTCTAAATTTGCTATAATCGTTAGTTTCGATCAGGAAGGAAGTGTATATTATCATTTCAAGGATTGTTTGGTTTATGACTCTCATTGACTTTATATGTTTTCCACAGACTAATGGTAACAGGTGACATTGTGATTAGTAGCAAGTTTTTAAGAGTACAACAATCACAGCCTCTTCCCCCTGATGTTCAAAGTATGCTAAAAGATCCTCTCACCAAATACATAATAGTTGGTGAGATAGAGAGAGAGATTCTGATTCGGAATAACTTTGTATACGCCGTTCTTGGTGAAATAGGTAGGCCTTGTAGGGCCTTGTACTAATTAACCTGCAGAGGACCCGGCCTCTAGTATTTATCACTGGAATCATTATTTTAAAGATTTCACTGTCCACTTCTGGTATCAATCCATTTTAATTTATGCAGGTGTGGTTAATCAGTGTACCCAGGGAATGAAAATACTCCTTTTCATTTTTTTTACAATTTCTCTTTGAATTTTACAATTCCGGATTCATGGTAGGGCGCCCTCTTTAAGCGATACTCAAGTCACCAATTGAATTATTAATTTTGTACCCCGAGCACAGACTTTTCTTGTTTGTTTGCCTGTTTGTGTGTTTGCTGTTTGCTAATATTTTTAATTATTGCTGAAATTTTTCTAAAACTAGTTTCTGAAAATTTGAAACCTATTGTAGAATTAGAAACATGTAATTTCTTCTCAAATGTTAACAGCCAATCAGAAAACAGTATTTTAACGACGTCATCAATATTTGAAAGTACTTTTATTGAATTCTACGGGTGAAATTACCCCTACGTACCAAATTTAAAGTGATCATTTCACTTTGTTCTGATTTAAAAAATTCTCCTTTTGGTTCCTGAAAATGGTCTAAACATTAGGTTTATAGTGTAAAAATACCATCCCAAAAGTTTCAAAGTATTATATTTACAGGATCAATTTTAAAACCTTGGAGATGTAAACCAAAGTTTGAAATAATTGGGAGTTGGTTTCAATGACTATGTGTATACAGGGAATATGTGCACCACAACACATTAATTCTAGATGAACACAGCATGACCTACATACAGTGTGTATACAAGGTATACTCTGAATGTACAGTGCAGCTAATAGTGTGTGTATAAGAGATACACACAACAGAAGGCAGTCAAAATAGCCAACGGACTTTTTGAATTGGAGAAAACTGGTCATAAGCTGAACCCGTCTACTAGACGGTTCTCAAAATCAGGCTAATAAATTGCTTCTTGTATCTAAATTAGAGTTTTTCATCCTATATTGTGGTCTGTTTCAGGGTTTTTGAGCACAAATACAGGCACTCATACGCACGTTTCAACTCAGTTTGAGAATTTTTTTAATCAGCTGCTCACAAAGTTAAACGATCCCTTTAATCGTACACATTTGTGAATAATGGGTTTTGGCGCACTTTGGGTTCATTCTGGCCCACTGTGGGGCGGCGCGTGGCGTATGAACTAGACCTCTCCACTGACATGAGTGGTAAATAGCTTTCGGTGATTACTTTCATAGCAAATGGTTTCGTGAAAGTTGCCCCACCCCCCTGACCTATCAGAAGACTTTCCATTGCATGGAAAGAGATGGTCCCTATAGTCGTAGCACTGTTGGTATGAGGCTCTGGGCTAGCAGGGAAGCGAATCAGACTTCATGCCGATAATATGGCGGTTAAGAATGTCATCAACAAACAGACATCACATTGCCCAAGAATAATGTCTCTAGTACGTACCCTAGATCTCCAATGTATGAAGAGAGAGACAGTGCTTAAAGGGATGGTCCAGGCTGGAGATATTTCTATCTAAATAAATAGAGTAAAAATCACAGAGCAAAATGCTGAAAATTTGATCACAATCGGATAACAAATAACGAAGTTATTGAATTTTAAAGATTTGCATTATTCCGGTTAAAACAGTTCTAGGCATGTCGTCATGAATATTTATTAGGTGGGCTGATGATGTCATATCTCCACTTGTAATTTTTCTTATATGAAATTAGGTTAATTCAAAAAAAAATTACAAAGAACTAATAAAATTGGATTGACAACTGATTAAGTGCATTAGTTATTTATTGCTGCAACTTATTTCATTATAACGGAGACACATCATTTACTAATGTTTGAAAAATATGAAACATTTATGATTTCATGTAATAACATAATAAAAGGAAGTGGGGATGTGACATCATCAGCCCACCTAATGAATATTCATGAAAATGTGCATATAACTCTTTTCAAAAAATATTTATAAACCTTAAAATTCATTAACTTCATTATTTTTATCCGATTTTGATGAAATTTTCAGCATATTGCTTTGTGAATTTTACTCTATGTATTTAGATATAAACATTTTCAGCTCGGACCATCCCTTTAGGGCAGTTTATATCGCCACAAAAGAATAAGATATCGCTAACTCTTTCTCCCGCTTACAGATCAGCAGGTTCCACATGCTGGCACCACAGGCGGATGCAGCTTCAACACCAATACCAGAATGCATTTGGCGGATATAGAACAGGATATATGGCGGCTTATTTGAGATGCAACAACTAGGGGAACCAAGACCTCGTACCAAAGAGCTATTAACTCATTTCAACGATTCTGATTGGTGAGCAAGCTGGATTCATCCTGGCCAGCAACTCCCCAACAGGTCCTGTCATTTATCATTCACCTGTCACTGAGTGGTAGAGCACCATCTACAATAACACTACATGTGGCAGCTCTATCATACTTGCATAAGATGTACAACTGGCTTGACCCAACCAACCATTTCTTGATAAGGAAGATGATTAGAGGATGCAGGCGTGGCATGAAGAGAAAGGATTGGCGCAGGCCTATAACATGGGACATCCTTGTAAATATTTCACCTAAGCTATGTCTCATCTGTGTAACTCATTATGAGGCCATCATGTTTCATGCATCATTTCTGTTAGCTTTTTTCGGGATGCTGCGGGTTAGTGAATTCACGGTATAAGGCACAAGTAGGACCGGAGACAGGACCCTCCTTGACCTAGACGTTAGTGTTTCCTAAGCTCGAAGGAAGCTTACCTGTTGGTTGCCATCCGTTCTGGAAGACAGATCAATAAAGGGAAATGGATTGTACAGCAGCCGTCCGGTAGAGGCGGTGATTCAATATTTAGAAATAAGGCCAGTGATGCAAGGCACTCTCTATTCTGCCACGCAAATGGGTCGCCGCTAACCAGGTGCGAGTGTACAGCAGTGTTGGAGAAAGTCTTAAGGAGTCACGGGCCTTGAAGAAGCGAAATATGAGAGTCATTCCTTCTGAATTGGGGTTCCTACTACAGCGGCCATTCGAGGAGTGTAAGAATAATAGCTTCAAGAAATGGGATGTGGCGGAGCAGAGCGTTTCAAGCTTATGTGAGACCTTGAGGGGAACTGAAAATTCCAAGGGGTCCTAATAAAGTCGATGCAAAACATCAAATGATTTGGTTTCTACAAGAGGGTATAAACTCTTGACTAGGGGAGCTCAATGTATGTTAGAACCAAGGAGAAAGAAGGGTTAAAAGTTTGTCATTTACTGATAATACGTATTCCATTGTATATAACAAATGATACAGTATAAGAAAGTGAATTCGAAATCTAAAATAGGACAAAAATATGTAAGCATGTATATGCGTGAACATTGGGAAAGATGGATAAAACACGATATATGAAGTTAACAAAAATTGGAGGCTGTAGCGGGGGAGAAACTATATATGTATTGTCGGGGGGGGGGGGGGGTAATCAAAGAGTTGAAAGATATATGATGCTCGTGAGAATATAATTCATGCAGGCTCAACAGGCAACCGAAAGATGTTGATCGTTGGAGACAGCCTAGAGCAAAGGGCCGGAGAGGGGGCTAAGGCTATGGGTCTCCAAAACTTTGAGGTCGCGTTAGGGAGCCAGGTCCGGTGGTTCGGAAGGGGTGGGCTTGAAATGCAGGACCTTGGCCAGGTCTCTTCTTAAACATCACGCTGCCCCGGATGTGGTGATTCTTCAAGCGGGCACCAACAACATCCGTAAGCACCCAGTGAAGAACTGCAGGCATGCGATTGAGGAGAATCTCCTGTCCATCAGACAGCTGCTTCCGGACAGCCACATCTGCTTTTCAGAAATCGTCCCCCGGCTATTTTACTAAGGCAGAGCTGATGGTCCGCACTCCCAGACGGCGTTGAACAACTGCCGCAAGACTGTCAACAAATATGCCCGGGGGAATGTGAGGAGAATGTTCTGGACATCTTATCTGCATCACAATATTAGCATACAGGATCATAGGGAGTATTATCGCGATGGGGTACACTTATCGGATAGCGGTAGCGATTTATCGCTCTACATTCCTTAGCCGTCTGAAGGCCGGCAGTGTCAGGCAGAGCAGCCACTATGAGGATTGCAGAACGATAAAAAGCGATTCCTCTTTTGGATGTTTTTTTTTTTAAATCTCATTTCACACAAAGTTTCAACACCAGGGGGAGGGACTGTGTACTAATTTGGTCAATAAAAACATGAAAAACGGTAATGGGTACCGCAACTTCCTAACTTCTCCTGGCTTGGAATTCCGGCTTGATGTCTTCCTCCCGGCAGGTCACATGACCAGGTTCCCCCTCCAAGATTTCAAATTCAAGTCTTGAAACCTCTTTCCATCTTGACATACTAGACACACAAGTAACTATAATTGAATATATGATAAGTGTATAGGGGAACCGCACCCCAGGAATTACATGTCCTGGAGTCCCGGTCGGATGTCTTCCTTCCGGCAGGTCATGTGACTCTGTTACCCCCTTTTTATATGACCTCATCCACCGAGGTCTCCATTGTTTGAGTTTGGCTTAATTGACAAATATTGTTGAAAATTGTTCTGATTATCAAACTGGAAATGCTAGTATAGTCTGGGAATATCCCCCAGTGGCAATAAAAGTTGAAAAATTTGCAATGTCATGTATGTTCGATACTCATATAATCGCTTGTCTTTTTTATCCATTACGTCATTAATCATATTCCACAATGATCTGAGATTGTGTTAAGCGCATTCAAACTTTTTTTCTGATAATATTCTCGTTTTGTTATTTATCAAATTACGATTTCTTTTATAAGTATCATGTCGATACAATGAAGGGTTTTTATTATTTTTTATACAAACGTTTTTTGTTGTTTTATTTTTTGTTTTGATTGTTTAGTTTCCATGGCTTAATTTGATCTTAAAGGAGAATGAAACTCTTGGAGCAAGTTAGCTTTTGTGAAAGCAGAAAAATCAAAGAATAAGATCAACAAAAGTTTGAGTAAAATAGGACTAGCAATAGAAGAGTTATGAGCATTTGAATGTCGAGATCGCTAATGCTATGGAGATCCTCCCATTGGCAACGCAACCAAGATCTATGATATCACAGATGAACAACTCTCCCCTTTTGGACACTGAAAATATACCCCAAAACATCTCTTTTTGCTCATTCTAATCATATGACAAACGATTCATCAATGATATAATGTTGTGAAACCTCTTTACTTGTCCTCTCATAAAGAGAACACCTCACCTTGTGATAGATTCTATAAAAGTTAGAATATAAGTGAAATAAGTACTAAAGCAATGAGGGAGTTGTACGTGTGTGACATCACAGATATTGGTCGCATTGCCAATGGGAGGATCTACATGGCATTAGTGATCTCAATATTCAAATGCTCATAACTTTGTTATTATTCATTCAATCTTCCTCAAACTTTCAACAATATGTTTCTTTGATTTTGCTCTTTGATATGGATTCAGCTGGTTTCAAGGGTTTCATTCTCCTTTAATCAAATAATGCTTGATAAAGCCTTATTGGCGTAAAAAGTTGATAATTCTTTATTTACGGATGTCTTTATTTATTTTGAGGATTTAAATTTCCCAATTTAAGAGAAGATTAGGAAAAAGATATAAGTTAGTTGGTCAGAAAAAGACAGAAATGTAAATCAAATGTCTATAAATGGGGATTTGAAAAAAAAACATATGTAGGCTTTCAACAACGATTTTGATTGATTTCCATGAATATTGCTGGCTTTATGTATATCACTGTTGGATGCCTTTTACTTTGTGTCTCATTCATGGCACGGTCCCAAAGCAAATCAGACACTGTATTCTGTTTGGGTTTTTTACCGTGAGAAAATAAAATTTATCTATCTATATTTTCCACCCATTGTTACATTTATCAATGATCAGATCGTCAGATATTGCAAAGAAGCAACATCAAAGCTGTTATATCAATATATCCAGACTATTTGTTCAGCATAATGGATACAATTAGTTTCAATTGAGCTAAATAAATAAAAAAAAAACACCTTTTACTACCAAGTTAAAGAGAGCAATGACATTGTGTTTCCCAAGTGATCAGATATTTTCTTCTCCAGGAAGGTGTTTTGCTTGAAAAAGAGAATAGTCAGTGACGTATGAAAGCGTCCCTTTAAAAAAATCGTCATGTTTTTTCAGAAAACTAGTTCCTCTTTACTTTGATGTGGGCGTATTGTGCAGTCCGAGAATGAAGATTAGTTACACACCTAAATATACTAAATCTATTCTGGTTTTGCATTTTCCAAAAGCTTTTCTTCCCCAAAACTCTAAAACGAGCTTTACTAAAAAAAAAGAAATATTTGTCACACAATATCCATCATACCTAGGTGTATGTGGAAAAAAAAAAGGTTTACTGAAAAAAAATAGAGAAAGATAATTTACAGATTGAAATAAGTCCCTCATAACTTTGCTAGTTTTCCTATAAATAAAGCAGTAACTACTGTCCACTATCCCATAGGTAAAAAAAAACAGTAACTAAAAATATAACAGCGGGGCCCGCTGGGAGAACAGTTTTTGGAGCCGAAGTGGCTACCCTGGGTAAATATACCGCTATTATTATTATTAGTAGTAGTAGTAGTATTATTATTATTATTATTATTATCATTAATTAACAACATGATAGATACGGTCTAGCGTTTTAAAGTTCAAGAAATTCCTGAAAAGGGTACATGATATCACTAATCAAATAATGCGAGTGCAAAGCTCAAGCTAATTTTACATTTTATATGCAGACGTGTTAAATGGGACATTTTTAATATTCTTTTAACAATTAACAAGATCCGAATCACATGAAGCCCGCGCTGAAATTTTTAGGGATGAGACATTTTAAACTCTATTTGCAATCATGTACATGATGCATAAAAATGAGACAAATAATCAAAACCTCGGCTTCCAACTTACAATTTATAGCATGAATAAAGCACTTCAATGTTAATTATTGATTTGGCGCTCCTAAGGACGCTTCAGAACCCCGTATGTTAAAATTTGCTAAATTTCTTGGAGCCTCGTTACTTTCGGGTCAATTTGGAGTCCCTCAAGTTTATGATCATGTGGCACCCCTAAAGAAAAAAAAAACAACGAACTAACAGGACTGAGGAAGATGATGGAGGTTACTAAGAACTTGACTGCCATTGCAAATCATGCTATATTTCACATTGTGCGGGGTTTGGGGAGGAAAATAATGTATATTGCTATTGATAATTGATAGGAACAGGGGCGGCGGAGCGGTATTTGAAAGTTGGGGTGGCACAGGGAATTAAAAAAGTACAATACAAAAAATAGAATATTTACCTACTCTAACATGTCTAAAAAATGAAAACAATAATTATTTCACAATACTAGTATACGTTTCTGTTTGACATGCCTGAAGAAGCTGTGTGTTTCGATTGACGATTTTTTAAAGGGAATTTTTTTATCACCAAATGTAGAATAATCATAATAATTGTAAGCTTCATATGCAGTTTGAAAAAAATATGAACTTTTAAGTCGTTCACAAAGCAACACTATCAGGCGTGTACCCAAGGATGCGGGTGTACCCCATAGACCCCCTCCCCAAAAAGGTTCCCTGCATTTTTTGTCCGTTTTGACTCGTCTTTTTTGGGAGAAATACTGTATATGTGGCCCTTCTGAGAAGAAAAACGAAAATGAATAAAAAGAGGGAAATGTTTCGAAATATGAAATATATAACAAATAAAGGATAATCAACTCTAGGGCGAAAATGCGCTGATTAAAAAGTGTCCTTTACAAAGGTCGCATTTTCATTTGGAAGAAAGAGCTTTCTTCCCAAGGGAAATTGTGGGAGGCCCGTGGTTTTGCTTTCCCTGCAAAAAGGAGATGGTGCTAATTGCTTACCTTACTTTAACAGACTGAAAATTTTGGACAAACTAGACATTGAAATGGTGTTTATCATAGACAAATAAGGACGAAGAGAAACTTCGATATGAAAAAAAGGGGAATAAAAACATTTTGAAAGCGATTATCGAATTGATAGCTGCACTTTCAGAAGGGAACAGAACGCTAAAGGAAAACGGGTGCTGATCGGACATATGAAAAGAGCGAAATAAGAAGGGCAGCTAATGTCATACGAGATTAGACACTTAAAGGAGAATGAAAACTTTGGAACAAGATAGCTTGTGTAAAAACAGAAAAATCAAAGAAACAGATCAACGAAAGTTTGAGAACAATCGGACAAATAATGAGAAAGTTATGAGCATTTGAGTATTGCGATCACCAATGCTATGGAGGTCTTCAAATTGGCAATGCGACAAAGGTGTGTGATGTCACTTGTGAACAACTCTCCCCATTACTTTAGTACTAGTATATGTTTCACTTAAATTGCCTTTTTTATCACATCTATCAGTAGATCATGTGTTTTTTCTATAGGAGGGCATGTAACACAGATTTTTAAAGAATATATCATGGATAAAGAGTTTGTATTACCATAAGAAAAAAACAAAAAGATACATTTTGAGGGTATTTTATAGTCCGTTAAAAGGAAAGTTGTTTACATGTGACATCACACATCCTTGTCGCATTGCCAATTTGAGAATCTCTATAGCATTAGTGATTGCAATATTCAAATGCTCATAACTTTCCCATTATTTGTCCGATTTTTCTCAAACTTTATTTGATTTTTCTGTCTCGACACAAGCCTACTTGTTCAAAAGGTTTCATTCCCCTTTAAAAGAAGAAAGGAGACACTCTGTTAACTTACAAAACGAGTTCTCTAAGATGGAAAGAGGTACTGAACATGTTTATAAGAGGATATTTTTCTTAAGTAGAAAGGGAACATTTTGATGCTTCAGAAAGGTGGGGGTGTTGTTCCACTGCCCCCAGGATCGCCCCGATCAAGGGACGATTTGACGATTTTATTCTTTTTTTATTTTTTTGCTTAAAACGTTAGGTAGCAAATTGTTTATCCATCTAAGTATCTTAATAAACAGGTTTTCATTTATCTCTACATCTTACAAAATCAGGGGAAAATCGATCGAAATGGTTTCATACAAAAGTCTTTCAATGGCGAGGCTCAGTGGATACTTACGAACAATCTATTTTGAGGTATTTGAAGCTTTTTTTTTTGAGGATGTATATTCATGACACTGTGTTATTTGTACAATTGTGTTTCATCCAATTTGTGCTGCAATAATCGAGATGCCGATGACTAGTTATTTTGTATAGCAGTCTTATTCTATTTTATAATATGTTCTTAAAACAAATCGAATGCTTTTTATAGAGCGGAAATTTTCAACGTGTTGTTTGCTTGAAAAATCGATAGATCGGTAAAAGTATCAAAACGTTTCAAAACTTGTATAACATCATGTTGAATTTAGACAAAGAGAGCAGCATATTCAGGGATAAAGGAGCATTTATTAATTTCATGTAAAGGGTTGTACTACTAAACCCGCCATTTTTATCAGCATTGTCGACTTCAAATTCGCCATAGAACGTAAACTTAGATTTGTCAAACTGTGTTAAATAACCGATGGAACTTTGTAAAACTTGATTCCCATAAACAAACAAGTCTTGGATATCTGATAAGGCAGGCGTGTTATAGCATTCTGCCCCTGAGTACTTATCGAAAGATAGCGGCCTCCATTAACTTGAACCATCAACACGATGACTATCTAAATACAATTTTATGTGAGCGCGTAGCGCGAGCTGATTTTTTTATTTTTATATTCCGACACTAAACTGGACATTCTAGCTATCTTTTTAAAACCATGAACAGGATGGGTATCTATGATCTAAACACTAATTGATGCGAGCGTGAAGTGCGAGCTGAACAATTTCGTTATTCTGACCAGAAATTTGAGCATTTCTAAAACACTCTTGGTCATCATGAGCAAGAAGGGTATCTAACTAAACATTTTATGTGAGCGCGTAGCGCGTGCTGAAAATAATTCATATTCCAAACCCAAAACTGGACATTCTAAACACATCATGTAACCATGAACAGGATAGGTATATGCATATAAACAATTTATGCAACCGCGGAGCTAGAGCTTACAAATTTTGATGTTTTGACTTGAAATTTGAATATTTGTATACTAAGCATTTTTAATTATTATGAACAAGATGGGTATCTAACTGTATAACATTTTAGGCAAGCAAGAAGCACGAGCTCAAAATCTTTGAAATTATGACCTAAACTGGGACATTCAAAGCTCTTTGGTAATCATGAGTAAGTAATGTTATCTAACTGAACATTTTATGCGACCGCGAAGTATGAGCTTATTTTTGTTATAGTCTGACATAAAATTAAGACATTCTAAGCACTTTTGGTAATCATGAAATTTTATGATATTCTGACCTAAAATTTAGACATTTTAAGCATTTTTGGTAATCATGAAGAGAATGGGTATCCAATTAAGCATTTTATGCGAGTGTAAGGAGCGAGATAAAAATGAGTAATATACTGAATTGAAAAGGAAATACTTGATTCAATTTTTGTTTATTGTAATTCATGAAGAGAATACGTACATTTTTACATTCAGTAATGTTTTGTAAGCAAGAACAGAATGCAATGAAAACTTGATTCGCGAGCAAAATGATTTGTGCAAAATAACTTTAAAATGGGATATTCAAAGCTTATGTAATCCTCGTGAGCAGATTATTTTTCTTGTACAGGGAATGCGAGCGCGAGCAAATTTTATTTTATATCGACCCGATTTTTTTTTATTTTCTTATTTTTCCCCTCCCCTTTTTTATTCAAATTTCTTCTTTTTGGTTTTATCTTGCTCTAATTTTTCTCTTCTTCCCCTTTTTCATGTTATATTCTTCGCGTAGCGCGAAGCCCGTGGCGGGTGGGGTCCAGGGAGCAAAGCCCCGGGCAGCTTCATAATTCTGATATTTCCAAAGGGTATTTAAAAAAGATATATATGAAATCAATTCTAAAATTGTGAAGTTAATCTCATTATTTTTTTTTGTTTTAAGAATGAGACCAGGCAACAACCAATAACCATGGGGTTTCTTTGTTTCTGTTAGTTTCTATAAAATTAAAAAAAAAAAACTAATGATGTACTATTGTTACGATACTGCAACAAATAACACTAAACATTGTTACGATACTGCAACAAATAACAATGAAATATATTTGAGTGTTGAAGTTGAATTTCCTTATTTTATTACAGGAAATTAATTATACATTTACAAATCATAAATTGAGAATGGTCTTACGTCTCTTGAGATTGCGATGATAATCCAAATGATAGTATCAAGATAAAAGTCCACAATGATGGCGATGATGAAACTGATGTTGAAGCACGATGAATAACAAAAGTCACTGTTACGAGTGGAAATGTCTGTGAAGACGATGTTGATCATGATTAACAGTCGAATTCAGCAATCCATGGGTTGAAAAGCGTTTATTAAACAGGTTGATGATGTTGATGATCTCGATGAGAACTGAGAATTCCTCTCTCAAAATAACTGCAAACAGTTCATTGATGGCGGGCAAATAATTCCACGGAAGATAAATATATTCCAGGTGGAAATAAACTCTGCTCTGACATAATGTCTGGCGTGAAACTCTGAGTTCTGATCTGATGTGATGAAGTGATCTGATATGATCAAGTAATCTCATATGATATGATGATGTCCTTGAAGAAACTACAGCTATATATGCACATTTCAACTATTCTAGATCATTCTAGTATTCACTATTCTAAAGGCTTCTATTATTGTCTGATGCAGAACATTCTGCCCATTTCTAGAGCAGTCTACAATTTCTAAAACATTCTTGAATGACCTTAGTGAAATCAACAACATAGCTAATTCTATTGTTCATTTCCACTACCACTGGAATCCTATTGTTCTCTTCCACTGCCTGAGGAATCTATTGTTTGCTTTTCCCTATTAAAAAATAAAACTCCTTGGCCTTTAAACATGTTAAATAGGCAAGAGGCCTGCAGAACAAAAGCTTTTACAAACACATTCTTGAATGTTCTTTATCATTCTTGGCTATCCTGAAAGAGGAAATAACTAAATAAATGAATGTACTTGCTCTTACAATTCTTCTTATATATAACAACTCCCCACTGGGGAAAAGAAAGGTTTACCGTAGTAAAGGTTTCTTTAAAATTACTTTTTTTTCCTTTTAACTGTTCAAAGTCATCTTGATAAATTGTTTACAGTTATCGTGTACAAAGGTATAGTACTTAACATATTTGAATAAATGAACATCAAAGACATTTTCTTCAAATGACACACTTAGTCAAAAGTATGAATAATTTCACTTTTTATACTCTGAAAGAGCATCAGCAATTACATTATTCTTTTCATTTATGTGTACAATTTTCAAAGGGAATGGTTGGAGCATTAGGCTCCATCTGTACAGTCTTTGATTCTTTGTTTTGAATTTCTCCAAAAACACAAGAGGATTGTGGTCTGTATAGACTGTAATCTCTCCATTGGTTAGATACACCTCAAACTGCTGAAGGGCTAGTACGAGACTCAGGGCCTCTTTTTCAATAGTTGAGTACTTCTTCTGAAACCGATTGAGTTTCTTAGAGAAGTAGCACACTGGTTTTTCGATGCCTTCTTCATCTTATTGGAGCAATACTGCTCCTACCCCAACATCACATGCATCAATTGCTACTTTGAATGGCTTTGTGAAGTTTGGAGCTGCCAAAACAGGCTCATTCACCAAAATGGCCTTTAATTTATAAAATGATCTCTGACATTCGTCAGACCAAACATACTTCTCTTTTGCCGTCAGCAAGTTTGTCAGAGGGCTAACCACTGTACTGTAATTTGGAACAAATTTCCTGTAGAAGCCACTCATACCTAAGAATCTATGCATTTCTTTCTTAGTTGTGGGAATTGGGAAGTCTAAGATAGCTTGTATCTTGGCTTCTCTTGGTAGCACTTGCCCTTAAGCAACCACATGACCACGATATGTGACCTTTGCCTTGGCAAATTCACTCTTCATCAGATTCACTACTAGATTGGCTTTATCCAGCCTGTCAAACAGTGCTCTCAAAAGATCCAGATGATCATTCCAAGTATCACTGTACACAAGGATGTCGTCTATGTATACGACACAATTGTCAAGTCCAGCAATTACTTGATTTGTTAACCTTTGGAATGTTGCTGGTGCATTTTTCATTCCAAAAGGCATGACTTTGCATTGAAATAAGCCTTCAGGTGTGACAAAGGCTGATATGTCTTTGGCTCGGTCAGTCAATGGCACTTGCCAATATCCTTTAAGCAAGTCTATCTTTGTGATAAAGGCAGAATTTCCAACTCTATTAATACAAACTTGTAACCTAGGCATTGGATATGAGTCAGTCTTAGTTATTGCATTTACCTTCCGGTAATCAATGCAAAATCTCTGAGAGCCGTCTGGCTTTGGAACCATTACAATAGGAGAACTCCAACTACTCTGACTCGGTTCGATTATGTCATTATTTAACATAAACTGTATTTCCTTATTCACTATTTCCAACTTGCTTGGATTGAGCGTATAATGATTATGTTTGATAGGTCTTACATCACCTACATCTACATCATGTACAGTTAAAGGTGTACGACCTGGTTTGTCTTTACACACATTTTCATAGTCCTTTAACAGGTCAGATATATCTTTTATCTGATCTTTAGGCAGGTGTTTTAATGCCTCATCCATATTTTCTAACAACTCTGAATTAGACAACTTTAAACCACATGGTTCGTTCTTAGATACATCTGTATAAGACAATTCATTATCTGTCTTCCCATAGCATTCATCTTCATGTACTTTTACATGTTTCTTGTCTTCTTTGACCTGTGTTGTACCTATTGGCTGACTAGCCTCTCGCTCAAAGTATTGTTTCAACATGTTAACATGACAAACTCTTTGAGACTTTCTTCGATCAGGGATACTGATCACATAGTTAACATCATTCAATATCTTTTTGACTAGGTGGGGACCACTAAACCTAGCTTTCAAGGGCTCACCTTGCAAAGGCAACAACACTAACACCTTGTCTCCAGGCTTGAAAACTTCTCTCTTTTGCATTTTTGTCTGCGTCAGTTTTCATTTATCCCTGCGAGTCTTTCAAGTGTTCCTTAGCCACATCACAAGCTTTTGAGAGCCTTTCTCTAAACTTTGACACATAGTCTAGAAGGTTTACATCATCATCATGAACCATAAATCTCTCTTTGATAAGCTTTAGGGGACCCTAACCTCATGACCATAAACCAATTCAAATGGACTGAAACCTGTGGATTCATTAGGGGAATCCCTAGTTGCAAACAGTAGGAATGAGATCCCTTTATCCCAGTCATCCGGATAGTCTTCACAATAAGCCCTAATCATGGTCTTCAGGGTCTGATGATAGCGCGCTAACGCTCATTGGGACTCCGAGTGATAAGCAGAGGACCTGATCTGCTTTATTCCCAACTCCGTCATAACTTGCTGAAATATTCCTGACATGAAATTTGACCCTTTGTCAGACTGAATTTCCTTAGGCAGACCATACCGAGTGAAAAAATGCACTAATGCCTGTACCACTGTTTTTGCAGTGATACTCCTCAAGGGTATCGCCTCTGGAAAACGTGTAGACAAGTCCATAATCGTCAGGAGAAATCTGTGACCCGACCTCGTTCTGGGTAAGGGTCCAACACAATCAACAAGAACCCTAGTAAAAGGTTCATCAAATGAAGGAATGGGTATCAATGGAACAGGCTTGATAGAAGGCTGTGCCTTACCAATAATCTGACATGTATGATATGTCTTACAGAAATGCACCACATCGTTGTGCATCTTAGGCAAATAAAAATGCCTCATAATTCTATTTTCTGTCTTCCGAATACCGACATGACTTGCCATAGGTAACTCATGAGCCATTTTCAGAATATCTGTGTGGTAACAGGGAGCAACTACTACCTGGTGAATTACACACCAGTCTTCACCAGCTGGTATCCAGGGAGGTCTCCACTTCCTTATCGAAATGTCATCTTTGACATAAAAGCACCCAGAAACCTTATCAGCCTCAGCCTCAGAACATGCTTTCTGTGACAAGCTTTTCAATTCTAGGTCTACCTGTTGTGCCTGTACAAGGGAGGATTTACTAAACAAACTATCATTGTTAGTAACAGAGCCTTCAACACTATCCCCATTCAAATCCTTAAAAAATGTTTCAGCTAACCAGACATCAGTACTTTCCTCTACATCAGCAGAATCCGCATCATCCTTTTCAGCTCTACGAGTCTGAGACCTAGTAACAACACAATCCGGGAAAATCCTGGAAAATCTTCCTACAACATTTCAGTTTCAGCTACCTGAACCGGCTTCTCCGAAACCACTGGAGATGCAACAACTCTATCTCCAGCCAAGTCGTTACCTAACAAGAAATCAACACCTTCCACGGGTAATTCTGGAACGACACCAACAGTCGCAGGACCACTAACAAGGTCACACCTTAAGTCGACATGAAATTTGGAACCGACATGAAATTTGGGCCAATAACTTGAATTAAGACTTTGGCATTCTCCGAACTCTCCGGAGGAAGAGCCAAATCCCCTGGCTCCATCAGTTACTGTGCAGCCCCTGTATCCCTAAGGATCACCTCTGACCTACTAGCAACACCCGTCGAACAAGGGGATACTTCACCATCATACAAAAAGCTTCTAAGGCTTTCATCAACCTGCTTGACTTTATCAGCAAATACCAAAGAAACACTCTCAACATCTCGATTGGGCTCTGATGAGACAAACTCCATCGAGGGAACACTTGTTTGCTTGACAAAACCCATGTCTTTCTTAACTTTGGTTGGCATTACAACCACTTTCCAACATGATTCTTTCAAATGTCCCGGTTTATGACAATGAGTAAAAATTTTGGAACTACGACTCTCAGACCGTTTAGTTCATTATGTGCCCCCACTGATTCTTGTTAGTGTCTTTGTCCTTGCTAGCATATTTTCTCTCACCAGTTTTATTGTGGGATTCAAATGACCCTTTACTTTTTTTTCCCAATAATTCTTGAAAGGAGGCCTATCTCCACTACCCTTATGTGTGACCTAAAGTTCATCAGCTACTATGGCTGCTTTACTGACTTTAGTAACTCTATGGTCTCTAAAGTGAGATTTAATGCCAAAGGGAATACTCTTTGTGAATTCTTCTAGGACAATTTCCCTATGGTGAACAAAATCTTTATCAACTTTCAGTGATCTGTACCACTTATCAAACATCATCTCTTGTTCCCTAGCAAATTCAAAATACGTCTGGCCTGATTGTCTTTGCATGTTCCTAAATTTATGTCTGTACGCTTCTGGTACCAACTCATATGCATTGAGAATTGTTTCTTTCACTGTAGCATAGTCATATGATTGCATTTCAGAGAGTGAAGAATAGACTTTTGCAGCCTTAAAAAAAAAAACCACTTTGGAGGAGAAGAGTCCAGTATTCCTCAGGACAATTCCGGCTCTTGGCCACTTTTTCAAATGACAAAAAATATGACAAGGCAAATGTTCTTCGCCACATCAAAGCCTTGGGGAGATTTAGTAAAGGCATGAGCTAACTCCATTTCCTTCAATTTTAACTGGTACTCCAATCTCATTATCTCCATTTCAATGTTTTCTCTGATTCTTTCCTTCTCAACATTCTCTTTCATTTTCATTTCCATTTCAGACTTTGCCAGTTGAATCTGAGCCTCGTCTGAAACAATGACAGAAGTTTCAGACTCCTCTGTAAGCTTGATGTGACTATCTAACAAGTCAATCATCTCTGCCTTCTTTGAACTCGGGGCTACAGATACACCCAAATGATCACAAACTGTTATCAAAACATCTTTCTTCAGTGACTTCAAATGATCATATGACAATTCTGTCATTGCAAGAAATTCTTCAACATCAAATGTAGACATAGTGGAATCTACAGAAATGCAAGCAATTAATTAACACAGTATAGTATATTCTAGAACTTTCCAAAATTTTTCAAAATGTTTTCAATTCAAATTGGCTTTTGTTTCAAATCGACTTTCGTCTCAAATTGGCTTTCTGTGGAAATGGGGTTCGATTTTAAATTGGCTTTTCGAGCAAAGTGGCTTTCGTTTCCCGGAAAATTGGCTTTCGTTTTTATCGGACAAGCTCCCAAAATTATTTGTTACGATACTGCAACAAACAACAATAAATATTTAAAATTTTTAACTTGATTCCCTTTTTTAATTACACGAAATATAACAATAATAACAAGATATAAATAAATATTGATCTTACATGTACATCTCTTGAGGTGACAGATGTGCAATATATCCGAGTAATAATCAAAGTTGTTTGGCGAAGATTCCGTAAATTAAAGTTCACAATGATGGCCATAATTAAACTGATGTTAAAGCACCATAGGCGGCGGAGCAGATGATTATCTTTTGTGTTTGGTGGGACGCAACAATAGCCGCCCCCCACCCCAACACAAAAGATAATTCTCTACTCCGCCGCCAATGTGAAGCACGATGAATAAGATAAGTCACTGAAACGAGTTGAAATGTCCGTGAAGACGATGTTCATGATGATTAACAGTCAATTTCAGCAATCCATGGGTTGAAGGGTGTTCATTAAAACAGGTTGATGATGTCGATAAGAACTGAACAATCCTTTCTCAGAATAACTGCAAATCGTTCACTGATGGCGGGGGAAACATTCCAAAGAAGATAAATATTCCAGGTGGAAATAAAGTGTGCTCAGACATAAACTCTGGCGTGAAACTCTTAGCTCTGATCTGATATGATGATATCCTTGAAGAAACTGACAGCTTATATACAAATTATTCACTATTCTAGAGGCTTCTAGAATTGTCTACAAAAAGAACATTCTGCCCATTTCTAGAGCAGTCTTATTTCTAAAACATTCTTGAATGACCTCAGTGAAATCAACAAGATGTAAATAACATAGATAATCCTATCGTTCTTTTCCACTGCCGAGGAAGCTCTATTGTCTACATTAAAATAACAAAATTCCTCAGCCTATTGTGTAGCCTTCTCTATCATCATCTTTGCAAATAGCAGAAATTACCGAAATTACTCTATCTCATTAAATATAGTGCATAATAAGCTTTACTGCCAGGACATTTTGGAACATTCTAAATTATCCTATGCTATTAATATCCTTAAAGAGAAAATAGCTAAATTAAATGAATGCAATTGCTCTTACAATTCTTCTTATGTATAACACTATATAAACATAAAGTGCAATAATTAATGGTTCTTTATAATAATTTTGATAGTTCTTATTCCATTATATTTTATCAATCGCATGTAAGCCTATCTATTCATTTTTTTTTTTAATTCTGTGAAATATGTATGCAATAAACCATATTGAATTTGAATGTGGGAAATGAGGGGTTTTAAGGAAAAGTGAGGAAAAGCGCGCTTAGCCTAGTGCAGAGAGTGAGTCTGGAAAGTTGCGCGCATTTTCAGATGCAAATCTATTTATGTCAATATTTTTGTGTTTCCATTCCTTTCACTACTATTCGTTCTACATGTATTTATTATAACATTGCATTATGAAGAGTAATAAAGAAATTCTCGAATTACATAATGGAGGGAATTGATACCACTTTCATTTAGGTACGATTTTTTATCTTGTCATTTTTCCTGAACAAAATCGTATAAGAAACGAGTTTAGACTTTGTGTTCTATTTTCCATGGTAAAAAAATGTATTCTATTCGCTATTCTATATAGGAAAATGTTTCTTGTTTCAGCCGTTCAGCAGGCCTACACTTGTTATCGTTGATCCTTTTCCTTTCCTCTTCTCTTTTTTCTTCCTTTCTTCTGTCTTTATTCCTTTCTTTCTTCCTGTTTTCCTTTATTTTTTCTTCCTCTCTTCCTTTTTAAGGGGGGGGGGGGGTGGGGGTGGGGAGGCAGGGAATGTCCCCCTGACCTGAAGCTTAGGGGGACGCCTCCCCGCGCCCCCCCCCCCTTCCGCCACTTATAGAAATACTCCTTTGATGAGTCCCAGTGCCTCGTATTCCGTAATAACAATGTACTGGGCAAATTGCAGTCGTAATTGATTGTACACATGATATATCACATTTTGTTTAATGCAACTTATACCTCAATTTATTTGATATATTTGTTCTTTTAAACCAGTTCATGTCCTTTATTATCTTCAAAATTCATTTCATAATCCTAGCTTGTATATCTTCATTAGTGTAGGCCTACTTTATTTACCAAATTACTTAATTTTGTATACTGAGATAAAACTGGTATTGAGTCATCACTTTCACACAGTGAGAGGAAGCAAAATGCAAAATTCAAATTATTGCGGCAAAAATGCCAAAGTCGAAATATCTAATGATTGGCGGTAACAATTTCCAGCGACCACTTTTATAATATTTTCCATATTACTGACCCTTAATTGAAGCTTTAGACGGGTTTGGCTTTAACAGAGATTCGACAGAAAGTAACTAGACTCCAATGATTGTCTTTTAATTAATATTGGGGCCTTTTCACACGTGAATCTTGAATCACTATTATAATGATGGTCGCAATTCGTCCTTAGAATCACTGTACCTTTCACACGCTCACTCGAAAACTGTGATTTGAGTTTTAATTCTTTAGCGAATTTCGGGCTCAGTCAAAGTCGCTAGCTCTCGCGCTTACTCGGTCTCGCCCGTTTTCATCGTCGGCCGCTAGTGTCGTCTCAGCCACCGCTTGACATGGACTAGTGCCAAGTCAGTCGCGAGGCCTTGTCAAAAGGCAGGAACGAAGGCGCTATGTGCCCTTGGTGACTTGTCAATCAAAGCACTGTATTGCAAAAACAAACTACGACGAGTGCATGAAATTATATTATCTACGGAAGTGGTTGAAAGATCACATAAGCTCCGCCCCCAAAATATGTTTTGGAGGTCAAGCCTTTCACACGCAAACCTCGCACCGTGATTCGAGTGAAACTTAACTGGAATTCAAGTGTTCGTGATTCTAATCGTGTTTTGGTTTGGTTTCACACGTGCTACAAATTCGCCCTTAGCCTTATATTTCAATGGAATCATCATTCAAAATAAGATTCAAATACGAGTGACGACGAAATATCAAAGAGCATTGAATATGCCTCTAAAATACTGAAGTTGATCGTTAGGAATTTGCAAGTTGATGCAATTAAATCTGCACTGAAAGGACGAGATGTGTTCACCCACAGGATATGGAAAATGTGTAATCTTTTATGCGATTCCACTTTGTGTCGATCGTATATTCACTTCCTGAAATCCTTACCGTACCCCCTTCTCGCTCATCTATCCCAAAGAAACATACAAAACAACAATTTTACATCAATAATCAGGGAGTAGCCTGCCAGAAAGACCTAGATGTCAAAAAGAACGGGAAAATTGAATTTTGAAAATGGATTTTTGAAATCCTATCGATTTTGAAATAATGATTCTTTTCCATAAGAACAGGAAACCACGACAATATTATTGTTTCTTTTTCTAACGATTGCCGATATTGATTTTCAAAGCATCTAATATAAACATATGCACTCTAACAAACTAAATGTCTTCTTAAAGAGCTTCTAAACAGATCTCACCAATAAAACCAAATGCATAACTTCCACTATTTAACTAAATTTATATCAAAACGAATCTTTTTTTTATACAAACTGGTATGAAAGATATGTTCCATCCAAACATTTTGTTAACAACATGGATTACCTCCCCCTCCGAAATAATGACAAAACAAAAATTATGTATGAGATGCCTATCAATATAATGTCTCAACCGTTATTTTTCAGTTATGCGACATTAATTTCCTGAAATATTGGTCATGACATATCATAAACTTCTGATACCGTATATTCAAAGCATTAATGATTTAGTGACTTTTAGCTTATTTTTAAATGTATCCAAAACATAGCCATCTTTGGCTTTATCACTCTTCCATCTTCCGTCGACTTTCCACAATCTATCATTGACCGATGCATTCGCGGCCGTAGTGGCGCCCACAGAACGTAATGAATGCAACCCAAGATTTGCATCCCCACAAAATTCGTTCAACAGTGAAACAACCCTGTCTTTGGCCGTTGTGTAGCTAATACCCCTTTAGGCGGTTTTCCACTAGGGCGCGGACAAGACCAGGAAGGCTTGCGGAAGCAACTTCTGTCATTTCGGCATGCTGTCCGCACCAAATCCCAAAAAAGATTATGCAAATGAACTTGTCCGAGGACATAACCAGGACTGTCTGCGTTTTGTCCTAGGACATTCCTGGGAATGTCTTTTAGTCCAGGATAGAAGAGGCATAACCTTGTTTTTTTATACATACAATAATTTTTGATGGTTTCTTGTCAATTCAAGGGTGCTGATTCCGAATCTGAATGATGCCACTCGTGTAACCTTGAGCATTTTCTGCAAATTGGCAAAAAAAATATGGCCGCCAAAATATGCAAATTACCCATTAAAATCCTAAAATTGTCCACACATTGGCTATGAAATGCATGAAATTGTGTGGCCGGAGTGAAATAGTCCCTGAAAAAATAACTTTTTACAAAATATTTATTTTCCTGATATTCAAAATGGCCGCCAAAGGCCCTTGTATACTTCTATTATGTACAATATGAATAGGGAAAACTAAATTTTTACAAAAAAATTATCACTAAAGTGCAAAAACTCGCGATGTATGAACGAAGTAATATATGCAAATCATCATTACTAACGAGATATATCATTTATTATATCGTATATGGGAACATTTCTGTATTTTGATATCTAAAATATCCGCCACTGGCCCAAAGAGTATTGCGTACAATGGCAATGGGGGCCAAAAAAATCACAAGAGTGATCACTAAAATGCATATTATTAAGATTAAACGAGTGGAATACTGACTAAAAACATATTTGTTAACGAAATATATTATTAATGTGCCATATATATGATTTTTTTTTTATATTCAAAATGGCTGCCAAAGGCCCTAAAAGTATTATGCACAATGAGAAAGAGGAGCAAAGAAATCACAAGAAAGAGCACTAAAATGCATATATATGTTATAAATTAATGGGATACTGTCTAAAAATATATTTTCTAACGAAATATATCATTCAGGTTTCAAGTTTGTGTTAAATACTGTATTTTGACTTTCAAAATGGACGCCATATACATTAAAGGGATCGTTTAACTTTGTGAGCAGCTGATTTAAACAATTCTCAAACTGAGAGGAAACGTGTGTATGAGTGCATTTATTTGTCCTCAAAAACCCTGAAACAGACCACAATATAGAATGAAAAACTCTAATTTAGATACAAGTAGCAATTTATTAGCTTGATTTTGAGAACCGTCTAGTAGACAGGTTAAGCTTATGACCAGTTTACTTCAATTCAAAAAATCTGTTGGCTATTTTGACTGCCTTCTGTTGTGTGTATCTCCTATTTTCACACACACGCTATTAGCTGCACTGTACATTCAGTGTATACCTTGTACACACTGTATGATGTAGGCCATGCTGTGTTCATATAGAATTTGGGTGTTGTGCATAGGTTCACTGTATAAACGTAGTCATTGAAACCAACTCCCAATTATTTTCAAACTTTGGTTTACATCTTTAAGGTTTTAAAATTGATCCTGTGGATATAATACTTTGAAACTTTTGGGATGGTATTTCTACACTATAAGCCTAATGTTAAGCCCATTTTCAAGAACCAAAATGAGATTTTTTTTTAAAATCAGAACAAAGTGAAATGATCACTTTAACAGTATTATGTACAATGCAAAGTGGGAAACCAACATTCACAGGATTAAGCACCATAAATGCACGTAATAGTGATCAATGAGTAAAATATTGTCTAAAAGAATAATTTCTATTAAGATATATCATTTATTCTGCCAGTTAGGTGATAAATCCTGTTATTGGAAAGTCAAAATGGCCGCTACAGGCCCTCATGGTATTATTCACAATGTGAATGGGAACAAATTATTTCAACAGAATTTGGCTTTGCTTGACCAAGTGGTGATGTATGAGTGAAATATTGTCTGGAAACATGATTTATAACAAAATATATCATATCTTATGTAATTTAGGTGATAAATACTGTATTTCAACATTCAAAATGGCTGCCATATGCCCATTTTGTGAACATTGTTTATCTCCACTCAAATTGTATATTTTACGATAAGGGCCTATGGTGGCCATTTCAAATGCAGCATTTATCAACTTAATTACACATGATATGATATATCTCGATAGAAACCAAGGTTTTAGACAATATTTCACCCTTTCACAATTCACAATTCACAACTATATGCAATATTTAGAGTCAAGCAAAGCCAAATTCTGTCAAAGTTATAAATCCCATGTTACAATTTACACAATAATTTTAGGACCTATGGCAGCCATTTTGGATTTCAAAGTACAGCATTTATTACCTCCACGACCAATATGTGACGTATTTAGTTAGAAATCATGTTTAAGACAATATTTTTACTCGTATATCACAGTTATATGCATTTTATGATTCTGACTTGTGAAAATTAGTTTGTCCATTCGCATTGTACATGTTAAATATAGGGCATATGGCTGGCGGCCATTTTGAATGTCAAAATACTGCATTTATCACATAAATGGCATATTAATGGCAATGATGGCAATGATGTTTTCAGTCAGCATTCCACTCGTTTTTCTTAATAATATGCATTTTAGTGCTCACTCTTGTCATTTTTTGGCCCCGGCCATTGCCATTGTACATACTCTTTGGGCCATTTTAGATATCAAAATACAGCAATATCCCCATATATGACATAATATATGATATATCTCGTTAGTAATGATGATTTGCATATATTACTTCTTTCATACATCGCGATTTTTTTTTAGGTTTAGTGCTAGTTTTTGTGAAAATTATTTTTCCCTATTCATATTGTACATAATAGAGTATACAATGGCCTATGGCGGCCATTTTGAATATCAGGAAAATAAATATTTTGTCAAAAATTATTTTTTCAGAGAGTACTTCACTCCTGCCACACGATTTCATGCATTTCATAGCCAATGTGTGGACAATTTTAGGATTTTCATGGGTAATTTGCATATTTTGGTGGCCATATTGGATTTTGCCAATTTGCAGAAAATGGTCAAGGTTACACGAGTGGCATCATCCAGATTCGTAATCAGCACCCTCGAATTGACAAGAAACCATCAAAAAATAATGTATATATAAAAAATCAAGGTTTGGTCAAGTTCCTATGGGGCCTATCCTGGACTATTTGGAGTGTTTTAGGACAGCAATGTCTGAATATTTTTTTCGGCGTTTGGCGCGGACAGCATGCAGATCGTATTAGTACAAAGCCGGACAAACTTAGGACAACGTCCCGAGAGGTAAATCAAGGACGCGGATAATCAGAATAATATATGGACAACCCCCCGATATACAAAGAAGTTATCGTCAAGTTATTAAATGAGAAAGCACTTGTTTCCAAAACAACCTTGATTTTGACCCATTCGAGAGCTGGCGAGAATATAAAAGTGTTTCGTCATCAAAATACAATTTTCAAAGTAGTTATTCCTATTACATTTGCTACAATAATTCCTTTTTTTCAAATCGAAATTCATCCATCATGTCCATATTTTATGCCTTCATACGAATGAATGGGAGGAAAAATATATCTTTTTGCCTGACATGTCAGAACAGTGTTATATTCTTATATGGAAACGCGCCCCATGATGTATCACATATGTCATCTTATCATATCATCTAATTGGCAGGATAATGCATCTAACATATTGTTCATGATTTTAATCATTTGATACGCTGCCTCTTTTTTTTTCTTTTCTTTTTACAATGACCACTGCTGGCTGCTTTCGTCAACTCGCTCACGGCATATCCGCACATTCCTGAAACATTCCGTTTGCCTTCTTACTCCTGTCCGCGCATTCCTCTTGCCTTCTTATTCTAGTCCGAATGTTCCTGACACATTCCGCATGTCATCATTCCGGCATGTCATCATTCTTTGCTTCGTGAAGCTGACCTGATCGTGGATGGTTTCCGGAACACGCGGAAGGGTTTAGGAAGGGCTGGACATCATCAGGACATCGTCAGGACAGGGTCCCGAAGGTGTCAGGAATTCAAAATCCGCGTCCAAGTGATGATCATACTTTCGTTTGAAACAAATTGAAGGAAAAAAAGTGCAAGGGTAGATAAGGCCGAAGACGTAAATAAAAATTATTGATACAAATATTAATAGTTATAATACTGATAAATATACAATAAATCAAGCGGTCACCAATAAAAATAAACAACGTGAAAGAACAAAACGAGAAAGGGAGAGAGAGAGAGCCCGCGCGAATGTATGTAGTCTAGTTCTAGACGATTTTAAACGAATCTATTTGCACCACGATATAATACGTTCTATTCCGTGCGTACGCCCAGCCGAGTGTGCGCGCAAAACCGAGAACCTGTACTCCGAGGAAAAATCGTCTAGACCAGTTGCTCTGCGGTGACGTCACTCCCTCAGATTTTTGAGGGAAAGTCGTTAAAAGTGGACACGCCTCCCGTTCAGCCGCTAGTCTTTGTTAACAGCAGGGAAGATTACTCGGTTGAGAAATATGGTGTGATCTACCGATAAAATGAATATCAATTACCTAAGAAAGGACTTTTTGTTATAAATAATTGATAAAAGAAATCAAATTAAACACACAAAAACATCAGAAATGAATCGTATCGTGTATGTTTCCCCTGATACCTACAATAGGGTTTATAAGCGTAGACTATCGTATATGGATTACAGAATCAATCGGATCGCACAAAGCAGCACAACATAAGCCATAGATTTGTGTACTGTATCGTGCTGTTGTATCAGGGAGACTCCCTGGTTGTATTGTGTATTGTATACTGCGCGCGGTTTCCAAATTCAGTTTCTTGCTTGTTTACCAAAATCAGCTATAGTGTGCATACAGGTATTGATCAGTTATCTTCGTTTTTGTCTCACCTGCATAGCAGAGTGAGACTATAGGCGCCGCTTTTCCGACGGCGACGGCGACGGCGGCGGCGGCGTCAACACCAAATCTTAACCTGAGGTTAAGTTTTTGAAATGACAGCATAACTTAGAAAGTATATGGACCTAGTTCATGAAACTTGGCCATACAGTTAATCAAGTATTACTGAACATCCTGCCTGAGTTTCATGTCACATGACCAAGGTCAAAGGTCATTTAGGGTCAATGAACTTAGACCATGTTGGGGGAATCAACATCAAAATCTTAACCTAAGGCTAAGTTTTTGAAATGTCATCATAACTTAGAAAATATATGGACCTAGTTCATGAAACTTATACATAAGGTTAATCAAGTATCACTGAACATCCTGCATGAGTTTCACGTCACATGACCAAGGTCAAAGGTCATTTAGGGTCAATGAACTTTGGCCGAATTGGGGGTATCTGTTGAATTACCATCATAACTTTGAAAGTTTATGGATCTGATTCATGAAACTTGGACATAATAGTAATCAAGTATTACTGAACATCCTGTGCAAGTTTCAGGTCACATGATCAAGGTCTAAGGTCATTTAGGGTCAATGAACTTTGGCCAAATTGGGGTATTTGTTGAATTACAGCCATAAATTTGAAAGTGTGTTGGTCTAGTTCATAAAACTTGGACATAATAGTAATCAAGTATCACTGAACATCCTGTGCGAGTTTCAGGTCACATGATCAAGGTCAAAGGTCATGTAAGGTCAAAGAACTTTGGCCACGTTGGGGTTTTTTGTTGAATTGCCATCATATCTCTATACTTGTGTATTGGTCTAGTTCATAAAACGTGGAAATCAGAGTAACCAAGTATCACTGAACATCTTGTGCGAGTTATAGTAGTTTTCAAAATCAGCACTGCTGCTATATTGAATCGCGTGATGCAGGTGAGACGGCCAGAGGCATTCCACTTGTTTTTATATGGTGTGATGGCGACGGAAAATGAACGTCATTCTATCAGAGATTCCATCCTGCATAGGCCTATGTCCAAACAGTTGGGAACAACGACTTTGAAGATCCAACAGAACAAAGTTCTCTCGAATTAAAAAGTTTCCTCCGAGGCCACGATGTCTTCTTGAGTGTTCCTACTGGGAGGGTAGCAACTTTTTATCCTTCAAAATTGACCACCCCCCTTGATTTGGGTTAATTATGTAAGCTCTTCATGATGCCAGTTTAATTGAAGTCACATGGCCCCAAGTTTCTTTAAAAAAACAAGAAATTCTATATTTCCACATGTAAAATGACAATGACAATTTTACTCATTTCCTCATAAACTTGTTCCACAGAGTTGCTTCCTTTGTTCACATGACAGTAATATGGTAAAGAAAAAATTGATTTTAATAAATAGAGAAAAATCAAACATGAATAATGCTGAAAATTTCATCAAAATCGGACGTAAAATAGGAAAGTTATGACATTTTAAAGTTTTGCTTATTTTTCACAAAACAGTTCTATACTCAACTCAGTGATTTGCAAATGAGAGAGTTGATGATGTCACTCACTCACTATTTCTTGTGTTTTTTATTGTTTGAATAATACAATATTTCAATTTTTACGAATTCGACAATTAGTACCCCTTTGCTCGAACCACAAAATGTGAGAATAATGGAATTACATGTGTTCAGGGAGGAATGAAACTTTGTTTCACAGACAACTTTGTTTCACAGACAATGACGAGAAAATCAAAATATTTCATAAAATAAAATACAAAAGAAATAGTGAGTGAATGATGTCATCGGTCCCCTCATTTGCATACTGACTAAGATGTGCATATAACTGTTTTGAAAAATTAAGCGAAACTTAAACATGTTATAACTTTCTTATTTTACATCCGATTTTGATGAAATTTTCAGAGTTATGTTTGTTTGATTTTTCTTTATCTATTCAAGTCAGCTTTTTGTTGAGGTGGACTTGTCCTTTAACTGGCAAGTTTGATCTGAAATGTACAGTTTTTTCATAGTATGGCTGACCAAACAATAATTGGCATTTGCAGTAGAACAAGAATACAGTAATTGTCTCCATTTTGCATATGTTGAAGTGGACTGAGTAAACTCTCTCTGGAACAAAAAAATCATAAAGAACCATGACCTGAATGCGGTAAAACAAAACTCGAAACAAGTCGGTCATATTTGTACGTACAGTATATCACTTTAATCACTTTAATCTCGGTCAGTTTATGTATAACTATAACAACAACAACCTCCCAAATGTATTTAATTCAATGTTTCAAAAAAATCAATCCATTCACAACTATCCAACAAGGCGATTGGGTGAATTTCATTTACCACTTTTAAGAACTTTGCGGGCTCAGAACACATTTATATATGATGGACCGAAGTTATGGAACTCACTTCATAATGATATAACAAATGCAAAATCTTTGAACTCTTTTAAGACTAAATTCAAATTATCTCTATTAAAACCTTATAATATACTCCCAAATTAAGTTTAATTCATCATCTCTGTCAAGTCATCATTATTACTTTAAACTACAATTAAAACATAAAATAATTATTATCCTTTTTTTATTCAAAAAAAAAAATCTGACACAAGTCCTTCTCAGATGTGCTCATTATTGTGTATATCCTCTCCTCTATTTTCTCATCTCCTGTCCGCTTATCCGCCTTCCTACCGGTTATTTGTTTACGGCATCAATCATATTTTTTGTGCATTATATTCTTTCCAGGTTATTTTATATATTTTTTCTCCTTTAATACACATCATTGAATCCAGTTTGCTTGAGGCATGTGTTCTATCTACGTACAGCAGCACCCATCCATCTTCTCAGGGCATTCTCCCCCTTTTCTTCTCTTTTTCTGGGGGGGGGGGGGGGTGGGGAAGGGTAGATATTGATGACGGGTTGTTTTGTCCTTTATCAAACTATATATTTTTGATAACTTTGTATTTATTTTGTGAGTGTTTCCCTCTCATTTATTCATTTTTTTCTCATTTGATTATCTGTATTTTTACTTTGTTATTTTGTTATTTGTTGTGTTATCTATTTCTTGAGGGGCCCACATTGTACAAGCATTGTTTTTTAGTGGGTCCCTCCATTTCCATCTTAATTTAATTTCTATTGAAAAATAGTATACATATTTAAAACCTACAATGTGTTGCCCAAATTGTCTAAGTGTTTTTTTCACAACAGATGTATCATTAATTTTGTTTACAACGGATACAAATATTTATGTTTATATATGGTACACAATTTGTTTTGGTTTGATGGAAGTGAAATAAATAAATTTGAATTGAATTGAAACAGTGGCGTACCTAGAATTTTCCACAGGGGGGGGGGGGGCAAAACAAAACAAAAAAAAAGTATTCAATCACCGTGAAATAAAGAACTTCGTACCTGAAAAAAAAATTGACAAGCAAAAAAAAAGGGTCTTCAAGCTCAAGCTCGTCAGGGGGGGGGGCAATAAAGGTCTTCAAGCTCGTCAGGGGGGGGGGGGCAAAAAAGGCCTTTCAATCTCGTCAGGGGGCCAGGATACGTCCTTTGCATGCATGGGTTGTGGCTCGTCAGGGGGGCAGACTGCCCCCCCCTTAGATACGCTATAGTGACTTTAAGATATTTACTTCTTAATACTACAGCTTCTAAATAAAAAAAATCACAAACGAGTGGCGGATCCAGGGGGATGGCGCAGGGGGCGCGCTCCCCCCCCCCCTAAAAAAATAAAAGAAAAGTAAAAGAAAGAAAAGGCGCTGCTTGAAAAATAAAAATAAAGGAAAGAAAAGAAAAGGCGCCGCTTAAAAAAAATATACACTGATATAATATTAGCGACAGTAAAGGAAATACTATCCCCCAGCAAAGCACAATAATGTCATATCATCTTCCTTATCTTTTCTTTTAACTACCCTTTTCCCAACAACTTCGCCGGTAAAAAATAATCAGCTGTGCGCTGCCAGCATATAACTGGCACCAATCAAGAATAATCAGCGCTACCTAAATCTAAATCGGCGCCGGACAAGAATAATCACCGCCATTTGGTTATAAATCGGCGCCAAGAAAAATCGACGCTACCTGTGTTCTTAACCGGCGCCAATCAATGATAATCAGCGCCACCTAAATCTAAATCAGGGCCGGACAAGAATAATCAGCTCCACCTAAATCTAAATCGGCGCCGGGCAAGAATAATCGGCGCCATCTGGTTATAAATCGGCGCTGGTAAAGAAAAATCGGCGCTGCCTGAGTTCTTAACCGGCGCCGTTCAAGGATAATCAGCGCCATTCTAAATCGGGGCTGGTCAAGAATAATCAGCGCCATCTGATTATAAATCGGCGCTGCCTGAGTCTTAACCGGCGCCGATCAAGAATAATCAGCTCCACCTAAATCTAAATCGGCGCCGGACAAGAATAATCGGCGCCTCCTGGTTCTAAATCGGCGCCAGTCGATCATTTGCCGCTGCCTGAATCTTACGTGACGTCTGGACGTCGGTAAAAATAATCAGCACTACTTGTTCTAAATCGGCGCCGGTCAAGACAAATCGGCGCTGCCTTTGTCTTAACCGGCGCCACCTAAATTTAAATCGGCGCCGGTCAAGAATAATCAGCGTCCCCTGGTTCCAATAATTAGGCGCCGGTAGAATAATTAAGAAGGGCCTATTGCCAACCAAATCTAGATCGGCGCCGGTCAAGAATGGTCAGTGGCACTTGGTTATACATTTTATTGTTGAATGGTCATAACAAAGCTTATCACATGCCCTTACAGAGTGGACTGGGGCGGGGGAGTTTCACACAGATGTCATAAAATCTAAAATTTTGTTATTGAAAAATATCCCAGAATCATACAAAAGCGTAGAGCAAATCCTTTAATTTTGATCTTATTTTCCAATGCTTTAATAAAAAAGGTCAGTCACTTTTCTTCTTTACACATTCCACGTTGTGCCACCTGTATGGCCTTTAGTGTAAGACAGCTACTAAAGTGTTTTATGAAGATGATTCGATATTTTAGTCCAAAACTTTGCTAAAACCCGTTGCTATTACAGGGAGTGTATAATTACGCAACCAGACGTATATTCGTTAGACCTTAAACCACTAAATATCATTTTCAATGTATTAATACAGTTTGTCAATATCTTTGTTTTAACGTTTAAATGTTTACGCCACAAAATTTGATTTATTTTCATCTTCCATTAAGTTAAATATTATTCATCTGATCACTCAGGAAGAAGTTAAAAACAAAGATAACGATACCTGTAAAACAGGAGAACTATTTCCAAAGCTCTGTCTTGAAGGATCTCTTTCTGAATTCAGGTCATAACCATCATATCCAGTTTCATCAAATTAATTAGATAAAATTACTCATCATTACAAATTGCATTAGATTTAGTGAAAAGCATCACAATATATACTAAATTCTGTACATGATGTATACATCATGTACATGAAAACTGAATAATATATAAACCTGGATTGGTGATGTATTCCGAATGATTCATGATGTAGTATCATTGTATATACAGAGGCGTCGATCATATATCGTTTTGCCCACCCCCTCCTCCCCCAATAATTCCGCATGTACAAAAATAAAATAAGATGGTAATGTTACACAGAAATCAGCAAGCAAGATTGAGCTACACAACTCGTTCTTTGTTTAAAATCGTGCTCAAATTGTCCGCTTTTCAGATTGCAATATAAAAATTTTCAGCTCGCGCTTCGCGCTCGCACCATTTCTGTAGCAAAACCCCATACTTTTCATGATTATATAGGTGAATAGAATGTCCCGTTCTCAGTTCTAAACCTCAAAAGAAGTCCCGCTTCGATTTGCAATAATCTTTTGTTGGATATAATCTTGTTCTTTTTTAAAAACGTCCATTAAACTCATTTTTTTCAGATCGAAATATTAAAATTTTATGCTCGCGCTTCGCGCTCGCATCTATTGTCTTTTTTAGATACCCATCTTAATCATTGGTACCAAAATGCATATAAGATATCAAGCTTTCTGGTCAGAATATAAAGAAATTTCAGCTCGCCCTCGGCACTCGCATTATCTGTGTAGTGAGATATGTATTCTCCTCATGAGTTACTACAAACAGTCTTTAAAAAGGCACCTTTTCCCTGTTTTCAGGTCAGTATACTAAAAAATTTCAGCTCGCGCTGAAATATATATATATATATATATATACATATGAGTGTGTGTGAGTTTGTTTTGTGTGATCGAGCGCCTTTGGAAAGTTGATTAATGATTTTGCCCCCCCCCCCAATCTGAAAAAAGGATCGACGCCCCTGTGTATATATAGTAAAAAAAAACATTGTATCTCAATTAATATACACAAGTATTTGCCTCATCGCAATAAAAGGGTTAGTACACGAGATTTTGAAATCGCACATAACATGCATAATTTGTTTGTTTCTTTCTTTAATAAGTTTTTCAATCTCTCTCTATATATGTCTTAGAAAGATTATATGTTTAAATTCATGTATATTTTCTGTTATAATGATATATGTTTAAGTGGACTTCAGGGAATGTTCGTACGCAGCAAGGGGGAAGGGGGGGGGGGGGCAAATTCCCGATCAGTTGTTGTGAAAACACATTTTTTTCCCTTAACATTTCATGAAAACTATGAAAAATGTGCAAATGTGAGATGTGCACCAAATACTTTTATTACACTTGTAAAAAAAATAATCGCCCCATTGAGCAGCTCGGTCCGTTTACTCTATCGTTTTTATTTTTTATTTTTTCAAAAATATGTTCGAGTTTCCCCCCCCCCCGGAAATATTATCTGCGTGTGGTCATGCAAAATGGCATGACTGAAAATCCTACATTTTGAAAAAAGCATTGGACAGGGTCAGACTTTACCCCTTTTTCAACATTTTCTTTTATGGCGCCGGTGAAGTGCAAAAATAATTATGTGCGCCGCTCGGCAGTGTGCCCCCCCCCCCTTTCGCCAAAAGCTGGATCCGCCTATGCAAACGACATGTAAAACTTACACTGCAATGGAATAGTTACTAGCAATTTAATTAACTGGCAAGTTACATGTAGATCTGAACATAATGCTCTTTCATAATGGCTGCAAAAATATATTTCATAAATACTGTACTTCAAATGTAATGAGAAAAGGTGCCTTTATTTATCGAAGAGGCTTCATGTACATCATTGGCAATATCATTTCCTGGCTACATGTAGCTAGATTATAATGTAGCTGAACAACAAAAATAATTGTACGCATTATCTAGATGTTCATGTAAATTAAATAAATAAACTAAAAGTTCCAAGGACAACTGCAAAGATTTTCTTCCAAAATCTGATGCACTGCACGCATCAAAATCCGCATACAAAATTTTTGTGAGCCTGAGATTAATCTACTTTTAAAAATCATTAATGATTTTTATTCTGTTTTCCTTATCCCGTTCACAGCTCTGTACTAATCTGTACAAAGTACATGTACTTCTCAACCCTTTTTGTCATACTCTCTGACAGTGAAATATGTGAAGAAGACATTGAAAATGATATATTTACAAGTGCCCACAGTAAAATGTACCGTGATGTGATCCATTCACAAGAATGAGAGTTTACATTTATGAGTCTTAATTTTCAATACCCATACTAAGACAAATTACCTCTATGTAATTACATGTGTAGATGAAGAAGAATATAAAATATATCATTCAAACTTGTATATTAATTATTCCATCTGAATAAAGTGGAAAAACTAGTCTGTATTGTTTTGAAGTTTGAAATTTGGTACATTAGCACCTTCTTTCATATATCATGATGGTAACATCATACCCACAGATTTAACCAAGATATGCACATTGAGTGAAATAACTATAGGCCTATGCATCCTCGGAGTACAGGTTCTCGGTTTTGCGCGCACACTCGGCTGGGCGTACGCACGGAATAGAACGTATTATATCGTGGTGCAAATAGATTCGTTTAAAATCGTATAGAACTAGACTAGAATGTATGGTGTATAAGTTGCTGGAAAGCAGAAGAGATATTGTGTCCAGCACCCCCCCCCCCCAAATTCTCTCCCCGCTCAAGACCGGAGTGAAACCAATGATAATAATATATGGACAAAAATCCAGATTCACAATTTCAATGGGGAGTGTGTCATTCCCCTTCTCCGTTACAATTTGTCAAGTGGCAGCGGCAGGGAGAACAATTTGTTTTGTTTTTTAAGCAGAAAGCTGTGATGATAGGGGGAGAATAAAATAAATAAAACATTAACGAATAACAAGAACAAAACAACGACAAAACAATTTGTATCAGGATGAATTTCTTATCATTTAACATAGACCAACTTGGAGAAATAAGATGTTCATGCAATTGTCGTACAATCGGAGCAGATGTCGGCGGAGCAAATATCGGCGGAGCAATTGTCGCGGAGCAATTGTCGTATAATCGGAGCAATTTTCGGCGGAGCAAATATCGGCGGAGCAATTGTCGCGGAGCAATTGTCGTATAATCGGAGCAATTTTCGGCGGAGCAATTGTCGCGGAGCAATTGTCGTATAATCGGAGCAATTTTCGGCGGAGCAATTGTCGCGGAACAATTGTCGTATAATCGGAGCAGATGTCGGCGGAGCAATTATCGGCGGAGCAATTGTCGGCGGACTAATTTTCGGCGGAGCACATGTCGGCGGAGCAAATGTCGGCGGAGCAAATATCGGCGGAGCAAATATCGGCGGAGAAAATATCGGCGGAGCAAGTGTCGACGGAGCACATATCGGCGGAGCAAGTGTCGACGGAGCAACTATCGGCGGAGCAATTGTCCGGAGCAATTGTCGGCGGAGCAACTGTCTTATTTTGCGTAGCAATTGTCGGCGGAGCAGATGTCGGCGGAGCAATTGTCGGGTCACCGTCTGCCCCCACCCCCCTTTGGTACACTTGTTCCATGCTGATACAGCGTATATCAGAGTATAGATCTAGAGACTAGACTAGAACTAATATATATATTTTTAGATCTAGGACTGGTTCTGTATACGGACTAGACATATTAAACCATGGTAAATAAAATCAAACGTAAAGTTCGGAATTTACCGGTTCGAAGTTAACCACGGCATTAGTCGGCTATTACTATTTAGTATTAGGCATTAGACAGGTCCAGATTTGAGGTAAAGTTAATGCGCTAGCCTAAGCTAGCCCTAGCCTAGCACATGTCTTGCCATTAATGGCAGCTAGTTTGATAAGTGTTTAAGAATTGGATAGATCTAAGCCTGTAAGGCCTATGTAACTATGTAGGTACCGGTACTTTGGCGATGCTAATTCATTCTGAGCAACTGAACGTAAATGCTTACGACCGGCACTCCAAACTTGGAGCACCGTGAATTATAAATAAATTAAGCAATCCGTTTTGTTAAAACAGTGAAATATCTAAAACGTGTCATTTACACATGCGGTAGCCGTAAAGAGTCATTTCCCGGTAATATTGAATAAAACTGGGCAACTAAAAATCAATTTAATGGAGAAATATTGTATGGAGGCATTCTACAGGTTCTTATCTTTGCTTAGAACATGAAAAAAAACAAAATTTGTTCCATGACCAAAAATTAGTTTTGGCGCACTTTTGCTCTCTCCTGGCCCACTGTGCACAGTGGGCCAGAATGAACCCAAAGTGCGCCAAAACCCATTATTCACAAATTTGTACGATTAAATTTGGTACGTAGGGGTAATTTCACCCGTAGAATTCAATAAAAGTACTTTCAAATATTGATGACGTCGTTAAAATACTGTTTTCTGATTGGCTGTTAACATTTGAGAAGAAATTACATGTTTCTAATTCTACAATAGGTTTCAAATTTTCAGAAACTAGTTTTAGAAAAATTTCAGCAATAATTAAAAATATTAGCAAACAGCAAACACACAAACAGGCAAACAAACAAGAAAAGTATGTGCTCGGGGTACAAAATTAATAATTCAATTGGTGACTTGAGTATCGCTTAAAGAGGGCGCCCTACCATGAATCCGGAATTGTAAAATTCAAAGTGAAATTGTAAAAAAAATGAAAAGGAGTATTTTCATTCCCTGGGTACAGTGATTAACCACACCTACATAAATTAAAATGGATTGATACCAAAAGTGGACAGTGAAATCTTTAAAATAATGATTCCAGTGATAAATAATAGAGGCCGGGTCCTATGCAGGTTAATTAGTACAAGGCCCTACAAGGCCTACCTATTTCACCAAGAACGGCGTATACAAAGTTATTCCGAATCAGAATCTCTCTCTCTATCTCACCAACTATTATGTATTTGGTGAGAGGATCTTTTAGCATACTTTGAACATCAGGGGGAAGAGGCTGTGATTGTTGTACACTTGTACTCTTAAAAACTTGCTACTAATCACAATGTCACCTGTTACCATTTGTCTGTGGAAAACATATAAAGTCAATGAGAGTCATAAACCAAACAATCCTTGAAATGATAATATACACTTCCTTCCTGATCGATACTAACGATTATAGCAAATTTAGAATGAGCCAAGAGATAAACGAATTCATACATGTATGTAAAGTTACAAACCCACTCGTTTTTCTTAATAATATGCATTTTAGTGCTCACTCTTGTCATTTTTTGGCCCCGGCCATTGCCATTGTACATACTCTATGGGCCATTTTAGATATCAAAATACAGCAATATCCCCATATATGACATAATATATGATATATCTCGTTAGTAATGATGATTTGCATATATTACTTCTTTCCTACATCGCGATTATTTTTTAGGTTTAGTGCTAGTTTTTGTGAAAATTATTTTTCCCTATTTATATTGTACATAATAGAGTATACAATGACCTATGGCGGCCATTTTGAATATCAGGAAAATAAATATTTTGTCAAAAATTATTTTTTCAGAGAGTACTTCACTCCTGCCACACGATTTCATGCATTTCATAGCCAATGTGTGGACAATTTTAGGATTTTCATGGGTAATTTGCAAATTTTGGTGGCCATATTGGATTTTGCCAATTTGCAGAAAATGCTCAAGGTTACACGAGTGGCATCATCCAGATTCGTAATCAGCACCCTCGAATTGACAAGAAACCATCAAAAAATAATGAATATATAAAAAATCAAGGTTTGGTCAAGTTCCTATGGGGCCTATCCTGGACTATTTGGAGTGTTTTAGGACAGCAATGTCTGAATATTTTTTTCGGTGTTTGGCGCGGACAGCATGCAGATCGTATTAGTACAAAGCCGGACAAACTTAGGACAACGTCCCGAGAGGTAAATCAAGGACTCGGATAATCAGAATAATATATGGACAACCACCCGATATACAAGGAAGTTATCGTCAAGTTATTAAATGAGAAAGCACTTGTTTCCAAAACAACCTTGATTTTGACCCATTCGAGAGCTGGCGAGAATATAAAAGTGTTTCGTCATCAAAATACAATTTTCAAAGTAGTTATTCCTATTACATTTGCTACAATAATTCCTTTTTTTTCAAATCGAAATTCATCCATCATGTCCATATTTTATGCCTTCATACGAATGAATGGGAGGAAAAATATATCTTTTCGCCTGACATGTCAGAACAGTGTTATATTCTTATATGGAAACGCGCCCCATGATGTATCACATATGTCATCTTATCATATCATCTAATTGGCAGGATAATGCATCTAACATATTGTTCATGATTTTAATCATTTGATACGCTGCCTCTTTCTTTTTCTTTTCTTTTTACAATGACCACTGCTGGCTGCTTTCGTCAACTCGCTCACTGCATATCCGCACATTCCTGAAACATTCCGTTTGCCTTCTTACTCCTGTCCGCGCATTCCTCTTGCCTTCTTATTCTAGTCCGAATGTTCCTGACACATTCCGCATGTCATCATTCTTTGCTTCGTGAAGCTGACCTGATCGTGGATGGTTTCCGGAACACGCGGAAGGGTTTAGGAAGGGCTGGACATCATCAGGACATCGTCAGGACAGGGTCCCGAAGGTGTCAGGAATTCAAAATCCGCGTCCAAATTTTGGTCTCGACCAAAATTTGGATGCGGACAAATTTTGATTTCCCGAACACCAGGAAGGGTTTAGGACAACGTGCGGACACCCCTAGGAATGTCCGGACAGGTTGCGGAAGGGTCGCGGATTAAAATTTTTACATTCTGCGCCTTGTCCTGACGCTGTCCTGGCCGCGAAATTATTTTTCCCACCGAGTTCTGGACCAACATATCAGGGACCTGGGAACGATTTTTTCAGTGGGGGTGCTGAAATCTCTCCTCAAATGTGGGGGGAGGGGACCCAATCGAATTTTCCATAATTACACACACACACACCTCTAAGGGCACCACACACACACCCAACCCCCCCCCACACACATATATATATATATATACATATATATGACAGTCACTTCTTAGGTTTCTTCTTTAAAAGAACAAAGATATATAATTAGATAACTCGAGCGCGAAGCGCGAGCGATTTTTCTTGGGGAGAAAATTCATGTATTTTGTCCTGAAAAATTGAACATTTTGAGCAATGTTTGTGGTCCTGAACAAGATGCGTATGTAACAAATAATAACTGCAAACGTGATCAGTGCGAGCAGATATTTTTTATATACGCTCTGGTCTGATCGAGGGAAGTGTTAAGGACTGTTTTCAGTTACCCATTAAGACGATACATATATCAACAATCAAATAATGCGAGTGCGAAGCGCGAGCTGAAAAAATTGACATTCCGACCTAAATACTGGACATTCTAAGCACTTTTCTGATAATGAAGAGGATAGGTATTTAACTATACAATTGATGCGAGCGCGAAGCGCGAGCGGAAATGAAAATGAGATTTCAGACCTAAAAACAGGACATCTTAAGCACTTTTCTAATCATGGAACAGGATAGGTATATAACTATACAATTGATGCGAGCGCAAAGCGCGAGCATAAACAAAATAGATTTCAGACCTACATATATAATTGGGACATTCTATTCACGTTTTGTAAATCAAGAAAAAGATTGGTAATTGGATATATTCTTATATTAATAATGTGAGCGCGAAGCGCGAGCAGAAAATTTTTGATATTCTGATCTGAAACTCCACACTGAATTTAATATTGTTTGAACAGATAAAGAGAAATCAGACGAACAGAATAATAAAGATATGATCAAAATCCGACAAGGAATATCAAAGTTATTGCATTTTAAAGATTAGCATTATTCCGGTGAAACAGTTTTAAGCATGTCTTCATTTATATTCAATGAGCAAACTGATGATGTCATATCCCCACTTGTTCTTTTGTATTTTATTATATAAAGTTAGGTTTATTTAATATTTTCCCTTCAAGAACCAAAAACAGTTGAATTGACAACTGATTTAGTCTTTCATTATACATAATTTAGGGAGACATATCATTTACACTGGTATGAAAAAATGAAACAATTTTGATTCCATGTAATAACACAAGAAACAGGATAGTGGGGATGTGATATCTTCAACCTGCATGGGCGGAAATCCCAGAAGGGACAGGGGGACGTGTCCCTCCTACTAAAAATAGTAGGGGGACACAATATCAAATGTCCCCCTACTATTTTTGGTCTTCCATGGAGAAAAATACATCACTTCACAATCGAAATAATACCTTTTGGACTAAATGACCTTGGGCGGTATTCTGAGGTCATTTTATCTTTAAAATATTTTATTTTATCTCTTAAAATGAAATTGGTATTCTGAGATGACATTTTATCTCTCAGATTAAATTTACAATTTTATCTTGCGTATAAATTTTATCTTGCGTATCTATGATGATACGCAACAGAGCAGTGGCTGCGTAGACATACCCATCGCGTATCTGGCCATTGCAACGCGGGTGATGTGCTTGCGCCCAAGTTATACTTTGAAGAAAAAATAAAATAAACTTAAAAGAGGGTAGGGGCTATTTTATCTCCGCGACGTTGATTTCGTTAATATTTTTAAGTGAATTAACTCCAAATGTTGGCATTAAAATTAAGAAAAATTATATATTCATTGAGAACAACACCTTAAAGTTATTCCTGTACAATCAGGAAGCATTTCATAAGACTTTTCTTGACTAATATTGTCTTTGAAATGATGCTTGAAAAGATGCGATATAGACTTCGAAAAAAAGATGAGAGTATTGCCATTTTTGTTAAAAAGAAATCTCTGTAAAGACGCGCAAGCGTATAGTGCAAGCGTATTGAAGTCAATAAATTGACGCAATCTCACCTCTTCGCCACACCTCCTAGCGGAATGGATTTCCATTGGTTGAGTGATATGAGAGAGCTATAAAAGCGTGTTTCTTATTGGATATTGATTACAAAATAGGTATGTCTTACAAAGATAAAATGAAGATAAAATTGTTCTCAATACCAATTCGGAGAGATTTTAAGGGTATTTTATCTCACTGATTTTAACGGAGATAAAATATTTTTTTTATCTGAGATAAAATGGATCTCAGAATACCACCCCTTATATTTTGGGTGAAAAACTTTTTTTGTTTGCTTTTTTTTTTTGCTTGTCAAATTTTCCAGGCCCTGGGGTGGTATTCTGAGATCCATTTTATCTCAGATAAAATAAAATATTTTATCTCCGTTAAAATCAGTGAGATAAAATACCCTTAAAATCTCTCCGAATTGGTATTCTGAGAACAATTTTATCTTCATTTTATCTCTGTAAGACACACCTATTTTTTAATCAATATGCAATTAGAAATGCGCTTTTATAGCTCTCTCATATCACTCAACCAATGAAAATCCATTCCGCCAGGAGGTGTGGCAAAGGAGTGAGATTGAGTCAATTTATTGACTTCAAATACGCTTGCAATATACGCTTGCGCGTCTTTACAGAGATTTCTTTAAAAAAAAATGACAATACTCTCATCTTTTTTCGAAGTCTATATTTCCTCTTTTCAAGCATCATTTTAAAGACAATATTAGTCAAGAAAAGTCTCATGAAATACTTCCTGATTGTACAGGAATAACGTTAAGGTATTATTCTCAATAAATATATAATTTTTCTTCATTTTCATGTCAACATTTGTAGTTAATTCACCAAGAAATAATGATGAAATCAACGTCGCGGAGATAAAATAGCCCCTACCCTCTTTTAAGTTTATTCTATTTTTCTTTAAAGATTTCCGCACATGTCAATCCACCTATCAAATATTCATGACGACATGCATATCACCATTTTCATAAACTTTTGCTAAACTTTAGAATTAAATAACTTAACTATTTGTTATCAGATTTTCATAACATTGTATTTGATATAAATATTTTCAGCCCGGAGTAGCACCAAAAACAAGCTGCGTATCTGAATAAACATGCATGCGCGTGTTAAGAGTTAGCCCTAGTATCTGCATGAGCATTGTAAATACATTTTTTTATTTAAAAAATGAATAATGCGAGCGCGAAGCGCGAGCAGAAAATATTTGATATTCCGATCTGTAAAAGGGTGAATTTAAACACTATTTTAAGTACTGTGTCGGAAAATTCTGAAGGGGGGTGTACAAAATATCGTTTATTTTCATTACATTTCTGTCATTCATCAACTTACCACTAGATTTCAAGGAGGTGCTGCCTATGGAAAATAACACATGCAGCATCCCCAAAATTTGGGGTGCTTCACCCCCAGCACCCCCGCTTCCAAGGGCCATGGGGCTGGGCGAAAAAGACTGTGAAATTTGATTTCTATTGTCTGACTTGTAATTGTTTTTTTACAAAACACGGGCGCGCGCACACTTGATTCGGCATAAAACCCTCGAAGTTTCAAGTCCAATCACAGCCATGTCCGTATCGCGTGCGACGGAGCTAGTGCCGGAGCTTGATTGAGTCGCGTTATATGAGGGATGTTATTGGAATATGTGAACGACTATGTAAATGATTTTCGATTGTCGGATGTGATAATTATGTACATTATAACATATTTAAAAAAATACAGGGGGAACCTGATTTCGTGGGGGTGCTGCCTATGGAAAATAATACACGCAGCACCCCCAGGATAATTTTTGGGGGTGCTTCAGCACCCCCAGCACCCCCGCTTCTCAGGTCCCTGCAACATATGAATATTCATGACTTGCGTCTTCGGATTAAGAGTACGCATGCGCGTGGACTTTGCCTCAACCAGTGCCGGTCGTAAGCATTTACGTTCAGTTGCTCAGAATGAATTAGCATCGCCAAAGTACCGGTACCTACATAGTTACATAGGCCTTACAGGCTTAGATCTATCCAATTCTTAAACACTTATCAAACTAGCTGCCATTAATGGCAAGACATGTGCTAGGCTAGGGCTAGCTTAGGCTAGCGCTTTAACTTTACCTCAAATCTGGACCTGTCTAATGCCTAATACTAAATAGTAATAGCCGACTAATGCCGTGGTTAACTTCGAACCGGTAAATTCCGAACTTTACGTTTGATTTTATTTACCATGGTTTAATATGTCTAGTCCGTATACAGAACCAGTCCTAGATCTAAAAAAATATATATTAGTTCTAGTCTAGTCTCTAGATCTATACTCTGATATACGCTGTATCAGCATGGAACAAGTGTACCAAAGGGGGGTGGGGGCAGACGGTGACCCGACAATTGCTCCGCCGACATCTGCTCCGCCGACAATTGCTACGCAAAATAAGACAGTTGCTCCGCCGACAATTGCTCCGGACAATTGCTCCGCCGATAGTTGTTCCGTCGACACTTGCTCCGCCGATATGTGCTCCGTCGACACTTGCTCCGCCGATATTTGCTCCGCCGATATTTGCTCCGCCGATATTTGCTCCGCCGACATGTGCTCCGCCGACATCTGCTCCGCCGAAAATTGCTCCGCCGACAATTGCTCCGCCGATAATTGCTCCGCCGACATCTGCTCCGATTATACGACAATTGCTCCGCGACAATTGCTCCGCCGAAAATTGCTCCGATTATACGACAATTGCTCCGCCGAAAATTGCTCCGATTATACGACAATTGCTCCGCCGAAAATTGCTCCGATTATACGACAATTGCTCCGATTATACGACAATTGCTCCGCCGATATTTGCTCCGCCGAAAATTGCTCCGATTATACGACAATTGCTCCGCGACAATTGCTCCGCCGATATTTGCTCCGCCGACATCTGCTCCGATTATACGACAATTGCATGAACATCTTATTTCTCCAAGTTGGTCTATGTCAAATGATAAGAAATTCATCCTGATACAAATTGTTTTGTCGTTGTTTTGTTCTTGTTATTCGTTAATGTTTTATTTATTTTATTCTCCCCCTATCATCACAGCTTTCTGCTTAAAAAACAAAACAAATTGTTCTCCCTGCCGCTGCCACTTGACAAATTGTAACGGAGAAGGGGAATGACACACTCCCCATTGAAATTGTGAATCTGGATTTTTGTCCATATATTATTATCATTGGTTTCACTCCGGTCTTGAGCGGGGAGAGAATTTTTTTTTTTTTTGGGGGGGGGTGCTGGACACAATATCTCTTCTGCTTTCCAGCAACTTATACACCATACATTCGCGCGGGATCTCTCTCTCTCCCTTTCTCGTTTTGTTCTTTCACGTTGTTTATTTTTATTGGTGACCGCTTGATTTATTGTATATTTATCAGTATTATAACTATTAATATTTGTATCAATAATTTTTATTTACGTCTTCGGCCTTATCTACCCTTGCACTTTTTTTCCTTCAATTTGTTTCAAACGAAAGTATGATCATCACTGACGGACAGATGGGGGAGGGGCGTGCTTTGGGTCACGGATCCCCCCCCCCCCATTCTCCCTACCAATGAAAAAAAAAAGAATAAAGGAAAGGAAAATAAATGTCATCCTTGTCTCGCCCCCTCCATTTTTTGTTGTTGGCTCATTACGCTACTGGTGAGTTACTATAAAACTAGACTTCGGTTGTATTTTTGTTCTATTCTGTGCAAAGCGACAATATAAATATATTATAATAAATGAATATATGTATGTATCTCTCTCATTACGTCTAAACAAATAATTTTATTTTTAAAAGACAATAATATATATACCAGCAATTATATAGTTACAAATTCATGAAACCCAATACGCATCTCACTGAATTTATAATGCGAGCACAAAGCACGAGCTGTTATTGACATGGAAGGGGGACATTTATACGCCTTTTTAAAATTGTAAACATAAAGCATATCTCGGGGGGGGGGGGGATATCTCGTAAAAGAAATGAGAGCACGATGCGTTAATTTAATATTTTGGATATATTTACCAGAGTTACAATTCTATATATTTCTTTTTCTTTGTGTTATTTCTTTCGACAAACTGTAATTGAAGTATTGAAGAGTATATAGGCTGTTATGCCTGCTGATCATGATAGAATGTGGATTATTTTGCTGATTCATTAGATCTTAACATGTGTTCTTTAAATTGGGTAATTTGGGTACATGTTAGAAACACAGGCATTGTGCATTCAGATGCACATTGTGGAAATGAGATTCAGTATTCCTTGCAGCTAAGAAAGGTTTTGAAAATGACACTACTCTCAATTACATGTATACTGTGTCCATAGTTGCGAGTGTGTGAAAATGAAGGTGTTTGCAGTCATTAAAGTGTAGTTTTGGTTGGAAAACGTTAATAAAACTGTCGAGAACTTACAGTCTTCATGATTTCATTTATCTCATGTTCTGATCAGTAAATCAAATAAAAAAATATAATGACAAGAACTTGTTAAGTTTATCCTTCTTTTTCAATCCCATGAATAAACAGAAATCGCGATATTCAGAAAAAATAAGTCATACACCTCCTTTTTTCCTCAAGCTCTCACTCACTCCCCCTCTTTCTTTCTCTCTCTCTCTTTCCCTCCATAACCCTTTTCACAATCATTTTTGTTTGATTTCCGCATAAGCAAAACGACGACGACAATGATGGTGATGATGAAGATGCTGATAATGATGCTGATGATGATAATGGTGGTACAATGATAATGATAATAAGTACATGAACACACGTTTTCTTCTCATATAGTTCATTCTTGGAAAATACATAGGCGGTCATATACACATGAAGGTATATCATTTATAGAAGAAAATCTTGTTTGATTGATTTTTTTTATTTTTTGAAACTACGTGTAAAATTATATCCCCCATCAACAACAAATTGTTACTTACATTATAACATCATAATGAATATAATTCGACTATTGGCGGACCATATTTAGATTTAGATTAAGATTTATTCATTTTCCGTTCACAAAGCACAACAAAATCAAAGTAACAATACATAGTCAAATTTAAAGTACAATATCAATCGGTATAATGCATAAGAATTAGAACGTATAAACAATGAGAACTAATGCGAACTAAAGTAACCTTGACTAATAACTATATAAAACAGAACATATGGATTTTATTTTTGGATTATTAAAAAAAAATTAATTATCCTTTTTCTATCAGTGAAGAAAACAATCATGATCAACATAAAACAAAAAAGCAACTCACTATTATATACAGTATTATCATAATCTAAAAACCTACGGTGTGTATGACATGATGTGGATGTGGAGACCAGACTGAGAGCACTGTGTGTACGAGAGGATATGAAAACCAGAGTGGAGGGGTGTGCCGAGAAGGTGACACGACATGTAGCCTTTCACAAGTTGGTATTTTCTTGAATATTAATTTTTACTTACTTAATGTCTTGGTCATGTTTGTATGGCACAAAATTTGCCGACAGTAAACATTTTGCGTGACTACAGTACAGGTTTTCGACAAAATAAGGTGGGGTATACCCCCGGGGGGGGGGGCACTCGACCAAAAAAGTGGTAGGGGTGTGCCGCGGACGAGGCAAAAAACGGGGGCCTTGGAGCGGGCTTATTGTAAAAAGGAGGGTCCTCGGAACGGGCTTCGGAACTACAAATGTTTGTGAAAACGGGGGTCCTCGGAACGGATCTCCGTATCTCTGTGAGTGCGTATGCATCCCTATGGAACGGGCAATCGTGCATGACGCAGCTAGCGCGGCCTCTGCCGGGTGCGCTCGCGCTTAGGCGATGGTCGAAAAGCGCTCTACGGACGCTTATCAATGCGACCGGAACGGCGTAACGAAAAATATGCGAAGCTTTGGAGCGGATTTCTTTCTTCTTTTTTCTCGATAAGAAGGAAATGCTATGCCTTGGAGCGGCTTTCTTTGTTCTTTTTCTCAAAAAGACAGAAATGCTATGCCTTGGAACGAAAATTTGAGTGTAAAAATGGGGGTCCCCTCCGCGGCACATACCCACTATGCATTATATACTGAGTGCCCCCCCCCCCGGGGGTATACCGTTGAATTTCACCTGGAGCAAATGTCTCCACTTCGGAGCATATTTCGCCAGTCTGAGCGATTTTGACGCTAAGAATGGGGTATGTCTAATTTGTTTCTACTGTTATAACATGGAGCTATATGGTTATAATAATGACATGAAAACGCGTTTTTTTTTCTTCATTTTAATCGCCAGGCACGTAATAAAACTTACACAAATGCTCCCCCCCCCACCATGAATAAGCATTAAGAATATCTATCCCTCCTTTATGCTTACCCCTTTTTTCTATTTCTTTCTATATGCATGTATCAGGGGCCGCGGAGCCGGGGGGCTTTAGCCCCCCAATTTTCCAAAGCCGTGTACAAAAAACGTAAGAATGACCATATTATGATTGTGATTTTTAGCATGGACAGCCCCCACTTTTGACTCAGCCCTCACTTTGAAAACCGTTCCGCGGCCCCAGTGTATGACATTTAATATATCATGCAAGCATAGTTTAAGTTTACTTTGTAAATTCATGGAGCTATGCTCCATGGTAAATTGACGCCTTCAGCCTGTGCTAAAATTGTTATGCGTATGAAAGTACAAATAAAAAAAAAAATAATTGTCGCATTATCGGAGCAATTTACGGCGGAGCAGATGTCGGCGGAGCAAATATCGGCGGAGCAATTGTCGTATAATCGGAGCAGATGTCGGCGGAGCAATTATCGGCGGAGCAATTGTCGGCGGAGCAATTTTCGGCGGAGCAGATGTCGGCGGAGCAGATGTCGGCGGAGCAAATATCGGCGGAGCAAGTGTCGACGGAGCACATATCGGCGGAGCAAGTGTCGACGGAGCAACTGTCGGCGGAGCAACTGCATGTCCGGAGCAATTTTCGGCGGAGCAGTTGTCGTATTTTGCGTAGCAATTGTCGGCGGAGCAAATGTCGGCGGAGCAATTGTCATGGAACCGGGCAGACTGCCCCCTGACGATTTACAACTGATCCAGCTAGGGGACGTGCCCCCCCCCCCCTTTGAGAAGCCAAATTAATAATTTGTAATGTCAAAATGCAACCAAAAAAAAAGACTTATGTCCCCTCTTTTGAACGTGAAGATCTTTTTTTTTTTTCTTTTTTTTTTTTTTGCTTGTCAATTTTTTTCAGCTAAGAAATCCAAGCTTAATTTGGGGTGAAGACGGGGATCAAGATCACTGACGTTAGTTTGTGCCTGACGTTAGAATACGTTCCATGCACTGCAGTGGCCGCGTAGCTAGGATTTTTTTCCGGGGGGGGGGCACTGGGGGGTTGACTTGCTTTTTCAGAAGGGGGGCACCAGCCATTTTTTCCGGTGTGTGTGTATGTGTCACAAGGGTGGATCGGACTTTCGCCAATAGGGGACGGGGCCCGAAATTATCTTCACCTATATTTTCCCCGATCAGTCACTTCTTAGTTTTATTCTTATAAAACAACATAAACATGAACTAATCTCATAAGCCTTATAAAAAGTGTGAGCGCGAAGCGCGAGCGATTTAAATTTTTGTTTATGGGCAACGGTATGTGTGATCCTGAACAAGATTCGTATGTAACTAGATGGTTACTGCAAACGCCAAGCACGAGTAGAAATTTGTATTAACTGCTCTATAGCATTATCGAAAAGGAACCTGTTAAGGACTACTTTCAGTTACCCACGAAGACGGTATATATTTCAATAATGCGAGCGCGAAGCGCGAGCAATTTTTGACATTCCGACCTAAAAAATGGTCATTCTAAGCACTTAAAATTTTTGTATTAATAAATGGGATAGGTATGAAACTAAGCAATTGATGCGAGCGCGAAGCGCGAATGGAAGAAAATTGAGATTTTAGACCTAAAAGCAGGACACTCTATTCATTTTGGTAATCATAAATAGGATATGGTTACTTGGGTATCCGTCATTAATAAAGCGATCGTGAAGCGTGAGCAGACAATCATTGATATTCTGATGTGAAACTGGATAATTTAAGTACATTTTAAATAAAGAACATGCAGGCTATCGCGCATGTTTTAGATTTAGACCTAGAATCTGGGCATTCTGAATACATTTGTCTAATGGAACATTATGGAATATACGTAGACATTATGAACTTGGCAAATCAAACAATTTGACCACGCAGCGTGAGCTTAAAATGCTGATATGTAGACCATAAAACGGACATTTTACAGAGCACTTAAATTTGTAAATGAAAAAAAAATAATAATGAAAGCTCGAACGAAGTCCAAGCTAAAACATGTTTTGTATATTGACTTCATATCAGCCTAATGAGCAAGATATGAATCTCATCGAACAGGCAATTCTGGCGCGAAGCGCAATCAAAAATTTTATATAGTAACATGACATTTTTTTTTTCAATTCTTTCCCTCACATTATTTCATTCACTCGCCTTCCTCCCCTTATTTTCCTCTTCTTTTTTTTCTGTCTCTATTCTTCTTTTCCTTTTTCTTTTCTTCTTTCTCTCCCCTTTTTTTTTCCTCTGCCAAATTTTTTCTGGGGGGGGGGGGGGGGCAGCTGGGGGGGGGGGCACACTAAATCTCAGGCCCCCCCCCCCCGTAGCTACGCCACTGATGCACTGGCGTACCTAGGATTTTCCAAAAGGAAGGGAAATTTTTGGAGGATATTTCGTCCGCAAAAAAATTTGACAAGCCCCCCCCCAAAAAAAAAAAAAAAAAAAAGATCTTCACGTTCAAAAGAGGGGACATACGTCTTTTTCATTGCATTTTTACATTTACAAATTATTAATTTGGCTTCTCAAGGGGGGGGGGGGGCACGTCCCCTGAATCAGTTATGACTCGTCAGAGGGGCAGTCTGCCCCCCCCCCCCTTGGTACACTAGTGGTTCCATGCTGATACAGCGTAGATCAGAGTCTAGATCTAGAGACTATAGACTCGAATTAAATTTCTTTTTAGATCTAGGACTGGTTTTGTATACGGACTAGACAAACCATGGCATATAAGCTAACATTTGTCTAAACCTAAGTAAACGTAAAGTTCGGAATTAACCAGTTCGAAGTTAACCATGGCATTACTCGGCTATTCAGTGTTGTAGTCAAGGCTCAAACCTCCAAGGCCAAGGCCAAGGCTTCAATACCAAAGGCCAAGGCCAAGGCATGGAAACCCAAGGCCAAGGCCTGAAAACCTCAAGGCCAAGGCATTTCAAACTTCCTGCGCTAGCCTAAGCGAGCCCTAGTCTAGCACCCCCTAGCACATGGCAGAACTAATTTATATATTTTTTTAGATCTAGGACTGGTTCTGTATACGGACTAGACATATTAAACCATGGTAAATAAAATCAAACGTAAAGTTCGGAATTTACCGGTTCGAAGTTAACCACGGCATTAGTCGGCTATTACTATTTAGTATTAGGCATTAGACAGGTCCAGATTTGAGGTAAAGTTAATGCGCTAGCCTAAGCTAGCCCTAGCCTAGCACATGTCTTGCCATTAATGGCAGCTAGTTTGATAAGTGTTTAAGAATTGGATAGATCTAAGCCTGTAAGGCCTATGTAACTATGTAGGTACCGGTACTTTGGCGATGCTAATTCATTCTGAGCAACTGAACGTAAATGCTTACGACCGGCACTGGTTGAGGCAAAGTCCACGCGCATGCGTACTCTTAATCCGAAGACGCAAGTCATGAATATTCATATGTTGGTCCAGAACTCGGTGGGAAAAATAATTTCGCGTCCTGCCCATAGTGGAAAAGGGGTAAAATTGGATGTGGACAAATTTTGATTTCCCGAACACCAGGAAGGGTTTAGGACAGCGTGCGGACACTCCCTGGAATGTCCGGACAGGTTGCGGAAGGGTCGCGGATTGCAGTTATTACATTCCGCGCCTTGTCCTGACGCTGTCCTGGCCCTAGTGGAAAAGGGGTATTTTCCACTAGGGCCAGGACAGCGTCAGGACAGGGGGGGGGGGGGCTGTTGCACCCACAAATGTAATAATCGCCCACAAATGTAATAACGCCCACAAATGTAATAACACTTTACCCACAAATGTAATAACGCCCACAAATGTAATAACACTTTACCCACAAATGTAATAATTTCACCCACAAATGTAATAATGTACTTTACCCACAAATGTAATAATTTTTGATCGCCCACAAATGTAATAATGGCTTTACCCACAAATGTAATAAATTTAGGGATTTTTGGCGAATCTGTTCTAAACTAAAATCCTTTATAAACCTCTCTTTAAGAATGTCGAATAATCCGTTCCTCTGATTGGTCAAAACTGAGGTCATGTAAACGACCATGCCTTCAAAACAACAAATTAAGGTGGTAACCAAGGGCAACGGGCATAGTTAACAAGATTTCTGCCCGTTGCCCCCTGACCCACCCCTTAACGACGGGCATGGCAAAATTTGGCCGAGATCCCCATTTGATTGCATGCAAAATGTTGCTTTCTGCGGTGATTGCGGATACCATAAATATCCGCGCGATTTGATCGGAAGTTTTAGACAATTCGCGCATTTACGCGCTTATAGCGCTAGTGCGCGCAACGGATATGTCACATCGATGGAAAGATGCCGATCTTTGTCTTTTGCTTGTTGATTCCTGTTAAAATATATGGCATTATTTAAAAGAAGACTAACTTATTAAGGACATAACGGATGTATCAATCATCAAGTCTTGTTGCAGTTTTTCATTGAAATGCATGCTCGCAAAAGGTGAGTCGAATGAAAAGATAATACCGTACGGTCACTGCACTTTCTAATTAAAGTTAGATTTATAAGTAACGTTAGAGTCTAACGTTAGACTACTCGTTAGGTATGACAAACGACAACGTTAGGTCGTGAAATCTACCGTTAGCTTTTATAGGAGTTAAGAGTAGATTCAAGATCTAAGTTAGATCTAATTAACGTTAGGCCTAATGTTCCGTTTAATCTTACTTTGGATTTGACGTAGCCGAAATCTAACGTTCATGACGTCGGTTAAATCTAACTTAGACTGTAACGTTAATGGAGATTTAACGTTAAGTCAGTAAACTTAACTTGGGGTAGCCTAGTTCAGACCCTAATTTGGTTCCTAAATAGGCCTAGTGGCAGTACTCAGTAGGCCCTAGATCTAATTGGTATGGAATGCTTTAGTATTCGACTTCGAGACCTAACGTCAGGGGCAGGGCTAAGTTAGGGCCTAACGTTAGGCCTAATGTAATGTTAGCCTGTGGCTTAGGGCTTTTAGGCCTAAAACTTGTTTAAGATCTAGATCTAGCGTTAATTCGGTTCATAAAATATATATGGACTGCTTTTATATTCGAGACATGGTTGTTTCTTTCGGCTCGCGGGTACCGCATCGGCCAGACCATGCCCTCGGGCATAGTCGCGCTGCGGCCCCCTTGAGCCTCTAGAAACAACCATGCCTCTCAAAGCAGTCCATATATCTATAATAGTAATGCGTTCATATAGCACAAAAGTGCAAAGTCTTTTTTCCAGACCCGGTTAATTCAAAAATTATAATGCAAGTCCAATGTCTTTTTTCCAGACCCGGTTGTTTCTAAATTATAATATACATCCAAAGTCTTTTTTCCAGACCCGGTTGTTTAAAAAATTATAATATATGTCCAAAGTCTTTTTTTCTAGACACGGTTAATTCAAAAATTATAATATAAGTCCAAAGTCTTTTTTCCAGACCCAGTTAATTCAAAAATTATAATGCAAATCCAAAGTCTTTTTTTCAGACCCGGTCGTTTCAAACATTATAATATAAGTCCAAAGTCTTTTTTCCAGACCCAGTTGTTTCAAAAATTATAATATATGTCCAAAGTCTTTTTTCCAGACCTGGTTGTTTAAAAAAAATTTAATGTATGTCCAAATTCTTTCTTCCAGACCCGGTATCAAAATTATTATAAGTCCAAACTAAGATATGATAATGATATTCTATTGGAATTAAATGAGAATCGAGCTTAGTCTTTTCTCCAGACTCAGTTAATTAAAACTGGTGGAAAATAACAAAAACCCCCAACTCTCTTGTAAATGTTAAATAGCATGGAAATATAGCGTAGTCTTTCATCCAGACCCAGATCTTTCAAATAACAAATGAATAATAATAATAATAATAATAATGAATTAGTAATAATAAAAAAAGCAAACAAAGACCCACGATCCTATTTATGTTGAATAACATGGGAATATAGCGTAGTTTTTCCTCAAGACCCAGTTATAAAAGTCATTTAAAACCCAACAACAACAACAAAACAAAGACCCTGCAATCTTATCAACATCTAATAACATGGAAATATGGTGTAGTCTTTCCTCCAGACCCAATTATTTCAAAAAATGACCGAAATCGCTAAAAAAGAATAACAGAATCTAAGGCCCAACTATCCTTTAAACTAAGAACCTTCAATAAATAAAAGTTTAGAGAGTTTTCTTTATTCCAGACCTTGTCATTTCAAAAATAAGATAAATGAAATCCTCATAACTAAGACTCAATCCTATTCTTGTGCCTGTTCAATATAAATAAGATGATTGGGGATTATTTCATCAACATTTTATGTCCGACAAGTTGTCAGATCTGACAACTGTTCTTGATGTTGATTGGCTAAGAAGCAGTGCTACCAGTGTCGGATAAAACGTCAGACAACTCATTTCGTGAAATGCTCCCCGGGCTCTAAGTTTTGATGTTGTTTTTTTATTATAAATTTCTTTGCCTGGAAGAAAAAATGAATGTTTAATTACATCATTTATTACAGGATGTTAGGCTGGAGGAGGGTTAATTTTTTTTGTTCTGTTTTTTTTAAATAAACTGGTCAGGTCAAATTAAGTATGCGTTATCACAAGGGTTTCATAGTTTGGAAGATGCTAGGGTCTAAGTTTTAAGATTAATATTTCGCTTAATTTGTATTTTAAAGAGAACTGAATGAGGGGTAAAGACAACACTCTAAGCCCAAGCATTTTAAGTGGGTTTATTTTTGAAGATTGGTCTTAGCTGTGATTTTTTTTTCAATTTTTGTTTATCTTTTAAATAACCGGGTCTAGACGAAAGACTAAGCATAATACTCGTGTTATTCCACAAAAATAAAAATATAACAAAGTCATTTTTAAATTACTTGGTCTGGAATAAAGACAACGCTCTAAACAAGTGCTTTTCTACATGCATGGTCTTAATTTGGAGGATTGTTGGTTCTAAGATTCGTTTTGGGGGTTGGGTTTTATTGATTTTTTATTCTTGAAATAATTGTGTCTGGAGGAAAGTCGATCTTTGACAGTCGGTCTTCATGTTTTATTGGGTATTCGTTTTAGAATATTTGTAAAAACTATTTAATTTTTTTTTCAAATAATAACCAAGTCTGGAGAAAGGATGTTTGTTTTACCCATGCATTATTAAAATGTTTTGTAGGGGTCGTAGTATTATAAAAAAAAAACTGGGTGTGGGGTAAACACACATTTTTTTACTGGAGGAAAGACTTTGGACTTATATTGTAATTGTTTAATTATCCGAGTCTGGAAAAAATACTTTGCACTTTTGTGCTATATGAACGCATTGCTATAGGGTTTAGTTTTTAGTTTTAAGTAACCGGGTCTGGAGAAAAGACTATGCTTGATTCTCAATTTACTATTAGCGCATATATTCACAATATACGCCCTATAAGTTGAAACACCAACAAAGACATAAATTCCACCAGTTTTAATTAACTGGGTCTGGAGAAAAGACTAAGCTCGATTCTCTTTTTTTCCACTGGAATATCATTATCGTATCTTAGTTTGGACATATATTATATTTTTTTAAAATAACCGGGTCTGGAAAAAGACTTTGGACTTATATCAATTTTTTTTTTAAACAACCGGGTCTGGAAAAAAGACTTTGGACGTACATTATAATTCTTGAAACAACCGAGTCTGAAAAATAGACTGGACTTTTATTATAATTTTTTAAACAACCGGGTCTGGAAAAAAGACTTTGGATTTATATTATAATTTTTGAAACAACCGGGTCTGGAAAAAAGACTTTGGATGTATATCATAATTTTTGAAACAACTGGGTCTGAAAGAAAGACTTTGGACTTGCATTATAATTTTTGAATTAACCGGGTCTGGAAAAAAGACTTTGGACGTATATTATAATTTTGAAACAATCGGGTCTGGAAAAAAAGACATTGGACTTGCATTATAATTTTTGAATTAACCGGGTCTGGAATAAAGACTTTGCACTTTTGTGCTTTATGAACGCATTACTATAGGATTTTAGTTTAGAACGGATTCGCCAAAAATCCCTTCAAATTTATTACATTTGTGGGTAAAGTCATTATTACATTTGTGGGCGATCAAAAATTATTACATTTGTGGGTAAAGTGCATTATTACATTTGTGGGTGAAATTATTACATTTGTGGGTAAAGTGTTATTACATTTGTGGGCGTTATTACATTTTTGGGTGCAACAGCCCCCCCCCCTGAGATTTGATGTGCCCCCCCCCCCAGGTGCCCCCCCCCCCCCCTGAAAAAAATTGGCAGAGCAAAAACAAAAAGAAAAAAAAAGGGAGAGAAAGAAAAAAAAAGGAAAATAAGAAAAGAAAAGAAGAAGAAAGACAGAAGAAAAAAGAAGAGGAAAATAAGAGGAGAAAGACGAGTGAATGAAATAATGTGAGTGGAAGACTTGCAATTAAAAAAAATATATTTTCATGTAACTATATAAAATTTTTGCTGGCGCTTCGCGCTAGAATTGCCTGTTTGATGGGATTCATATCTTGCTCAATAGGCTGAGCAAGTTTTGAAGTCAATATGCAAAACATATTTTAGCTCGGACATCGAGCTTTCATTCTTTTTTTCAATTACAAATTTAAGTGCTCTGTAAAATGTCCGTTTTATGGTCTACATATCAGTATTTTAAGCTCACCGTGCTGCGTGGTCACATTGTTTGATTTGCCAAGTTCATATTGTCTACGTGTATTCCATAATGTTCCATTTAACAAATGTATTCAGAATAACCAAATTCTAGGTCTAAATCTAAAACAATTCAATTTCAATTCAATTCAATTCAATTCAATTCTGGTTTTATTGTGAAAATGGTACATGACAAAAGTCCGAAGACTCATATTATCATATTTACAAAGTAAAAATGTACATGTATATTATTAAAAGATTACAATATATCACAATTCTAGTGCTAGACAAATAATCAACAAATAAAGCCAGAAAAAATAATTTTGGACAATCTCAAAAAAAGATTAAAATTGATTGAAATTAATACATTGTTAAACTATGATCGTCAAAATTAAATCAGCAAAGTTGCGAGTATTAAAAACATATATAAATTAACATTTACACTTTTAAAATATCATCATATTCAAAAGAAGAAAATATGTATATAAAAAAATTTGTAAATAGCAAGACAAATTGAATAATATAATTATAAGACCAAAAAAATATAAACCAGATCAATGTAATTTGTGAATAATTGCAATTTCAAACATGCGCGATAGCCTGCATGTTCTTTATTTAAAATGTACTTAAATTATCCAGTTGGTGGGGCGATCGCCCCCTGCCCCCCCCTGGATCGACGCCACTGCATATACAATGATACTACAATTTGATCAAAATATCAATAATTGTCTGCTCACAATTCACGATCGCATTATTAATGATACCCAATTGACTATATCCTATTTATGACTTACAAAATATGAATAGAGTGTCCCGCTTTTAGGTCTAAAATCTCAATTTTCTTCCTCTCGCGCTTCGCGCTCGCATCAATTGTTTAGTTACATACCTATCCCATTTATTAATACAAAAAATGCTTAGAATTTCCATTTTTTTAGGTCGGAATGTCAAAAAATTTGCTCGCGCTTCGCGCTCGCATTATTGAAATATATACCGTCTTCGTGGGTAACTGTAAGCAGTCCTTAACATGTCCCTTTTCTATAATGCTAGAAAAGTTGATAAAAAATTCTGTTCGCGCTTGGCGTTCGCAGTAACCATCTAGTTACATACGAATCTTGTTCAGGATCATACGGAGCCCGGGAAGGGACATGGTAAAAATATTTTTATCTCGTTAAAACGACATAGTATCTCGTTTTAATGAGATAGTATCTCGTTTTAATGAGATAGTTATCTCGTTTTAATGAGATAGTATCTCGTTTTAATGAGATAGTATCTCGTTTTAATGAGATAGTATCTCGTTAAAACGACATAGTATCTCGTTTTAATGAGATAGTATCTCGTTTTAATGAGATAGTATCTCGTTAAAACGACATAGTATCTCGTTTTAATGAGATAGTTATCTCGTTTTAATGAGATAGTATCTCGTATAAGTCCATTGCATACTGGAACCGGGTGGTCCCTGTATTAAGCCTATGGGAGTGAGAGAATTCAGTAGTCCACGGGTTAACAACATAATACCACCGGCAGGAAGTTGGTTGGATGTTCGATATTCGAAATTCAAACTGTGAAGTTGGTTTGATATTCAGGTTCGATATTCAAACGCGTGTGAAGTTGGACCAATATTCGATATTCAAAAATTAGGGGTCTTGAAAGCTAACTAGGGGGTTAAACAAGTGCAGCACGTCTCGGGCAACCATAACAACACTGGCCTGCCCTAGTAAGAGGACATTCAGGGGACAAACGTCAGTGAATAAAAGGGCAGAAAATAGTTATTTTTTTTTATTTTTCTTTTCGAGGGGCCCCCACATCCCGACGGCCTACCCAGGGCAACCATGTATCCTATCTTGTAGAAATCGACTCGGAAAACAAGATAAGCACTAACTTGACCCGGCGCATGCACATTTAGGGGGCTCAAATTAACAAAATTAAAGGGAATAAAGGGCTATTTATCGCATTTTTTATAATTAAAATAAAGTATTTTTTCAAGGGGCCCCCAGGGATATCCCGACGGCCTAGCTAGAATAACCACATATACTATCTTGTAGAGCTTGACTCGGTCAAAAAGATAAGAACTAACTTGACCCGGCGCATGCACATTTAGGGGGCTCAAATTAACAAAATTAAAGGAATAAAGGGCTATTTATCGCATTTTTTCAATTAAAAAAAATATATTTTTCAAGGGGCCCCCAGGGATATCCCGACGGCCTAGCCAGGGTAACCACGTATCCTAACTTGTAGAACTCGACTCGGGCAACCAGATAAACACTAGCTTGACCCGGCGCATGCACATTTAGGGGGCAACTCGTTAAAGCATCTCATGAGCAGATCTTATTCATCTACTAGTATTATACTACTAGTAAGTCCTAATTCCTCCGCCAATAAAATAGTTCCGAAATCTTAGTGACACCTGTATTTTTCTTTCATTTGCACAAAATATGTTCAATGGTTGCCCATTCTTTGTTTATATAATCAGTCTAATCATTATACATACTCTTTTTTGTAATCAACTTACCAAAAAAAAATGAGAATGGGTTGGGTCGAATGAATATCTTTAGCTTTCTGTTGTAGATCGTCATCTCTTGGAGAAAAGATGGGGGCGTATATCGATACAAAACGTTTTGTCATGATATAAAATATGAGTATAAAGCTCCTATGATCTTCGAATGATTCTCATGAGACATTTTATTTTGCATGTTTAGCCTTCAATTTATTTAGTTAGCAAGGAGTTATACCCCTCCAATAAATTTTAATGAACTAAAATGTGTCTTTTTGACGATATCGCGTGACTAATTCCAAATCTATTGATTGATTGATCGACTAAATTTCCAAAGCTACTATCACATAATTAGAATTTAATTTCAAAATAATTTTAAAGGCCAAAATTTTCTGGCTTGCTTCGCTCGCTGGCTACTTTTTCAAAATTAATTATTCCACATTTGCTTTGGTGTGCTGCCTCAACATATTTCGTTTGTTATCCGCAACTGCGTTGAACTTAATATAATATGTGGTGTATGTACCAGCGATTTGATTAAAAAATGGCCATCTGCAATGTTTAAAAATATCACGAGGTTCCGGGGGCTCCACCCCAGACCAGTGCATGGCGCCACCGAATGGTGAGGCCCCATTGAGCCCCCCCCCCGAAATTTGAAGGAAAAAAAATGTATATAATTCTCCAAAAATGTTTTTAGTTCTTTAAATTTTAACAATTTTCTCATCCATTCACCGTCACAGCATTTAGCTCCCAACAATTTTAGTCACTAACATAAATCTTTCAGGCCATTATATAAAATTCAAAATGTAGCTCGCGCTACGCGCTTCCAGTTATTAATGATTATCTGTTCACATGGGGCTTAAAAATCCAATATTATTAGAGTTTTCATTATTCGTTTTAGCAAGATACATTATCCTGCGAATTCATAATTTTCACAAATGATATATTTTCAGCGAATTAGATAGCCATCCAGTTCATAATTAAAAAAAAGCTTAGAACGGCCAGGTAACATCCCGGATATCAAAAATTTTCGGCTCGTTAATGGAAACAGCTGATCCTTAACAGGTCCCTTTTTCATTCAGTAGGGACTGCATATAAAATAAAATTAGCTCGCAACTCTCGCTCGATTTTTTTAAAAATGTGTGTCATCCCCCCGGCCCCAAAATGTTTGTTTGCCTCATCCTAGGTTAAAAACCCTGGTGCCGTCATTGCCCCGGACCCGAACCGCATAGCACTGCCCCCCCCCAAAAAAAAAAAAAAAGTTCTACAACCGAGAACAAAAAAGAAATAATAAAAGGAAAGAAAGAAAAGGAAGATGAAAGATATGATGTCATTTTCTGCATTCCATGTCAAAATCAATCTCAAAATTACAGGTGATTTTTTTTCGCTCACTTCACTCGCTCGAGACTTATTATTAAGCAAATATTTGCTGCGTGCGCCATGGTGTGCCCCCTCTTTTTTGTTCTAATCTCGCATTGAGCTTCGCCCTAATGTTCAGGGCATGATCATAAAATATCCTGGTCATACAATAATATGTATGACCCCCTCCATTCTCTCTCTCTCCCTTTCCCCTCCTTTTCTTTCCTATCTCTCCCTTTCGCTTCTCTCTCTTTTATTTTTGTCTTCTCTCTTTCTTTGTTGTTTTTTACTCTACCCATTTGCGGCAACCCTAACGGATGGGGGGGACCGTGGTTCCCCATGCTAGTCCGTATTCCTTGTTAATTTAACCCCCCCCCCAAAAAAAAAAATATGCATGCGCCGGGTCAAGCTAGTGTGTATCTGGTTGCCCGAGTCGAGTTCTACAAGTTAGGATACGTGGTTACCCTGGCTAGGCCGTCGGGATATCCCTGGGGGCCCCTTGAATTTTTTTTTTTAATTGAAAAAATGCGATAAATAGCCCTTTATTCCTTTAATTTTGTTAATTTGAGCCCCCTAAATGTGCATGCGCCGGGTCAAGTTAGTTCTTATCTTTTTGACCGAGTCAAGTTCTACAAGATAGTATATGTGGTTATTCTAGCTTGGCCGTCGGGATATCCCTGGGGGCCCCTTGAAAAAATACTTTATTTTAATTATAAAAAATGCGATAAATAGCCCTATATTCCCTTTAATTTTGTTAATTTGAGCCCCCTAAATGTGCATGCGCCGGGTCAAGGTAGTGCTTATCTTGTTTCCCGAGTCGATTTCTACAAGATAGGATACATGGTTGCCCTGGGTAGGCCGTCGGGATGTGGGGGCCCCTCAAAAAGAAAAAAAAAAAAAACAATTTTCTGCCCTTTTATTCACTGACGTTTGTCCCCTGAATGTCCTCTTACTAGGGCAGGCCAGTGTTGTTATGGTTGCCCGAGACGTGCTGCACTTGTTTAACCCCCTAGTTAGCTTTCAAGACCCCTAATTTTTGAATATCGAATATTGGTCCAACTTCACACGCGTTTGAATATCGAACCTGAATATCAAACCAACTTCACAGTTTGAATTTCTAATATCGAACATCCAACCAACTTCCTGCCGGTGGTATTATGTTGTTAACCCGTGGACTACTGAATTCTCTCACTCCCATAGGCTTAATACAGGGACCACCCGGTTCCAGTATGCAATGGACTTATACGAGATACTATCTCATTAAAACGAGATAACTATCTCATTAAAACGAGATACTATGTCGTTTTAACGAGATACTATCTCATTAAAACGAGATACTATCTCATTAAAACGAGATACTATCTCATTAAAACGAGATATTATGTCGTTTTAACGAGATACTATGGCCCGTATTCTGAAGTCGGGTTTAACTTAAACTCAGGTTTAAAGTTGTGGTGTAAGTATGGGAAGCCAAAAGTATCAAAATTTTTATTAAGTTGTATGTTTCCTATGTTTACTGTGCTTTTTCCTGATTCATCGATGGTGAAGACAATCATCTATTTATACTTCATGGACAATTATGAATGATTTGAGAGCCAAATGAGCTGAAATATGATATCTCTACCGTTAGTAATTTATGTAACAATTGGCTGGCCATAGTTAAACCACAACTTTAAACCTGAGTTTAAGTTAAACCTGACTTCAGAATACGGGCCTATCTCATTAAAACGAGATACTATCTCATTAAAACGAGATACTATATCTCATTAAAACGAGATACTATCTCATTAAAACGAGATACTATCTCATTAAAACGAGATACTATCTCATTAAAACGAGATACTATCTCATTAAAACGAGATACTATCTCATTAAAACGAGATACTATCTCATTAAAACGAGATACTATGTCGTTTTAACGAGATACTATCTCATTAAAACGAGATACTATGTCGTTTTAACGAGATACTATGTCGTTTTAACGAGATACTATCTCATTAAAACGAGATACTATGTCGTTTTAACGAGATAAAAATATTTTTACCATGTCCCTTCCCGGGCTCCGTAGGATCACACATAACATTGCCCAGAAAATTAAATTTTTAGGAAAAAATACATTAAAGTAAAAAAAAAAATCGCTGGCGCTTCGCGCTCGCACTTTTTATAAGGCTTATGAGATTATTTTATGTTTACGTTGTTTTATAGGAATAAAACTAAGAAGTGACTGATATAGGTGAAGATAATTTTGGGCCCCGTCCCTATTGGCGAAAGTCGGATCCGCCCTTGTGGACACATACACACACACCGGAAAAATGGCCGGTGCCCCCCCCCCTGAAAAAGCAAGGACCATCCAGTGCCCCCCCCCCTGGGAAAAAAATCCTAGCTACGTCACTGTTTTGATCACAGAGCATATTATCTAGAAGTTTCTTAAATTATGTTGGATGGCAGCTGCTTACTTTATTTCTTTTGTTCTTTCATTTTTTTCGTTTCTTTCTTTCTTTGTTTTGTTTTTTGTCACGTTTCTGTGATGTATTGTTTTTGTCGGTGTAATTTGATTGATAAAATGTTGTCACGTGTATTATTAGTAATACCAAAGTATATCAAAGTAATGTACAAAAAAGGGAACCCTATCTACAAGCTTCTGCTTCTAAGGTTTCCCCCACTTTTCCGTTTTATGTACTTAAACATGTATTAATATGTATTGATTAAGAACGCTTGCTATTTATGGTTGCTCAGCTCACTTATGTAATAATAATAATAATTATACTTGCTTATATAGCGCTTAACACTTACTTTGTCAGAAGTCTCTAAGCGCTCTACAGTATATGCAGCATAATTACCCTGGCTTTAGCAGTGCAGCTGTTACGCGCATGTAAGTTATGTAAGTTATCAAAGTTTTGTAACAACGGATAGTGGAAATAAAACCTAAATGAAAAATGAAAAATGATGAGAATGTGGAATTAGTTCCAATAACTTTTGAAAAGTAACATTTTTTCCTTCTGACGGTGCTAACTGAGGTATGACGTAAAAATACGTCCATAACATTTACTGAGAGGGTAGCTTATAAAATTACATACGCGCTCAAAAAATATATTAAAGAGTCGCATTGGTTCAGAAATCATTGATATTTGTTTAAGGGGGGACTTACCTTTTTTGTTGTGTGTATAATAATAATAATAATAATAATAATAGTAATAAACAGTTCTTGTATAGCGTATATCACATTTATGAATAATGTCTCTATGCGCTTCCAAGGGACTTGGATACCTTTTACAAGCCTGTATATAAGTGTGTGTATATATACAGTGCGTCCTACAAAACAGAAAACCAAGATTTATAGATGGTTTATTTCGCCTTAATCGCAAATACAATACACAAATGACCTATCATTGTAAAGCTTAGGGTCTCCTCTTTTAATCGAAATAACTTAAGATTATTCCTCATTCATGCATGAGGGAGCAAAACAATTTGAAGAAAGGAAACCTTTAAAAAAACAAATCACATTTTATAAAAGTTTAATATCTGATCTTTAATTTGATACCTCATTTACAGAACACGGTCGAGAAATAACAGAGTCTGTTTATTTGAAATAAGGCCTGAATTCCAATAATTTCATAAAAGTGAAAAGGATCAAGTTTTATCATGCGTAGATGAAAATCTTGTATGTTATATTAGCTGAACGAAGACATTCTAAGTTTTACAATGATAGGTCATTTGTCTATGGTATTTGTCAGTGGCGGACCGTGGGCCGGAGGAGACAAAGCATTGGAGGGGCACTGTATTGTTCGTGAACAATGCTGTGCACCTCCAACGTTTGTCTCCTCTGAGTCACGGTCCGCTACTGGTATTTGTGATAAAGTAATGGAAAATCATCGCTAAACCTCGGGTTCGTTTTTTGTGTGTGGGAAACTCTGTATACGTACACGAAACATACAAAGGAACATGAAACAATAAAGATTTAATCTAATGTAGAGTCAGCTAAGGCTATACCACGTACACCAAAAAACTGTAATTTATAGGAAAAATATCATGGTGATGACATCAAATGCTTAAGATAGATCAAAAAAATAAGCCTAATGTGCGGATTTTATTTGCTATTTTATTTTGGATTGATCATGAAGGTCAATTAAAGCATGTGCATAGGAGGATTGTTTTCTAAAACCGTACTGAGAGTCATCAAGGAGATTGTATTCATTAATGTGATAAAAAACCCTATTGTAAATTAATTTTTATAATATATAAGAAAAACAAGGAAGCAAAGTTATTGGGCGTTCGTTAGAAAATATATGGGGACCCCCTAATTTAAATATGGGTAAATTTTTCCTACTTTGAAATTAATAAGAAACTTACCAGATAAAAAGGACAGATTACAAATATGTACAATGGGCTTTACAATAACATTAATTACTTACTTAAAGGTAAAGTCCACCTCAGAAAATTGTTAATTTGAATCAATAGAAAAAAAATCAGACAAGCACAATGATGTTGAAAATTTCATCAAAATCGGATGTAAAATAAGAAAGTTATGACATTTCAAAGTTCCGCTTATTTTTAACCAAATAGTTATATGAACGAGCTAGTTACATCCAAATGAGAGAGTCGATGACGTCATTCACTCGCTATTTCTTTTGTTTTTTATTGTTTGAATTATACAATATTTCAACTTTTACGAATTCGACGATAAGGACCTCCTCGCCTAAAGCACACAATATTAAAGGGGAATCCAACCCAAATAAAAACTTGTTTTTATAAGGAAAAGAAAAATCAGCCAAGTTGATAGGTTAAAGTTTGAACAATATTGGACAAACAACAAGAAAGTTATGAATTTTGAAAAGTTGTAAATATTGGTAATCACTATACCCATGGAGACTTCAAATTGGCCACATATGGGATGTCATAGTGATGTAAGGCAAGGACTACTCTTCCATGTACTCCAATACATATTATGGCTAAAATGTCATTTTTCCCAAAAGTTTTATTTCAAATTATATTTTTCTTTCATGAGGACATAAAACAATATACTACCTGTGTTATATTTAGATTACTGCCCCAGGGGTATGGGTACTTAGGAGAAAACCACAAATCTCTGATAATAAAGTACATGGCCTATGGGGAAGTTTTCCTTGCCCCTTGTCATAATTTACTTACCCAGTTGCCAATTTGAAATCTACATAGTATTAGTGATCTCAATTTTAAAGCAGCTGTAACTTTCTTATTACTTGTCCGATTTCTTTCAAACTTTCACCATTCTGTTTAATTTATTTTTCTCCTCCTCAACACAATATTTTATGGCCAAGGCTGGATTCCCCTTTAAAACAATGGAATTCCAAGTGTTCAGGGAGGAATGAAACTTCATTTCACATGACAATGACGAGAAAATAAAAATATTTCATAATTCTTGTAGTAAAATACAAAAGAAATAGTGAGTGCTGTCATCAGATCCTTATTTGCATACCGACCGAGATGTGCATATAACTGTTTTGTTAAAAATAATTTTGAAATGTCATAACTTTCTTATTTTACATCCGATTTTGATGAAATTTTCAGCATTGTGATTGTCAGATTTTTCTATTTTTATTCAAATCAAGTTTTTGTTTGGGTGGAATTGTCCTTTAATAATATATTGCGTTAGTCTTTCGAAATCTTGGCTTTTAAAAGATTTAGACATTTATCTATATTTAAACATCTGATTTATTGGTTGGGTGAAAAAATATTGAATTATTGCAAGGGACTAATAAAAAAGAAGTAACATGGCAATTATGGTTTTTAATATGTTGAGATTTAAGTGTGACAGCCAGTGGCGGACCGTGACCCGGAGGAGACAAAGCATCGGGGGGGGGGGGGGCACGGCATTGTTCACAAACAATGCAGTGCCCCCCCCCAATGCTTTGTCTCCTCCGGGTCACGGTCCGCTACTGGTGACGGCAATGCTAGAAAAAGTATAAATTGAATTCACTCACTATCGATTGAGGATCTCCTCTTTTCTTCTTTAAAAAAAAAATGGATATTTACATTTTCTTTTCTTTCATAATAGACTATTGATAACTTCCCAGGTTTTAGACTTTTCTATTCTATTGTAACAAATTACACACAAAAAAGTTTACCTTGCAGACTGTAAAATGGAGTTTAATCTATTTATATACTGTTTCTATTTTTCTTCACTGATATTATTTTTTTGCAAAATGTTTTATTTATTCTATGCTTTTTTTCATACATTTAAATAGTGAAGGGATAATCCAAGGTTTTCGATGGGTATTTTTTTTTTAATATTTACGGGGAGCAAATTTATGTTTATACGTAGTTTTTAATGAATTTAAATATAAGAGTTAAATTTCTTATCTACATCACATGCTGAAAATACTTCATTCTATTCTAAGGTAGCTAATTTTTTCTTAAATAAACTTAAACTTGAGGGATATGTAGGTTTTACGTGAAGTAAAAAGGTTGGTTCCTTGTATAGTTTTAATAGAAAGGTTGGTTATTTGGAAATCGGTCAATGATCTGTTATTCCTACCCCCCCCCCAGAATGGATATCTTTGTCGACTACATTCGTGAATATATTATCAATCAATGTTACAGACCTTTTAAAATTTCTTGTTTGTTTGTCAATTAATTGGCGAAGAAAGTTGCTATACAGAATGTTACAAAATCACATGTTACAAAATTAGTCTGGTAGGGAGGTAGGGTTCCCATGCACCCGAATGATATATTTTTTTAACCTACATTTTTGTAATCCTTAAGATGTTTATTGAATGAATTTTGATGTTACCAAAACGAAATATTGTCCCATGGGGTTCAAATTCAAGATAGCGTCCAAAATGGCCGCCATATTCATGGGATTTGGATTTTCGTACATAGATTCCGACACAAACATTCATTTGCCACAAAATTAGTGTCATATGAAAGATCAATAAATTTTCTACAAGTTGATACTATTCATGGGTGATAAAATGGTAATTCGGCTGAGATTTTCATGAGAAAAGTACAATTTTGAGAATTTTTTCCAAAAAATTGAAAATTTGTGAAATACATGATTTACCATAAATCTAAGGAAAATAAAGGAATCGCCTCGAAAATTTCTAGAAAACTTTCCTAGTATACATTTATTAAGTGGACGAAATTCCAAGTTGATATTATTATTAGTCTCAAACTTATTATGTCTCAAACTTGAAAATTCAATTTTCAGAAATTTTGCTTTTTTTACTGCATATCGGAGACTTGGATATATTAATGTATATTGTCACATTTTCAACCCAGAAAATGGATAAAGGCCTTCATAAAATGCGAAATTATCTATTATTTTGTTGGTAGAATTTACTACAATCCCTTTATTCTTCGATTTCAAGTCGGTTGATATAGTTTTTAAAAGAATTAAGACTTTTGGCCAAAATGTGTATGTTTTTGGTAAAAAAAAATTGCACATGCACTGTTATTAATCAGATTTATTATGAATATATCAGTAATAAATGCACAATCTCAACATTCGATATGAAAGATGATGTATCAACGAGAATATTGGCAGGCTTAATGCCACCATGAGTATCTTCATTTGCTTCAGATAGAAGGAAAATATGCTGAATGTATTAAGCGATTTTGCGCTAAAGTGAGGCCAAAAGCAACCTCGGTGTGGCAGTCACACCTATGAAAACGATTGCAAAGTGATGAATGGTATGCCATTCATATAATACAATAGCTCTGATCAGCCTTTCGCATCGATTGTGTTGGTATGACTAACACACCGTAATGTACAGTATAGAATGTGCATGGTAATAGAAATGTATCTGATTCAGAAGGATGTAAAGGGAAAAAAGGTGTTTTTGTTACATCATAAGGAAATTTATTTATTGAAGTCTTTTGGAAACATTTATAAGATACATAAGCACTGCAGGTAATAGAGAAGAAGTTCTGACATATCAATACATAACTGAAAGGAACATGTCAAAGCTACCCCCACCTTATCTGTATTTTGAATCTATGGCCTGTATTCCAAAATCAGGTTTATTTTCCAACACGTTCTAACTCTTTTCTAAATTTATGAAGAGCCAATATTCTGTTTATTGTATATCTCTTATGTTTACAACTCTGTTCCGTTTGCTTTCATAATGAAGGAAAAAACCTCAATTATCATTCTCAGACAACTATGAACCATTTGGGGGTCAATATTAATGGAATTTGCTCTCCACAGTAAAAATCATTGGGGGTAATTCTGTCGTCAGTCAAAAAGTGATCATAGTTGAAAACCATAACGTAGTTCAGATGACCGACGATCTGACATGGTATGTGATGGTCGTTTACCAAAACAAAAGAAATCAAGATCAAAATCATAACGTCGAAAGAACTAACCAATCAGGGAAATGGACACAGCACACGATACTATCACAGATCCTGATCATTATCAGTCTAAAGGCAGTCTATCCAACTTTGCATAATTTGACATAATACATACCAATGGACCACACACAGTTGTAAATTCAGAAGGCACAGTAGCATTTGCTAACATTTACATATGCCCACAGAGCCGGTCAACATAAGCTCTACCTAAGAGTTGACTCAAGTGCCAGTACTAACACTATCATAGTCCGTACGCCAAGGAAATATAAAGTTCAAAGTGGGAATCATTAGTGAAACAAACACCTGTAAAACTTGAAGCTTATGGTGAGATTCCAATTAAATGTAAAGGTACACTAATTTGACATAAAATGTTACAGTCCAAAATGGTCAACATAGACATTCTATGTACCAGATGTCAAGGTTTCAGCTATCCTTGGGTTGTTAGGTTGCACTGACCTTGGAATTATCACAATTTACTCAATGTACAATTATGACACACCAACACCTAACCCTAAACCTGAACAAATACTTATCACAAGTGATGAGGATCTCGAACAAGCATTTCCAGAGCAGTTCGATGCTATTGGTAGTTTCAAAGGAAAAAAGATGCTTCATGTCAAGGACATCGCTAAACCTACCATAGACGCACCACGCAAGTGCAGCACATTAATTAAAGGACAAGATCAACGTGGAGGAACACGACAAGAATCGGTACTTGTTCATGGAGACGGCAAAGCAAGAAGGCTCAGTGTTCAACAGCTCCAAGTGCACAATCAAGAAAGAAGCTATCAACTTCTTTGGCTTTAAGTGCACTAGATCAGATATCTACTCAGATCCTAGCAAGGTAGAAGCCAACACATTACCCAAGTACTATTACCCAAGGACGAAGAGGATGATGTTCAGAAATGCCTAATATTGTTCAAATACCTAGCAGCATATATTCCTAATTTGTGGGAAAAGTCAGCACCACTTCGATAACTTCTCCACAATGAAGTACCGTTCATCTGGGACGATGATCATGAACATTCCTAGAACAGCCTGAAATGTGCAGTATCATCAGGTGCATGCCTACAGTTTTATGACCCAGAGAGAGAGGCCTGTCGAGATGGATACATCAATGAAAGATCTAGGAGCATGCCTTTCTTCAGGATGGTAACCTGCTGCGTTTGCATCCAAAGTCTTTCCACTGCACAGTCCAACTACTCAAACATAGAGGTAAATCTTAGTCCTAATGTTTGGTATCAAACGCTTCTATAATATCAGTTCAAGAAGGAATTCACAGTCATAATCAATCACAGACCACTGAAAATTATATGGAAAAAACTCTTACAAGTGCACTGCCGCATCTGCAGCGATCGCTTATAATCAAAGTCCAAGGAAACAGGTTTCAAGTCAATTACCGACCTGGAAACAACATGATTCTTTCCGATTCATTGAGTTGACTTTGTAATCCCAAGGAAGCAATGCGATGTACCGTTAGGTGTCAGAGTGAAATCCATCTGCTCTTAGGAAAAAGATTCGCATATGCGATCGACTTATTACTGTTCGGAAAACACAAGAGGACAGAACTTCAGAGAGAAACAGCTAATGATCCAATACCTAGATCATTATGGCAGATAGTTACTAAGAGTTGGCCTGAAACAATCCAAGAGTTATTGAAATCCCTTATGCAGTATTGGTCGTATAGAGATAACATCGGATTATCACATGGAATACTCTTCACGGGAAGTCAAGTCATCGTACCGAAGTCACTGAGGAATGATATCCTTGGACAGCTTCAGCTAGGACACATGGGAATCGAAAGTACCAGCTGATTTGCTCGTGAGACAGTGTTCTTGTCAAACATCAACGAGGACATCGACCAGTTGATAAAGCAGAGTGAAACATGCCAGAAACATCGAGCAAGGCAGCAGAAAAAAAAAAGTGGAATATCAAGCACATTACTTCTTCTCCACACTATCCAAGATCAAACGGATTAGCTCAGAGGATGGTTCGTACAGTCAAGAATCTGTTGACAAAATGTTCTCAGACTGGCCAAGACAGTCAACTAGCAATGATAAACCTGAGAGCAACACCAGTCGAAATTTACTTTAGATCACCAGCAGAAATGTTATTTGGTAGACCCATCAGAACCACATTATCATGTCACTATTTCTCGAGAGATTCTACTGCCACTGATTTTGTCTTGAATAGGCAAGGCAAGGTGAAGGAAGTGCATTATCGACATGCAAGTTCTGATCTACCACCTCTGCATGTAGGACAGCCAGTGAGAGTTATACATCCAAGATAACACACTTGGATACCAGCTAAAGCATCCAAAGTCTGTGAGGAACCCAGGTCTTACGAAGTATCAAAGCCAAACGGAGGAATCTTGAGAAGGAACGGATCACACGTGAGGGAAATTCCATCCACCATCCCCACTCCAAAGCAGGAATCGAAATTAGCGGTCGCCCGGGTGACGTTGGCAACCAAAACTGCCACCATGGTTGCCCGGATGGCAACCAAGAAAATTCCATGTTTTTTTTCTCAAAGAGAATAAAATTCTCTTGAATTTTGCAGCAAGCAAAATTGCTTTTCCAGTCCAAAGTTTACAACTTCTGGATCAGGAATATATCTTTCAAGATCACATTGGCACAAAGTTTTAGCTCAAAAAGATCGCCCAAATGTAGCACATGAGCCTGCCAATGACTTCTAAGATTGACTGCCTGTTTGTCAAAGTCCTCCCTAAGAACCATAAAGCTTGCATTTTGACATGATATAAGTTAATTGTTGGAAGTTGTAAAATGCAATTTACAGGAGGCCTTTTCCGTGGTACTGATTCGTCACCACATTTTCTACTTTTGAAAATATTAGATAGATGAATAACACAGCCATACACATCTCAATGTTCCAAAATGCCTTCCCCTTCTTTACATTGGTCAACAGAAAGAGGTTTGTGTCATTTTTGGCACTTTAATGTATCAGAAGTGTTTGATTTAAATTGTAAAGAATAAAGATAACCCACTCAATTAATTTATCATACTCAAAATACCCTCAAAATATTCGTAAGAGTTCTTTTGTCAGAATCCAAGATGGCCGTCAAAGTGGCGGCCAAGGGACAATATTCAAGTTTTCAGAACATCAAAATAAATTCATTCAGTATACGACTCCAGGATTGAAAAGGTGAAGGCTAGAAAAACTTATCGATGTGGTGAAAAGGGGTGGTAAAGATAATGACAATATAGTAATTTAAGTCTGTAAAATGCAGTAAAAAAATCAATTTCTTAATAATTGTATATTGGGAAAGTTTTTTAGAAAGTTTCAAGGCAATTCCTTTATTTTTCTTAGATATATGGTAAATCAAGTATTTTGCAAATTTTCTTTTTTGGGGAAAACAATTTCAAAATGCACTTTTCTTATCAAGATCAGCCGAATTACCTTTTCATCACCTATGAATAATACCAACTTGTAGAAAATTTATTCATATTTCATATGACACTAATTTTGTGTTCGAAGATAAACCTGATTTAGGAATACAGGCCATATATTCAAAATACAGATAAAGTGGGGGTAGCTTCGACATATTCCTTTGAGCTGTGTATTGATGTGTAAGAACTACATCTCTATTACCTGCAGTGCTAGTGTATCTTATAATTGTTTCCAAGAGACAATATTTAATAAATTTCTTTATAATGTAACAGAAACAGCTTTTCTGTCTTTGCATCCTTCTGAATCAGATACATTTATATTACCAAGCACATTACATACTGGACATTACGGTGTGTTAGTCATACCAACACAATCGATGCGAGAGGCTGATCCAAGCTATTGTATTATTTGAATGACATACCATTCATCACTTTGCAATCGTTTTCATGGATGTGACTGCCACACTAATGTTGCTTTTTGGCCTCACTTTAGCGCAAAATCGCTCAATACATTCAGCATATTTTCCTTCTATTTGAAGCAAATGAAGATACTTGTGGTGGCATGAAAGCCTGCAAATATTCTCGTTGATACATCATCTTTCATATCGAATGTTGAGATTGTGCATTTATTACTGATATTCATAATAAATCTGATCAATAACAGTGCATGTGCAATTTTTTTAACCAAAAACATACACATTTTGGCCAAAAGTCTCAATTATTTTAAAAACTATATCAACCGACTTGAAATCGAAGAATAAAGGGATTGTAGTAAATTCTACCAACAAAATAATATATAATTTTGCATTTTATGAAGGCCTATTTCCATTTTCTGGGTTGAAAATGTGACAATATACATTAATATATCCAAGTCTCCGATATGCAGTAAAAAAAGCAAAATTTCTGAAAATTGAATTTTCAAGTTTGAGACATAATAGGTTTGTGACTAACAACGACATCAATTTGGAATTTCGGCCACTTGATAATTGTATATTAGGAAAGTTTTCTAGAAATTTTCGAGGCGATTTCTTTATTTTCTTTAGATTTATGGTTAATCATGTATTTCGCAATTTTTCAATTTTGGGGGAAAAAATCTCAAAATTGCACTTTTCTTATTAAAATCTCAACCGAATTACCATTTCATCACCCCTGAAAATTATCAACTTGTAGAAAATTTATTTATCTTTCATATGACACTAATTATGTGGCAAATGAATGTTTGTATCGGAATCTATGTACGAAAATCCAACTCCCATGAATATGGCGGCCATTTTGGACGCCATCTTGAATTTGAACCCCATGGGACAATATTTCGTTTTGGGAACATCAAAATTCATTCACTACACATCTTAAGGATTACAAAAATGTAGGTTAAAAAAATATATCATTCGGGTGCATGGGAACCCTATCTCTCTCCCCTACTAAATGTGTTGACAAATATTATATATAAGTAGATATACATAATAATCACCCATTATCTAAACAAATTTATTTGTCTGTAGATATTCTTCCTAGACAACTATTCAAATTTTATTATTTTATTAATACTTTTATTATTCAAATGGGTTTATTAGGGTTTCTATATAAAACACCAACAATAATATTTTTTGTAAACAAATTTTCGGCATTATGCCTATCTGTTTAAAATCGAATGCTCGATCCGTAATGAAAATCATAATAGTCTAGGATAGGCCCCATAAAAAATTGACCGAAAATGGTCAATTCGAGGGTGCTGATTACGAATATGATTGATGCCACCCGTGTAACCTTGAGCATTTTCCGCAAGTTGGCAAAAAGCAATATGGCCGCCAAAATATGCAAATTACCCATGAGAATCATAAAATTGCCCGCACGTTGGTTATAAAATGTATGTATTTGTGTTGCATGAGTGAAATACTCTCTGAAAAAAAAAAAAAAATTGACAAAATATTATTTTCTAGATATTCAAAATGGCCGCCATAGACCCCTGTATTCTATATATTATGTGCAATATGAATGGGGAAAACTAAATTTCACAAAAGTGAGCACTAAATGCAAGTAATTTTGATTTTTAGTGAAATAATGGATGAAAACATGATTGCTAACGAAATGTATCATTTTTTATGTAATGTATGTAATAAATGCCCTCACAGTATTGTGTACAATCACAAGAGTGAGTACTAAAATGTATATTACTAGCATTAAGATACGCGAGTGGAATACTGGCTAAAAACATAATTTTAACGAAAAATAAATGCAATTTATGTGATAAGTGCTGTCTTTTGACTTTCAAAATGGCCGCCATAGGCCCATTATACATTCTGTACAATGCGATTGGAGAAATAAATTTTCAGCCGCCATAGGCCCATTATACATTATGTACAATGCGATTTGAGAAATTAATTTTCACAAGAGTAAAACTATAAAATGCATGTAATTGTGATCACCGAGTAAAATAAAGGCTGTAAAACATGTTTTCTAGCGAAAGATATCATTTCTTTTATCATGCATGAGATAAATGCTTTATTCTGAAATTCAAAATTGCCCCTAGAGGCCCTAACAGTATTTTCTACAATGTAAATGGGGTCATGTAATTTTGTAAGAATTTGGATTTACTCGACTATGAAATCCATAAAATCCTGTTGTATGATAAAAACTTTTTTTTTAAACATGATTTTTATGAAATATAGCATTTCTTCTGATAATTTTCACGCTGTGTCAAGGGGAAAGGGCAAAATTAAACTTACCCTGCGGAACATTTCTCATACATTTCCCTTGTACTTCTAGTCAATCGAAATAAAACGGATACATTCAAGCATTTTGTAACAATTTTGGCACCAAAATTGAAATTTCAACACTTAGTAGGCACAACCTTTACCCTGTTTGTGCCAGCTGGATCTGAAGACATAATTAAATCTGAAATAAAGTTTACATTAGACATCTCCAGCATTTTTTCACTAAGTTTTTTATCATTTAAAGTGGGTTTACATTTCATTTTTCATTTAATACTTGTTTCTCCACACTTTTCCCGAGCTTGACAATGAATAACAAAATAAAAATCAAGCCTAAGCCATTTCATGTATATCACAGCTCAATGTAAAGCAAATATCGTCACGAAGGCCTCGGTGTGTGGGCAAGTGTTTTGGGCAAGGAAACAAGTTAAAATTCGTATAAGATATCTTCAAATCAATTTTACTAGCAAAATTCCACATGTTCTTCATGATTAAGGCCTACTTTTATTTGCATAACTATTTCAAAGTTCTGCACAAATCATTTTTCAAAAGTAAGTGGTGCTCACTCAAGCGGAAATATTTTTCGACAGTTATATCGTCATATGCTCAAACGGATCCGTATCGTAATGATAAAATGTGGAAAAGGCTTCAGGATATTACAAATGTATAATTTTACAGGATTTTTCCTAAGTGTAAACTTTTTTTGGGATACGCACTGTATAGGTCAGAAAAAAATGGATCTAGTGGGATTCGAACCTGCCATCTACTGCTCTCCGGACAGCGACTTAATCACAAGAGTGAGCACTGAAATGCATTTATTTGTGATGAATAAACGGGATACTGTCTAAAAAATTTATTTTTTTAACGAGATATATCTATCCGATCTGTTAATGTGTCGCTCTTCTATGTCTCTCTCATTCTTTATCTATCTATCTATCTTTCTGTCTTTCTCTCTCTCTCTATCTTCTATCTATCTATTTATTTATCTATCTCTCAAATTCTATCTCTATCCATCTATGTAACTACAGTATTTATCTATCTGTTAAACTTCTCTGTCTCTCTCATTCTTTATCTATCTAACATATATCTATCTATCTCTATCTCTCTCTCCCTCTATCTATCTATCTATATATCTATCTATCCATCTGTCGTGTTTTCTCTCTTTCTCTATTTCTCTTTTTTCCGTCCATATATATCTATCTATCTATAACATCTCACCCTCTCTCAAGTTCTCTCCCCCATCTTTCTATCTATCTATATCTTCTATGTAACTACAGTATCTATCTATCTGTTAATTTGTCTATCTTCTCTGTCGCTCTTATTCTTCATCTAACATCTACCTATCTCTCAAATTCTCTATCTCTCTCTCTCCCCCTCTCTCTATCTATCTATTCATCTGTCTGTCTTTCTCTATTTCTCTCTATCTATCTATCTTCTATCTATCTATCTATCTATCTATCTATCTATCTATCTATCTATGTAACTACAGTATCTATCTATAACATCTCTCCCTCTCTCAAGTTCTCTCCCCTATATATATATCTATCTATCTATCTATCTATCTATCTATCTATCTATCTATCTATCTATATATCCATCTCTCTGTCTTTCTCTCTCTCTCTACTTCTATCTATCTTATCTATCTATCTATCTATTTATCTATCTATCTATCTATGTCTCTATCTATTTATCATTCTTCTATATCTATCTTTCGGCATCTAAGTGTATCAATCCATCAAACTTCAATTTTCTTTCTATTATATGTATCTGTTTATTTATATTTTGTCTATCATTCTACTCATTTAGTTAATAATTCATATTCAGAATTTTTTTTCATAACGTTTCATTTTAAAAAACGTAACTGCAAAAGCATGTTCGGATTTCACTCATTTGACTGCTCTCTGTACATGAAGTGCCGAGGAACTCTATGCTCTGATCAGTAACTGCAGATTGCATGCGGTGGTGGTGTGATGTGTCGCTCTTCTATGTCTCTCTCATTCTTTATCTATCTATCTATCTTTCTGTCTTTCTCTCTCTCTCTATCTTCTATCTATCTATTTATTTATCTATCTCTCAAATTCTATCTCTATCCATCTATGTAACTGCAGTATTTATCTATCTGTTAATCTTCTCTGTCTCTATCATTCTTTATCTATCTAACATATATCTATCTATCTCTATCTCTCTCTCCCTCTATCTATCTGTCTATATATCTATCTATCCATCTGTCGTGTTTTCTCTCTTTCTCTATTTCTCTTTTTTCCGTCCATATATATATCTATCTAACTATAACATCTCACCCTCTCTCAAGTTCTCTCCCCCATCTTTCTATCTATCTATATCTTCTATGTAACTACAGTATCTATCTATCTGTTAATTTGTCTATCTTCTCTGTCGCTCTTATTCTTCATCTAACATCTACCTATCTCTCAAATTCTCTATCTCTCTCTCTCCCCCTCTCTCTATCTATCTATTCATCTGTCTGTCTTTCTCTATTTCTCTCTATCTATCTATCTTCTATCTATCTATCTATCTATCTATCTATCTATCTATCTATGTAACTACATTATCTATCTATAACATCTCTCCCTCTCTCAAGTTCTCTCCCCTATATATCTATCTATCTATCTATCTATCTATCTATCTATCTATCTATATATCCATCTCTCTGTCTTTCTCTCTCTCTCTACTTCTATCTATCTTATCTATCTATCTATCTATCTATTTATCTATCTATCTATCTATGTCTCTATCTATTTATCATTCTTCTATATCTATCTTTCGGCATCTAAGTGTATCAATCCATCAAACTTCAATTTTCTTTCTATTATATGTATCTGTTTATTTATATTTTGTCTATCATTCTACTCATTTAGTTAATAATTCATATTCAGAATTTTTTTTCATAACGTTTCATTTTAAAAAACGTAACTGCAAAAGCATGTTCGGATTTCACTCATTTGACTGCTCTCTGTACATGAAGTGCCGAGGAACTCTATGCTCTGATCAGTAACTGCAGATTGCATGCGGTGGTGTGGGACTCGCCTGTGTCGCACGCTGCAACCAGCGACGTGTGTAGACTCTTCACTAGTCGCTTTGTGGCTATTTTTGCGGAAAATTGCCTTCGCCAGGGTGTAAAACGTAAACGCGCAGCACGGGGGGGGGGGGGGGGGGCACTTACATTGACGAGTGGATACCATGCGCGACCAAAAAAAAAACACGTAAAAAGGATGTCTTTTTTAAGATAGGGCACGTTACGTACGTAACGTGATAAGGGTATCAAAAACATAAAAATAATGAAAAAAGGGTATCTATTTTGCTAGGAAAGATACGTGTTTAGGGTCAGATTTGCGGGGATGATAAAACAAAATTAAAATGTTTTATAAAGGATGTCCTTTTTGCCCCAACACTACGTGTTTAGAGTCCGATTTGCACGAGCTGTGGAAAGTGGGGCCGTACTAAAACCGACGACTGGTCGACGGACCCGTGACATAACAATAAAATATCGCTGTACTTGTTTAGGGGTTCATTTCAGGGAATACTGCCAAGACTATCGTTTTGTTTCCAATACTTGTTAAGGGTAGGGTTTCATACGCCAATACTTGTTAAGGGTGCACTTTCAGAATATGGAAAATATGTGTTTATGGTGCTTTTCGAGGCCCCATGGTCGTGCATGGTATCCACTCGTCAATGGAAGTGCCCCCCTCCCCCCGGGATTCATAGATGGGTCAATATACGACCAAAATAGCCTTACCCGTAACAAATTGCAACAAATGATTTTTCAACGGTATTTTGAACTATTTGACCTCAGGTATAACATGCTAAAAATCTACCAAAATCCGCATCCGGGAAAGTGGTTATTTTCAAGATGGCGTCCAAGATGGCTGTTAGAATCGTTTTGAAACATTATAACTAAGACTTCTACACGCTGTAGATTCTCCTTAGTTTTGTACTATTGTTGTTATTCTAATATCATTATTATTACTGCTTTTTACTAAATCAATATTGGCTATTTCTCGAATTCTAGGTTCTTCATCTCCTTGTGTATACAAACGTAAACCACTGCAAAAGCATGCTCGGATTTATTTCCTTACTGCTCTGTGTACATGAATTGCTCGCTGGTCGTGTGGCCCACTGACCTCGGTGCTGGAGGTCTCACAGGCCTAATTCATTCCACATAGACTCGTGTGTTAAATTGGCACTTTAAAAAAATCATAAAAAATAAGGATGAAATTCGGGGGTCAAATGTTTACTACCAGTGGATAGGATATCAATCTGGCAATCCATATCTGACCAGAAAAGGGTCCCTCGACCGGCTCATTTAAAAAATAAATTGGCGTGTTTGAAGACATCGTCGGGGGGAGCAGATTCATTACCTCAAACAGCAAAATAGCCCTAGTCCTTCCGCCAGTCAAAATATAGTCCAGAATTGGTGATATTTCTTCCCAATTTGGGAAAAGGAAGTTCAGTAATTACCAAAAATAGAATCAGTGTTAGATGGACAATCATATGCATCCACTTTGTCAATCAGCAATATCAAAATTAAAAAAATAGCAATGGGTTGGCTCGAATGAATATCTCTTGCTTTCCCAATGTTAATAGGCCCGTGAGGCCTGTAATGTATGGCACATGAAGGTTTCTTTTTAATTAACCTTCCTGGCTTTTCTTTAACATCTGTACACTCACTTTAGCACAAAGAAATGCATTAAATATACAGATGTGTTATGTAATGACCAATTCTAATGTTACTCCTAATGTCTAGTGCCCTATGGATTTACACACATCCTACCTGCCTATATGTAGCTCAACAATGGATGCAATGTAGGGCTCAAATCCTATAATATAAATTGTAGATATGAATAGTGTGCATATCTGGATTCAAGATCTGCCCACAATATAAATATCAGATTCACATGAGTTAAATTAGATAACAATAAAAAGAAATGAGAATCAACATACAAGCATACTATACATTCACATCTTCCTATGACAAGGGCCCAAGGGGTGTAAGGGAGAGAGAGAGACAGGGAGAGAGGGGAATTAGATGGCTTGTATTCTAAATGGATGGGGGCTAGTCTGGCTAGAAGTCAGTAAAAGTTGAACAAGATAGCAGTAGCATTCATTCTCAGCCCCCCCCCCAACATACTAACTATGCTTTTCTATACCACCCCCCTCTTGAATCCACCACTCTTCAGCCAAATTCTAAAGTTTTCTCTTTCTTTTCCCTTCCCCATGAACCAATTCCACAAGTGCAATTGATGCAAGGCCTATCTAATGTGTACTATATCTTGTGATGGGTGCTATACACGATTTACAGCAGCACTCGTCGGTATACGAAAACACACGACAACATGCAACGCAGAGACAAACACACAGCCTACACAGCCTAGCCTAGGTACACAAACACAGAGTTACTAATCACAATTTGTTACCTGTTATACCCCCTATGTAGCCTTGTATATAGCCATGAAGTTCAGTTTTGGGACCTCTTGATGATTGAAACATGTATACTAGTGAAAGCAATCTGCTACTGAAGAGTTTGGGCAGGTATTTCATCCACTAGGGAATTCCCCTGTAATAGGCTATGGTCAAGGTTAGAGGTCTCACAGGCCTAATTCATTCCACATAGACTCGTGTGTTAAATTGGCACTTTAAAAAATTCATTAAAAAATAAGGATGAAATTCGGGGGTCAAATGTTTACTACCAGTGGATATGATATCAATCTGGCAATCCATATCTGACCAGAAAAGGGTCCCTCGACCGGCTCATTTTAAAAATAGATTGACGTGTTTGAAGACATCGTCGGGGGGAGCAGATTCATTATCTCAAACAGCAAAATAGCCCTAATCCTTCCGCCAGTCAAAATATAGTCCAGAATTGGTGATATTTCTTTCCAATTTGGGAAAAGGAAGTTCAGTAATTACCAAAAATAGAATCAGTGTTAGATGGACAATCATATGCATACACTTTGTCAATCAGCCATATAAAAAAAAAAATAGCAATGGGTTGGCTCGAATGAATATCTCTTGCTTTCCCAATGTTAATAGGCCCGTGAGGCCTGAAGTCATAGAGATAATATACTAATACAGTATATCTCTATGGTTGGAATTCATTGGCTGTGTAGATTGCATGCGGCGGTGTGGGGAGAAACCAGCGAGGTAGACTCTTCACTAGTCGCTTTGTAGCTATTTTTATCGGAGATTGCTTTCGCCAGGGTGTAAAACGGAAACGCGCGGTCTGGTCAGTCAAAAAATCTAAGTTGGCTTGCAAAAATTGATTCTAAATTGACTGCTGCTACTTAAAGCGGATATAGCTTATTTCATATCTGCCTGGGAGATGCGATTTTGGTCTCTAAACCACTGGTTTAAAGGCCGAAATAATACATTAGGACCGGTTTTAAGGCCAGTCAGTCGTCTGGTATGACCAAAAATCCAATATGGCTTGATTCTTGAATCTTGATTCTAAAATGGCTGTTGATACTTAAAAGTGGCATAGCTCGTTTCAAATCTACCTGTGAGAAAAGATTTCGGTGTCTAAACTATGATTTCATGGGTCAAATTATATATTAGGATAAGACAATGGCAGTCAGTGGTCTAGTATGTCCAAAATTACAAGATGGCTTCCAAAAATGGAGTAAAAAATGTCTGATGTTACTACAAAAGAACATAGTTTGTTTAATATCTGTCTGGGGAATATGAGTTTGGTGTTAAAACCATGGTTTAAAAGGGTAAAGTAATACACTAGGGTAAGTTACAAGACCAGTCAGTTGTCTGTTGTTAAACCCAATCCAAGATTACTTAAAAAAATGGGGTATAAACTGACTGTTGCTACTTAGAATATATTACTATAAATACACCTCGGAGGTATGACTTTGTTGTCTATATTAGAGTTTTACAGGGTCATGTAATACACTGGGTTAAGTTGAAAGGACAGTCAAGTGTCAGGTATGTCCAAAAATCGAAGACGGCTTTAAAAATGGGGGTCTTAAATGACTGCTGTTATTTCAAAGTTGATGTAGAACATTACAAATACACCTTGGAGATATTATTTATGTGTCTACACTAAGGTTTCAAGGGTCAAACAATACTTACTCGTTACCATGAAATGCCGCTATCCATTTTGCCTTAAAATCTATTAAGTTGGCTTTAAAAATTGGTTCTAAAGTGACTAATGTTATATAAAATATCTACCTGTTAGAAATAATCTTGGTGCTTACACTTAAATACATGGGGACAAGTCATCATATTGTTTCATGAGTTGGTAACAGCATCCATTTTGATGAAATTTTAAAATCCATCATGGATTCTTTGACAAATTGAATACTAACAATCCTTTTTAACTTGTCCGTATTTATTATTTGACCCTTCGTACCACAATTTGGACACCAATACTATTTCTTACAGATTAATATTGTAGATCTCTGACCACTATTGAATGATATGAGTCGTTCTAGATGCCTTTTAAAAAACTTATTGTGCGTTTAGGCAGCTTGGACAGCTGTATATCAATGTAAACACTCCAAACGTATTATTTTAACCATGAAACCATAGTGTGGACACCGAAATCATATCTTCTTTGTGGATTTTAATGAACTATGCCCATTTTTTAAGTAACAGCAGTCATTTCAGACTCCGATGTTTTGAAGCTTTCTTAGGTTGTCAACATACTGGACCACTGACTGTCCTTTTAACAAATTTTCTGCCTTTTGATACTATGATATAGGCACAAAATCATATGCTCTTGACAAATAGAACATCAACTATGTCCATTTTTAAGTACCATCGCAGCTAATTGATACTATTTTTAGGGCACCGTGGACTTTTGGACATACTTGACTACCAATCGTCCTAATGTAACTTATCCCAATTTATTAGTTGACCCATTTAACGATGGTATAGGCACAAACAAAATCATATTCCCGGATATTGAACAAACTATGTTGTATTTTTTTTTGAAGTAGCAACAACATTTTTTTACTCCATTTTTGCAAGCCATCTTGGATTTTTGAACATACCGGACCACTGACTGTCCTTGTAACTTGTTCCAATGTATTATTTGACCATTGAAACCATGGTTTAGACACCAAAATCATATCTCTCAGGTGGGTGTGGTATTAGCTACATGTATGTCCATTTTAAGTATTAACAGCCATTTTAAACTCAATTTTTGGAAGCCATCTAGGATTTTCGGACACACCAGACCACTGGCTGTCCTTGTAACTTGTCCCGATGTACTACTTCACCATTAAAACAATCGAATAGAAACAAAATTAAAGCCACTTAAGTAAGTAATAGATGAATTGTGGATTTTTTTTAGACTACGGCAGCCATTTTGGGCGCCATCTTGGATTTTCCTGGTACATTGGAGTGCTAATATTCACTCTTACTTGTATAAATAAATTCGTTTACACATTGGACCATGGAATATGAACCCAAATCGGATTCTAGGGTGGATAATGAGTGAGTTATATCCATTTTTAGTGAACGGGCAGCTATCTTGGACGCCATCTTAAAAATAACAACTTTCCCGGATGCGGATTTTGGTAGATTTTTAGTATGTTATTCCTTAGGTCCAATACTGCCAGAAACAGTTGAAAAATCATTTGTGGCAATTTGTTCCGGGTCAAACCATATATTGAACCGTCTATTAGATTAGTGGTCATAGGAATGAGGTCAACACGTAATCGGTTAATGAATATTTATCATTCACGGTCAGTAACGGGTTAATATCGGGTGTCTGTTAATGAAAATATGACATCATACGTCATTAACCCTTTGCGTGCGACGGGCTTCCACAGAAGCCGAGATATGTTTGGTTTAATTCAATGAAGTTTTCCCGCTTTTTCGTAATTGTTATGTACTAAAATCTCTGCCACTATTTTCTTTATAAACCAATTTCGATAACAGATTGAAAAAAATATACCGCTACGTGGGGAAAAATCCCGAAAATAGGAAATCATTTCAACTTTACCCGATTTTTTCGTTGGAGTCTGACGGGGAGGATAAATTTTGTGACGAGCACGTACGCGCGCGTACAAGGCCTGATCACGTGATCTGTTCTGATCACGTGATTTGATCCATATCGTTGTTCTGATAGATATAAGCTACCGGTATAACATCTTTTCTGCAAGATCGTCACGTAATAAGCTACGCGTTTATTTACCATTTTTGTCTTATTTGTTTAATCAAGAATATATCACTCTAGAAAGAATGATATCTCCTTGGTTTCATCGATCGATTGTATTTTCAGAAAAACAAAACGCTTGTAATGTCTTAGTACTTTGAGCTGATCTTGGTGCACTTTTCGCCTCCCCATCATCGATCCCTCTTCTCATTATTTTTGTCTACTATTCAAAAAAAAGAGAAAAGAAAGCTGTTAGCAAACCATTCATCTTCTGCTCTTTTCAAAAGGGAAACGTCCATGTAGTTCATGATAGCGGCACTATCCAAACAAAAGAATGTCTGGGCGGCCACTCAAATTCCTTCCGAAAAGAGCAGGATACAGATGGTCAACGCCCCGAACAAAAGGAAGATTAGTGTTTATCGGCAGGATGACCCGATGAATGCTTTTCGTACTTAGCAATACAAAAAGCTTTTATGAATACTTTTTTTCGACCAACATACCTATAAAAAAAAATGTCCCATTTACCGATAACACAGGGGCTTATGACATCCGTCAGTGATTCATTTTGCATAAAAGCGCTTCCCCTGGGTGATGATGCATATAAGGATGAACGAAGAATCATTTAGGGAAATTATATTTAAAAAGAATATGTTCAGATGTCACGGAGAACGAGAGAGAATGAAAGACAGAGATAAAAATGGAAATAGACAAGTGCGCTTTTGCTGAAATTCCTTGAATATCTACTTAAACGAATAACAACATGACTTTATTTTTTGGTTAGATTACTTTTAAAAAATCCCACAACGTTTGTTTGTCGCAACTCGGTCCTCAGACCCTTGCCAAACTGAAGACTTTTTATCATTATTCTTGTTTGACCTTGCCCCCCCCCCCCCCGATGGAAATGTTCTGACCTACACTCTAATATTGCTTGTTTGTCTCCTCTCTCCGATTTTCTGTTTTTAATTGCGAGTAACGCAGTAGAAAAGATGAGAATAAAGACAGTCCTGGCCACTTCATTTCCCCGTTACGACCCCCCCCCCAAAAAAAAATCGCATTTGGGGCGCTTACCATGGTTAGCAAATATTTGGAAAAAATATGTTATACATGCAGGGACAGCAATTTTTTATGGTGCAGGGGTTGAGCTGTGGGGCGGGGGTGAAGCGGCTAAAAAAAATCACAATTTGTTAATTCATGTCATTTTACTCAATGAATTTATAATAGGTTAGGTTTTAGAAGCTCTTCATCTTATTTCCTTTTCTCTCCCAGATGAAAAATTTTGCGTTGAAAAGTTGACGGAAACATAATCACTTCAAATGATAAAACCAATAATGAACTAAAAGTTTCCTCGCGAGAAATGGAGGAAATAGAATGATATAGGCACCCCCTATAAAGAAAACACGTTTGTCTGGCTTGTCACGCGATAGAACCCTCTCAATCCTACAAAATTTTATTCATGTGGGGCCTACACCCCTCCCCCCAAAAAGAAAATGATACCGATCCAAATTTTATGGATTTTCCTACTTTTTCGCCAATTTCTTTTTTTTACCGGCGAATAGCGTGGAAGAAAAGGTTAATAGAGGAAAAAATTGTTTCCGTGACTGCAAACAATCATTTGGGGCGCTTACCCTGGTTAGCATGAAAAATAAAATATCTGATTTTTTTAATAAAAAAAACAGAGAAAGGGAAAACGAGGAAATCCCTAATTGGTACCGTTTTATAAATACATTATACATGTACATTTTATATTGACAAATGCGCAATAATTTAAACATTTACCATCCGTCAGTCAAATAGAAGGATTTCCGTAGCTATCTAGTGTTATTGAAAATTTTATATAAAACGGGCCCCTGGTAAATGTTTGACCCCCCCCCCCTTCCGCTTTCTCTCGTTCTCTTATCCGATATTGCTCTTATTTTTGTCTTCTATTTCAAAGGAAACAAACAGAAAATAAAGGAATTTAGAACACCGTTTATCCTATGCTCTTTTGAAAATGAAAACGTCCATGCAGTTCTTGGTCTCGGCACTCCCCAAACAAAAGAAAGTCATGGCGACGCTAAAAAAATTCCTTATAAATAGAGCAGGGGACAAATAGCCAACGCCCTGAATAAAAGGAAGATTAGTGTATTTCGTCAGGATGACCTACTGAATGCTTCTCGTATTTAGCAATACAAAAAGCTCTTAGGAATACTGTTTTTCATATTAGGACAGTAACATTAAAAAAGTAAATGATTACTCATTTTATATTGACAAACCTGCCTAAGGTTAAGACATGGCATGAACATTTTCTCCTTGAGCATGACAGTGCTTTCTTCACAAAAAATACAATTTCCCCTAGGTGATGATACACAAAGGGATGGAGGAAGTAGCAAGTGAGATTAAAAAAGAATAGAAAATGCAAATCGAGATACATGTATAGGAGAATGATAATACGACATAAAGGATGGAAGGGAAAAAAGAGGAAATAGACCAAAAAGATATAATGTAAACCATAATGTGCGATTTTGCTATTGCATAAATATTTACTTATAAGAATTTTAGAATACTAGTCCCCCACCTCAATTTGTAATTCACGCTATTTTATAGAATGAATTTTTCATGTTAGGTTTTGGAAGCTCTTCATCTCATTCTCTCCCATGTGAATTTTCTTGCACTGAAAATTCGACAAAAGCATAATCAGTTCAAACGCTAAAACTAACAATGAACTAAAAGTTTCCTCACCGGAAATTGAGGAAATAGAATGAGAATTTACGTTGAGGCATCCACCTAAAAATACCACGTTTGTTTGACGTGTCCCAACAAACCCCTCCCAATCTTGCCCCTACCCCCCCCCCCCCTAAAAATGTTAGCAATTTTTCGTCAGTTTCTTTTCTTTTTTTGTCTTTTGTTTTTCTGGCGAATAGCGTAGCAGAAAAGGATCCTAGAAAAAAGACAGGTTGACCTTATATTTTTTACAGCAAACCTACTACTAGTATTGAGGCGATTGCCCTGGTTAGCATTAACACCCAAATATTAGCAAAAGATGTATAATAACAGGGGCCGCTGAGCGGTTTTTTATAATGGAGGGGTTGAGCTGAATGTAGGAGGGAGTGATCCGGCCCCTAAAATCACAAATTTATGGACTTCGCGTTTTTGTATACGTTTGCTGAATGGGGGGGGGGGGGGTGGACTGACGCCTCCTACCGACTCCAACGCATCTGTATTTAATTGAACGATTAAAAAGATAGAGACAAAATGGGATACAAATCTTTCATGGTTTATTTATTGCTTTTGTTTTCGGTTGTTAAAAAATCTAGAACGGTTAAAAAATGAATAAATGAAAGAACAAAATAAAACACTTTTTAATTAAAAGCATCTAAATGAATTTAAGATGCTACAAATTCTATAGATGAAAATAATTTACTTTCTCTCATTGTGACGAACAGTAATCGGTAGCATGGTTATTTTGGAGGGAAAAGGGAGATAACGAGACAACTTTGGAGAGCGTTGGGAGGTATTACAGATCAACTGTTTGAGTCACATTTACCCCCTTCGCTCTTTAAAATTGCAACAGGATAACAAATCGAAGACTGGTATGCAATCTTCAGAAACAAAATTATATTTTATTACAAGCTATAATTCATGAAAATAAGAAAATAAAGGCGATTTTTAGTGAAACATTGAGGCCACCGTCTTGAAGCCCAGAAGCCAAAAATCACAAAATAGTTTCGGACTTTCGTTGCGCAGCATCATCATCGTACTTGCAAGGGAATATTCACCCTTTTTTATTCATTCTGGAAATAAGGTATTTGGTATGCTGTGATTTCACCCAAAACAGACTATCGTCGTAATTATACACTTTGCAAATTATCTGTATACAAGGGGGTAAAGAGACCATTCATGAGTAGCGTGACAATAGGCAATAAAAAAAGCACGAGAGCAGACAACAAAGCGGTATCGATCGAACCCGACTTGTCCGCGCGTGCTGATTGCCCTTACGCATTTTTGTACACAGTGCCTATTGACTTGGGAAAAAGCGAAGATTTGACAAAATAACACGACTTTTTCCTCTTGAATTTCTTAACTATTCTGTTGATTTGAGAAGTGAGACCTTTAATTCTAGTTAGAAAAATGTCTGATCGTTCATCTTTACATTTACTAAAAATCCTGAAAAGACTTCAGTTTGGCGCAATTAGCAATAGATTAGGAAAACACCGCCACAGATCCAAATACCAGCAATGTACAAAAACGGCTCCGCCGCAGGGAGAGGTATCCGGTTTCACGGGCCCGCACGCAAAGGGTTAAGGACTGCTTACAGTTACCCACGAAGACGGTATATATTTCAATAATGCGAGCGCGAAGCGCGAGCAAATTTTTTGACATTCCGACCTAAAAAAATGGAAATTCTAAGCATTTTTTGTATTAATAAATGGGATAGGTATGTAACTAAACAATTGATGCGAGCGCGAAGCGCGAGAGGAAGAAAATTGAGATTTTAGACCTAAAAGCGGGACACTCTATTCATATTTTGTAAGTCATAAATAGGATATAGTCAATTGGGTATCATTAATAATGCGATCGTGAATTGTGAGCAGACAATTATTGATATTTTGATCAAATTGTAGTATCATTGTATATGCAGTGGCGTCGATCCAGGGGGGGGGGGCAGGGGGCGATCGCCCCACCAACTGGATAATTTAAGTACATTTTAAATAAAGAACATGCAGGCTATCGCGCATGTTTTAGATTTAGACCTAGAATTTGGTTATTCTGAATACATTTGTTAAATGGAACATTATGGAATACACGTAGACAATATGAACTTGGCAAATCAAACAATGTGACCACGCAGCACGGTGAGCTTAAAATACTGATATGTAGACCATAAAATGGACATTTTACAGAGCACTTAAATTTGTAATTGAAAAAAAGAATGAAAGCTCGATGTCCGAGCTAAAATATGCTTTGCATATTGACTTCAAAACTTGCTCAGCCTATTGAGCAAGATATGAATCCCATCAAACAGGCAATTCTAGCGCGAAGCGCCAGCAAAAATTTTATATAGTTACATGAAAATATATTTTTTTTAATTGCAAGTCTTCCACTCACATTATTTCATTCACTCGTCTTTCTCCTCTTATTTTCCTCTTCTTTTTTCTTCTGTCTTTCTTCTTCTTTTCTTTTCTTATTTTCCTTTTTTTTTCTTTCTCTCCCTTTTTTTTTCTTTTTGTTTTTGCTCTGCCAATTTTTTCAGGGGGGGGGGGGCACCTGGGGGGGGCACACCAAATCTCAGGGGGGGGCTGTTGCACCCAAAAATGTAATAACGCCCACAAATGTAATAACACTTTACCCACAAATGTAATAATTTCACCCACAAATGTAATAATGCACTTTACCCACAAATGTAATAATTTTTGATCGCCCACAAATGTAATAATGACTTTACCCACAAATGTAATAAATTTGAAGGGATTTTTGGCGAATCCGTTCTAAACTAAAATCCTATAGTAATGCGTTCATATAGCACAAAAGTGCAAAGTCTTTATTCCAGACCCGGTTAATTCAAAAATTATAATGCAAGTCCAATGTCTTTTTTTCCAGACCCGATTGTTTCAAAATTATAATATACGTCCAAAGTCTTTTTTCCAGACCCGGTTAATTCAAAAATTATAATGCAAGTCCAAAGTCTTTCTTTCAGACCCAGTTGTTTCAAAAATTATGATATACATCCAAAGTCTTTTTTCCAGACCCGGTTGTTTCAAAAATTATAATATAAATTCAAAGTCTTTTTTCCAGACCCGGTTGTTTAAAAAATTATAATAAAAGTCCAGTCTATTTTTCAGACTCGGTTGTTTCAAGAATTATAATGTACGTCCAAAGTCTTTTTTCCAGACCCGGTTGTTTAAAAAAAAAATTGATATAAGTCCAAAGTCTTTTTCCAGACCCGGTTATTTTAAAAAAATATAATATATGTCCAAACTAAGATACGATAATGATATTCCAGTGGAAAAAAAGAGAATCGAGCTTAGTCTTTTCTCCAGACCCAGTTAATTAAAACTGGTGGAATTTATGTCTTTGTTGGTGTTTCAACTTATAGGGCGTATATTGTGAATATATGCGCTAATAGTAAATTGAGAATCAAGCATAGTCTTTTCTCCAGACCCGGTTACTTAAAACTAAAAACTAAACCCTATAGCAATGCGTTCATATAGCACAAAAGTGCAAAGTATTTTTTCCAGACTCGGATAATTAAACAATTACAATATAAGTCCAAAGTCTTTCCTCCAGTAAAAAAATGTGTGTTTACCCCACACCCAGTTTTTTTTTTATAATACTACGACCCCTACAAAACATTTTAATAATGCATGGGTAAAACAAACATCCTTTCTCCAGACTTGGTTATTATTTGAAAAAAAAATTAAATAGTTTTTACAAATATTCTAAAACGAATACCCAATAAAACATGAAGACCGACTGTCAAAGATCGACTTTCCTCCAGACACAATTATTTCAAGAATAAAAAATCAATAAAACCCAACCCCCAAAACGAATCTTAGAACCAACAATCCTCCAAATTAAGACCATGCATGTAGAAAAGCACTTGTTTAGAGCGTTGTCTTTATTCCAGACCAAGTAATTTAAAAATGACTTTGTTATATTTTTATTTTTTGTGGAATAACACGAGTATTATGCTTAGTCTTTCGTCTAGACCCGGTTATTTAAAAGATAAACAAAAATTGAAAAAAAAATCACAGCTAAGACCAATCTTCAAAAATAAACCCACTTAAAATGCTTGGGCTTAGAGTGTTGTCTTTACCCCTCATTCAGTTCTCTTTAAAATACAAATTAAGCGAAATATTAATCTTAAAACTTAGACCCTAGCATCTTCCAAACTATGAAACCCTTGTGATAACGCATACTTAATTTGACCTGACCAGTTTATTAAAAAAAAACAGAACAAAAAAAATTAACCCTCCTCCAGCCTAACATCCTGTAATAAATGATGTAATTAAACATTCATTTTTTCTTCCAGGCAAAGAAATTTATAATAAAAAAACAACATCAAAACTTAGAGCCCGGGGAGCATTTCACGAAATGAGTTGTCTGACGTTTTATCCGACACTGGTAGCACTGCTTCTTAGCCAATCAACATCAAGAACAGTTGTCAGATCTGACAACTTGTCGGACATAAAATGTTGATGAAATAATCCCCAATCATCTTATTTATATTGAACAGGCACAAGAATAGGATTGAGTCTTAGTTATGAGGATTTCATTTATCTTATTTTTGAAATGACAAGGTCTGGAATAAAGAAAACTCTCTAAACTTTTATTTATTGAAGGTTCTTAGTTTAAAGGATAGTTGGGCCTTAGATTCTGTTATTCTTTTTTAGCGATTTCGGTCATTTTTTGAAATAATTGGGTCTGGAGGAAAGACTACACCATATTTCCATGTTATTAGATGTTGATAAGATTGCAGGGTCTTTGTTTTGTTGTTGTTGTTGGGTTTTAAATGACTTTTATAACTGGGTCTTGAGGAAAAACTACGCTATATTCCCATGTTATTCAACATAAATAGGATCGTGGGTCTTTGTTTGCTTTTTTTATTATTACTAATTCATTATTATTATTATTATTATTATTCATTTGTTATTTGAAAGATCTGGGTCTGGATGAAAGACTACGCTATATTTCCATGCTATTTAACATTTACAAGAGAGTTGGGGGTTTTTGTTATTTTCCACCAGTTTTAATTAACTGAGTCTGGAGAAAAGACTAAGCTCGATTCTCATTTAATTCCAATAGAATATCATTATCATATCTTAGTTTGGACTTATAATAATTTTGATACCGGGTCTGGAAGAAAGAATTTGGACATACATTAAATTTTTTTTAAACAACCGGGTCTGGAAAAAAGACTTTGGAATTGTACTATAATGTTTTATTAACCGGGTCTGGAAAAAAGACTTTGGACATATATTATAATTTTTGAAACAACTGGGTCTGGAAAAAAGACTTTGGACTTATATTATAATGTTTGAAACGACCGGGTCTGAAAAAAAGACTTTGGATTTGCATTATAATTTTTGAATTAACTGGGTCTGGAAAAAAGACTTTGGACTTATATTATAATTTTTGAATTAACCGTGTCTAGAAAAAAAGACTTTGGACATATATTATAATTTTTAAACAACCGGGTCTGGAAAAAAGACTTTGGATGTATATTATAATTTAGAAACAACCGGGTCTGGAAAAAAGACATTGGACTTGCATTATAATTTTTGAATTAACCGGGTCTGGAAAAAAGACTTTGGACGTATATTATAAGTTTGAAACAACCGGGTCTGTAAAAAGAATTTGGAATTGTACTATAATGTTTTATTAACCGGGTCTGGAAAAAAGACTTTGCACTTTTGTGCTATATGAACGCATTACTATTATAGATATATGGACTGCTTTGAGAGGCATGGTTGTTTCTAGAGGCTCAAGGGGGCCGCAGCGCGACTATGCCCGAGGGCATGGTCTGGCCGATGCGGTACCCGCGAGCCGAAAGAAACAACCATGTCTCGAATATAAAAGCAGTCCATATATATTTTATGAACCGAATTAACGCTTGATCTAGATCTTAAACAAGTTTTAGGCCTAAAAGCCCTAAGCCACAGGCTAACATTACATTAGGCCTAACGTTAGGCCCTAACTTAGCCCTGCCCCTGACGTTAGGTCTCGAAGTCGAATACTAAAGCATTCCATACCAATTAGATCTAGGGCCTACTGAGTACTGCCACTAGGCCTATTTAGGAACCAAATTAGGGTCTGAACTAGGCTACCCCAAGTTAAGTTTACTGACTTAACGTTAAATCTCCATTAACGTTACAGTCTAAGTTAGATCTAACCGACGTCATGAACGTTAGATTTCGGCTACGTCAAATCCAAAGTAAGATTAAACGGAACATTAGGCCTAACGTTAATTAGATCTAACTTAGATCTTGAATCTACTCTTAACTCCTATAAAAGCTAACGGTAGATTTCACGACCTAACGTTGTCGTTTGTCATACCTAACGAGTAGTCTAACGTTAGACTCTAACGTTACTTATAAATCTAACTTTAATTAGAAAGTGCAGTGACCGTACGGTATTATCTTTTCATTCGACTCACCTTTTGCGAGCATGCATTTCAATGAAAAACTGCAACAAGACTTGATGATTGATACATCCGTTATGTCCTTAATAAGTTAGTCTTCTTTTAAATAATGCCATATATTTTAACAGGAATCAACAAGCAAAAGACAAAGATCGGCATCTTTCCATCGATGTGACATATCCGTTGCGCGCACTAGCGCTATAAGCGCGTAAATGCGCGAATTGTCTAAAACTTCCGATCAAATCGCGCGGATATTTATGGTATCCGCAATCACCGCAGAAAGCAACATTTTGCATGCAATCAAATGGGGATCTCGGCCAAATTTTGCCATGCCCGTCGTTAAGGGGTGGGTCAGGGGGCAACGGGCAGAAATCTTGTTAACTATGCCCGTTGCCCTTGGTTACCACCTTAATTTGTTGTTTTGAAGGCATGGTCGTTTACATGACCTCAGTTTTGACCAATCAGAGGAACGGATTATTCGACATTCTTAAAGAGAGGTTTATAAAGGATTTTAGTTTAGAACAGATTCGCCAAAAATCCCTAAATTTATTACATTTGTGGGTAAAGCCATTATTACATTTGTGGGCGATCAAAAATTATTACATTTGTGGGTAAAGTACATTATTACATTTGTGGGTGAAATTATTACATTTGTGGGTAAAGTGTTATTACATTTGTGGGCGTTATTACATTTGTGGGTAAAGTGTTATTACATTTGTGGGCGTTATTACATTTGTGGGCGATTATTACATTTGTGGGTGCAACAGCCCCCCCCCCCCCCCCCTGTCCTGACGCTGTCCTGGCCCTAGTGGAAAATACCTCTTTTCCACTAGGGCCAGGACAGCGTCAGGACAAGGCGCGGAATGTAATAACTGCAATCCGCGACCCTTCCGCAACCTGTCCGGACATTCCAGGGAGTGTCCGCACGCTGTCCTAAACCCTTCCTGGTGTTCGGGAAATCAAAATTTGTCCACATCCAATTTTACCCCTTTTCCACTATGGGCAGGACGCGAAATTATTTTTCCCACCGAGTTCTGGACCAACATATAAATATTCATGACTTGCGTCTTCGGATTAAGAGTACGCATGCGCGTGGACTTTGCCTCAACCAGTGCCGGTCGTAAGCATTTACGTTCAGTTGCTCAGAATGAATTAGCATCGCCAAAGTACCGGTACCTACATAGTTACATAGGCCTTACAGGCTTAGATCTATCCAATTCTTAAACACTTATCAAACTAGCTGCCATTAATGGCAAGACATGTGCTAGGCTAGGGCTAGCTTAGGCTAGCGCATTAACTTTACCTCAAATCTGGACCTGTCTAATGCCTAATACTAAATAGTAATAGCCGACTAATGCCGTGGTTAACTTCGAACCGGTAAATTCCGAACTTTACGTTTGATTTTATTTACCATGGTTTAATATGTCTAGTCCGTATACAGAACCAGTCCTAGATCTAAAAAAATATATAAATTAGTTCTGCCATGTGCTAGGGGGTGCTAGACTAGGGCTCGCTTAGGCTAGCGCAGGAAGTTTGAAATGCATTGGCCTTGAGGTTTTCAGGCCTTGGCCTTGGGTTTCCATGCCTTGGCCTTGGCCTTTGGTATTGAAGCCTTGGCCTTGGCCTTGGAGGTTTGAGCCTTGACTACAACACTGAATAGCCGAGTAATGCCATGGTTAACTTCGAACTGGTTAATTCCGAACTTTACGTTTACTTAGGTTTAGACAAATGTTAGCTTATATGCCATGGTTTGTCTAGTCCGTATACAAAACCAGTCCTAGATCTAAAAAGAAATTTAATTCGAGTCTATAGTCTCTAGATCTAGACTCTGATCTACGCTGTATCAGCATGGAACCACTAGTGTACCAAGGGGGGGGGGGGCAGACTGCCCCTCTGACGAGTCATAACTGATTCAGGGGACGTGCCCCCCCCCTTGAGAAGCCAAATTAATAATTTGTAAATGTAAAAATGCAATGAAAAAGACGTATGTCCCCTCTTTTGAACGTGAAGATCTTTTTTTTTTTTTTTTTTTTTTGGGGGGGGCTTGTCAAATTTTTTTGCGGACGAAATATCCTCCAAAAATTTCCCTTCCTTTTGGAAAATCCTAGGTACGCCAGTGCATCAGTGGCGTAGCTACGGGGGGGGGGGGGCCTGAGATTTAGTGTGCCCCCCCCCCCCCAGCTGCCCCCCCCCCCCAGAAAAAATTTGGCAGAGGAAAAAAAATGGGGAGAGAAAGAAGAAAAGAAAAAGGAAAAGAAGAATAGAGACAGAAAAAAAAGAAGAGGAAAATAAGGGGAGGAAGGCGAGTGAATGAAATAATGTGAGGGAAAGAATTGAAAAAAAAAATTTCATGTTACTATATAAAATTTTTGATTGCGCTTCGCGCCAGAATTGCCTGTTCGATGAGATTTATATCTTGCTCATTAGGCTGATATAAAGTCAATATACAAAACATGTTTTAGCTTGGACTTCGTTCGAGCTTTCATTATTATTTTTTTTTCATTTACAAATTTAAGTGCTCTGTAAAATGTTCGTTTTATGGTCTACATATCAGCATTTTAAGCTCACGCTGCGTGGTCAAATTGTTTGATTTGCCAAGTTCATAATGTCTACGTATATTCCATAATGTTCCATTAGACAAATGTATTCAGAATGCCCAGATTCTAGGTCTAAATCTAAAACATGCGCGATAGCCTGCATGTTCTTTATTTAAAATGTACTTAAATTATCCAGTTTCACATCAGAATATCAATGATTGTCTGCTCACGCTTCACGATCGCTTTATTAATGACGGATACCCAAGTAACCATATCCTATTTATGATTACCAAAATGAATAGAGTGTCCTGCTTTTAGGTCTAAAATCTCAATTTTCTTCCATTCGCGCTTCGCGCTCGCATCAATTGCTTAGTTTCATACCTATCCCATTTATTAATACAAAAATTTTAAGTGCTTAGAATGACCATTTTTTAGGTCGGAATGTCAAAAATTGCTCGCGCTTCGCGCTCGCATTATTGAAATATATACCGTCTTCGTGGGTAACTGAAAGTAGTCCTTAACAGGTTCCTTTTCGATAATGCTATAGAGCAGTTAATACAAATTTCTACTCGTGCTTGGCGTTTGCAGTAACCATCTAGTTACATACGAATCTTGTTCAGGATCACACATACCGTTGCCCATAAACAAAAATTTAAATCGCTCGCGCTTCGCGCTCACACTTTTTATAAGGCTTATGAGATTAGTTCATGTTTATGTTGTTTTATAAGAATAAAACTAAGAAGTGACTGATCGGGGAAAATATAGGTGAAGATAATTTCGGGCCCCGTCCCCTATTGGCGAAAGTCCGATCCGCCCTTGTGACACATACACACACACCGGAAAAAATGGCTGGTGCCCCCCTTCTGAAAAAGCAAGTCAACCCCCCAGTGCCCCCCCCCGGAAAAAAATCCTAGCTACGCGGCCACTGCAGTGCATGGAACGTATTCTAACGTCAGGCACAAACTAACGTCAGTGATCTTGATCCCCGTCTTCACCCCAAATTAAGCTTGGATTTCTTAGCTGAAAAAAATTGACAAGCAAAAAAAAAAAAAAGAAAAAAAAAAAAAGATCTTCACGTTCAAAAGAGGGGACATAAGTCTTTTTTTTGGTTGCATTTTGACATTACAAATTATTAATTTGGCTTCTCAAAGGGGGGGGGGGGGCACGTCCCCTAGCTGGATCAGTTGTAAATCGTCAGGGGGCAGTCTGCCCGGTTCCATGACAATTGCTCCGCCGACATTTGCTCCGCCGACAATTGCTACGCAAAATACGACAACTGCTCCGCCGACAATTGCTCCGGACATGCAGTTGCTCCGCCGACAGTTGCTCCGTCGACACTTGCTCCGCCGATATGTGCTCCGTCGACACTTGCTCCGCCGATATTTGCTCCGCCGACATCTGCTCCGCCGACATCTGCTCCGCCGAAAATTGCTCCGCCGACATCTGCTCCGATTATACGACAATTGCTCCGCCGATATTTGCTCCGCCGACATCTGCTCCGCCGTAAATTGCTCCGATAATGCGACAATTATTTTTTTTTTTTATTCGTACTTTCATACGCATAACAATTTTAGCACAGGCTGAAGGCGTCAATTTACCATGGAGCATAGCTCCATGAATTTACAAAGTAAACTTAAACTATGCTTGCATGATATATTAAATGTCATACACTGGGGCCGCGGAACGGTTTTCAAAGTGAGGGCTGAGTCAAAAGTGGGGGCTGTCCATGCTAAAAATCACAATCATAATATGGTCATTCTTACGTTTTTTGTACACGGCTTTGGAAAATTGGGGGGCTAAAGCCCCCCGGCTCCGCGGCCCCTGATACATGCATATAGAAAGAAATAGAAAAAAGGGGTAAGCATAAAGGAGGGATAGATATTCTTAATGCTTATTCATGGTGGGGGGGGGGAGCATTTGTGTAAGTTTTATTACGTGCCTGGCGATTAAAATGAAGAAAAAAAAAACGCGTTTTCATGTCATTATTATAACCATATAGCTCCATGTTATAACAGTAGAAACAAATTAGACATACCCCATTCTTAGCGTCAAAATCGCTCAGACTGGCGAAATATGCTCCGAAGTGGAGACATTTGCTTCAGGTGAAATTCAACGGTATACCCCCGGGGGGGGGGGGCACTCAGTATATAATGCATAGTGGGTATGTGCCGCGGAGGGGACCCCCATTTTTACACTCAAATTTTCGTTCCAAGGCATAGCATTTCTGTCTTTTTGAGAAAAAGAACAAAGAAAGCCGCTCCAAGGCATAGCATTTCCTTCTTATCGAGAAAAAAGAAGAAAGAAATCCGCTCCAAAGCTTCGCATATTTTTCGTTACGCCGTTCCGGTCGCATTGATAAGCGTCCGTAGAGCGCTTTTCGACCATCGCCTAAGCGCGAGCGCACCCGGCAGAGGCCGCGCTAGCTGCGTCATGCACGATTGCCCGTTCCATAGGGATGCATACGCACTCACAGAGATACGGAGATCCGTTCCGAGGACCCCCGTTTTCACAAACATTTGTAGTTCCGAAGCCCGTTCCGAGGACCCTCCTTTTTACAATAAGCCCGCTCCAAGGCCCCCGTTTTTTGCCTCGTCCGCGGCACACCCCTACCACTTTTTTGGTCGAGTGCCCCCCCCCCCGGGGGTATACCCCACCTTATTTTGTCGAAAACCTGTACTGTAGTCACGCAAAATGTTTACTGTCGGCAAATTTTGTGCCATACAAACATGACCAAGACATTAAGTAAGTAAAAATTAATATTCAAGAAAATACCAACTTGTGAAAGGCTACATGTCGTGTCACCTTCTCGGCACACCCCTCCACTCTGGTTTTCATATCCTCTCGTACACACAGTGCTCTCAGTCTGGTCTCCACATCCACATCATGTCATACACACCGTAGGTTTTTAGATTATGATAATACTGTATATAATAGTGAGTTGCTTTTTTGTTTTATGTTGATCATGATTGTTTTCTTCACTGATAGAAAAAGGATAATTAATTTTTTTTTAATAATCCAAAAATAAAATCCATATGTTCTGTTTTATATAGTTATTAGTCAAGGTTACTTTAGTTCGCATTAGTTCTCATTGTTTATACGTTCTAATTCTTATGCATTATACCGATTGATATTGTACTTTAAATTTGACTATGTATTGTTACTTTGATTTTGTTGTGCTTTGTGAACGGAAAATGAATAAATCTTAATCTAAATCTAAATATGGTCCGCCAATAGTCGAATTATATTCATTATGATGTTATAATGTAAGTAACAATTTGTTGTTGATGGGGGATATAATTTTACACGTAGTTTCAAAAAATAAAAAAAATCAATCAAACAAGATTTTCTTCTATAAATGATATACCTTCATGTGTATATGACCGCCTATGTATTTTCCAAGAATGAACTATATGAGAAGAAAACGTGTGTTCATGTACTTATTATCATTATCATTGTACCACCATTATCATCATCAGCATCATTATCAGCATCTTCATCATCACCATCATTGTCGTCGTCGTTTTGCTTATGCGGAAATCAAACAAAAATGATTGTGAAAAGGGTTATGGAGGGAAAGAGAGAGAGAGAAAGAAAGAGGGGGAGTGAGTGAGAGCTTGAGGAAAAAAGGAGGTGTATGACTTATTTTTTCTGAATATCGCGATTTCTGTTTATTCATGGGATTGAAAAAGAAGGATAAACTTAACAAGTTCTTGTCATTATAATTTTTTATTTGATTTACTGATCAGAACATGAGATAAATGAAATCATGAAGACTGTAAGTTCTCGACAGTTTTATTAACGTTTTCCAACCAAAACTACACTTTAATGACTGCAAACACCTTCATTTTCACACACTCGCAACTATGGACACAGTATACATGTAATTGAGAGTAGTGTCATTTTCAAAACCTTTCTTAGCTGCAAGGAATACTGAATCTCATTTCCACAATGTGCATCTGAATGCACAATGCCTGTGTTTCTAACATGTACCCAAATTACCCAATTTAAAGAACACATGTTAAGATCTAATGAATCAGCAAAATAATCCACATTCTATCATGATCAGCAGGCATAACAGCCTATATACTCTTCAATACTTCAATTACAGTTTGTCGAAAGAAATAACACAAAGAAAAAGAAATATATAGAATTGTAACTCTGGTAAATATATCCAAAATATTAAATTAACGCATCGTGCTCTCATTTCTTTTACGAGATATCCCCCCCCCCGAGATATGCTTTATGTTTACAATTTTAAAAAGGCGTATAAATGTCCCCCTTCCATATCAATAACAGCTCGTGCTTTGTGCTCGCATTATAAATTCAGTGAGATGCGTATTGGGTTTCATGAATTTGTAACTATATAATTGCTGGTATATATATTATTGTCTTTTAAAAATAAAATTATTTGTTTAGACGTAATGAGAGAGATACATACATATATTCATTTATTATAATATATTTATATTGTCGCTTTGCACAGAATAGAACAAAAATACAACCGAAGTCTAGTTTTATAGTAACTCACCAGTAGCGTAATGAGCCAACAACAAAAAATGGAGGGGGCGAGACAAGGATGACATTTATTTTCCTTTCCTTTATTCTTTTTTTTTTCATTGGTAGGGAGAATGGGGGGGGGGGGGATCCGTGACCCAAAGCACGCCCCTCCCCCATCTGTCCGTCAGTGATGATCATACTTTCGTTTGAAACAAATTGAAGGAAAAAAAGTGCAAGGGTAGATAAGGCCGAAGACGTAAATAAAAATTATTGATACAAATATTAATAGTTATAATACTGATAAATATACAATAAATCAAGCGGTCACCAATAAAAATAAACAACGTGAAAGAACAAAACGAGAAAGGGAGAGAGAGAGATCCCGCGCGAATGTATGGTGTATAAGTTGCTGGAAAGCAGAAGAGATATTGTGTCCAGCACCCCCCCCCCAAAAAAAAAAATTCTCTCCCCGCTCAAGACCGGAGTGAAACCAATGATAATAATATATGGACAAAAATCCAGATTCACAATTTCAATGGGGAGTGTGTCATTCCCCTTCTCCGTTACAATTTGTCAAGTGGCAGCGGCAGGGAGAACAATTTGTTTTGTTTTTTAAGCAGAAAGCTGTGATGATAGGGGGAGAATAAAATAAATAAAACATTAACGAATAACAAGAACAAAACAACGACAAAACAATTTGTATCAGGATGAATTTCTTATCATTTGACATAGACCAACTTGGAGAAATAAGATGTTCATGCAATTGTCGTATAATCGGAGCAGATGTCGGCGGAGCAAATATCGGCGGAGCAATTGTCGCGGAGCAATTGTCGTATAATCGGAGCAATTTTCGGCGGAGCAAATATCGGCGGAGCAATTGTCGCGGAGCAATTGTCGTATAATCGGAGCAATTTTCGGCGGAGCAATTGTCGTATAATCGGAGCAATTTTCGGCGGAGCAATTGTCGCGGAGCAATTGTCGTATAATCGGAGCAGATGTCGGCGGAGCAATTATCGGCGGAGCAATTGTCGGCGGAGCAATTTTCGGCGGAGCAGATGTCGGCGGAGCACATGTCGGCGGAGCAAATATCGGCGGAGCAAATATCGGCGGAGCAAATATCGGCGGAGCAAGTGTCGACGGAGCACATATCGGCGGAGCAAGTGTCGACGGAACAACTATCGGCGGAGCAATTGTCCGGAGCAATTGTCGGCGGAGCAACTGTCTTATTTTGCGTAGCAATTGTCGGCGGAGCAGATGTCGGCGGAGCAATTGTCGGGTCACCGTCTGCCCCCACCCCCCTTTGGTACACTTGTTCCATGCTGATACAGCGTATATCAGAGTATAGATCTAGAGACTAGACTAGAACTAATATATATTTTTTTAGATCTAGGACTGGTTCTGTATACGGACTAGACATATTAAACCATGGTAAATAAAATCAAACGTAAAGTTCGGAATTTACCGGTTCGAAGTTAACCACGGCATTAGTCGGCTATTACTATTTAGTATTAGGCATTAGACAGGTCCAGATTTGAGGTAAAGTTAAAGCGCTAGCCTAAGCTAGCCCTAGCCTAGCACATGTCTTGCCATTAATGGCAGCTAGTTTGATAAGTGTTTAAGAATTGGATAGATCTAAGCCTGTAAGGCCTATGTAACTATGTAGGTACCGGTACTTTGGCGATGCTAATTCATTCTGAGCAACTGAACGTAAATGCTTACGACCGGCACTGGTTGAGGCAAAGTCCACGCGCATGCGTACTCTTAATCCGAAGACGCAAGTCATGAATATTCATATGTTGGTCCAGAACTCGGTGGGAAAAATAATTTCGCGGCCAGGACAGCGTCAGGACAAGGCGCAGAATGTAAAAATTTTAATCCGCGACCCTTCCGCAACCTGTCCGGACATTCCTAGGGGTGTCCGCACGTTGTCCTAAACCCTTCCTGGTGTTCGGGAAATCAAAATTTGTCCGCATCCAAATTTTGGTCGAGACCAAAATTTGGACGCGGATTTTGAATTCCTGACACCTTCGGGACCCTGTCCTGACGATGTCCTGATGATGTCCAGCCCTTCCTAAACCCTTCCGCGTGTTCCGGAAACCATCCACGATCAGGTCAGCTTCACGAAGCAAAGAATGATGACATGCGGAATGATGACATGCGGAATGTGTCAGGAACATTCGGACTAGAATAAGAAGGCAAGAGGAATGCGCGGACAGGAGTAAGAAGGCAAACGGAATGTTTCAGGAATGTGCGGATATGCAGTGAGCGAGTTGACGAAAGCAGCCAGCAGTGGTCATTGTAAAAAGAAAAGAAAAAGAAAGAGGCAGCGTATCAAATGATTAAAATCATGAACAATATGTTAGATGCATTATCCTGCCAATTAGATGATATGATAAGATGACATATGTGATACATCATGGGGCGCGTTTCCATATAAGAATATAACACTGTTCTGACATGTCAGGCGAAAAGATATATTTTTCCTCCCATTCATTCGTATGAAGGCATAAAATATGGACATGATGGATGAATTTCGATTTGAAAAAAAAGGAATTATTGTAGCAAATGTAATAGGAATAACTACTTTGAAAATTGTATTTTGATGACGAAACACTTTTATATTCTCGCCAGCTCTCGAATGGGTCAAAATCAAGGTTGTTTTGGAAACAAGTGCTTTCTCATTTAATAACTTGACGATAACTTCTTTGTATATCGGGTGGTTGTCCATATATTATTCTGATTATCCGAGTCCTTGATTTACCTCTCGGGACGTTGTCCTAAGTTTGTCCGGCTTTGTACTAATACGATCTGCATGCTGTCCGCGCCAAACGCCGAAAAAAATATTCAGACATTGCTGTCCTAAAACACTCCAAATAGTCCAGGATAGGCCCCATAGGAACTTGACCAAACCTTGATTTTTTATATATTCATTATTTTTTTATGGTTTCTTGTCAATTCGAGGGTGCTGATTACGAATCTGGATGATGCCACTCGTGTAACCTTGAGCATTTTCTGCAAATTGGCAAAATCCAATATGGCCACCAAAATATGCAAATTACCCATGAAAATCCTAAAATTGTCCACACATTGGCTATGAAATGCATGAAATCGTGTGGCAGGAGTGAAGTACTCTCTGAAAAAATAATTTTTGACAAAATATTTATTTTCCTGATATTCAAAATGGCCGCCATAGGTCATTGTATACTCTATTATGTACAATATGAATAGGGAAAAATAATTTTCACAAAAACTAGCACTAAACCTAAAAAATAATCGCGATGTAGGAAAGAAGTAATATATGCAAATCATCATTACTTAACGAGATATATCATATATTATGTCATATATGGGGATATTGCTGTATTTTGATATCTAAAATGGCCCATAGAGTATGTACAATGGCAATGGCCGGGGCCAAAAAATGACAAGAGTGAGCACTAAAATGCATATTATTAAGAAAAACGAGTGGGTTTGTAACTTTACATACATGTATGAATTTGTTTATCTCTTGGCTCATTCTAAATTTGCTATAATCGTTAGTATCGATCAGGAAGGAAGTGTATATTATCATTTCAAGGATTGTTTGGTTTATGACTCTCATTGACTTTATATGTTTTCCACAGACAAATGGTAACAGGTGACATTGTGATTAGTAGCAAGTTTTTAAGAGTACAAGTGTACAACAATCACAGCCTCTTCCCCCTGATGTTCAAAGTATGCTAAAAGATCCTCTCACCAAATACATAATAGTTGGTGAGATAGAGAGAGAGATTCTGATTCGGAATAACTTTGTATACGCCGTTCTTGGTGAAATAGGTAGGCCTTGTAGGGCCTTGTACTAATTAACCTGCATAGGACCCGGCCTCTATTATTTATCACTGGAATCATTATTTTAAAGATTTCACTGTCCACTTTTGGTATCAATCCATTTTAATTTATGTAGGTGTGGTTAATCACTGTACCCAGGGAATGAAAATACTCCTTTTCATTTTTTTTACAATTTCACTTTGAATTTTACAATTCCGGATTCATGGTAGGGCGCCCTCTTTAAGCGATACTCAAGTCACCAATTGAATTATTAATTTTGTACCCCGAGCACATACTTTTCTTGTTTGTTTGCCTGTTTGTGTGTTTGCTGTTTGCTAATATTTTTAATTATTGCTGAAATTTTTCTAAAACTAGTTTCTGAAAATTTGAAACCTATTGTAGAATTAGAAACATGTAATTTCTTCTCAAATGTTAACAGCCAATCAGAAAACAGTATTTTAACGACGTCATCAATATTTGAAAGTACTTTTATTGAATTCTACGGGTGAAATTACCCCTACGTACCAAATTTAATCGTACAAATTTGTGAATAATGGGTTTTGGCGCACTTTGGGTTCATTCTGGCCCACTGTGCACAGTGGGCCAGGAGAGAGCAAAAGTGCGCCAAAACTAATTTTTGGTCATGGAACAAATTTTGTTTTTTTTCATGTTCTAAGCAAAGATAAGAACCTGTAGAATGCCTCCATACAATATTTCTCCATTAAATTGATTTTTAGTTGCCCAGTTTTATTCAATATTACCGGGAAATGACTCTTTACGGCTACCGCATGTGTAAATGACACGTTTTAGATATTTCACTGTTTTAACAAAACGGATTGCTTAATTTATTTATAATTCACGGTGCTCCAAGTTTGGAGTGCCGGTCGTAAGCATTTACGTTCAGTTGCTCAGAATGAATTAGCATCGCCAAAGTACCGGTACCTACATAGTTACATAGGCCTTACAGGCTTAGATCTATCCAATTCTTAAACACTTATCAAACTAGCTGCCATTAATGGCAAGACATGTGCTAGGCTAGGGCTAGCTTAGGCTAGCGCATTAACTTTACCTCAAATCTGGACCTGTCTAATGCCTAATACTAAATAGTAATAGCCGACTAATGCCGTGGTTAACTTCGAACCGGTAAATTCCGAACTTAACGTTTGATTTTATTTACCATGGTTTAATATGTCTAGTCCGTATACAGAACCAGTCCTAGATCTAAAAATATATATATTAGTTCTAGTCTAGTCTCTAGATCTATACTCTGATATACGCTGTATCAGCATGGAACAAGTGTACCAAAGGGGGGTGGGGGCAGACGCTGACCCGACAATTGCTCCGCCGACATCTGCTCCGCCGACAATTGCTACGCAAAATAAGACAGTTGCTCCGCCGACAATTGCTCCGGACAATTGCTCCGCCGATAGTTGCTCCGTCGACACTTGCTCCGCCGATATGTGCTCCGTCGACACTTGCTCCGCCGATATTTTCTCCGCCGATATTTGCTCCGCCGATATTTGCTCCGCCGACATTTGCTCCGCCGACATGTGCTCCGCCGAAAATTAGTCCGCCTACAATTGCTCCGCCGATAATTGCTCCGCCGACATCTGCTCCGATTATACGACAATTGCTCCGCGACAATTGCTCCGCCGAAAATTGCTCCGATTATACGACAATTGCTCCGCGACAATTGCTCCGCCGAAAATTGCTCCGATTATACGACAATTGCTCCGCGACAATTGCTCCGCCGATATTTGCTCCGCCGAAAATTGCTCCGATTATACGACAATTGCTCCGCGACAATTGCTCCGCCGATATTTGCTCCGCCGACATCTGCTCCGATTGTACGACAATTGCATGAACATCTTATTTCTCCAAGTTGGTCTATGTTAAATGATAAGAAATTCATCCTGATACAAATTGTTTTGTCGTTGTTTTGTTCTTGTTATTCGTTAATGTTTTATTTATTTTATTCTCCCCCTATCATCACAGCTTTCTGCTTAAAAAACAAAACAAATTGTTCTCCCTGCCGCTGCCACTTGACAAATTGTAACGGAGAAGGGGAATGACACACTCCCCATTGAAATTGTGAATCTGGATTTTTGTCCATATATTATTATCATTGGTTTCACTCCGGTCTTGAGCGGGGAGAGAATTTGGGGGGGGGGGGTGCTGGACACAATATCTCTTCTGCTTTCCAGCAACTTATACACCATACATTCTAGTCTAGTTCTATACGATTTTAAACGAATCTATTTGCACCACGATATAATACGTTCTATTCCGTGCGTACGCCCAGCCGAGTGTGCGCGCAAAACCGAGAACCTGTACTCCGAGGATGCATAGGCCTATAGTTATTTCACTCAATGTGCATATCTTGGTTAAATCTGTGGGTATGATGTTACCATCATGATATATGAAAGAAGGTGCTAATGTACCAAATTTCAAACTTCAAAACAATACAGACTAGTTTTTCCACTTTATTCAGATGGAATAATTAATATACAAGTTTGAATGATATATTTTATATTCTTCTTCATCTACACATGTAATTACATAGAGGTAATTTGTCTTAGTATGGATATTGAAAATTAAGACTCATAAATGTAAACTCTCATTCTTGTGAATGGATCACATCACGGTACATTTTACTGTGGGCACTTGTAAATATATCATTTTCAATGTCTTCTTCACATATTTCACTGTCAGAGAGTATGACAAAAAGGGTTGAGAAGTACATGTACTTTGTACAGATTAGTACAGAGCTGTGAACGGGATAAGGAAAACAGAATAAAAATCATTAATGATTTTTAAAAGTAGATTAATCTCAGGCTCACAAAAATTTTGTATGCGGATTTTGATGCGTGCAGTGCATCAGATTTTGGAAGAAAATCTTTGCAGTTGTCCTTGGAACTTTTAGTTTATTTATTTAATTTACATGAACATCTAGATAATGCGTACAATTATTTTTTGTTGTTCAGCTACATTATAATCTAGCTACATGTAGCCAGGAAATGATATTGCCAATGATGTACATGAAGCCTCTTCGATAAATAAAGGCACCTTTTCTCATTACATTTGAAGTACAGTATTTATGAAATATATTTTTGCAGCCATTATGAAAGAGCATTATGTTCAGATCTACATGTAACTTGCCAGTTAATTAAATTGCTAGTAACTATTCCATTGCAGTGTAAGTTTTACATGTCGTTTGCATAGGCGGATCCAGCTTTTGGCGAAAGGGGGGGGGGGGCACACTGCCGAGCGGCGCACATAATTATTTTTGCACTTCACCGGCGCCATAAAAGAAAATGTTGAAAAAGGGGTAAAGTCTGACCCTGTCCAATGCTTTTTTCAAAATGTAGGATTTTCAGTCATGCCATTTTGCATGACCACACGCAGATAATATTTCCGGGGGGGGGGGGGGGGAAACTCGAACATATTTTTGAAAAAATAAAAAATAAAAACGATAGAGTAAACGGACCGAGCTGCTCAATCGGGCGATTATTTTTTTTACAAGTGTAATAAAAGTATTTGGTGCACATCTCACATTTGCACATTTTTCATAGTTTTCATGAAATGTTAAGGGAAAAAAATGTGTTTTCACAACAACTGATCGGGAATTTGCCCCCCCCCTTCCCCCTTGCTGCGTACGAACATTCCCTGAAGTCCACTTAAACATATATCATTATAACAGAAAATATACATGAATTTAAACATATAATCTTTCTAAGACATATATAGAGAGAGATTGAAAAACTTATTAAAGAAAGAAACAAACAAATTATGCATGTTATGTGCGATTTCAAAATCTCGTGTACTAACCCTTTTATTGCGATGAGGCAAATACTTGTGTATATTAATTGAGATACAATGTTTTTTTTTTACTATATATACACAGGGGCGTCGATCCTTTTTTCAGATTGGGGGGGGGGGGGGCAAAATCATTAATCAACTTTCCAAAGGCGCTCGATCACACAAAACAAACTCACACACACTCATATGTATATATATATATATATATATATTTCAGCGCGAGCTGAAATTTTTTAGTATACTGACCTGAAAACAGGGAAAAGGTGCCTTTTTAAAGACTGTTTGTAGTAACTCATGAGGAGAATACATATCTCACTACACAGATAATGCGAGTGCTGAGGGCGAGCTGAAATTTCTTTATATTCTGACCAGAAAGCTTGATATCTTATATGCATTTTGGTACCAATGATTAAGATGGGTATCTAAAAAAGACAATAGATGCGAGCGCGAAGCGCGAGCATAAAATTTTAATATTTCGATCTGAAAAAAATGAGTTTAATGGACGTTTTTAAAAAAGAACAAGATTATATCCAACAAAAGATTATTGCAAATCGAAGCGGGACTTCTTTTGAGGTTTAGAACTGAGAACGGGACATTCTATTCACCTATATAATCATGAAAAGTATGGGGTTTTGCTACAGAAATGGTGCGAGCGCGAAGCGCGAGCTGAAAATTTTTATATTGCAATCTGAAAAGCGGACAATTTGAGCACGATTTTAAACAAAGAACGAGTTGTGTAGCTCAATCTTGCTTGCTGATTTCTGTGTAACATTACCATCTTATTTTATTTTTGTACATGCGGAATTATTGGGGGAGGAGGGGGTGGGCAAAACGATATATGATCGACGCCTCTGTATATACAATGATACTACATCATGAATCATTCGGAATACATCACCAATCCAGGTTTATATATTATTCAGTTTTCATGTACATGATGTATACATCATGTACAGAATTTAGTATATATTGTGATGCTTTTCACTAAATCTAATGCAATTTGTAATGATGAGTAATTTTATCTAATTAATTTGATGAAACTGGATATGATGGTTATGACCTGAATTCAGAAAGAGATCCTTCAAGACAGAGCTTTGGAAATAGTTCTCCTGTTTTACAGGTATCGTTATCTTTGTTTTTAACTTCTTCCTGAGTGATCAGATGAATAATATTTAACTTAATGGAAGATGAAAATAAATCAAATTTTGTGGCGTAAACATTTAAACGTTAAAACAAAGATATTGACAAACTGTATTAATACATTGAAAATGATATTTAGTGGTTTAAGGTCTAACGAATATACGTCTGGTTGCGTAATTATACACTCCCTGTAATAGCAACGGGTTTTAGCAAAGTTTTGGACTAAAATATCGAATCATCTTCATAAAACACTTTAGTAGCTGTCTTACACTAAAGGCCATACAGGTGGCACAACGTGGAATGTGTAAAGAAGAAAAGTGACTGACCTTTTTTATTAAAGCATTGGAAAATAAGATCAAAATTAAAGGATTTGCTTTACGCTTTTGTATGATTCTGGGATATTGTTCAATAACAAAATTTTAGATTTTATGACATCTGTGTGAAACTCCCCCGCCCCAGTCCACTCTGTAAGGGCATGTGATAAGCTTTGTTATGACCATTCAACAATAAAATGTATAACCAGGTGCCACTGACCATTCTTGACCGGCGCCGATCTAGATTTGGTTGGCAATAGGCCCTTCTTAATTATTCTACCGGCGCCTAATTATTGGAACCAGGGGACGCTGATTATTCTTGACCGGCGCCGATTTAAATTTAGGTGGCGCCGGTTATAAAGACAAAGGCAGCGCCGATTTGTCTTGACCGGCGCCGATTTAGAACAAGTAGTGCTGATTATTTTTACCGACGTCCAGACGTCACGTAAGATTCAGGCAGCGGCAAATGATCGACTGGCGCCGATTTAGAACCAGGAGGCGCCGATTATTCTTGTCCGGCGCCGATTTAGATTTAGGTGGAGCTGATTATTCTTGATCGGCGCCGGTTAAGACTCAGGCAGCGCCGATTTATAATCAGATGGCGCTGATTATTCTTGACCAGCCCCGATTTAGAATGGCGCTGATTATCCTTGAACGGCGCCGGTTAAGAACTCAGGCAGCGCCGATTTTTCTTTACCAGCGCCGATTTATAACCAGATGGCGCCGATTATTCTTGCCCGGCGCCGATTTAGATTTAGGTGGAGCTGATTATTCTTGTCCGGCCCTGATTTAGATTTAGGTGGCGCTGATTATCATTGATTGGCGCCGGTTAAGAACACAGGTAGCGTCGATTTTTCTTGGCGCCGATTTATAACCAAATGGCGGTGATTATTCTTGTCCGGCGCCGATTTAGATTTAGGTAGCGCTGATTATTCTTGATTGGTGCCAGTTATATGCTGGCAGCGCACAGCTGATTATTTTTTACCGGCGAAGTTGTTGGGAAAAGGGTAGTTAAAAGAAAAGATAAGGAAGATGATATGACATTATTGTGCTTTGCTGGGGGATAGTATTTCCTTTACTGTCGCTAATATTATATCAGTGTATATTTTTTTTAAGCGGCGCCTTTTCTTTTCTTTCCTTTATTTTTATTTTTCAAGCAGCGCCTTTTCTTTCTTTTACTTTTCTTTTATTTTTTTAGGGGGGGGGGGGGAGCGCGCCCCCTGCGCCATCCCCCTGGATCCGCCACTGGTTTGTGATTTTTTTTATTTAGAAGCTGTAGTATTAAGAAGTAAATATCTTAAAGTCACTATAGCGTATCTAAGGGGGGGGGGGCAGTCTGCCCCCCTGACGAGCCACAACCCATGCATGCAAAGGACGTATCCTGGCCCCCTGACGAGATTGAAAGGCCTTTTTTGCCCCCCCCCCCTGACGAGCTTGAAGACCTTTATTGCCCCCCCCCCCTGACGAGCTTGAGCTTGAAGACCCTTTTTTTTTGCTTGTCAATTTTTTTTTCAGGTACGAAGTTCTTTATTTCACGGTGATTGAATACTTTTTTTTTGTTTTGTTTTGCCCCCCCCCCCCTGTGGAAAATTCTAGGTACGCCACTGTTTCAATTCAATTCAAATTTATTTATTTCACTTCCATCAAACCAAAACAAATTGTGTACCATATATAAACATAAATATTTGTATCCGTTGTAAACAAAATTAATGATACATCTGTTGTGAAAAAAACACTTAGACAATTTGGGCAACACATTGTAGGTTTTAAATATGTATACTATTTTTCAATAGAAATTAAATTAAGATGGAAATGGAGGGACCCACTAAAAAACAATGCTTGTACAATGTGGGCCCCTCAAGAAATAGATAACACAACAAATAACAAAATAACAAAGTAAAAATACAGATAATCAAATGAGAAAAAAATGAATAAATGAGAGGGAAACACTCACAAAATAAATACAAAGTTATCAAAAATATATAGTTTGATAAAGGACAAAACAACCCGTCCTCAATATCTACCCTTCCCCACCCCCCCCCCCAGAAAAAGAGAAGAAAAGGGGGAGAATGCCCTGAGAAGATGGATGGGTGCTGCTGTACGTAGATAGAACACATGCCTCAAGCAAACTGGATTCAATGATGTGTATTAAGTGTGTGTCCGCCGACGCATGTAAACTTTTTTTTTGTAATGGGTTATGTCAACAAATAATATGCAGCCTGTTTTCGGCAAGTCTCGTTTGAAAACATGATAAAATCTCAAGTTTTACCTTATTGAATTAAACATTGTTTTCCACATCAAGTTCATGAACATTTAATTAATGTTGGAAATTTCAGCGCATGAAATGCGACGCAATAAGAGACACAAGATTTTGACTTTCATTGGCCATAATTTCGATCGCCGTAAAAGTCCGTTGCAAATTGTACATGGAAGGGTCGTTAATGAGATACAAGCAGGGGTCTCGTGCTGCGCATGAAAGAGCAGCATTAGGCCCGTGCGCAAATCGCATCTTGAACTTGAGTGGCTCTAGAGAATCCATGTATGATTGACGAACAGTCCATTTGAACTTCTGTCTGCACTGCTGAGAGAACGATCATTCCCGGCGATCATTTCGGAGACAAGTTTTGTCCAGTTGTTTTGCAACATGAAATTACAGGCGGTACAGGTCCTCCTCTTTCTCACCATATGTACGGCTGTCATACAACAGTGCGGTGAGTTAAAGGGTGATATGTTCGAATTCGATTGCAAATGATATTTTGTAGCCTTTCCCTTTCTCCCTTTTAAAATTCTTGTTCATACGTCTTTTCGACTAGTACAATGTAAAAATATTGAGTAAAAATGTTACCTTCACGAGGGTAATTATGTGTCCAACCAATTAGGGGCAGTATTTTACCCAATGCGGGAAGCATATTATCCAGTAAAAATAAGCAGCAATTATTTTGGAATGGGCAAATTTGCATCACACTGGATAAATGAAAATGCCCAAAACAAATACCCAATGTTGGTTGGACACATGATTACCCTCCTGGGGCACTTTTACCCAATATATTTTTTTCCGAGTGTATCAGTTCCATGTAAATATTTTTTATTTCTTGTCCAGCCAAATGAAACACATTATGTATCCCTCCAAACTGCTGAACCTGTATACGAACTGTGGGGCGCACGCAGGTGGATATATTTTGTCAGTTTTATATTTGTATTCTTCTTTTTTATTTACTTTATGCCCACTGTAACTTAGTCTGTAAACCAAGTTAAGACTTAAGAAATATGTATGGAATTAATCATCTGAGATTAATATCGAGGGGCCAGGTGAATGGTTACAGCTGGATATCGTAGTGTTTATGTCGATGCGAGTCAATCTTGAGTGTAATCAGGATAGCCCCCATAGAAAATTGACCAAACATTGTTTTTCCTCTATACAATATTTTTTGTATGGTTTCTGGTCAATTCGAGGGTGCTGATTACAAATCTGAATGATGCCATTCGTGTAACCTAGAGCATATTCCGCAAAATTACAAAATCCAATATGGCTGCTAAAATATGCAAATTACCCATGAATATCATAAAATTGTCCGCACATTGGTTATTAAATATTTGTATTTATGTTGCAGGAGTAAAATACTCTCTTAAAAACGATTTTTGACAAAAATTACTTTCTAGATATTCAAAATGGCCGCCAAAGACCCCTGTATTCTATATTATGTACAATATGAATGGAGAAAACTAAATTTCACAAAAGTGAGCACTAGATGCAAGTAGGCCTAATTGTGATTTTCAGTGAAATAATGGATGAAAACATGATTGTTAATGAAACGTATAATTGGTTATGTCATGTATGTGATAAATGAAGCATTTTAATATTAAAAAGCTACAAGATGTCCTGACAGTATTATTAGTATCCCTAAATTAGACCCCAGAATAGCCAATCTGGAATAAAATAATTGGAAATGGTTTTTCAATTGATTTGAGTAGGTATGGGTGTCAACATTTACCAAAAAAGGTTAGGATGAATACAGGTTGGGGAAAGTGGGGTTTTTTTCCAGGTCAAAAGTCAATGACCATTTCATATATACTGTATAATGGTATCTCTGAGATGGAAAGGCGCAGGTTGGTGATAATTGTGTCAAAATGCACAAATTCTTACCAGAATATCAAATAAAATAAAATCAAGTTCCTACAATGCACATTCACCGATAAAATTCAAGGTCAAAGCCTTTCAAAGGTCAATGACTTTTTTTTACATTATATTCCATACTGTATAATGGTATCTCTGAGATGATAAGGTATAGGCTGGTGATCATGGTGTCAAAATGTACAGATACTTACAAGAAGATATAATAGAATAAATTTAAGTACCTAGAATGGACTTTCACCAATAAAATTCAAGGTCAAAGCTTTCAAAAGGTCAATGACCTTTTAACATTATATATACATGTACTATATACTGTATGATGGTATCTCTAAGATGAAAAGGCACAGGTTGGTGATCATGGTGTGAAAATTCACAGATTCTGACCAGAAGATCAAATAAAATAAAATTAAGTACCTAGAATGCACATTCACCCATAAAATTTAAGGCCAAAGGTCAATGACCTTTTATACATTGTATACCATATTATATAATGATATCCCTAAGAAAACAACGGCATAGGTTGGTGTTCTTGGTATCAAAATACACAGATTCTTACAGGAAGATTAAATAAAATAAAATTAAGCATCGAGAATGCACATTCACCCTTAAAATTCAAGGACAAATGTCAATGTCCTTTTAACATAAGATAATGAAAACACAGCAGGTTGGTGATCTTGGTGCTAAAATGCAAATATTTGTACAAGAAGATTAAACAACACCAAAATCAGTATAAAGAATAAACTTTCACCCTTGAAATCCAAGATTGTATACCATATTATATAATGATATCTCTAAGAAAACAACGGCATAGGTTGGTGTTCTTGGTATCAAAATACACAGATTCTTACAGGAAGATTAAATAAAATAAAATTAAGCATCGAGAATGCACATTCACCCTTAAAATTCAAGGACAAATGTTAATGTCCTTTTAACATAAGATAATGAAAACACAGCAGGTTGGTGATCTTGGTGCTAAAATGCAAATATTTGTACAAGAAGATTAAACAACACCAAAATCAGTATAAAGAATAAACTTTCACCCTTGAAATCCAAGATCAGATGAAAAAAATTTATAATTCATAATTTTAGTCTGAAATAATGAAGGTCGTGGAGAATGTATTTAGAGGTCTGAGGTCTATGAACTATTTCCAAAATATTAGTGGAAATGAAGTATAAAAAAAAAAAGTTGATAACCAAATAGCACTTCTTCATATACTTCGATGCATCGCCAAAAACAATGAAAAAAATAAATGAAATCAAGTACATAATTTGAAATGATTTTTATATTAGGTAGCAGCATTTAATGCATCATAATATCTAAATCAAGGTTGTCATGTCTTTTTTCTCTCCAGCCGCCGCACAGTGGGCCAGGAGAGAGCAAAAGTGCGACAAAACTGGTTTTGGTCATGAAACAAATTTTGTTTTTTTCATATTCTAAGCAAAGATAAGAACCTGTGGAATGCCTCCATAAAATATTTATCCATTAAATTGATTATAAGTTGCCCATTTTTATTCAATATTACCGGAAAATGACTCTTTACGGCTACCGCATGTGTAAATGACAAGTTTTAGATATTTTACTGTTTTAACAAAATGGGTTGCTTAATTTATTTCTAATTCACGGCGCTCTTTAATGAATGATTGTTTTAAGTGATCAAAGATTTTCAAGGTAAAATGATAATCCCTTCAGAGGCAATTTTGGACGAAACCATTTGACAATGGGGGGTTTTAGCAATTACTTTTTTCATGAGCATTTTTTTTACAAATTGCTGCCGATTGCTGTGCGTTAAATACCATGATGGTCTTTGTTATAGTTCATGCTTTACATTGATACCAAATTTAGCTGCATATACGTGCATTTTCTGGAGATATAACCAATTTTCCAACCACATGTTCGCCGTATTTATCACAAAAATCGTTATGCGCGTGCCGAACGTTGCGGGTGACATTAAACAAACTCCCCGTCGCGTGCTTGGGAGAGAGAGAGAGAGAGAGGAGGGGGGGGGGGGTCTGGCTCAAGTGTCTGGCTCTTGTGACTGGTGTCTGCTTTTAAAATATTTTCGTTAAACATACGTAAAGGCAAGCTTTCATTTCCAATTCCACTAACTATATAATAATACATGTAACACAACATCATTTTGATGCCAAACTGTTCCATTCCGTGTTCCATATCAGATATGCTGTCATCATGAGAAGATTAAATCTTTAAGATTCCCGGGTAAGATTATATATTTGTTTTGTTGTTCATAAACCAAGTAGGGGCTACTGTATATTGCTATAAAACACATGACTAGAGATGTGATAGGTCTCACGCAGTTTTCTGACAAAATATGAAAATGTGTATAGGACAGAGATGGGATATACGTGGACTCTATTACATGTATAAGTTGCAATATCATTCCCAGGTAACAATACAGCGTTGGACCAACGTTGGATCAACGTTGGGAAATTTTTTCCCAACGTTGCCTCAACGTTGGCAGGCCAACGTTGCATCATCGATAGAAGTGCATGCGCATACATCGTCAGACCAACAACATTTCCAACGTCAGTTCAACGTTGTCCAGCAACAATGTTTCAACGTTGTCTGGCAACGTTGATCCAATGTTGGCTAAATAGTCAAATACAACATTGCTACAACGTTGGTAAGCAACGTTGCATCATCGATAGAAGTGCACGTCCATACATCGTCAGACCAACAACATTTCCAACGTCAGTTCAACGTTGTCCACCATCAATGCTCCAACGTTGGTATAATGTCGGCTGAGTCATCAATAACAGCATTGCTGCAACGTTGATGGGCAACGTTGAAGCAGCGATGGACGTGCACTTGCATACATCGTCAGTCCAACTATGTTTACAACGTTGGTTCAACGCTGTCCAGCAACAATGCTCCAACGTTGTCTGGCAACATTGCTCCAACATTGTTACAACGTTGTCACAACGTTGCTCCAACATTGCTCCAACGTTATTCCAACGTATGGCAGTAATTAACAAAACATTAATTGGTTTCAAGGTGAAGTCCACCATTACAACTCTTCACTCTAATCTTTATCATCATGTCTTATCCTATCCTAAAATCCTACATCCTAATCCTATATCCTATTCCTATCATCCTACACCTATCCACTGTATCCTGTCATTGACTCCTATATATAATAGAGCAACTTTGCTATACTTGGCAGAATACAGTTAATATCATTTTCCACACTTAACCTTGAATATTTCACTTAGAATAATATGTTTTGATTATAAATGATATGGTAATGGAGCCACATACTTTTCTGAAACTTTTCATGGTGGAAATATTGAATAAACATAAATACTCTAATTATTATAGCAATATTACCTAAAATTTTGGTCATTTACTGATGTAATGAATATTCATGAGTGCATAATCATTGTCCAGATGAGGCAGGTTTGGCAGCGTTGGTCCAATGTTGGTCCAACGTTGGGTGACGTTGATCCAACGTTGGTATAATGTTGGTCCAATGTTGATGGAAAGTTGATTCAACTTTAGTCCAATGTTAGCGTAAACGTTGATTCAATGTTTGTCTAATATCGGTTAAATGTTGTTGTACAACGCCTACTTAGCTTGTTGTACGCGAGCAAATGGGAGGCTGAATGTCAAACATTTGTACCGTTGCACAAAAGACGTACCATCCAAAATGTACCGTCCAAAGTGTACCGTTGCACGACTTTAGGAGGTGACGTCACAATACGATTTAATTCATTGCGCTCGGTAAAAATGAACAATACGCGTATAAGCCAGCTGGCTAAATGCGCAAGGCTGCCCAAGGTCATGTGCGCTTGTGGGATTTTGCTTTCTGCTTTCGGTATTTTTGCTCCCTTTTCATAGATTACTATAGGGATAAACTCTTTGTTTTTTCATATTTTCGCTAAATTTCGAGGCGTTGTACAACACAAATAGCGAATATTCTTATTCGTGCAATGGTGCGAGATTTCGCATTCGGTGAAAGAAAGAAACGCTCTATTCAACTCGGCTCACGCCTCGTTGAATAGAGCATCTTTCTTTCACCTCATGCGAAATCTCGCACCATCGCACTCATGCCTATTCGCTATTTGTATATTGTAACGTTGTTGGTCTAATTTTAAACAAATCCAACGATGCACCATCTCCATCAAACAGTTTTCAACACTGTGCCATCATCATCTGTAACCTGTTCATGATTCTATCAAAAAACATTACAACTATTATTACAGCTATTTATTTCTTTTCATTCTTTCTGTTACAAGTCTCTTCACATAATTAAGAGGAATCAAGAAAATTACGTGTGATATTTATTTATCACAAAAACTCACATGTGTAATTGCAGTCTCTCAGTATTTACAAAATCTAAAAGGAAGGTCGCGTAACTTGGCCTCACTCAGAGTAACGTAACTACTGCCTACTGTAACTAAAGAGTGCCTCTTTTTTATTAAGATAGAAGTCAACTGATATCTCAATATGCATGGCCATGGCCCAGTCTCGCTCGTGCCATAACTATTAAATGATATTTCAGCGTCAAGTGTAGCATGCCTCACATAGCAACTACAGGTTTGACTGCAGTTGGAAAACACTCGGTCCAGGCTAGGCCAGGCAGGACCGACCAGGTCAATTCAAGGCAGCGTATAATAAATAAGGCAGGAATGCCAGGTAGCAAGTCATTGGGTGATTTCAAGTACGGTGTACGGTGTTGAGAGCGTGAAAGGGCTGCTGAACTGAGCTCCAACACCAAGCGTAATATTATTTTTCATTGAAATGTATTAAAACTCTAATGATTTGCTCTCATCTTAAATGTAAAAGATAATTTTACGGAGATGGTTCGTCGTGTTCGCCCCCTGTTCGTGAGCTACAGTTCATCAACACCAACACTGAACTTTAAATCACGATTCTCCCAATCCCTGGGGGCCGGTGTTGCTGAATGGGGAAATTGCTTGTAGATCATCAACACCATGCAGCCACAGTGCAGTGTTGGGTTCAGCAGATGACAATCAACACCAGCCTTCAACACAAACTGCCGGAAATACACCATATTTTCCAAGGTCAATCTCAACACCAGCCTGATTCAAGTACGGTGTTGTCACAACTCCAACACCAGATTTCAACACTAGCTGTACTTGAAATTATTGAAATCACCCAATGACTGTTGCCTTGCCCTTGGTATCGCATACTCGTTCCCACTCACACGTATTGCGAGGTTAGTATTATATTAGTCACTCACACAAGCTAATTACGAGGTTAGTTAGTATGTTATACTGTGCAGTAACTGGTGTTAAGTACTACTTTACTACTACTTACACGAATATAGTAGCGTCGGACTGTACGCGCACAGAAGCTGACTCCGGGATCTTTCGGAGGGGATCAATGGTTGCAGTTACCGATTATCTGCAAGTGCAAAGAAAATTCCACTGTAGATTGTAGGTCCTAAATATGCAGCTTATAAGTACTGTTCCAGATCACTAGATATTCTGGAATTCAATTGTCTATATCCACTATCCAGTCCAAATTCTACCAGATTCTTCAAGTTCAAAATTGAAGGAAGCAGACTACACAGACATGACAGAAGGAGTCCGACGTCGAGACTAATTCTGCGCATCAGAATAGACCTTATCGCAAATAGATTCACGCAAAGGATCATGGGATCGCAAAGGGGGCAATAGCGCCGCTGTTGTCCGGATGCGACCATGCGAGCGCAAGCAGCCGACAATAAAGTGTACGATTTCCACAGTGTATCAAAATACGATCGACGCCCGCAGCCAACATTTTGCTAACTTCCAGTAAACGCCTCGTCATATTTGTTCCAGAGTCTAACATTACTTTTCTTCTTAATCATAGGTGGCAGAGATATATGTGCCGTCTATAGCTGCAAGAATTACCACAGATTTTATGAAGACAAGTGCAATTTTCTTTCATTTTCGCGCACTGTCTGTGCGTATTTTGAGCTGTGCAGCTGCTGTGTGCTTTGAATTGTATGCACGGACAGCGGGCATGCACTCTCGGCCCAGGGGTACGTCGGCGAGGCAGTGGAGGAAACTGGTCCCAGAATTCCAAGCAATAATAAAATGATGATCAATAAAACAAACTCTGCAGTAGATTTGATTACTTGTTATATTTTTGTAATATCAATCGATAGTCAAGAATACATGTTTCATAAATAATTATCTCAATCATGATTTTATTCAGAGTAGGCCTATAAACCGAGCTGTGTTTTCTTTTTCTCTCCACAGATAGGCTACATAATATTATTGCAAATTATTCAGGATCGTGGTCGGACATTCTGAAGTTTTATAAGTGGCATGCATAGACAAAATAATGAATGAAATATAACAAAAAATGAGAATAGATGAAAGTATATTGATAGAAAAATAAGCAAAAAAAAAAAGAAAAAAGAATTTAATGAGGAAGGTGATCTGAAAGAGAAGTGACTGAATGCGATGAAATTAATTGAATATGTAAATGTTGAAATAAGATTTATTTCAAAAGAATGGAATATATATCATTTATATGAATTAAATATCCAGTTTCAGACAAAATAAAATTACAGAGGTTTGAGGGATAGGGCCTATACGGGATCATAAAATGTGTTTAATTTTATTAAAACTTAAAATGTTTTAAATTTAAATAAATTCAGATTTATAGTATTCTGCATGTCATAGGCCTATTATTATATATATATAAATATATATATATATATATATATATATATATACTAGCTTATTTTTGGCTTTAGATTTGTCTCATGCACCCCCTATATAGAAATTGTATGATCAAACTAAACAGCCCGACTTGCAAAAAAAGGACTATATTTCCCCCAAAATAACAAAAAACTTGGCTAGCTAAATTTATATGGAGATATATGGTCTACATTATGTTTCTCATGAATATTCTTTAATGGAAAAATATGCTATCTAATTTGGATCACCGATCGACGTGCTCTTTTCTAAAGACGATCGGCAATGACCCGCAATCACCGTCTCACTTTTCCCACAAAATCTTCCCAAGTTTAGCCCCAGAAAACTTCGAAAATACGGTGAGTATTGAGTTCATACTTTCACTGGGCAATCATGATACAAAGATTGTTCTATAAATCTACATGCAAGTATCCAAAATAATTTAAATACGAAGAAATCAGACTTAAAAAAAACCTGGATTTTGAGTGACACTACACAAAACATATGGCGTTGTATGGCTTCCCGAAAGCCGATTCCGCGTTTGCCCCCTTTCGCATCCCGTCATCCTCTGCGATGACAGACGCCCTCACGCGACAGACGCTATTTGCGATAAGGTCTATAGTATGGTATTTTTAAATAGGCACATTTGATGCTTGTATTTCCTTCTTCAATTTATGTGACGGTAGGCCTATGAATTATCTCGTACTTACTGTGAAAGGCCGAGCCAGCTGCAAAGGACGAGGGCGTTTCTGGAAATTCTGGTCTTGAACTACATTTTTTTTCTTGTTTTTCTCCTTTATTTTCTATATTAATCGACACATTTGCATCCCCCGGTGCATGCAGCCTCTCTATTCTACCCCATCTTTATTTTTGTTTTCCCCTTAGACTTAGTTTTAGTTCCTCTTTCCCTTCCCATTATTTTCCTTCTCTCTCGATTTCTTTTCCCCTTATTGCTGGGGGATACCAAGGGTGACATGGATAGACAAGCAAACTTACTTGATCGACCCCCCCCCCCTTGGCCCCATTAATAATTATGCGAGTAGTCGTCTGTATATCATTATCAATTCTCCAATGAACCAGTTTCTAACGTTCTCAACACTGTGTATATTATGCCGGGATATTATGTTGACTGTCAAACAAATATCCAACAAACTATAGTTTCCAACATTGTGTCAATGTTAACTGTCAACAACTCTCCAATAAACTATTCCAATTACGCTGTCCACGTTGTGCCATTGTCCGTTGTTCAACAACTCTCCGTCAAACTAGTTTCCACTCCTTTGTCAACGTTGTGCCATTGTCGACTGTCCAACAAATCTCCAAGAAAATAGTTTCCAACGTTGTTCCTTTGTCGGTTGTTCAGCAACTCTCCATCGAACTAGTTTCCGACGTAGTCAACGCTGTGCCTTTGTTGGCTGTTCAACACCTATCCAATCAAACACGCGTTTCCAACGTTGTGACGTTGTTGGCTGTCCAGCAAATCTCCAACACACTAGTTTCCAATGTTGTGCCATTGTCTGTTGTTCAACAACTTTCCAACGTTGCCAACGTTGTGTCATCGTCGACTATCCTACTGATCTCCAATCTACCAGTTTTCAACGTTGTGCCAGTGTCAGTTGTTCAACAACCTCCCATCTAACTAGTTTCCAGCTTTATCAACGTTGTGTCATTGTATACTATCTAACTAATCTCCAATCTACCAGTTTCCAACGTTGTGCCATCGTCGACTATCCAACAAATCTCCATCGAACTAGTTTCTAGCTTTGACAACGTTGTGCCATAGTTGGTTGTTCAACAACTTTCCATCGAACTAGTTTCCAACGTTGCCAACCTTGTGTCATCGTCGACTATCCAACTAATCTCCAACCTACTAGTTTCCATCGTTGTGCAATTGTCGACTGTCCAACAACTCTCCAACTAACAAGTTTCCAACGTTGCCAACGTCGTGTCATTGTTGATTGTTCAACAACTTTCCAGCGAACTAGTTTCCAACGTTGCCAACGTTGTGCCTTTGCTGGCTGTCAACAACTATCCAATCAAACGTGTCTCCAACGTTGAGACATTGTCGACTGTCCAACAACTCTCCAACTTACTAGTCTCCAACGTTGTGCCATTGTCGACCGTCCAACAAATCTCCAACAAACTAGTTTCCAAATTTGTCGACGTTGTGCCATTGTCGGTTGTTCAACAACTTTCCAGCGAACTAGTTTCCGACGTTGCCAACGTTGTGCCTTTGCTGGCTGTTCAACAACTATCCAATCAAACGTGTTTCCAACGTTGTGACATTGTCGACTGTCCAACAACTCTCCAACTAACAAGTTTCCAACGTTGCCAACGTCGTGTCATTGTTGATTGTCCATCATCTTTCCATCAAACTAGTTTCCAACGTCGATTCAACGTTAATCCATCAAGTTTTTCCAACGTCCAACGACTTTCAAGTTTCCAACGTGGAGCCAACGTTGGCTTGTTACCTGGGTTATTAGCATTTAACCCCCAAAAGGGTTTGTAACTTCACATACACGTATGAATTCGTTTATCTCTTGGCTCATTCTAAATTTGCTATAATTGTTAGTATCGATCAAGAAGGAAGTGTATAAATTATCATTTCAAGGATTGTTTGGTTTATGACTCTCGTTGACTTTATATGTATTCCACAGACTAATGGTAGCAGGTGACATTGTGATTGGTAGCAAGTTTTTAAGAGTACAACAATCACAGCCTCTTCCCCCTGATGTTCAAAGCATGCTAAAAGATCCTCTCATCAAAGACATAATAGTTGGTGAGATAGTAGAGAGAGACTCTGATTCAGAATAACTTTGTATACGCCGTTCTTGGTGAAATAGGTAGGCCTTGTATAGAGCCTTGTACTGATTAACCTGCAGAGCACTCGGCCTCTAATTATTTATAATTGGAATCATCATTTTAAAAATTTCAATGTCCACTTTTGGTATCAATCCAATTTCATTTTTCTTTTACAATTTCACTTTGAATTTTACAATTCCGGATTCATGGTAGGGCGCCCTCTTTAAGCGATACTCAAGTCACCAATTGAATTATTTGTACCCCGAGCACATACTTTTCTGGTTTGGTTGCCTGTTTGCTAATATGCTTAATTATTGCTGAAATTTATCTAAAACTAGTTTCTGAAAATTTGAAACTTATTGTAGAATTAGAAACATGTAATTTCTGCTCAAATGTTAACAGCCAATCAGAAAACAGTATTTTAACGACGTCATCAATATTTAAAAATACTTTTATTGAATTTTGCGGGTGAAATTACCCCTATCTACCAAATTTAATCGTACAAATGTGTGAATAATGGGTTTTGGCGCACTTTGGGTTCATTCTGGCCCACTGTGCGCCGCAGCGATAGGCCACTCACCTCAAAGCTATAATAAATACTATAAACTATTAGCCTAATCTTCTGAAAATGCGTAGGATAGGTCTAACTCTCTTGTCACAGTTAGCACCATCTGAGAGCATTTCCGAACAGCAGAGGGATGATGATGAAGATGAAATAAAGGCCATCATTAGAGCTGCAGCTTCTGTCATAGTAAATGGCATGTATCTCAACTTCAACAAAGATGAATTCCCGTATTATTAATTACCTATCATTGCGAGCTGCCAGAATCTCTCGAGATGCTAATGTTGCATGACAAAACTTCGTATCTGCTCTCTGCCGTACGTCACCCATGATGCTCTTTCTACTAGGTATCAGTTTGTACAAGGATCATATATTTGGTCCAGAACAACTGATTGTTATCATGCACAAATTAGGCATATGATAATGAAATTCAAAAGGAGATAATAGTTTACAAGTACACACCCATCGACCTAACAAAACTCCTACAGCACCATTTCCAGTTCTTGATAATCAAGCTGTGCAACATATCAGTAATAATATAGATCCTGGTCTGATCTCACTTGGTAGAACGTTAGGCATTCATTGAATGGACCAGATCAAAGTCCTGAAAATGTCATCAGGTTTTCAACAGTTTAATTGCTCTTTACTGAAGTTGAGACACTTAACTTCATTTGCTATGACAAAAGCTGCAGCTCTAATGATTGCCTTATTTCAAATTTTCATCATTGTCCCTGGCTATATGAAAATGTTCTTGGATGATGCCATAAGAGTTAGGCCTATCCTTTCAATTTACAGATTAAGTTATAGTGTATAATATTGATTGTAGCATTTGAGGTTAGTGACCTATTGCCACAGAGAAATTAGTACCTTGATTTAGATTTATAAAATGCATATCTTAATGCTGCTACTTCAGACAACTTCACCATTTCAAATGATATCATACATGATTTTTTTTTTACACTTTTGGCAATGCATTACTACAATATATATATTAAAAAGTGCTATTTGATCTCGATTTCACCTCGAACTTGCATTTTGACATCATCATTAGTCAAGGAAACAACTATCAAATTTGTGTTTATTTTCCACGTAGGTCAGTCTTTTTCTCATCAGAATCACTATATACCTACATGCCACTATCAAGTTATCGACCTATTTACTTAAAATCCCTGACGTTATTGACATAGCTGATTGGCCTCTAACCCCTAAATATATTTTTCATGGTCATTATTTATCCTAATTTCCGAGTGAAATTAAACATCCAAGATTTCATGACAAATAGGTATCTTTCTTTCTATCATTCACAAATAAAATGTGAATATAATGGACTAATTTCTTTTTTTTTTTGGGGGGGGGGGAATCATCCATGGGTATATAAATATTTATTAACTTTTAATCTTTGACTTTGGATATCAAAGGTGAAGGATAATTCTTTATGATTGTTTTGTGCCTTTTTATCTTTTTGCAAAAATTGCTTTTTGACACCAAAATCACCGACAACAGCGTTTTATCTCAGAGATACCATTATATGATATATAGCCTATGTAAAAAGGTCATTGACCTTTGACCTTGAACTTTATGGATTATTATGCATTCTAGGTACTTAGTTTTATTTATTTGATCTTCCTGTAAGAGCCTCTGCATTTTGACACCAAGATCACCAACCTGCGCTCTTTCATCTCAGAGATGTCATAATACCGTATATGGTATATAATGTAAAAAAAAAAGGTCATTGACCTTTGAAAGGCTTTAACCTTGAATTTAATTGGTGAATGAGCATTGTAGGTACTTGATTTTATTTTATTTGATCTTCTTGTAAGAATCTGTGCATTTTGACACCAAGATCACCAACATGCGCCTTTTCATCTCGGAGATACCATTATACCGTATATGGTATATAATGTAAAAAAAGGTCAATGACCTATGAAAGGGTTTGACCTTGTATGTTTTTGTTTAATGTGCATTCTGGGTACTTAATTTTATTTTATTTGATCTTCCTGTAAGAACCTCTGCATTTTGACGCCAAGATCACCAACCTATGCCTTTTCATCCCAGAGATACCGTTATACCGTATATGGTACATGTATATAATGTAAAAAAGGTCATTGACCTTTGAAAGGCTTCGATCTTGAATTTCATGGGTGAATGAGTATTGTAGGTGCTTGGTTTGATTTAATTTGATCTTCTTGTAAGAATATGTGCATTTTGACACCATGATCACCAACCTGTAATATTTTATCTGGGAGATACCATGATACAGTATATTTAAAAAGGTCATTGACCTTTGACCTTGAAAAAAGCACTTTCCCCAACCCGTATTCCTCCTAACTTTTGGGGGGTAAGTGTTGACACCCATACCTCCTCAAATCAGTCAAAAAACCATTTCCAATAATTTTATTCCAGATGGTTACTAATTATGGGATACTATATGTACAATGTGAATAGGGACAAAAGAATTGCTAGTAATAAGAGCGAGTGGAATACTGACTAAAAACATAATTTTTAACGAAATATAAATGCAATTAATCTGATAAATGCTGTATTTCACATTCAAAATGGCCGCCATATGCCCATTTTACATTATGTACAATGCGATTGGAGAAATTACAAGAGTAAAAAACTTAAAATGCATGTAACTGTGATCACTGAGTAAAATAATGTCGGAAAACATGTTTTCTTGGAAACATATCATTTCTTTTGTCATGCATGAGATAAAAGCTGTATTGTGAAATTCAAAATGGCCTCTATAAGCCCTAACAGTATTATCTACGATGTAAATGGGGACATGTAATTTTGAAAGAATTTGGATTTAATTGACTATGAAATCAATAAAATCCTCTTGTATGATAAAACATTACTTAAAAAACATTATTTTTAATGAAATATAGCATTTTTTCTGCCATCTAAAGATGTAAGTGTTTGTATTTTAACATTTAAAATAGTAGTGTGGTACGGTATATCACTGACTCAACTCCCGGTAGGACATTTGTGCCAAATTGACTTCCCTTCATTGGGGGTGGGGGGGGGGGGGTCTTTTTGGTGCCATATTGACCTGTACAAAGCCTAATAGGATAATCTACTTAGGATAATCTATTATTTTCAACCTTATTTCTCACCTTTCTTCGTCAATTTTATTTTTAAGTTGTCTGAGGTGTACATGAATGAATGATGCTGTGATGTCAATGATTTTTTTTTTACTTTTACCATATGCGGGCAGACAAAAAAGCTGAAAAATTGTAAAATATTACTCTAAAATTTTATTTCCCCCTCTTACTAGCACTAGAATTAGGTTAAAAAGGATTACAAAATGATATAAATTACAAAATGATACAAATTGATATGCCTTGTTATGCAGTCCAATAACAGAGTAATACATCAAATGTAGTTTATATCATTATTTTTGGTAAATTGATGTAAGAATCAATCCCATTTCAGTATTTTATGCAGTGAAAACCTTACTACAACACTAGATGGCGCCATAACTTATGATTGGCACTTCCCTAGTCTGCTATGCAGACTCTGAATGGCTCGTGAAGTGGGATCTGCAGCTGGTTTGCGAAGCAAACCAGCCTGAAAGGGCGAGCGAAGCGAGCCATTTCAGAGCTCCAGTAAACCTAGTCTGCTATGCAGACTCCTTGAATCAGCTGTGATACACACACTGCAGATGTGGGTCTACAGTTGTAGACTAGCACTTCCCTACAAAAATAAAAATTCTAGGCACTGTAATGTTATCAATGAATTTGAAATCTGACACATTTCAATAGCAATTATTTCCAATGCCATTTACGTTAATTGGACAAAGTATAGATATATATTGACTGCGATTTCGGTTACACTTCGTAATTCTGAAGGTTCTTTATTCCGAAGGTTCGTAATTCCAAAACACGTAAATTGTCTATACCTCGATGTTCGTAAATCAGAAAACGAAAAAGGGTTCGTTAATCCGAACATTTGTGGCGTAATCCCGATGGTTCGTTAATCTGAAAACGAAATGAGATTCGTAATTCTGAAGGTTTGTTAGTCCGAAAACGAAATGAGGTTCGTAGTTCCGAAGGTTAATAAAAAAAAACGAACTGAGGTTCGTAATTCCGAAGGTTCGTTAGTCCGAAAACAAAATAAGGTTCGTTAATCCGAAGGGTCGTTAGTCCGAAAACGAAATAAGGTTCGTTAATCCGAAAACTAAATAAGTTTCATTTATATAATATTTCATTAAGACACCTTTTGAAGGGGACATCCCGATAGACCGCGGGTCCGAAAGTCCGCGGGTCCGATAGTCCGCAGGGTGTGTAAAATTATGATCAGATATATCAAATGTCATCGAGAGGTCCAAAGGTCAAATGTTACGAGACCATGGGGTTCTATCAGGTGCGGATCCATGGGGGCCGAGGGGGAACTGCCTCACCCCCCCCTACCCCCATCTTAAAAAAGAGGGAGTGAGGGGAAAAGGGAGGGAATAAAAAGAGGGAGAGAGAAAGATGGGGAAAAGAAGAGAATATAAATGAGATTAAGAGGGAAAAAGGAAGAGAAAAAAAAAAAGGGGGGAAACGAAAGACAAAGAAAAATGAAGAATAAAAAGGAAGAAGAAAAGGGGAAAGCAGAGAAAAAAGAGAGAGAGAGAGAGGATGAAGGAAAAGAAGAGAAGAAGAAAAGGGGAGAGGAAGAGGGGAAAGAAAGAGAGAAAGAAAGAGAAAGGAAGGGGAATGAGGATAAGAGAAAGGGGGAAAAAAGAAAGAAAAGGAGATGGGAAACGAGGGAGATGTTGACCCGGACGTCGATTTGATGTTTGAACTGGGAGGGGGGCGCCAAATTGATGTTCGAACTAGGGGAGCACTTATTTTAATTTTGACCATAATGCGACAAATACATGTTTCAGAGGGGGGGGGGGGGAGGAAAGTTATATTTCACATGGGGGCGCCAAGTTTATGTTCAACCGAGGGCTCCAAATTGACCTTGAACTTAGAGGGCTTCATGCATATTCATTTTCGACCGGGTGCGCAACATTGCTCGTATTGCCTGTTTATAGTGAAATATATGTTCTGCCCAAAAAGCTTAAATTAATGCGGCTGAATTAAAATATCCCGTTTTTATGATAATAGACAAAAACAATGTTTTCGAGTTTTAAGTCTGTTTAGCAAGATATATATCCTGTTCAGGGTCACAAAAAAGGGGTATTATCAAATTCGGCTCACGCTACGCGCTCGCAATGTTTGATTAATGAGGTAGGCCTATGCATCCTCTGCATCAATCCCACATGAAAGTCATACATAGGCCGATCCAAGGGGCAAAGATTCCCCCCCCCCCCCATGATGGAGCAAAAAAGGGGTAAGAAACGGAAAAAAGAAGTCAGTATTTAAAAAAAAATGAGCTCGCGCTGGCATCAATACGCATCCTGACTTCACAGTTGTTTTATGCGAACGAGAAGGACAAGCTGAAATTATTTGATATTTTAACCTGACAACTGAAAATGTATTTTTCATTTCATCATTATAAAAGTTTTTAGCTAGCGCTTCGCGCTCGCATTCATTTCTTAATAGATATGCATCGTGTTCATCATAAACGGGGAAAGAAAAATAAGGGAGAAAAGGAGACGAAACATAAAAGGAGGAAGACGAGTAAATAAAATAAGGTCAGGAGAAGACTTGGAAAAAAAAAAATATATATATTCATGTCACTATATTAAAGTTTCGCTCGCACATCGCGCTCGCATTGCCTGTTCGATGAGATACATATCTTGCTCATTAGGCTGATATGTAGTTTAAAATATCAAGTTTTGATTTGTTTATTTATTCATTTTATTTATAAATCTTTTTTTTTAGTAGGGTGGCCCCATCAGTAATTGATATACTGTTGTCCTTGGAGGCCCTAAAACAAAAATGCAAAGATATAACAAACATGGGTAAAACAAAGTGTACAATGTAAGTTGAAACGAACAAACTGTTAAGAAAAGAACAACACAGAGGGCCAGTTTATAAATTTGCATAAACTTATCTTTATGTTTCGGTAAAGTCCCTAACAAAATGAAGATATGTAAAATAATCCCTGTACACAAAAAAGGTGATAAACATCTCTTTTCGAATTACAGACCAATAAATCTACTACCTTGTTTTTCGAAAATATTGGAAAAGATTGTATACAATAGAACACTTTGTTATTTAAACAAAAACGAATTACTAAATAATGCCCAATATGGATTCAGACCAGGGCACTCATGTGAACATGCTCTTATTGACTTACACAATGTACTTATAAAATCCTTTGAAAATAATCTACACTCTTTTGGCATTTTCCTTGATTTAAGCAAAGCATTCGACGTTATTGATCATAAAATTCTTCTGTATAAACTAAAACATTTTGGTATTCGGGGCATAGCATGGGATTGGTTTTTTAGTTACTTAAACGATAGATATCAATTCACCTTTTTTAATAACTGTCAATCTTCCTATTCTAAAGTTCAATGCGGAGTACCGCAAGGCTTCATATTGGGGCCACTTTTATTCACTTTGTATGTCAATGATTCATGTTATATATCTTCTTTTTTTTCGCTTTATACTTTTCGCAGATGACACCAATAATATCTTCACATAGTAATTTTAATGAACTTTTAAATGAAACTAACAAAGAGTTATGCAAAGTGACAGACTGGTTTGGAGCCAATAAAGTAATAATAAATTATGATAAAACCAATGTTATGTATTTTGGTAAACCAAACATTTCGTGTAATATATCTGCTGTTAAATTAAAACTAGGTTCGACAATTCTGAATGTCACTAAAACAGTAAAATTTCTAGGTATTATTTTAGATGATAAATTAACTTTTACTAATCATTGTTTACATATTTGTGACAAAATATCTAAAAGTGTAGGAATACTGTGTAAATTGAAATCCATATTACCTGAAAAGAATTTAATTATGCTATATAACTCCTTGATTCTACCTTATATTCAATATTGCAACATAACATGGGCCAGTGTTGGAATAACCAAACTGGATTGTATCCATAAACTCCAGAAAAAAGCACTACGCATTTGCACCAATTCTCCATATCTGACACCATCAAGGCCATTATTTCTTAGATTAAAAACAATGACAGTCTACGATATTCATAAATTTAAGATTGCTACACATATGCACGCAGTTAGATATAGATATGCTCCTATTAATATTATCGATCTTTTTTCAATATAACTACGACTTTCACCGATACAATACTCGCTCTGCTAATAGCTTTCATTACCCTAAAAGAGCTTCAACCCTAATTCTGAACTCTTTTAAATTTACCGGACCACGAATTTGGAATAATCTCAATGTATGCCTTTTTTCATGTTCAACTGCTTCTTCGTTTAAATGCAAACTCAAAAAGATCATTATTAGTACCTATTCCTAATTTGAATTCAAACTCACCTCATTTATATATGTATTATTTTTGTTAATGTATGAACCAAGATGATGGATGTTTGGGTGTGCTTTTGTGTGTGATGATGACGATGTTCCTCGGTGGGTGTGTGTGTCTGTGTGTGAATGAGCATATCCCCCCCCCCCCTCTTCATCAGTGTGTACATATAATAATTGATTTATTCTTTGGAGGCTTCTTATTTTCAAGTGTACACTTTTTGTTGCCCTCCCTTTCTTGTAATTATATTTCTTTATATGAATGTACATTTTGATGAATATGTTTTTATTATTATCAAGAATAAACTGAATTTGAATTTGAATTGAATTTGAATTTGAATTGAATTTTAAAATTTGAATTTGAATTGAAATTTTGACATTTGAAATTTTTGAATTGAATTTGAATTTGACTATCATAACGCCAAAATAAAAGACTATATGAGGATTCGGATTGGGCATTTCTTTAGAAAATTTGGTAAATTGTTCCAAATGTATGCACCAGCAAAAGAAAAAAATTGTTTGCCCATTTCTGTTCGAATTTTGGGCAAAATCAACTTTTTTTGCACTACGAGTACGAATACTATGTACAGTTTCAGATTTTTAAAAGATATTTACCAAATAGGCTGGATTTTGATTAAAGAATACAGAAAATATCATTTTACATTTAAAATATTTCCATCTATCTTCGATGGGAACCCATTTTAGTTTGTTTAAATTAATTTGTGTAGGAGTTCTTAGATTGGCTCCCAAAATTACCCTGGCCATTTTTTTGTGTTGTTTAATCATGATATCTTTTGTGTTCTGAGCACAACTTGACCAGGCATTACTGCAGTATTCGAACTTAGGTAAAATCAATGCATTAGCAAGGAGTTTTAATCCTTCCAGAGGTAAGTATCTTCTCGAACGACCAATTAATGCTATCCTCGATCCTATTTTTTTTACTGTTTTTTGTCAGATGTTCTTTCCAATTTAATGTTGGATCTAGCCAAACCCCTAGTATCTGTAAGTGAAGACCTGTAAAATTTGTTGTTGGTTAACTCTAATGGAAATATTTTTCTCAAGTTTTGCCAATTTTATTTGTGATCCAAATAACATAAATTCAGTTTTCGTTGTATTTAACGTAAGATTGTCCTCTTTTACGCATTCGTATACTTGTTTTAAATCAAAATCTCTTGTCACCCACTTTGGTTTATAGCCCCGGACTCTGTGTGTTACGAGTGGAGCGTGTTTATCACAAACTTTACTGAATTTCGATCTCTAAATAGACCACGCCTCCGAAATATCATCTTCAATGAGACAGCTCGACCAATCAGTCTCACCTAAATCTCGCAGGAATACCTGCAAATCAAAATTCTTAAACGACCTATATGTTACCATCTTGGGTTGTACAGTGGGTTTATACAATTTACGAACAATGTATACAAGATTGTGGTCATTCAGACCAAGAGAAACAACGTCACTTTGTTTTACATTTTGAGGGAAATTCGTTAAAATCATATCAATCAACGTGCTTGTAGTTTCAGTAATCCTAGTACAAGATTTTAGCATTTGTTTCATACAATTTTGTCTACAAATTCCATTTATGAACCTTGATTCACTTGTTGGATTCATATTAAAATTAAAATCTCCCAGTATGATTACTTCACGATTCAATTCACAAACTTTTATTATCGATTATTCAATTTTATTTTGATAATGGACATTTGAACTGGGTGGTCGGTAAAATGTTCCTACCATTATTGGTTTAGTGTTGTTTAACTTAACTTCAATCCAAAGGGATTCCAGTTGATTATCTTCTAAATCATTTCTACGATTATACACGATGTTATCTGAGATAAAGACACATACTCCTCCTCCTCTTCTGTTTCGATAATTTCTTTCAAATTTATAACCATCAATACTAACTTCAAAATCAAGTACCGTTTCATCTAAGTGAGCTTCAGATAATGTGAAAAGATCAATAGTTCCATGCTTATTATAATCTCTTAGAGATTCAATCTTCGAAAGTAAACTACAAATATTTAGGTGCGCTATATTAAGTCCTCTTTGTTTACTAGAAAAATAATCAAACCCATGTTCACTGTCTGAACTTTTCTCTTCAATTAATTCAAATGTATCTTGTTTAGTCCTGTTTCCTCGGCGTGTTCTTTTCACTTTTGCTATTCCCAAATTCATAATAGTCTTCCCGGTTTCAATAGGTAGTCGTTGATATCTCAAAACGTGTTGGGGTAGGTTAAGTTTATGAAGATCAATTGAGGTGTAATGAATGCGACCTGTTGATGGGTACCCTGTAGTGACAGGTTGTTCCACAATGTCTGAAATACTGTTGCCATGGTGCTGGTTGCCAGTAGAGTGATGTGGTCCTTGATTCGGGTGTATATCTCCTGATTTTAGTAGTAGCTGGAATGTAGCTTCCGAGTTTGGGAAGTATGCAATTCTTCTAGATCCATATTTACTATGCTGATTGATTAGCTTGTAATTTAATTTGCATGTTGGTGACTGAGACTTGAATACCTCAGTTGAACCCAGTAAAAGAAGTATAACCAAGACAAAATAAATTTTCAAGGTGGTTTCCATGGTTGAAGACTGTATATAATATCCGATATGACAATGACGCTATGCTGGTTTTAACAGGTGAATAAGAGTCCAATACAAGAATCTAATCATGACAGGGAAAGTGAAATACAGAGCACAAACTGGAGGTTCAAAAATGGGTTCCATTAGTTGAAGATTCAATAATCCAAAATAAAAATCTCCATCTTTTGAGATAAATCCAAAGAAACCAACGTTATTCTGGTCCCAAGGTGTTCCAGAAGTAAACACTTTCACATGATTACAAAGGTAAAGCAAGAAACACAATTGTAACGGTGAAAAACAAAGAAAAGTTTGGGAGCATCCTGAGGAGCTATCTTGACGCTCACTCAGCTCACCAAAACAAATACAAAAATACAAAAATACAAAACATAATTCAGCTCGGACATCGATCTTTCATTATTTTGTTTGATTTACCAATTTATGTTTCATTAAGTGCTCTGGAAAATGTCTGTTTTATGGTGTGAATCAACATTTGCAACTGTTTGTGCGCTCGCACTTTTTGCCAAGTAGGCCTACCTATTGTCTTTTTGTATTTCATATAAGATTCTCTAAATATCAATTTTTAGGTGTCTCGATTGTAAAAATAAAAATAAAGGCCTATGAGCTAGCACTGTGCGCTCGCATTTTGATTGGTGCGTTATGTATACCTAATTCTATAACAAACTACTTAAATTCCCCCATAAAAAAAATCCGGATCGCTATTTGCGCTCGCATTATTTGCTAAAAATATACCAACCAATGAGTCCTATTCATGATTACAGATATACTTAAAATATCCAGTTTTCAGGCCTCATGCACTGTCAACAAATTTCACACACTCATTAGGCTTAATAGATTAATAAATATGAAATAAAATTTGTATGAATTAATAATAACTATATTGTCCCCTTTTCAGAAATAAATATCGACAAGTTTTAGGAAAAGAAATAGAAGATAGTCATCATTCTTATATGATGACAAAATGTCCTTAGGCCTAAAATTATCTCGATCCTAGGTTAAAATGAAAATAAAATATCAGCTCGCGCTTCGCACTCGCATCTTTTATTATTATTATTATTAGTTATTTCGGCAGTGAAAAGTATAGAAATTGGTACAGTGTAGTACAACATATAATAAACATAACAGAGTATAGATTGTGAACCCACTGGACTGCCAGGGTCAAATAAAGTTAACTCAATTAACTGCTATCAAACTTCCCTATATACACAGTACTGTAAAAAGTGCTTTAATTGACCCTTTTCATATCGGAATTTCAAATATTATTTTCAGCTCGGGTTCTGCGCTCGCATTATTGATTTTTATGATGAAAAATGAAATGGATTCAGAGTGCCAGGATTCTGTCTAACTCTTAAACACGCGCACGTATGTTTTTTGAGATACAAAGCTTGATCTTATTCAAAACATGCCAAAATTATCCAGTTTCAGATCAGAATATAAAAAAATTAGCGCTCGCATTATTATTGTAGGAAGATACCAAAAATTACTCATCCTTTTTCATGATTTACAAACATGAATCGAATGTCCCATTGGGGGATTTGAAATCTCATCTTTTTAGGTCGGAATATCAAAAATCTTCAGCTCGCGCTTCACGTTCGCATTATTTAATTGGTGAAATATGTATCGTCTTAATGGCTAACTGCAAAACATCCTGAACAGGTCCATTTTCGACCAGGCCAGAACGACTATTTAGCTCGTGGTAATTATCTAGTTACATACGCGTCCTGTTCAGGTTTACAAACATTGCCCAGAATGTTCAATTTTTAGGACAAAATACATGATATTACATTTTTAGCTTGCATATGGCTTATGAGATTATTACACGTTTTGCCCCCCCCCCCAAAAAAAAAGGGAGAGAATCAAGACTAAGAAAAAATAGAGAGAAAGGGAAAGGGACTAGGATGAAATTTAATATTATTTTCCAAATATGTCTAAATCTATCACAACCTTGTATTCTTGTAATAGAAATGTCAACATACTTGCTTGCTCGCTTCGCTCACTGGCAACTTCTTATTAATTTTATGCGATACGCCATATCGAGCCCCCTCGAAATTGTTGGCTCATTACGGCACTGGGACAACCCCTTCAAAGGAACCAAAAAAAAATCAACTTTGAGCGGCCGATCGGGGAAAATATGGGTGAAAAATTGCCCCTCCCCCTATAGGCGGAAGCTGGGTTCGCCCCTGACTTAGGCTTTCAGGAAAAAAATACAGGAAAAATATTATTATTCATTTAGGCCTTGTGAGATACCTCAATGTGTTTTTAGGAATAAAATCTCAGATTTTCTTTAACGTCTACCCCCTTTCCATTTCATTTTTATTTATCTTGGTGACTCGCGAACCCCCCCCCCCCTTGCACCCATGCTGAATAAATACGCCACTGATCAGGATAATTAGTTGAGATTGCATTATTCCCAAGAGGTTATCATTGATATTATTGAAGGGTATACTAAAACAACAGTACAAAAACTATACAGCTCCCGTTCACACAATATTCTAGTAGGGCCTACATTGGTGAGAAGTTAAACAAAATTGAAAGCCCAGAAAATCGCTCGTGCTTCGCGCTCCCATTAATGTTGCACTATATATTCATGGATTTTTTTTAAAGAACACATTAAAAAGTGGTCTTTATTTTTTTTTTGTGATTATAAGATAATTCAAAATCCATTTAAGGCACTTAAGTTAGCCTGGCCGGGAGGGAGTGGGCGCAATTTTTCGAAAAGTACACATGGACGCCAAACATCAGGTAAAATTTGCACCCCCCCTCCCTCCCCACGAAATCCTGGATCCGCTCCTGGGTTCTATAAAGATAACCCAATTAGGACAATCACCCCCTGACAACTACTTCAAGCAAAATATTATCCCCATATTTTCACCGCCGGGGACTGTTACCCCCCCCCCGGAAATTTACCCTCCAGACAATTACCCCGGATAATTACCCCCAGTACGGAGCGGTGAAAATGCCATCAACGTGACGACATGGCGTGGTACTTTATCTTACCATGTCTTAATTAATCATTGGTCTTCCCCCCGCCGCCCCCCCCCCCGCTTCCGCCGCCTAAGTAATTAATAAGCTTATTATTTCGACACAGCGATATATTCTATATTGTCAAGTCGATATGTCCACATGGCGAGATGTGTACAAGTCCCGGCAAGAAAGCCGATATATTGCCATGTTGACATGTAACTTATTTAAGTCGACTTGGCAAGATAAAATATCTCGCCATGTGGACATAATAAGCTTATTTAGTCGACATGGCAAGATAAAGTATCTCGCCATGTCGTCAAGTCGATGGCATTTTAGAGGCTCCGTATGGCGTCTAGAGGGTAAATTTCCGGGGGGTTGTTGCACCCACAAATGTAATAACGCCCACAAATGTAATAACACTTTACACTCAAATGTAAGAATGCACTTTACCCACAAATGTAATAATTTTTGATCTCCCACAAATGTAATAATGACTTTACCCACAAATGTAATAAATTTGAAGGGATTTTTGGCAAATCCGTTCTAAACTAAAATCCTATAGTAATGCGTTCATATAGCACAAAAGTGCAAAGTCTTTTTTCCAGACCCGGTGGGTGTTTCATAAAGCTGCATAAAGCTGTTCGTAAGATACGAACGACTTTACGCACGACTGGTGATCCTTTCTTGTGCTATGTGATATCCCTATGTAATTGAGTTATGACCTAAGAACATGTTCCAGTCGTGCGTAAAGTCGTTCGTAACTTTACGAACAGCTTTATGAAACACCCACCCGGTTGATTAAACATTATAGTACAAGTCCAAAGTCTTTTTCCAGACCCGGTTGTTTCAAAATTATAATATATGTCCAAAGTCTTTTTTCCAGACCCGGTATATTAAAAAATTATAATATACATCCAAAGTGTTTTTTCCAGACCCGGTTGTTTAAAAAATTATAATATAAGTCCAATTTTTTTTTTTTCAGACCCAGTTGTTTCAAAGATTATAATATAAGTCAAGTCTTTTTCCAGGCCCGTTTATTTCAAAAATTATAATATGAGTCCATACTAAGATACGATAATGATATTCCAGTGGAATAAAAATGAGAATCGAGCTTAGTCTTTTCTCCAGACCCATTTAATTAAAACTAGTGGATTTAATGTCTTTGTTGTTGTTTCAACTTATACGGCGTATATTGTGAATATATGTGTTAAGAGTAAATTTATAATCAAGCGCAGTCTTTTTTTCCAGACCTGGTTACTTAGAACTAAAAACTAAACCCTATAGCAATTAATGCGTTCATATAGCACAAAAGTGCAAAGTCTTTTTCCAGACCCGGATAATCAAACAATTACAATATCAGTCCAATGTCTTTTCTCCAGATCCGGTTGTTTAAAAAATTATAATATAAGTCCAAAGTCTTTTTTCAGACCTGGTTGTTTCAAAAAAATTAATATAAGTCCAAAGTCTTTTTCCAAACCGAGTTATTTCAAAAATTATAATATAAGTACAAACTAAGTTACGTTAATGGTATTTCAGAAAAAAAAAGAGAATCAAGCTTAATCTTTTCTGCAGACCCAGTTAATTAAAACTAGTGGAATTAATGTCTTTGTTGTTGTTTCAACTTATACGGTGTATATTGTGAATATATGCACTAAGAGTAAACTGAGAATAAAGCGTAGTCTTTTCTCCAGACCCGGTTACTTAAAACTAGAAACAAAACCCTATAGCAATACGTTCATATAGCACAAAAGTGCAAAGTCTTTTTTCCAGACCCAGATAATTAAACAGCTACAATATCAGTCCAAAGTCTTTCCTCCAGACCCAGCTATTAAAAAATGAATTAAAAAAACTTCAAATCTAAGACCAATTTTTCAAAGTTTCACCCAGTAAAAAAAATATGGCTTTACCCCACATCCAGTTTTTTTTTAAATAATACTACGACCCCTACAAAACATTGTAATAATGCATGGGTAAAGCAAACATCCTTTCTCCAAACTTGGTTATTATTTGAAAAAAAAAATAGTTTTTACAAATTTTCTTAAACGAATACCCAATAATCTAATTACTGTGGAATAACATGAAGACCGATTGTCGAAGATCGACTTTCCTCCAGACACAATTATTTCAAGAATAAAAAAATCAATAAAACCCAACCCCCCAAAACGATTCTGAGAACCAACAATCCTCAAATTAAGACCAGCCATGTAGAAAAGCACATGTTTAAAGCATTGTGTTTATTCCAGACCCAGTGATTTAAAAATGGTTTAAACAATCTTAAAAACAAAAGACTTTGTCATATTCTTATTCTTGTGGAATAACACGAGTATTATGCTTAGTCTTTCGTCTAGACCTGGTTATCTAAAAGATAAACAAATATTGAAAAAAAAATCACAGCTAAGACCAATCTTCAAAATTAAACCCACTTGAAATGCTTGGGCTTAGAGTGTTGTCTTTACCCCTCACACAGTTGCCTTTAAAATACAAATTAAGCGAAACATTAATCTTAAAAATTAGACCCCAGCATATTCCAAACTATAAAACCCTTGTGATAACGCATAATTAATTTGACCAGACCAGTTTATTAAAAAAAAAAAAAAAAAAAAAAAAAAACTCTTCCAGCCTAAAATCCTGTAATAAATGATGTAATTAATTATAAATTTTTTCTTCCACGCAAAGAAATTTATAATAAAAAACAACATCAAAACTTAGAGCCGGGGAGCATTTCATGAAAGGAGTTGTTGACTGACGTTTTATCCGACACTGGTAGCACTGCTTCTTAGCCAATCAATATCAAGAACAGTTGTCAGATCTGACAACTTGTCGGACATAAATGTTGATGAAATACTCCCCCAATCATCTTATTCATGTTGAACAGGCACAAGAATATGATTGAGTCTTAGTTATGAGGATTTCATTTATCTTATTTTTGAAATGATAAGGTCTGGAATAAGGAAAACTCTCTAAACTTTTATTCATTGAAGGTTCTTAGTTTGAAGGATAGTTGGGCCTTAGATTCTGTTATTCTTTTTTAATGATTTTGGTTATTTTGAAATAATTGGGTCTGGAGGAAAGACTGCACCATATTTCCATGTTATTCAATGTTGATAAGATTGCAGGGTCTTTGTTTTGTTGTTGTTTTTGTTGTATTTTAAATGACTTTTATAACTGGGTCTGGAGGAAAGACTACACTATATGTCCATGTTTTTCAACATAAAGAGGATCATGAGTCTGTGTTTGCTTTTTTAATCATTACTAAATTTATTATTATTATTATTCATTTCTTATTTGAGATATCTGGGTCTGGAGGAAAGACTACGCTATATTTCCATGTTATTCAACATAAATAGGATCGTGGGTCTTTGTTTGCTTTTTTATAATTACTAATTTATAATTATTATTATTATTATTCATTTGTTATTTTAAATATCTGGGTCTGGAGGAAAGACAACGCTATATTTCCATGTTATTCAACATAAATAGGATCGTGGGTCTTCGCTTTTTTCATTATAACTAATTCATTATTATTATTATTATTGTTATTATTATTATTCATTTGTTATTTGAAAGATCTGGGTCTGGATGAAAGACTACGCTATATTTCTATGTTGTTTAACATTTACAAGAGAATTGGGGTCTTTGTTACTTTTCCACCAGTTTTAATTAACTGGGTCTGGAGAAAAGACTTAGCTCGATTCTCATTTTATTCCACTGGAATATCATTATTGTATCTTAGTTTGGACTTTTAAACTACCGGGTCCGGAAAAAAGACTTTGGACATATATTATAATTTTTGAAACAACCGGGTCTGGAAAAATACTTTGGAATTGTACTATAATGTTTTATTAACCATGTCTGGAAATAAGACTTTCGCTTATATTATAATGTTTGAAACAACCGGGTCTGAAAAAAAGACTTTGGACGTATATTATAGTTTTTGAAATGACCGGGTCTGGAAAAAAGACTTTGGATGTATATTATAATCTTTGAAACAACCGGGTCTGAAAAAAAGACTTTGGACTTGCATTATAATTTTTTTAATTAACCGGGTCAGGAAAAAAAGACTTTGGACGTTAATCATAATTTTTTAAACAACCGGGTTTGGAAAAAAAACTTTGGAATTGTACTATAATGTTTTATTAACCGGGTCTGGAAAAAGACTTTGGCTTATATTATAATGTTTGAAACGACTGGGTCTGAAAAAAAGACTTTGGACTTGCATTATAATTGTTGAATTAACCGAGTCTGGAAAAAAGACTTTGGAGGTATATTATCATTCTTTAAACAACCGGGACTGGAAAAAAGACTTTGGACTTTGAATTAATCGGGTCTGGAAAAAAGACTTTGGACTTACATTATAATTTTTGAATTAACCGGGTCTGGAAAAAAGACTTTGGATGTATTTTATAATTATTGAATTAACATGGTCTGGAAAAAAGACTTTGGTTGTATATTATAATTTTTGAATTAACCGGGTCTGGAAAAAGACTTTGGAATTGTACTATAATGTTTTATTAACGGGGTCTGGAAAAAAGACATTGCACTTTTGTGCTATATGAACGCATTACTATAGGATTTTAGTTTAGAACAGATTCGCCAAAAATCCCTTCAAATTTATTACATTTGTGGGTAAAGTCATTATTACATTTGTTGGCGATCAAAAATTATTACATTTGTGGGTAAAGTGCATTATTACATTTGTGGGTGAAATTATTACATTGTGGGTAAGGTGTTATTACATTTGTGGGCGTTATTACATTTGTGGGCGATTATTGTAGGTGTAACAGGGGGATAACAGTCCCAGACGATAAAAATATGGGGATAATATTTTCCTTGAAGTAGATGTCAGGGGGCGATTGTCCTTTGAGTCATCGTTATAGAACCCCAAGGACTCGTATCATTGGCCTTTTGACTTCTTGAAGACATTGGATCTCACTACAGTGCGTCCCAAAAAAAACTATACACTTTTGAAATGGCTGCCAAATAAAAAGTATATCACTTTGGGGGGAAAGACTTATACATATGGAAAGCCGATAAAGTCATCTTTCAAATGACACCAAAATGTTGGAAAACTATTCATGCTTGAGTGAGCACTACCCGCTTAAACAAAGGGTATGAAAATTAGGGTGGGCAGGAATTAGCCTTTCGGTTTCTTTCAGTTTTTGAGAGGCGAGTCCCTTGGAACTTGCAAACTTGAGGGTGTTCTGATGAATTGATGGTCATTCATTATCAATTCAAATTGTTAGAGCAAATTTCATGAATTATCAAATTGAAATTCCATGCATGAGTGAGCATGAATTGCAATCTTTAGTGAAGCATTTTAACTTACAATTTGGGTCTCAGCAGTGTGTTCATTGGAGTCAGGAGAATAGGGGTAAGAAATGACTTCAGTGTGTGAAGTAAGCTGATGGGAAAAGGGTCAACAGAACGTTTAGCCTCCCTCCTACAGGTCCGTCCCTCCCCCCTCCTGTTGAGATTGAGACTGATTGCTATTACATGTACGCATTAAGTGCAAAGCGGACTGTCAATTTGATAATAAATTCTGAAAATTAGATCATCAACTTTTATCTATCAATCATTCAATCAACAATCTGTTAGTAAATAAACTCAATCAATGTCATCAATCAAATATTCACCTTTTTCAATAAATTATCAATCAAACATTCAGCTTTTTCAATAAATGATTTCATAAATTATCATAATTAGTCAAGTTCTTAATAAATCATTCAATGGAAAAGAAAGACCCATCAACCATCAGTCACTTGGCATTTTAAGTTTTAAATACCAACCAAGAGAAAGAAAGGGGTGGAGGGCTGGGTGAGTACATGACATGTAATTTGTAAGAGAACACAAAGAAGAATGCCCCTTTAACCCAGTCTTACCCTATCTCATCCCCTTGCATGTAACAGGTACCATCACATTACTCTGACTCTCACAAGCACACTTGCTAAGATCCACATAATAAACGAAAAATGCTACACTAAAATTACAATTCCTGTTTACTCATGCATTACATTTCAATTTAGTAACTCGTGAAATTTGCTTAAGAAACCAAAACGGATCTCCATTTATCAGTAATTTAGCATAACACCCTTAACTTTGCAAGTTCCAAAGGACTCACCTAAAAAAAAAATGGAATTAAGGCTAATTCCTGCTCACCCTAGCAAAGGCTTGTCTCTCAGGAGGGGTGAAAGGGGTAGAGAGAGAGAGAGGGGGGGGGGGTTAAGTGTTCTGTTGACCCATATCCCGTCAACCTACTTCCCCCACCTAAGTCCTATCCCTATTCTGACTTCCATGAACACATTGCTGAGATCCACTTAAAAAGTGAAAAATCGTATTTCATGTTCACTCATACATTAAATTTCAATTTAATAATTCTTAAAATTTGCTCTAAAAACCTAAATTGATAATGCTTGATCATTGATTTATCAAAACATCCTCAACTTTGCAAGTTCCAAGGGACTCGCATCTCAAAAACTGAAAGAAATTGGAAGGCTAATTCCTGCCCACCCTAATTTCCATACCCTTTGTTTTAGTGGGCAGTGCTCGCTCAAGCATGAAAAGTTTTCCAACTTTTTGGTGTCATTTTAAAGTTGACTTTATAGGCTTCCATGTATGTAAGTGTTTTCCCCCAAAGTGATATATTTTTTATTTGGCAGCCATTTCAAAAGTGTATAGTTTTTTTTGGGACGCACTGTATATGCTAATCATAATTTTACATATACCGCGGACTAACGGACCCGCGGACTATCGGACCCGCGGACTATCGGGCCTAATAAATGCTGTACTTTGAAATTTAAAATGGTTGCCGTATGTACTAAAAATATTATGTGCATTGTAATTTGGGACATATAATTATTTTTGACAGAATTTGGCTTTGCTTGACTATAAGTATTGCATATAAATTGTGATGTAAGAGTGAAATATTGTCTAAAACCATGGTTCCTGTAGATCATTTCTGGTGCATCTAAGGTGATGAATGCTGCATTCTGAAATTGAAAATGGCCGCAATGGGCCCTTATTGTATTATGTAAAATTTGAATGAGGACATATAATTTTTCGCAAAAGGGCATATGGCGGCCATTTGGAATTTTGAATTACAACATTTATCACCAAAATTTTAGATGATAAGATATATTTCGTTAGTAATCATGTTTTCAGATAGTGTTACGATACTGCAACAAATAACAAGTAAAATTTGAGTGTTGAAGTTGAATTTCCTTTTTTATTACAGGAAATTGATTATACATTAACAATCATAAATAAAACATAAATAAATATTGATCTTACGTCTCTTGAGATTAGTTCTGGCAATTACGGTATTCCAAATGATAGTATCCAGATAAAAGTCCAAGTTGGCTTGCGAAAATTCACAATGATGGCGATGATGAAACTGATGTTGAAGCACGATGAATAATAAGAGTCCCTGTAACGAGTTGAAATGTCCGTTAAGACGATGTTGATGATGATTAACAGTCAATTTCAGTAACCCATGGGATGAAAAACGTTCATTAAACAGGTTGATGATCTCGATGAGAACTGAGAATTCTCAAAGTAACTGCAAACAGTTCATTATTGGAGGGTAAATAATTCCACAGAAGACAAATGTTCCAGGTGGAAATAAACTCGGCACTGACATAAAGTCTGGCGTGAAACTCTGAGTTCTGATCTGATACGATCTGATCTGATGAAGTGATCTGGTATGATATGATGATGTCCTTGAAGAAACTACAGTTATATATGCACATTTCAACTATCCTAGAACATTCTAGTATTCACTATTCTAGAGGCTTCTATTATTGTCTGATAAAGAACATTCTGCCCATTTCTAGAGCAGTCTACAATTAGAACACTCTTGAATGACCTCATTGAAATCAACAGTGTCAACAAAATAGCTTCGCCTATTGTTTATTTCCACTACCAATACAAGACTATTGTAAAGCAATCTCTATTATTTAACAGTCTGTACTGTCTCTCTTGGGACATACCAGAGATAACAAAGATTATTCAAAGATTACTCATGTGTAACACAGCTGTACTATAGAGCCTTCTGGAACATTCTTAATCATTCCAAAATAGCAGCGGCCATTTTGACATTTAAAATACATTATTTATCACCTATCTGGCAGAAGAACTGATATATCTTGTCAACAAGGCAAACGCCAAGCGTTGTCTCGCCTGCATATTGCAGTTATGAAGAGACTGCATGTCAAAACTATGCCATATGACTTCTGAGGCTGTCAGCAGTTTAGGGGGTAAATTGTGGTTCTGACAGTTTACATATGCATTAATGGTATATGCCTACTTTATCACTAGAAAATCAGATAACACTAAGAATGCTGTTAATACTATGAAGCTATAATTATTTCCATGCAGGTAAGGAAATTAATGTTAGTGAAAAAGAATGTAATTGATAATAATATGGGTAAAATTGTAAAATTAGATTAATTATTAAGGTGTTATGACAAACTTATTGTTTGAAGAAATGGAGTAAAGATTGTGCATGAAAGATAAATATAAAAACTTATTTTGTGTGATGTTTAGCCATCTTGCCTTCACTCTTATAGCAGTAGGGTTTTCTAAATTGATCTGTGTGAACATGATAAGTAAATGATGCAAGAGTGAAGTACTACAAGATAAAATAAGTAATAGGGTATGAGTAGGAAGTTTGAAAGTTCAGTGATGATGGCGATAAAGTTCATGTCATTAGAGAAACAAAGAAGTGTGAAAGTTCATTGACCTTTGACCTTAATCAAATTCAACTCACATTCGAACCTGACCAGCACCTTCAAGAGATGGACCTCTGTTACGAGTTTGGCGATCCCACCTCAAAGCTATAGAAAGTTATTGTGTGTACAACACAGCACAGTGCCAGTCATGGAAAGTTCATTGACCTTTGAACTTAATCAAATTCAACTCACGTTCGAACTTGACCTGCACCTTTAAGAGATGGACCTCTTGTATGAATTTGGCAATCCTACCTCGAAGATATAAAAAGTTATTGTGTGTACAGCACAACACAGTGCCAGTCTTTGAAAGTTCATTGACCTTTGATCTTATTCCAATTCGGCTCACATTTAAACTTGACCTGCACCTTCAAGAGATGGACCTCTGTTATGAATTTGGCGATCTCACCTCGAAGCTATAGAAAGTTATTGTGTGTACAACACAGCACAGTGCCAGTCATGGAAAGATCATTGACCTTTGACCTTATTCAATTTCGACTCATATTCGAACCTGGCCTGTGCCTTCAGGAGATGGACCTCTGGTATGAATTTGGTGATCCCACCTCGAAGATATAGAAAGTTATTATGTGTACAACATAGCACAGTGCCAGTCATGGAAAGTTCATTGACCTTTGACCTTATTCAAATTCGACTTGTATTCGAACTTGACATGTGCCTTCAGGAGATGGACCTCTGGTATGAATTTGGTGATCCCACCTCGAAGATATAGAAAGTTATTATGTGTACAACATAGCACAGTGCCAGTCATGGAAAGTTCATTGACCTTTGACCTTTGACCTTATTCAAATTCGACTCATATTCAAACTTGACCTGTGCCTTCAGGAAATGGACATCTGGTATGAATTTGGTGATCCTACCTCGAAGCTATAGAAAGTTATTGGGTGTACAACACAATTGTTGACGACGACGCCGACGCCGGAAATAGTGATACCTATGTCTCGCTCCGCTACGCAGGCGAGACAAAAATTATGTTTTCAGACAATATTTTACTCATAGATCACAATTATGTGCATTTATGGTGCTCACTCGTGTGAAAATTTATTTCTTAGTTCGCATTGTACATAATACAATCAATGTCTTTGGTGGTCATTTTGAAAAGCAATATATATAAAAATTTGTTTTTTTAGACAGTATCCCATTTATTCATCAGAAATAAGTGCATTTCAGTGCTCACTCCTGTGATTTATTTGGTCCTCTTTCTCATTGTACATAATACTGTTAAGGCCTTTGGCGGCCGTTTTGAATATCAAAATACAGAATTTATCACATAATATATTTCGTTAGCAATTATGTTTTTGTCAGTATTCCACTTGTTTCTCTTAAAGGAGAAATGCATTAATTATAAACATACATGTACATGTAAGGCCTTAATATACAGTGCGTATCAAAAAAAAGTTTACACTTAGAAAAAATCCTGTAAAATTATATAATTGTAATATCCTGAAGGTTTTTCCACATTTTAACATTAGTACAGATCAATTTAAGCAAATGACAATAAAACTGTCAAAAATATTTCCACTAGAGTGAATACCACTTACTTTTGAAAAGTTAGTAAAGAATGATTTGCGCAGAACTTTGAAATAGTTATGTGAATAAAAGTGGGCCTTAATCATGACGAACACATGGAATTTAGCTAGTAAATTGATTTCAAGATATCTTATACCTTTTTGAACTTGTTTCCTTGCACAAATCACTTTGAAGAGTTCATTGCGCCCTACCCCACTCCCCCACACACCGAGGCAATCGTGACGATATTTGCTTTACACTGAGCTGTGATTTACATGAAACGGCTTAGGCTTGATTTTCATTTTGTTAATCATTGTCAAGCTGGGGAAGTGTGGAGAAACAAGTATTAAATGAAAAATGAAATTTAAACCAACTTTAAATGATACATATACCACTTACTTTTGAAAAGTTAGTAAAGAATGATTTGCGCAGAACTTTGAAATAGTTATGCGAATAAAAGTGGGCCTTAATCATGACGAACACATGGAATTTAGCTAGTAAATTGATTTCAAGATATCTTCTAACTATTTGAACTTGTTTCCTTGCACAAATCACTTTGAAGAGTTCATTGCGCCCTACCCCACTCCCCCACACACCGAGGCAATCGTGACGATATTTGCTTTACACTGAGCTGTGATTTACATGAAACGGCTTAGGCTTGATTTTCATTTTGTTAATCATTGTCAAGCTGGGGAAGTGTGGAGAAACAAGTATTAAATGAAAAATGAAATTTAAACCAACTTTAAATGATACATATACCACTTACTTTTGAAAAGTTAGTAAAGAATGATTTGCGCAGAACTTTGAAATAATTATGCGAATAAAAGTGGGCCTTAATCATGACGAACACATGGAATTTAGCTAGTAAATTGATTTCAAGATATCTTCTAACTTTTTTAACTTGTTTCCTTGCACAAATCACTTTGAAGAGTTCATTGCGCCCTACCCCACTCCCCCACACACCGAGGCAATCGTGACGATATTTGCTTTACACTGAGCTGTGATTTACATGAAATGGCTTATGCTTGATTTTCATTTTGTTATTCATTGTCAAGCTCGGGAAAAGTGTGGAGAAATGAAAAATGAAATGTAAACCCACTTTAAATGATACAAACTTTGTAAAAAAATGCTGGAGATGTCCCATATAAACTTTTGTTCAGATTCAGTTATGTCCTCAGATCCAGCTGGTACAAAAAGGGTAAGAGTTTTGCTTACTAAGTGTTGAAATTTCAATTTGGATGGCAAAATTGTTCGAAAATGCTTAAATGTATCCGTCTTATTTCAATTGACTAAAAGTGCGAAGGAAATGTATGAGAAATGTTTCGCAGGAAAAATTTGATTTCGCCCTTTCCCCTTGACACAGCGTGAAAACGAGCATTTCTGCGCAAACAGATTTCTGCAAGCTTTACAAAAATGGACAGTGCTCACTAAAATGTGACATTCTGTCAAAACTTTTACTTTCATTGGATAGATGAGACCCAAACCCAAGATTATATGTCAAAAAATTTGCCACAAAATGTATATTTTTTTAATTCCCAGGGCTTTCACAAAGTGTAAACTTTTTTTGATATGCACTGTATATCAATGGAAATGTAATGATGTGGGAATTATTATTTGGTCATTTGAAAATAACGAAAATAATACATGAGGTGGAAATCGCCAATTAAAAATCGTTAAAATGCCTCTCCGAAATATGCCTCGCATCGGTCTCTGAATTGACTCGAATTTGATGACGTGTATGACGGTACAAGAGACTTGATTGGCTCTCCCATATCAAGCTCCACTTGCATGCAAAACATACTGCAAATGCCAGGGCCCAAGTGATTTCTCCACACTGTCACTGAGTAGTTTGATCACGAAATGGAAGAAAACACAGAAGTTATATCTAGATTTGGATTTCGAAACAAATGTTGTTGAAGAAAAAGATATTGATGACGAAGATTTTAGCTCTAGTTAACAACAAAGCGACATGGAAGAAGGAAAATTCGAGAAATTGCGCTGGTGAAGGAGAGTGAAACGAACGTGAACTGTTGTTACAAAAGTCAACTCACATTCATTTGCACCTGCACGGTGCACCACCCAAACAGGCCAAACAATGGTAAAAAGTCCACGATAGAGTCTCTTCTCTCACTTAACAACTTCCAAATATAATAATTAAAATATTGATTGCATGTACTTACAAACAAGTAAAATGATATGTCCGAACCAATTACTGTATGTATCCAGATCAATTCATGATGAGAAGCAGCAGAAATGAAATTCACGTGTGGGATGGATACTCAATCGCTCGTTCTATTTGAATTTCGATATCATTATTCTGACCGAAGAAATTCAGAATAAAATTTTCATATAGAAATAGATATACGATAAAAAATATTTTTATCATTACGACTAACACCTGGCTGAATCAAATATTTGAGATGAATTAAAAGGAGATGTAAAACTAAAAGATGAACCAGCTAGCTTGCATGCACCGCGTAAGCAAATTCCTTTTTATCCGTGGCTTGCACGTGCAGCTCTTGTTTACTAGCTATAGCTTCTTCTTTTTTAAGATTAAGACATTACATGCAGTTTTTTAATCACAAAAAGAAAGGTAATCAGTGAATGATGCAAGCTCGAAGCGTAAACTATTCTTCTTTTTAATATGTTGACTTGAAATCCTTTTTGTCGTTTTTATATAAAGAAAAATTCGGATTCCACATCAGTAACTGGACAAGCTGTAACGTATCTCAATAAACATTCCCATTTTTATCGACGTCCCTGAATGGAAGGAGAATGAAGAATGTAACCAAGAGGATAGGGTGGTCACATGTGTAGGTGAAAGACAATGAGAGGCAGTGGCGTACCTAGGATTTTCCACAGGGGGGGGGGGGAGGTGGCCAAACCGTCAAAACAGCCAAAAAATCTGACAATCAAAAAAAATAAAATTCAATCATGAAAAAAGGATTTCGTACCAGAAAAAAAATTGACAAGCAAAACAAAAAGTCTCCAATCACGAATAAAGGATTTCGTACCAGAAAAAAAATTGACAAGCAAAAAAAATAATGGTCTTCAAGCCCGTCAGGGGGGGGGGGGCAATAAAGGTCTTCAAGCTCGTCAGGGGGGGGGGGCAAAAAAGGTCTTTCAAGCTCGTCAGGGGGCAGGGATACGTCCTTTGCATGGGTTGTGGCTCGTCGCCGGGGGGGGGGGGCAGACTGCCCCCCCCCCCTCTGCCACTTCCGTAGGTACGCTAGTAGATAGATAGATAAATGGATTTTATTAAAAACATCATGTCTGGCAGTACAAACTGAAATGAACATGAATTACAGATAAAAAGAAATTACAAGACAATAAACAATATACATTATTAATTAACAAAGGAGTTTAAATTAGAGGGTCACTCTCGCAGTGCACCTATTTTCAGTAAGTAGAAATACAAACAGATGAGTTCCAAAGTGCACCACGAAAATGACCCTGTAAATACTTAGCATGCAAAAAATAATAATACTAAGTTATTACTTGTAAATGAAACTAGATACAATTTATAAAAATTCCATGATTAAAGTTAAAACTATCAAAATCGTACACACAGGAAACCATAAGTACTTTACTTTTACTATAAATAAAACACTTAACTATTAATTTTATAAAAAAGGAAAAAACTAGCATTTAAATGAAACAGATTATCAAATTATATGAACCCTAATTGCACTTAAAATTCATAAAAACCAGTGAGTACGCTTATTCATGTGAGGTATTGCACGAATAGAGAGAAAGAGAGAGGAGGGAGAGAGGGGGAGAGAGAAGTACATGTATATAAAGTCAATAAGCATTGGAAACATCTGATAGAATGAATAAGTTAAAGTTATATAAGATATAATTACAGTAATTAACACCAATATGTATTCATAAATGCATTGTAAAGGATAATTTGTATTCTTTTATTATTGTTTTAATTTACATTCCATAAACCTACTACTTTCGCTTTTCATTTCATTGATTATATGGTGTTACGTGGCCAGGACCAACTCTATATCTCGGTACACAAGAACCTAAACTTCTCCAACTCATAAGTCACCCCAAACTCTCACAATCGATGACACGTCTTTTAAAGACAGGGAAGCCGTGTTTGTGTATTTGATCTCTAGCCGCGAACTCTTTATTACTCCTAGTCTACATCCAGACTTGGGGTCGTCACACCTCCACCCCTAAGAACGAAAGTTATAACAGATCTTTCGTGACAAAATAGTACATAATCAATAATAAATGTGGTTATTGAGGAATAAAAGTTCCAGATTTATGGAAATTTTGATTCTAAAACCTTTTGTGCGTGCATTTGTTAAACTCTTTCCGATATCAATACCTTGGTTTAAAATACACTCAATAATTTGTTTAATTAGAGAACATTCCTTTTGAGAACGTTAGTATCCAAATAATCAAATACATGAAAAATGTACTCATTGGGTGATTGAGTAAAATATTCTTTCACATCCAAATAGGGGTTTTTGTTTTGAATTTGAGTATCCTCAAAAACCACCGACAACAACAAGTGAAAACATCATTGTATGAAAAATGCAATACAGTTGGACATCATGCTCATTCATTTTTGTCACACAATTTTTTTTTTTAAATCACTAATTAAAAACACAACCAATATAAGATTGGTTAAGCTGAAAACTATATAGTTTGTGAAGAAAATATCAGCAAAAATCAATGCCATGAAAAACGCAACACCAATTGCCTATTTTGGGTACAATTTCTTTGTGTTTTGTTTAATTTTGCATCCATAAAGCTTACAAGCCCCAGTGACAAAGACTGAGCATAAATGTACATGTATATCTTGATACAAAATAACAAACAGTTTGCCAAAAATAAAATCAATGATGGAAGTTAAAGTTCACTTTGGGTTCATTCTGATGAAATATCAGTTTGTGATTGTTCAACTTCCAGTTTCCAAGATCAGTCCAAATTGAAGTATATCTGTCAAAGTTCTGATTCATCATTATCAATATCAAGATCCAGTATATCTGTTGGATTCAAATTCACCATTACTCAGTTTTAAGTTCAAATCCAAATATTACTCAGCAAATCCACGAGACAAGGTATCTGCGATCACATTGTCCTTTCCGGGTATGTGTTCTATGGTAAGATTGTATTCCTGAAGCATCAAGGACCACCTCATCAGCCTAGCGTTCTTGTTCTTCATTCTGTTGAGGAAGGTCAAGGGATTGTGGTCTGTTCTGACCACCAATGGATTGTTCGATGTGTAGACATCAAAGTGTTGAAGGCCAAGAATCAGTGCGAGAGTCTCCTTCTCAATAGTGCTATAGTTAGCTTGATGGCTATTTAGTTTTTTTGACATGTAGCACACTGGTCGCTCTATCCCATCACCATCTTTTTGAAGAAGAACCCCTCCGACTCCAAGACCACTAGCATCAACTTCCAGCACGAACGTATTGCTGAAGTCCGGTGCTGCCAAGACAGGCTCACTAGCAAGAGTTGCCTTCAAGCGTTCAAAAGCGATCTGACATGACGGTGTCCAAGTATATGGCACATCTTTCTTCAGTAGGTTCGTCAGAGGTGCAGAAACAGAAGCAAAGTTCTTGCAGAATTTCCGATAGAATCCGGACATCCCCAGAAAGCGACGTAGGGCTCGCTTATCCTCTGGAACCGGGAAGTCCACAATGGCTCCTACCTTTGCACTGATTGGACGTACTGTCCCAAGCCCAACCACATGGCCAAGGAACGATACCTGTGCATGAGCAAAGTCCGACTTCTTCAGATTCACAGTCAGGTTTGCCTTGGAGAGACGATCAAAGAGAGACTTCAGGCGATGCAGATGCTCTTCCCAGGTGTTGCTATATACCACAATGTCATCCAGGTATGCCTGACATCCTTCGAGACCAGCGATCACTGCATTCATCAACCGTTGGAAAGTGGCAGGGCTGTTCTTCATTCCGAACGGCATGACTTTGTATTGGTAGAGACCATCTGGTGTAACGAATGCAGACAGCTCTTGTGCCCTTGGTGACAGGGGCACTTGCCAGTATCCTTTTAAGAGATCTAGCTTCGACACAAATTTGGCATTCCCTATCTTGTCAATCAGGTCGTCAATGCGAGGTATGGGGTACGAGTCTGATTTGGACTTGGAATTCAACAACCTATAGTCTGTACAGAACCTATAACTACCATCCTTCTTTGGTACTAAGACACAAGGAGAACTCCACTGACTACTACTTGGCTCAATAATGTCATTGACAATCATGTAGTTAACTTCCTTTCTGAGAATTTTCAACTTTGACGGATTCAATCTATATGGATGTTGCTTAATTGGAGTGCACTCCCCGAGATCAACATCATGTTCAACGAGAGTGGTTCTACTGGGAATATCACCAAACAAGTGACTGTATTCGGAAATCAACTCCTGCAACGACTCTCTCTCACTCACTGGAAGATAATTCAACCTTTCACCAAGATTCTCCAGAACTTCCGAGTTCTCAAGCTTAACTTCAGGCAAGGAAAGACCAACTTCCTTTTGTTCCTCAACGTCAACATCATCACTCCTACCACAAGCAACACCAACACTCGCAACCGACTTTGCTACGCAATCCTCATTGCTCTCTACATACTCTTTCAACATGTTAATGTGACAAAGACGTTTCTGTTTTCTCTTATCCGGAGTGCGAATTACATAGTTCACCTCACTTACTTTCTTCTCCACAACGTATGGACCAGAGTACCGAGCCTGCAAGCAATTACCTGGAATTGGCAACAGCACTAACACCTTAGAACCAGGATCAAAGCTTCTCTCCCTAGCTTTGCGATCAAACACTTTCTTCATGTCTGCCTGAGCAGTCTTCATGTGCTGCATGGCAAGTTCTCTTGAATAAGACAACCTTTCTCGGAACCGCGATACATAATCCAGTAATCCACACTTCTCATCCAATTCAAGCATCTTCTCTTTCAACACCAATAAAGGCCCACGAACAGTGTGGCCAAATACCAAGTCAAATGGACTAAATCCTAATGAGTCTTGAACAGACTCCCTAACTGCAAACAAAAGTAAGGGTAGTCCCTCGTCCCACTCTTTCTCACACTGAAAACAATAAGTTTTCATCATGTTTTTCAAAGTTTGATGAAACCTTTTCAATGCTCCTTGGCTCTCAGGATGATAGGCACTCGAATTTACGCATCGAATTCCCAACTGCGACATCACCTGTCTGAACAACTTGGAAGTGAAATTAGAGCCTTGATCACTCTGAATAATCCTTGGTAATCCTACCAACGAAAAGAACTTCACCAGTGCTTTGCAAACATTCTGAGCCGTTATTCTACGAAGTGGCACTGCCTCGGGAAATCTGGTTGCTGCACACATCATAGTCAAGAGATACTCATGTCCAGCCTTAGTCTTAGGCAGTGGGCCAACACAATCAACAATTATTGTTGAAAAGGGCTCATCAAATGCAGGGATGGGCCGTAAGGGTGCCGGCGGGATCTTCTGGTTGGGTTTGCCAACAACTTGGCAAGCATGACATGCCCTACAAAACTGACTAACATCACTCCGCAGCCCTGGCCAAAAGAAATGTTTCAGAATTCTGTTAACAGTCTTATTGACACCAAGGTGTCCACCAAGACCAGTTTCATGTGAAACTTTCAAAATCTGCCTACGAAAGACCTTAGGCACCACAACCTGATGAATAACCCTCCAATCTTCATCAAGACTTGCATCTGGAGGTCTCCATCTCCTCATGAGAATATCATCCTTCATGTAAAAGCATGTGCTTTCATTTACAGCTTCCTCCTCAGACAGAGCGCCATTGATACTTCCAACCAACTCAGGATCTTTGCCTTGAGCATCGATCAAAGACAACCTATTAAGTCCTATATCAGTTTCACCATCCTGATAAACTCCACTACCATCTTCAGCAGATTTGCTATCATCTACCTGACAGAACACACTGTTATCATCCAAATGACCAAGAAAACTATCTCCCAAATCAACAGTATCCGGACTAGTCTCTTTCAAACCCTGCTCTGAATTTTCCCTTTCCTGTTTTGCCTTAGCAGCCATATACCTAGTCAATACACAGGAGGAAAACACGTCTGGCATCTCTTTTACCAAACTTTCAGTTTCCTCATCAGTCACAGGAATGTTTGATTTAACTGGGTGTGGCAAAACCTTATCACCTGCAAGATCATTACCTAACAGCAACGATACTCCTTCTACCGGTAAGGCAGGAGAAACTGCAACAACCACCTGACCTGACACAATGTCAGACTTCAAATTCACGCTATGTAAAGGCACCTGAATTACACCACCTATACCTTTTACAAACACATCTGAATGAACAGCCGAGTCTTCAGAAAAAGGCAAAACATTAGCTAAGAGAAGAGTCTGGGTAGCCCCAGTATCCCGAAGAATACGCACAGGAACCTCCTCACTACTACCTGACAAACCTACAAAACCTTCAGTCATAAACGGTTTGTACCCTACAGACACTGCTCTATTCTCCCTCTTGACACTAGCTAATGCATTAGGAACTACTTCCCTCTCACCAAAACCCTCTTTCTCTCTCTTTTTCTTCAGCTTACTACACTCAGACATTCTATGTCCTTCTTGCTTACAGTAATAACAAGGACCAGGAACAGGTTTTTGCCTATTACTACTCTTGACAGTATTGTTACTACCTTGACTCTCATCCTTCCATGAAGAATCTTTCTTACCAACAAACTGATTAACCTTCCCTTGAGGTTTACTCCTCTCAACTACCTTATGTGTTAAGACATATTCATCCAAGAGTACTGCTGCCCTATGAACGTTCACCACCTCACGCTCCTCTAAGTACTGCCTTAACTCATGTGAAACCGAACGTTTCAACTCCTCACTCAACATAAGCTCCTTCAAACTATCAAAGCTATTAACACCAGTTGAGGACAACCATCGTTCAAAATGAACAACCTTCTTACGAACCAGGTCCACATAAGTGTCCCGTTCGCCCTTTTTAGCATTGCGAAATGCTTGCCGATGTGCCTCAGGCACTAATTCATAAGCCCTCAAGACAGAAGACTTCAGTTGTTCGTAGCAACCCCCCTCTTCCACAGACAATGAGGCATAAACCACCTGGGCCCTACCGATGAGCACACTCTGTACCAAAGTTGGCCAGACAGATCTCTCCCAGCCTAAATTGACAGCTACCTTCTCAAAATGCTGAAAGAACTCTTCTACCTTACTCTCATCAAACTTAGGAACCAACCTAACGTACTTGCAAGCATCAAACTTGCCAGAGGAATCTCCACTCCTCACATCCAATTCCTTAGATTTCAAATCTAGGCTCTTCATCTGTAACTCAACCTCTTTTGAACGAAGTTCAAGCTCCTTCAATTTCAACTGTGCTTCCAGAGTTTTTAGATTTAACTCAGAATCACGAGATCCAATAGAAGACGCAGAATCATCCCCCTCCTCCTCAGAATCAACATGCGCTGACCAAATGTCCGTTTGGACCAAAAACTGACGAATGCAGTCCTTAACCTCATCCTTTCTAAATGAAGGACGAACCGAAACGTCTAAAAGACGAGCAGCTTCCACTAACTCAGCCTTTGTCAACTGCCCCAACAGCTCTGGTGTGGGACCATCAACAAAACTTTGCACTCTATCCTCAGCCATTGAGATAAAACTATGCTCAGACCACAAATCCAAACAACCAATCGATACTATATACCAAACTCCACTAAGGAGACAAAACCAGCACAACAGCTAGTAAACAAGACATACTGATCCAAAGCATGCAGTGAGCAAGCACAAAAATGCAAAGGAAACCTAGCAGCAAATTAAAATACCAGAAATCCACTGCGCCTTGAACGAAGGCTAAATCCGAGAAAAATTGAGCGTGACCCGTTGCCTACACGAGCCCAACGAAACGCTCCACACACAAAACGTGCATACACACACACGCATAGAACAGGCAAATAACTACACGCAGTGCTAGCGTTCGCGCATTATACATATGTACTGTACGTAATAACCGGTATACGGAATACGAAAACGAACTACCTCGAAAAGAAAACTGGCTTGTTTTCCGACTCCTGGACAAGGTCCCAAATATGTTACGTGGCCAGGACCAACTCTACATCTCGGTACACAAGAACCTAAACTTCTCCAACTCATAAGTCACCCCAAACTCTCACAATCGATGACACATCTTTTAAAGACAGGGAAGCCGTGTTTGTGTATTTGATCTCTAGCCGCGAACTCTTTATTACTCCTAGTCTACATCCAGACTTGGGGTCGTCACATATGGTAAATACGTATGTATGTAACCTTTGATGAGAGGAAAGAAAAAAAAAGGTGTTTACCGAGTTAAGGTAAATAAGGGCATTTATTCCCATGACACTGCGTCGAAGAAGTAACCACTGATGCAACATTTCATGCACCGCTTGGCAAACTTTAGGAAGAGTAGCATTTGCCAGTGGCGTAACAGCCGGGGGGGGGTAGCCTCTTGTCGAGGCCCTGGCGGCTGCTTCCCGAGCGAAGCGAGGGATTCCCTAATTCGCGAAGCGAATTAGGCCTGACGCGAGCCAGGGCCTCTTGACATCTGAACTGAATTATATATTCATGAGGAACGTCTTCCTAATGAATATACATGAGTCATGATATTACTGGTCACCGAGTAAACCAATGAAATGTCAGAGCTGTTTCGTTTTGTGTTCGGAATACTATATAGTATAGTAGTCCATTATTCTGCAGGGGATTCATTTAATTGCGGGACACTAAAGGGGATATAACCTGCAAAATGCTACAAGTAGTGGTACTACTACTACTACTACTACTACTACTACTACAACTACTGGCCGTAACAGACCCATCACCGCCCCGAAACTTCCCGGGAGATACTGCTCAGCCGCTGGTCAGACTCGAGTCAACTCCTAGCCAGCTTCCCTCACTGCACTGCACAGCGGAGATCGATAATCGACGCCCCGGTTCGACCGGTGGAATCGCATGAAAGATAAAATTTTTTCCATATCCTGTGGGTAGATTTACAAAATCATCTCGTCCTTTCAGTGCAGAGTTAATTTTATCGACTTGCAAATCCTTAAATCGGTCAATATTCATCATTTTAGAGGCATATTCAATGCTCTTTGATATTTCGTCGTCATTCTTCGCCAAGAATCCACGGGTCGCCATTCAAGATGAGCTCATGAATATTCAATATGACGTCATAGCAGCCCGCGCTCTCATTGGATGATTTTCACCGACCAGTTTTTGGTCGGTGAATTGGTAAAAAAAATAAAAAAACAAAAGAAAGTCGGTGAAATTCGGGTCAGATGTCCAGAGGCCCTGTCTCGCGGCGCTCTGCTTCGCTCTCTCCCTTGCTTTGCCATGTTCGCTCGGAAAGCAGCCGACAGGGCCTCGACAAGAGGCTAGGGGGGGGGGGGCAAGCTGCCCGCCCTGGCGAATTTCACCGGGAAAATAAAAAAAGGGGGAAAAAGGGGAGAAAGAAAGGGGAAGGAAGGAGAAGGAAAGAGGGAAAGGAAAGGAGGAAAGAGAAAGGGAAAATTGGAAAGAAAACAAAGAAAAAAAATGAAATGGAAAAGGAAGGAAAGCGGGAAGAAGAACGAAAGAAGAACATTTGAGAAAGAACAAATCTTCCGAAATAGACCTATGTAGTGCAATAGCATGATGGGAAATAAATAAAAAGATGACAATATAGCGCGAAATGAAGGTAGAATGGAATTAGTCAAGAGCTAAATGGAAAACAAAAGAAGGGACAAGAGAGGGCGTTATACTACAGTGATATTAACTGGAAGTAACATATTTTGATTTGTGATGGTTATGGACTTTGGAGACCAAATATGGATCAATCAGAACAGTTAGTACAATTCACCCGCTAGTAAGAAACAAAAGTTCAGTCACGTATTAAGTGATTCTCCCCGGGCTGGAACCGGGTGAGGGTATCGCAGCCGTTCGATGGACCGCTCTCGCACCCGTACTCGTACGGGCCACCATGTGATGGGTGATAACACTGACGATGAAGCGGTGTTGAGTGGCAGTGCAACTACCAGGAAAGAACTGTCATATTTATCAGAAGAAGCTCCACCTCAGTGGTTTAAAAGATTTTTCACAGATTTTGAAATCCGAATTGAAGCTCGTCTTGAAAGAATCATTTCCAAGCAGCTGCGTGATCTTTCGTTGAAAGTAGATGATCATGAAGAAAAGCTCAAAAGTGTGGATTTTGATGTTCGTAATGTCCAAGACGAGATCAAACACCTGAAAGAAGAGAAAGAGCTACTGGTTGAGAAGTTAGACGATCTCGAAAACACAAGTCGTAGAAGCAAATGGGTAATCTTTGGGTTACCAGAAGTTCCAGTTCCAGAGAAGGAAGACTGTCGCAAGACAGTAATTGATTTTCTGCCTTTTGTTGGTGCCGAGGAGGATGACACACGACAAATAGAGAGATGTCACAGAACACCAACCAGACTTTCTGCCAGCTCAGGAGAGAAACCTGTTCCCAGAAGGATCCATATGGCGTTCGCAACCTTCATTGCAACCTTCCAGCAGCTCAAAGAGGAGGGCAAGAAACCCTTCTTCTCGTACCCAGACACTAGGTGGTTTCAGACCGCCTCGAAGTTCGCCAGTTCCAGGTATTCTCTGATCGGGAAATTTACCCCGATCAGAAAATACCAGGTATTTTGGCGGTCTGAAAGCAAACTACGCGTAATATCCCCGAAAGAAAATACCCGATAAATAGTAGGTACTTGGCGAAATTACGAGAACTTTCGCGGGGATTTTTCCAAGGTCGTGGGTATTTTGGCGGTCTGAAAGCAAATTACGGGAACTTTTAGCCCAGCGTGTCGTTGGGTGCGGCGCCGTGCATGGGTTGCTGCTGGGCTCGTGATTTTGAATTTCGCGCCTTGCTGCTTATCAGACCATACTGCGCATGCTCGTAACTTCAGGAACTTATCCCGAAGGGTATGTTTCAGGGCGGTGTGAATGCAGGAATAATTAATGGGTATTTTTCAGCCTAAAAAAGTTCTCGTAATTTAACGGGGATTCTTGTGATCGAGGCGGTTTGAAACCACCTAAATTGTGCTACAGAAATTCCCTTGGGAAAATTATTCTCATCAAATTAAAACTTTGGAAAAAGGAACTTGATCTAAAAATATGGTCATAAAATCTTTCCTCAATATGGAAGAGCATAAGCTGTAAAGACGCTGTAGAGACCATATGAAAATAATACTGAAATCTCTGAAAGAAGGCGATTTGTTGCTACATAAGAACTTGATTTTAAAGTATGGCTATAAAATCTTTCCTCAGTATGCAAGAGCATACACTATAAAGACGCTATAGAGAACATTTGAAAATAAAACTGAAATCTCTCAAAGAAAGCGATTTATTCCTAACAATGTATGAAAGCTTTTACATATATTTATGTTGTACTTTACAAAAAAATCAACAAAAGCATTTCACAAAATTCTAAAAACTATAATGGATCTCTTTTCTACAGTTTAAAGTTATAGTAGTGCTGAGTTTGGAAGATTAAAGTAATTGGTTAACATTGGTTTGACTTCTAAACAAATCTGAGCTAGAAGATCAAACTTGTCACCTGTGTCTGTGATGTTACAAAAATGAAGCCCAGAAAAAATTGCATTCGAAAATAATTATTTAGTGCTTCAAAAATTGAAATATAAAGTGACCTGAAACACCATCTTAATTTCATCCCATACACTTATGTGTACTATTTAGGCGTCTATAAGACGCCTATTTACAAAATCAGGGTTTGCCTTGTAGTTTTAGCTTTTCATTCTCAATAATGGTTGTTTTCAAGGTTTATTAGTTCTAATATATGCATTTGTACACATGTTTCATCTTGGTTTGATAATTTTTCAATCGGCTGCTCACAAAGTTAAACAATACCTTTAAGCCCCATGTTTAGAAAAAAAAAATGGAATATGAAACAGACGGCTTACCGAGGTGTATTTCAACTATAATAGTTATACTCGACAATTTTGGTTTTTGTATAGTTTTAAGTTTTTTAAGTCATCATCTCCATTTGGTTATAATATACCTTTTTAATCCAAATTTCAAAGAAGGTTAACAAGATTGGATGTCACAATTCAAAAACTTTTTTTATGCATGTGGACTTTGGCTGAATGTCGCACTTTTCGCATTTGGCCTTTTGCACCTTTTCCCTGGACGTTTTTTTTTTTTTTTGAAGTCCTGTGGTTTTTTATCTTGTGCACCTGTGCTCTTTTTTTTTCTTGCTTTATAATTGTTTTACACACTTCCAATCATTCTAATCTTTTTAAACCCGATTGCAGCTACCATTCTTACGTAGCCTCCGATTATTATGTTAACTTTTATTGAAACTCCGAATATTTTGACAAATAGAAGGATTTTTTTCAAGTCTTGTTTTGCCTTCTTGGATGACAATATCCTTCCTAGTGATTGTGTTATTTTTGGTGGCGATTTCAATACTGTTTTAAACTATAGATCTGACAAAAGAGGAGGGATTTCGTTCGCTCGCAATTTAAAAAAAAAAGATAAATACTGCCTGATATGCAATGTCTGGCCCTCTCAAAATCGTCGCCCCATTACACCATTATGCCTGTTCATACCATGATATGACCGGGAATTTGTTGGCTCTTGCCCCCCCCCCCCCCTCCCCTGTTACGAAGCTGGCATTTGCCCCTCATTTATTGCAACTATCCCGTTCACCGACCCCTTGATTTCATTATTAATTATTTGATTCATTCATTCATTAATAGATATAATAATTATTCATCAATTCATTCTTATTTTTTTTATCAATTAAACACAGAGGCCCTCGAACCTGTAACTGTAATTGCAATTGGCCTTTATATTTTAGTACCATTCATAGTGTGCGCTTTCATCTGTGGAAAGCCATCCGGGCCACATCCAGGTAAGATTCATTTATGTTTTTTTTTAATCTAACAAATAAAAATGTGTTTACCGAGTTTATTTCATTCTACAAAGGTTTCAAACCAGGCTTAATTTCAAAATTGATTAAACTTGTTCACTACAGCTTCGAGAGATCTATAATGGCTTCGTAAATGACACCTTTTCGACATTTTTATTTGTTGTACATTCCGTAAGTTAGTTCAATTGAAAAGAAGAATCATTTTATAAAATCAAACACATATGAAAGTGATTTCTTCAGTTCGTCCGTTTGAATAATAACAAATTAAGAATCAATGATATAATAAATCATGAAAATAGGCATCGACATGGATTCCTCTTGAGTGCTGCATTATTTAAAGAGTTATATTTTAAATTAAAAAAACAGCTAAATCCACATCGAGCGTTTTCAGTAAATCAAGGTTCTTTTTTTTAATTCACCACCTTCCCTTATCCACTGTTATTTTATTTTGATACTTTACATAATAAACTTGTGATGTTTGGTATCAAATAAAACCTAATGAAAAATTAATGCAAATATATGAACCACATGTCATTTAGGCCGTGAACATGTAATTTATAGGTCATTAAATGTATTTAATGGTCGAAGTGGGGCACAAAAAGCATGATAAGGTAATACACAGTCAGACCACAGGTCCGTATGATAATGAGCAAATAAACCAGATTCATACAAATCCTCTCGCGGCTGAATCATCCTCCCTGCAAAATGTCGTGAATCGTGACATTTCCTTCCTCTAAGAATTTACCTCCTTCATCATCGAGCCAGATTAAATCATTGCGCCATCGGACCTAATAAATGTTTCTCTTTCATATTGGTAATTTATTTTTGTGGAGTATTTTGATTAATAAGTTAATTTCAGGCCTGAAAACGTGCTTCAAAACTGAACTGTCTTTCTCTGTTTTCTTTTGCAAATTGTGCAAAATGTTTTATTTTGAGATTTATTGATCACCACAAAGCTGAAATTCTGTACTTTCCCCAAAATATCACTCTTGATATGTCGCACCTTTTAATCGGGTCAAGATTACACTTTTCCCACCAAGATACATGTATAAGACGATATTTATAAACTTTTGAGGTAGCATGAAATCCAGGTTTTTGATTGGCTGGATAAGGTTTCAATACAAATGGCCCAGGTAATTTAATGAGATTACCATATGGCGGTGAGACCTTGGAGGGTACCATCATGGGAATCGTTGGAATATGGGTGGGTTTGTGGTTGGTCTCTTTCACCAATCACACTGCAAAAACGCCGGTATTAATTTGATACTACCCCGGTATCTATATAACGCCAGAGAAGTGTTGATACAACACCAATAAGGAATAAAACAGCATTGGTTTGATTCCAAACTGGTGTTGTTCCAATACTTCTCTGGTGTGGACATATATAGATTCCGGGCTGGTGGTAAATCAACACCAGAGTTTTTGCAATGCAGAGTGCAGTGTTCTTGTTTTCAAACTGCTTAATAGTCGGGTAGATCAAAATAATTGCATGACCGTCAAATTGGGTATATATGCATTTTTTTTTGGCTGAAAAATGTGGTGTAGGGTGTCTACTTCAAGAATCCGACGGGTGCCACTTGGGCACCCTTGGGCATTTATTAAATGACGTCATAGGCCACTCCCACTTTTTACATACCTCTTAAATATGACTTTTATATTTTACGAAATAAACATGTCATGTTTGGTATCAAATTCAAGGTAATGAAAAATCAAATATAAATATTTGGATCACTGGGCTTTTAAATCACGCGTATGTCAGTTAAAGGTCATTTAAGACCATAAAAGGTCAAATTGCTTTACAAATGTAAGTAATACATATAAGGCGAAACATGTCATGTTTTAAATACAAATAAGTTAGGTAGTAGGTGCATTTTTTTTGCTGAAAGTTAAGTTGAGGGAGCGCATGTTAAGAATCCAATGGGCGACCTTGGCATCTTGAGGATTTTTTATTTTTCTGACGTCATAAACCACAAAGACTTTCTTTCATTCCTCTGAATTATTACTTATCTATTCAGCGGAATAAACATATAATGTGTGATATCAAATTAGTTCAAATGCAAAATCAAATCCACATATCGGAATCACAAGGCATTTAGAACGCATTCAGGGCAATTAAAGGTCATTTAAGGCCATGAAAGGTCAAATTAGGTCACCATTACAATTTTCAAAGTGACATCTTCCATACGCGGAGTACGTTTTGAAAAAACACTAATCTGAGCGCAGAGACAGGTGAAGAGCTAATACACACAAACTCAAGTTCATGAGCCTAAACTGCTTAGTATTATCTCGGGAAGCAAAAGTACATGGTTAAAATGAAGGTGTAGGTCTTACACTTGGTGTAGATGCCGATAAATCACTTTTTGTGAAAATTTTACATAGGTACCTTTTGAGTTGAAAAATAGCTTGTTTTCCCCTTGGGATTCGGTTCTCCGTATTTCACACATATTTTCGCGTGTTATATCAATGGCGCGGTGCGCGCAGAAGGCAAGGGGAGGCCCTTACAGAAGAGCCTACTTCAGGACGCAAAATAATCATTATTCCCTTTGTACAATAGAAAAGTACATCCCTAAAATTAATAATCATGATTATTCATGTGAAAAATCTAGCAATTTAGGAAAACTTCCCCATAGCCTTTTTAGGTACCCATAAGCTATATTCAGACACCATATCAATTGACAAAATATGTCTCTTGTCTATTCAGAATACCGCATTCTGATTGGTTAATTGTTTGGGGGGGGCGATATACGTCAGCGCGTGATCATTTAATGAATATTCATTACTACTACTACATGTATCTGGATGTGATTTGTGTGATTGAAAACATTGGAGTCGGAGAAAGAAACAAAAACTGTGCAACTAAATCGTCGTATCCTTAATTATTCATTTTAGGCCTATAGCCCTAGCCCCTAGGACCGCTCCCTAACGTTAGGTCTAACTTAATTTCGAAAACAGCTACATGTACTAGTATTGTATTGGTGTAAGACAGATTTTTTATGTACCTGTATGCCTTTTCCCGGTAATTTAGAAAAGTTCAGTGTTACTTTATACTAGTACTCTGTTCGTGCAGATGAGATTAGTTGCTCACACCGTCTGCTTGGTCGCCGACGTTCTTCCACAATACTAATAGCTAGAGAAGTACGTAAAAAGTCAATCAGTCGATCGATGAAGTGAAGATCAAACACACGCCCTATGCGTTCATGTATTGCAAGCTATAGGCTATGCGACCGGTATACGGTCCGGCTGCGCCGGTGTGGCGTGCCTAGGCTTCCGCTGCGCTGCCCTGGTATTTTGATGTCGCTCTCCCGCTCGCCGCTCCGAGCTCCGCGGCTGGCTAATATTCATAATAAGGAACCGACCCCCGGCGCTATGCTCTCTGATTGGCTAATACTTGTGAACAAATGAGGTCAACGCGTGATAGGTTAATGAATATTTATCACGGCACGGTCAGTAACGGGTTTTTATTGGCTGTATGTTAATGAAAGTATGACATCATATCTCATTAAGTGTTTGTCCGCCGATGCGTGTAAACTTTTTGTAATGCAAATTTAAGCAATGCAACACATAATGCGGACTCATGAATGGAATACAAACAAGTTGGGTATCATATGTATTTTGGAATTTAGATTGTGTTGAGGATGTGTTTATTAATAATTTGACAGGGGCTACATTGATACCCTTGGGGCAACGTCATTTTCTGACGTCATAAACCACACCATCCTTTTCACATAGGTCAACCTCTTAATTATGACTTATTTCTTATCTAGTGTAGGAAATAAACATATTGGCCCGTATTCTAATAGCAGGTTTAATTTAACCCTAGTCTAAAGTTAACCCTGGTTTAACTAAACATCTTCTAAACCTCACCTCTGGTCTAAGTGTAGTTTAATTATTTTGGTATTCTGATTGCCAGGTTTAACTAAACTTGGGTTAAACCCGGGTTTAAAATTCTTTTTCGAAATAATAACCCTCTTTTAACCAAGACTAGCAGCTTTTTGGTAAATTACTGCTGAAAGGATGACTGCAACAAAGTTGAAAAAATGTCACTAAAGTTGTTTTTTCTAAAAAATTTGGATTTTATGGAAACTGATTACAACTATTGTAGTGAAAGAAAAGCATTCATCACCCATATATGGTAAGAAATTTTCATTCAGATTATTTTTATTTTTGTTAATTACTAAAATATTTCAATCCCAAACCGAGTGACCTGCACAGTTTTTTGTGTATCAGTTCCATTTATTGCTTTTCATGTTTGTCAAAATCTAAATTGAATAGATTCCCCTCAGGCCTCACCTCAATTTTTGAAGCTTTTGAGACTAGTCTTGGGTCTAACATTAGGCCTAGATCTAGCCTAGGCCCAAGATCTACAGCTAGTATCCGTCTGTTTGGAGGATAATTGAACAATGTATTTTTACTTTCCAGAAGCAAAACGTAGTCTAGTGGAGCAACCGAGACTGAAACTACATATTAGTATTGGTCTAGATCTAGGCCTAGAACAACATTCAGGACTTCGGCTGGCTTAGCCTTGGGACAGGGATAGATATAGATCTAGGTCTAGTAGAATAGATCTGATTTGTCTGAGACAAAAAGCTTAAGTCTCTGTATTAGTTGTTCCGTAGTATGACAGTCTACGTTGGCCTCTCTCACCAAGGCAATGTGATGTGACAGTAAAATGTCAGATTTTTTAAAAATAAATCCCCAGAAACGATGGTTATTCCTGTTTACAGTGTTAGATCTGACTATCGCTATGCATTGTTTGCCAACTAGGCCTGGCTAAAGTTAGAATTAGTCCTAGACGTCTCTCTACTCATGTTTTAGGTCCATAATCCATATCTCATCTGTTTCTTTGAAGAGTTTTTTTTTCATTTAAACATTTTTGGGGACTTGTTTATGTTTCGAGGTCCAGGACTAGAAAACAGGCCTGAACCTAGACCAACAGCTCAGTCTATACTTGGCCTTACCTAGATTTATTTAAGAATTTAGATCTAGGCCTAACGTTAATCTGTGCCATCTATTCATTCTAGATTCTATTTCTAGCCTAGCCGGTAGCCCTTACGTATGGGACATTTCAGAGGCTTTAATGACCTGAAAAATAGTTTTAAATGACTTTGATTAGATTGAATATCATCATGATGGTAGACATCTAGGAGAAGAATAATCATGCAAAAAATAGTGACATATGACCAGTCATTGACCTTGACCTTTTAGAGAGAAAAGATGTGCCGTTACTTATGGGACGCATAAAAAAGACAATTTTTAAAACATTTTTTTTCAAGTTGTGAATTCTCTGAAAGTATTTCATTTGACAACTTATAACTTGGTGTGATAGAAGTCACAACACTCTAGTATATCTAAGGCAAGTTTCATGTCAGAAGCCAAAACCCTCTAATTACAGACTCTAATTAAACAAATTAATGACATGTTACGTATGGGACAGTTACGTATGGGACATTTTGTCCCCATAGAGAACGTACACAATTTTCCCCATTATTTCAAAAATTAAATAATTTAAAATATGGAAATAAAAAAAGAGTTTTTTTTCTTTTAAAATGTTCTATTGAGACATATTTGATATGACTGAAAAAGGAAATTAGCAATTTTAACAATTTTTCTTTTTGTTTTTATGGTTTCATGAATTTCTTATGCATTTCTATTGTTCTTTATTTTTTCATATTTTTCCATTTTCACAATTCTTTCCCTTTGATTGTTTTCTTTAATCAGTATTCATAACAAATCAGTCTTTAAAAACTAAAGAAAATCTAAATAATCACTTTTTAGAGCACTCTTGAAATTTGTTTTTCTCCATTCACTTTGTACACAAATCTCCCCATTGACATTGTATGTAAATGTCCCATACGTAAAAAAAACACCCTCGAAATGTTACGTATGGGACATTCCATCCTTGGACAAGACCTAATTTGCATATTTAATTAGATGACACCACTTAATATTTCCCCCCAAAGTAATAAGATATTAGGGTGTCCATGTCCCACCTATGACTAAATCTCATAAGTTTTGTTTTGATTTTCTATGAGTTTTTATAATTGTCCCATACGTAACGCCCATTTTACCAATTATGCAAATTAGGTGCCCTAAATTAGCATAAATATGCATATTATCAAATTGTTCTAAATGAAATTTTAAAATTCAACATTTTGGCTTTCTTACCCCACCAAAGATAACATTTTAAATTGAAGATGAAATTTTGCCTTCTAGGGTGACCTTTTCTTGGACCTGCCCTCTACTGTTTGATTTAGAATCTCTATAATGCTGGCCTAGATGTAGACTAAATAACTAAGACTAAAAATGTAAAAGTTAGACCCTATCTAGATATAGAACTAGATCTATATCAATCTAGGTCTACATGTAATAGGTCTGGATCTAGAGATTTGTAGACTCTCAATGTAGATTCTAAATAAAAAGATAGTAAATGTAGGCTAGTCTAGATCTACTCATCTAACGTTAGGCCTGAAAAAAAGAAGTAGGCTAGAGATCTAACGTTGGAGTATTTCTAGGACTAGATCTAAAGGATCTAGATCTAGGTCTTGATCTAAAGCTAGGGACTGTAGCTCGAGATCTAGAGGTCTAGCACCCCCTTAAAACTAGAACCAAGCTTACAGCTTCATGTAGTTCTCTATGTAGCCGAACAACAGTTAGCATTGACCATTGTCTTAATCTTATTTTGGTGTGTGTAGTTACCATACAATTACAAACACATATTTTGTATTGCAGATTATTTTACCTCAAAACCTATGTGTTCTAATTTCATGAGCATAGGCATATGTCATAAAATGAAGAAGCAGTTCAATCCACAAGATGTGTTTACACATTTATTGATTTAATATGCTGTTACCATGGCAACACAGTTTCCAACACACACAAATATATGTCTTGCAGATATATACCTCAAAACCAATGTATGAGCCAACTTTTATAAGAATTGGTTGATAGCTAATGAAGGAGTTCAAAACACAAGATTTTCACCTAATTTCATTATGTAATGTGTTGTTACCATGGCAACACGATTTCTGATGCAAGCAAAAATATGTCTTAGACATCTTCACCTCAACATTAATGTATGTGCCAAATTTTTAAGAGAATTGACCAGTTGAAAACTGATAAAGTAGTTCAAATCACAAGATTTTCATCTAATTTTTTGAAATTTGATTTGTTACCATGGCAACATGATTTTTTTTATAAAGACATAAAATAAGTTTTTGCACATCTTCACATCAAGAGTAATGTTTGTGCCACATTTCATGAGAATCGGTTAAAACTGAGGAAGTAGTTGGAACAGCAAGATTTATACATAATTTTTTGCCATAAATTACCGTTACCATGCCAACATAATTTCCGACAAATGTAAAAATGTGTCTCACAAATCTTCACCTCAAGACTTATGTCTGTGCCAAATATGAAAAATGGTTTAGAAATTATAAAGTAGTTAAAACCACAAGTTTTTCACCTAATTTTCGTTATTTGATATGTTGTTACCATGGCAACGCATTTTTTTATATACAGTGCCGGCCGCGGGAAACGTCACAGTGCCCCCTAGGGCGAACGCGGTAGCCCGTAGCGGACATTTGAGGGGAGCGGACGAGGGAAGACGCCCGCGTCCGCTCCCCTAGGACATGAGTGCCCTAGGGGAGCACCCGAGGGTAGTCCCGCGTCTATCCTAGGGTGTTTCTGTAGGATGCTCGGCCGTGCATTCTTGGTCGAAAGAAGAGGACTGATTTGACACATTCAAGACTGCATGTGATTTTTATCTCATATCAAGCATAAGTTTTCGAATATTTATCGTGGATAAAATATGTTATGAAAATTACAAAGTTTTGGGTTGATAACTAGGATTTTAGGCTTTTTCACCGAATTACTTATTGTGTTCGATTACACACTGGGACCAGTATAAAGGGTCCTTTCCTATATATTAATATTCTTTTCGTGGTGTCCGTTATTTCATTCACTCACATGGTTAGTCGTGATTGTAAATGAGTTTCTGACAAAGGAGCAGGTATTTGTCGATGTTGACCCTACATTCCGGAGGTCGTCCTATAACTATTTACTCTATTGTTTCCCTGCATGGCCATCCTTTTTATATACCCTGACATGCCTTTCAGGCGCGGATCTACGAGATGCAGATAAAAGGGAAAAGAAGAAACCAAAAATGAAAGAAAAGGCGAATATGAAGGGATGGATTGAAGACGAGAAGGAAAGAGATAAGAGAAATAGAAAAAAGTGAGAGAAGGGGAAAGGGGAGAAAGAGAAAATAGGGGGGGGGGGGGCGAAGAGGAGAAAGAGGGAGAGGGGGTAAAGAAAAGAAATAAGGAAAAGGTGAAAATCGAGAAGAAAACAGAGGGGATAAAAAAAGGGAAGGTGAGACAGAAAGAAAATAGGGAAAAGAAAAATAGATTGAAATTCGAAGGGGAGAAGAGTCAAAGGAAGAAAAGGAAGGACAGAATGAGAAAGAGAGAATGATAAGGAGGGGGATATTAAATGAAATGAAGAAGGGAGACATAATAAAATTGTCCAGTTTTTCATATCAGAAAATACGTTAGTAACTCGCATCTGCCCATTTTTACGCTGATGACAAGTATTAAACATTCTTGCGCTCAATCTTGTAATTATTTTCTCTCACCTTGCTCACAATTTCCTGCTCTCGTTGCATCAATTAACATCCGCTCATTCAAGAAAGAAAAATTAAAGAAAAAGGCAAATAGGAAGGGATGGAGGAAAAATGAGAAGGAAAATAGACAAAGTGAGAGAAGCAGAAGGGAGCGAAGAAAAGAAGGGGAAAGGGGATAAAGAGAAAATAGAGGGGGCTTATTGTTTCATGGTAATATGGATACCATATAGTTCTGCGGTACTTAGATATGAAACTTGTTTTACTCAGTAATGCTCATACGTGATGATTAAAAGGATTTTCGACTATATAGAGGTGAACCGGGACGGGGCTTTCATTCTTTAACTTGGCTTGACTAATTCCGTTGTTCCCCGAAAATAATTGTTAGATTTGATAGTTAGCGTTTGCGTGAGCACCCACCAAAACTCTTAACAAAAGAATGGTTTGTATAGCTCCATTCTTGCTTTGTCGGCAAGTGATAATTAACTCGTTAAGTACCCATTCCACACACTACGTCATAGTAGCTTTCGAAAACATACTTTTACTTGGGTATGTGTTTAAACATTGAAGCTAAATGTGCTAGAATTTGTTTAAATAGTTACATTATGTAAATAGCTTTTGCTGCTTTGCTCTGGAGCGCATTGAGCATCCAATCAAGATGGAAAGTGCGCTTTACAAATGTCATGTATTATTATTTTTAGCTGCCATATAACACTGAATTCTGTATTATACCAAGTTGTGACTTGGTTTTATCATTTCCAATTCATATAACAAAATATATTTCGAAGGAAAAATCTTGCTTTACTGAAATAAAATTAATAAATAAACAATGTTTATAACTTTAATTGATGTCCGACAAATCTAACAATATAAAACCGCAGTTCGTAAATATGATAGTTTAATCTTTACTTCGACGTCAATTATTCGTGTTATTATCATCATGTAGGTGTATCAGGGATATTAATATTCGTTTTAATCCCATCTATAATTTTATATAAAATTGCGCGAAATATATGTGGTTGTTCTCACTATGAAGGAAAAAAAAAATCTTACACCTCCTTTCCTTGACACCAATGTGTGTTCCAAATTTCGTGAGAATCGGTTGAAAACTGAGGAAGTAGCTCGAAATGCAATATAGGCATAAATTCTAAAAAAAATTGTTGTCCATGATTTGATGGATTTAAATCAGGCTTAAACTACCCCCTGCGCGAGTTTAACTTTTTGAGGATTTATTACCACATTTAGACCAGGGTTAACTTAAACCTTGCTATCGGAATACGAAACTTAAACCTAGGTTTAAATATGGCAGTTTATTACCACACTTAGACAAGGGTTAAGTTAAACCACGCTATCAGAATACGGGCCATCATGTTTGGTATCAAATTAAAGTTTATGGGAAATGGAATGTACATTTATACAAAAATAAAACACCAAGGTCACCTTTTAGGTCATTTACGCTCATGAAAGGTAAAATGAACGTGGGAGTTTATCAATACTTAAAAGAGTTAACATTTCTGTATCAAACCAATCCATGTGATTCTAAATAATATACACAAATGTAACATTTTACACCATGTCCTGTTATATTCCTCTCTCAACTTTCCTTTGTCCCATTCCTCTCCGTCGGATTCCCCTTCTTCAACAATGTCGACTGCATGTCTCTGCTTTAGCCGTATACTTCGTTTCACACTTGCAATACGAATTATGACTGGCATCGAAAAGTAAGTAATTATAATTCATGGGGAGCAACCACTGTGTCGTAATCAAGTACGGGTAGGCCTAATGTCCTGTTCCACCTACTATCAGTTATCTTCTGAAGGTGTCATTGGAGTAGAACATATATGATTTTTCCCTGACAACACTGACATTTGTGTTCTACCAGACTGATCTGCTTTTAGGGTTTACAAGTCTTCTGCATACTGATGAAAAAGGTAATCGATATTATGTGTGGTATAGAAACTAGGAGAAAAACGTTGGCTGTGCACAGACAATTCCTTTAATTAGGTTGGGATACCGCGTTTTGTTAATTTGGCAAGGGTAATACTTCCACTCTGAACTTGCTGCTTACTCTACAGAGCCTGATGCAGAAAAAAGTGGACAGAAATCAGGATCAATTAAAGCTGTAGTATTTATACTTTATCTCTTTCTTAACTGATAATAAATGTAAAGATTAAGAGCCTACACTGTTTATTTATCCTGCAGCAGAGTCTCGAGAACGCATGTAATCTTACCAGATTGCGTATTCTTACAGGAAATTGGTACTTGGTGTATGGAACCTTACTTATTTTCTTTAATAAAACACCATTTTCCCCTTTTTAAACAGACCTGTTATGTTAAATTGCAGGAAAAAAATCCCGTTTTATAAATTTACAGGGTGATTCTGTTGTAGCCTTTTGCAAAATCTTCCTTTTTTGTAAAGTCAGGGTTGAAGAGGGGAAAATTAGTCTGGAAGAGGATTAAGCAAGTACAGAGTGGAAGTCTTTCCGTTGCTAAATTTACACAATATGGTATCCTAACCTAATTGAGGAATTGTCTATGCACAGCCAGCTTTTCTCCTAGTTTCTATACCATACATAATATCGATCACTTTTTCATCAGTATGCAGAAAGACTTGTAAACCCTAAAAGGAGAACAGTCTGGTAGAACACAAATGTCAGTGTTGTCAGAGAAAAAAATATTATGCTCTACTCCCATGACATCTTCAGAAGATAACTGAGTACGTGGAACAGGACATTAGGCCTACCCGTACTTGTTCATGATACAGTGATTGCTCCCAATGAATTAACTTGCTGGCAGATGCAAGTCAGTGTCACCCTGTTCTATGAGGCTTAACCCTTTGCGTGCGGGCCCGCGAAACCGGATACTTCTCCCTGCGGCGGAGCTGTTTTTGTACATTGCTGGTATTTGGATCTGTGGCGGTGTTTTCCTAATCTATTGCTAATTGCGCCAAACTGAAGTATTTTCAGGATTTTTAGTAAATGTAAAGATGAAAGATCAGACATTTTTCTTTATAGAATTAACGGTCTCGCTTCTCAAATCAACAGAATAGTTAAGGAATTTACGAGGAAAAAGTCGTGTTATTTTGTAAAATCTTCGCTTTTTCCCAAGTCAATAGGCACTGTGTACAAAAATGCGTAAGGGCAATCAGCACGCGCGGACAAGTCGGGTTCGATCGATACCGCTTTGTTGTCTGCTCTTTTTTCATTGCTCATGAATGGTCTCTTTACCCCCTTGCAGATCTTTGCAAAGTGTATAATTACGACGATAATCCGATAATTTACTAGGTCATCCTGACGAAATACACTAATCTTCCTTTTATTCAGGGCGTTGGCTATTAGTCCCCTGCTCTTTTTTATAAGGAATTTGTTTGAGCGTCCGCCATGACTTTCTTTTGTTCATTTTTAAAAGAGCAGAGGATAAACGGTGTTCTTAATTCCTTTATTTTCTGTTTGTTTCCTTTGAAATAGAAGACAAAAATAAGAGCAATATCGGATGAGAGAACGAGAGAAAGCGGGGGGGGGGGGGGGGGTTCAAAAGTTGTCCAGGGGCCCGTTTTATATAAAAAATTTTTACAAGTTTTCAATAACACTTGAAAGCTATATCATTCTATTTGACTGGCGGATGGTAAATTTGTTTAAATTATTGCGCATTTTTTAATATAACATGTGCATGTATAATGTATTTATAAAACGGTACCAATTAGGGATTTCCTCGTTTTCCCTTTCTCTGGTTTCTAACCTGTAACTGAATGTATACCGCTTTCATTCCCTTATACCTATCGTCTTTCTATATCCCCTCCCTTCTACACCTTTTTTCTCTGAGTTCTTCTCATTTGAATTATATCTGTATCGTCTTCTTTCTTCCCGATTTGGATTACGAGGTATATACCCGCCCCCATCCCCCTCAATCCTTTCTTTCTGATTTTTTTCTTCTCAGTACCTGTCATTTTACATTACATCTAACATCTCCCCCCCCCCCCCTCTCTTCATCGGTAACGGTTTCGAGAGATCAATGCCTCGTTTTTGCCAACTTGTATTGATTGGAGATGGTTGCATTTGTGGGCCTCTCGTCCTATTGCATCGTGGTTATCATGTCGAAAATTTGGGGGGTTTTCCCCCTATTTCTCAAATAATGTCCCGAAAAACCTTCTAAAATTACTATTGTAACTGTCATTTCACAAAAAATTCTATATCATCTTCCATTTTCTATATTGAAAACGTGGGTAGATATCTTTCACAAAAGACAATATGATGATGATCATCATCATCATCGTATAAAAATGCACGACTAAACTATTTTTTGTGAACCTGGGGCTTAGGGTTATGGCAAGACAGAGGCCTTAATCTTTCACTAAAAGTAATTTTCTTTTTTAGATTTTTTTATAAATTATATGTTTCATTTAATTCGATTTCCCCCGCAGATATTATAGTAATAAAATAATTTTGTTCCTGAAGTTTGCGCATCGGTATTCGATTTGTAATATCATGAAATTATTTCAAAGAGTTAAACGAATAAAAGTGACTAAAATTGTAAGTCTGAAATCATACCTCCCAACTCTCTTCTTGTCACTTTCTACGTTTCTTTATCTTACTATTCCCTCAAAAAGAGCAAAGCAATTACTGAAAGTAAAAGAAAGTATTTTTTCTTGAATAAATTATAGCATCCGCAATCATAAGTGTTGTTTTTTATTTGTTCTTTCGTTTTGTTCTATTGTCTCCTTGATTTCAGAACCGATAATAAATAACCGTCCTCACCTCTTTCAGCAAACATGTACAAAAAAATCCGAAGTCTATATAACTTTCTGATTTTTTTTTCGGCCGGTCCACTCCCTCCCACATTCAGTCACGGAAACAATTTTTTTTCCTCTATGAATCTTTTCTACCACGCTATTCGCCAGTTAAAAAAATGAGAAAGAAATCGGCAAAAAGTACGAAAATCAATAAAATTTGGGTCGGTATCAACCTTTTTTTTTTTTTTTTGGGGGGGGGGGGGTAGGTTGCACATGAATAAAAGTTTGTAGGATTGAGAGGATTCTGTCGGGTGACACGCCATACAAACGTGTTTTCTTTATAGGGGGTGCCTTAGCGTAATGTATCATCCTGTATTATTCTATTTCCTCCATTTCGCGCGAGGAAACTTAGTTCATTATTGGTTTTATCATTTGAAGTAATTATGTTTCCGTCAACTTTTCAATGCAGAAGTTTTCATCTGGGTGAGAAAAGGAAATAAGATGAAGAGGTTCTAAAACCTAACCTATTATAAATTTATTCTGTAAAATTACATGAATTAACAAATTGTATTTTTTTAGCCGCTTCATCCCCGTCCCACAGCTCAACACTTGCACCATAAAAAAACATTGCAGTCCCTGTATAACATCTTTTTCCAAACATTTTGGTTTAGATGCTAACCATGGTAAGCGCCCAAAATGCGATTTTTTTTTTTGGTCGTAACGGGGGGGGGGGGGGGGCAAACAAGAACAATGATAAAAAGTCATCAGTTTGGCAAGGGTCTTAGGACTGAGTTGCAACAAACAAACATTGTGGGATTTTTTTTAAAGTAATCTAACCAAAAAATAAAGTCATGTTGTAATTCGTTTAAGTAGATATTCATGGAATTTTAGCAAAAGCGCACTTGTCTGTTACCCCTTTTATCTCTGTATCTCATTCTCTCTCGTCCTCCCTGACATTTGAACATATTTTTTCGATAATTTCCCTAAATAATTATTCGTTCATCCTTATATGCATCATCACCCAGGGGAAGCGCCTTTTTGCAATATGAATCACTGACGGATGTCATAAGCACCTGTGTTGTCGGTAATGAGACATTTTTTTAGATACGGTATGTTGGTCGAAAAAAGATTCATAAAAGCTTTTTGTATTGCTAAGTACGAAAAGCGTTCAATGGGTCATCCTGCCGATAAACACTAATCTTCCTTTTGTTCGGGGCGTTGGCCATCTGTATCCTGCTCTTTTCGGAAGGAATTTGTTTGAGTGGCCGCCCAGACATTCTTTTGTTCGGGTATTGCCGATATCATGAACTACATGGACGTTCCCCCTTTGATAAGAGCAGAAGATGAATGGTGTGCTAAACTGCTTTCTTTTCTCCTTTTTTCAGAATAGTAGACAAAAATAATGAGAAGAAGAGGGATGATGGGGAGGGAAAAAGTTCAAAAAGTGCACTGAGATCAGCTCAAAGTACTAAGACATTACAAGCTTTTTGCTTTTCTGAAAATGCAATCGATCGATGAAACCAAGGAGATATCATTCTATCTAGAATGATATCTTCTTGATTAAACAAATTAGACGAAAATGGTGAATAAACGCGTAGCTTATTACGTGACGATCTTGCAGAAAAGATGTTAGCGTATGTATCTATCAGAACAACGATATGGATCAAATCACGTGATCAGAACGAATCACGTGATCAGGCCTTATGCGCGCGCGTACGTGCTCGTCACAAAATTTATCCTTCCCGTCCGACTCCAACGAAAAAATCGGGTAAAGTTGAAATGATTTCCTATTTTCGGGATTTTTCCCCACGTAGCTGTATATTTTTTTCAATCTGTTATCGAAATAGGTTTATGAAGGAAATAGTGTCAGAGGTTTTAGTACATAACAATTACGAAAAAGCTGAAAAACTTCACTGAATTAAACCAAACATTTCTCGGCTTCTGTAGAAGCCCGTCGTAGCTAAGTGAACGACTCGCTGGGCTTCTGTGGAAGCCCGTCGCACTCAAAGGGTTAATGCACTTGCTGCCCAGCCGTCGAATCATGTATATCATAATTCATACTGCAAGTGTGAAACGAACATGACGAAGTATACAGCTAAGGCAGAGCCATGCAGTCGAGATTGTTGAGGAAAGGGAATCCGACCAAGCATCTGGTCGAAGAGGAATGGGACAAAGAAAAGTTGAAAGAGGAATATAACAGGATATGGTGTAAAATGTTACATTTGTGTAGATTATTTTGAATCACATTGACTGATTTGATACAAAAATGTTACACTTGTTTAAGTACTGATAAACTCCCGCCTTCATTAGACCTTTAATGAGCTAAAATGCCCTAAAGATGACCTTGGTGTTTTATTTTTGTATAAATGTACATTCCATTTTCCATTAGCTTTAATTTGATACCAAACATAATAAGTTTATTCTGTAAATCATAATTAAGAGGTTGACGCATGTGAAAAGGATGGTGTGGTTTATGACGTCAGAAAATTACGTTGCCCTAAGGGTACCAAATTAGCGTCTGTCAGATTCTAAATATACACATCCTCATCATAACTATCAGCCCAAAATACATTTCATGCTCATCTCTTTTGTATTCCAAACATCATTATGTTGCATTGCTTAAATTTGTGACCTAACTTGAACTTTCATGACCTTAAATGACCTTTAATTGCCCTAAATTCGTTCTAAATGCCTTGTGATTCAGATATGTGGATTTGATTTTGCGTTTGCCATAATTTGATATCACACATGATATCTTTATTCTGCTCAATAGAAAATTAACCATTAAGAGGAATGTAAGAAAATTTGTGTGGTTTATGACGTCACATAAATAACATTCCTCAAGATACCAAGGTCGCACCAATGGGATTCTTAACTCTTACTGTGCCAGTACGCAGGCGCGGATCCAGGATTTCGTAGGGAGGGGGGGGGGGGGGGCCCAAATTCGACCTGATTTTGGCGCCCCTGTTTACTTTTCGGGAAAATGGCGCCCCCCCCTCCCTCCCCCAGGCAATCATAAGTGCCTTAAATGCATGTTAAATTATTATCATATTTCATAGGCACATGAAGAAGAGGCAATTGAATAATGGTTTCATAATGATCTGTTCCTGAATAAATGTAATATCACTTTAAAAAAGAATCAATGCGAGCGCGAAGCGCGAGCGATTTCTATTTTAACCATTTAATGCTTTCAATTTCGTTTAACTTCTCATCAGAGTATGCCCTGCTTGAATTATGTGAGCGGGAGCCAGGCGCGGATCCAGGATTTCTTAGGGGGCCCTAATTTCAAGTCAAGTAATAATCGTGCCAAAATATTGACTCCCATTGCCGAATGGGTAATGTCTAGTTATTTCACACAGAAACTTCTCTTGCATTGTATAGGCATACTTCGTTCTTCTGGGTACCCCCATTTTTTTTCTACTTTTTGTATCAGGGCTTGAAAAATCTTACGGGGATGACGCCCCTGTATCGCCGCGTATGAACACTGGTTGTGCAATAACTAAATTGCATATTCTGCATGAGAGAAAATTAATGTTTTATTTTGGGTAATATATTCCTGAAAAGATATACATGCTTTTTATTATAGAGTTGAGGTAAACTCAGTAGTCAGCACTCAGCATTTACTAATTGGGAGTGCACTGCCTACTTAGATTTGTAAGTGTTTGGATATATTATATAATATATTGTTATTCGCTTGAAATCCATTCAAAACAGTGAGTTGTCTTGTCCTATTCAACAAACATTGGATCTTACGCTTTCGCAACAATCATATCAAGTATCGAAAGGTTATGTATGAAATGTATCTTATAATCTTGCTCAAATTGTATATACTCCAAATAGATTTTCAAAAGAAACATAATGCGTGTAAACGGTGTAAATAAAACAAATATAAGAAACTAAAGATAAATATGCTGTAAAAATATGATTTATTTGCAATGTCTATATAAATATGAAAACAATGCTCTTAAGTTCGCATCATTTTGGACGATAAGTTCTTATCTCTCTCTTTTCATACAGTACAAGTGAAACATGAATTCCAAGGTCCCATGTATTTTGTATACATCAACGTTTTCAAGATGTAATAATAAATGTAAATGATAGCAATGCAGTTTAGGCCTGAGTAAATCCACGTAATAGTTTCAGTGGAATTCGTTTTAAAAAATTACAACGTGATTTCCCACTGTAGATTGGAAAGGTGTCGTATCATCAACTGTATCTAGCTGTCTTTTACGCATTACTACTTGAAACAAAAATATAGGAACGATATAAACCATAGAGTTATTTCAGTTATTTGAGTATTTGACGATTCGTCAAAAAATAAAAAACGCATCCGAAACTTTAACCATTACAATGAAAGTTTCATTTATTCCTTTACATATTGCAAGTAAACTTCAACATTTCTGTAATAATATATATTAATATATCCATATACAATTAAGTTCACATTGTGATATACTGCACATCCCATTTCAGAATATGATATGCGTTGTGGTATGAATGTCTACCCACCTACATGTATAGAACATGCAAAACGTTTACTAGTAACTAGTGACTATACTACTAGACCGATTTTTTACTCAAACGGCTTTCCAATAGAGAAATAACAAGAGAACATTCACCTAAGAATAGAAATCCTCATTTGTTCTGATAAATACCAAGAGTATCAGTACAAATGTAAACAGTGTCAGTATAAAATGTAATTTGAAATTAACAGAAATGTCAAAGAAAATCGGTTATTCAATCTGCTCAGATCAAAGAATAATACTATCACTACTGCTAAAGTTATATAATTGTTGGCCGTGTACTCCATTCACCGTCTAATTGAAACATAGGACCTATATATAACATTATATTCCACTTGTTAACATTATATTTTCCAATCCGTTTGGGATTAGTGGCTTAAGTGTTGCAAGCAATATAAAAACAACAGTTAAAATCAGACGCTTCTCATACATTTGTCAGAGTGCTTCGCTTCATGCAAGAAGAATTCACAACTCTTATTCATATTTTGTTTTTTAGCCTTTAATAAACAAGAGCGACTTTTGTTAGGAATAGAGTTATGGAGTGCTCAGCTCGTGAAGCTCACGAATTACTCATTAAATATTGACGAATTGCCTACGTGCCCCCTACTAAAACATGTTACAAAAGTCGCTAGGACAGAACATAATTTTTGTCTCGCCTACATAGCAGAGCGAGACAATAATTGGCGCCTCTTTTTGACGATGGGGACGGCGTCAACACTGAAATCTTAACCAAAGTTAAGTTTTTGAAATGTCATAGGTCATGAAACTTGGAAACAAGGGTAATAAAGTATAGCGGAATATCCTGACTACGTTTGTTTAAGGTACAGTAACATGTCCAAGGTCAAAGGTAATTTAGGGTCATTGCAGGCCTGGCCGCCTGGGAAAATGTTGGGAGAATCAATATCGAAATCTTACCAAAATTAAAAACTAATATAAGATATTCCAAAGCGTGTGTAAGAATAAAGCTAGTCTCCCACATTAGATGTATTCAATTAAAAGAATACAATGTAAAAAATGTACGTCGTATTATATAAACTAGCAGATACACCCGTGTATGTGACAAGTTCGATGGTATAAGTAACATTGAGATGTTTTCTATCATGTAGTGTATATAATTATAAAGTGTTTTGAATTGGAAACATGCGCTAAATGTAAATATTTATTTTTATATCAATATATGAATTTATTTGGCGTTAGTGTGTTTATGTTGAAATACAATGGATCTTTAGCTTGTATGTAGATTTAGTTGTATGTGAGATAATAATAGTTTATGGAGTTTTGAAACTTTTGGAAACCTTCTTGAAGTAGGTCTAATTTAGTTGATTTGGGATTGTGGGGGCCTAACTTAAAAATAACATTACCTGACGTTGATACGGCGTGCTAAGCCTTGACGCCCCCCTCGTAGGGATAGTAATTTTTAGTTTGCTTGTGAAAGAAATATGCACCAGTCGGTGACTGGCCGTTTTCTTTGGGGACTTCTCATTTAACAGTATTTTACCTCGACCAATAGAGAGTTCCCTCATTAACTGGTTCACATGCAAAGTACAAAATTAATGAAGTTAACTTTCTGCCGGTTCATCAGTTTCTACAGGGGCCGCGGAACGGTTTTCAAAGTGGAGGGGGGCTGCTGACCATGCAAAAAATCACATTCATAAAATTATGGTAATTTTTACGTTTTTGCACACGGTTTTGACAAAAGTGGGGAGGGCCTGAAGCCCCCAAACCACCGCTTCCCCTGCCCCTGTTTTATCCATGGAATTACCCGACTAGTAGCTGACTGCAAACTGATGATTTTTTCCCATTTTTTCCCCTTCCACATGGTTCTTTATTAAAAAAAAAAGCATAATTACATTGTATAAACATTTACGATTTTTCCGACAAACATTAAATAAACATGGTATATTCATAATTCATAATACATAGACATGTAGTAGTGATGATTTTGCAGTGTACAAAGAAAACGTCGAATCCAATATCGTTTGGAAAATGACCCCAAAAGTCGTTATAGAAATAGATTATACTTGAATCTGTGAAATCATTAAGTCCAAAATGTTGTTATGCATGTTTTTATTATGTATGTAATGGTAATGGTAATTATACATCAATAGAAATGTTTTGACCTTGTGGGCAAATAACGGCTCTTTTTTTTGGGGGGGGGGGGTTGATATTCGGTTGGCAAGCAAAGTCCACAGAGTGACGCACGAAATGTTGACGTGCGCACAAAATTTGCCAGTCTTTCTTTTTGGTAAATGTCAAATATCATATAGTCTATGTCAACTATTGTATGAGAAGGCCCCAAAGCAGGGTAGGAAATAAACTGGAACTCAGCTCTAAGGCCGATTTTTTTGCTCCCCATATGAACTAAATAAATAGATCTAGCCCCCAAATAACAAAATAGCCGTCAGTCAATTATCCTCATAGCCTAGGGTTCAATGTATAACATACCGACATCACTAAGGTCGAAATACATTAATGACTATGGTGGTCAACTGGTCATGAGCTTTGAGCCATAATTCAAAGGAAACAAATATTCAATTTGGCATAACTGAACATTTTTTGCCGTGAAATGTTTCTTTTCCAACGATTCATCGAATAGGTAGGGAATCAAGTATTTTTTTTTTGTATTTCCCTCATGATCGAGGATTTATTGATGAAACAAAATAAAATTCAGCAATTCAAAGTATACAAAATAATCAAGACAGTATCTTCTAGGGATCATCATGGCATATACAGTATTACATCAGATGAATTCAAATATAGTGAAATAGTCTTCTTGGTAGCCTATTATCTACTTTATGCATCTTTTCATTTAATCGGATTTTTCCTGCTATCTCTCTTTTAAACACATGAATAAGACCGTTTTCTCTTCTATCATACTGATTTAAATTTCTTTCCAGAATAAACTTATAAATACACCATAGAGCTATTACTAAAACGATGTATAAATCCTCATGTTCTAGAATGAATAAACAATTTATGTCGATTTGTATTTCTTTATGAAAAACATCTTTGATAACTCTTTGTAAATAAACAAAAAAGGGTTCATTTAACTTTTAAGTGAAGAATTCATGGGTAACATCTTCTTCGACTTTACAGTGTAAGCATTTGTTATCGTTTGCAACACCCCATTTATGGAGGTTTCGCTGGGTTGGTAGTAGGTTATGAAAAAATTTGAAACAGAACTCACGTAATTTGTTTTCCTGAAGATTCAAGAAAAATCTTTTGAAAACATTCGACCATGTTATATCAATAGACACATTTGTTTCCCAAAATAAACAGTGCATATTTACGAATGGTATCTTATTACAAGACATAATTAATCTATAAAATGATTTACTGCTTAAATCTTGTATTCGTTTTTCTTTTTTGTTAACAATAATACAGGGGACTTCCATTCTTTTATTTAGTGGGTATTCTGCGTTCATATATGTGATTTGATGTATCCATACTTTTGGTATAGCTTGCTGGAGTTTCATATAATCAAATGTCAAATTTGCTTTACCTTTCTTCGTTCTCAACACACCAAAAAAATGTTCTATTCTCTTGAATGAGCCGTTTTCAATTAAATCATTTAAAAATAGAATTCCAGCATTATACCAGTCTCTTTAATAAAACATACTGCCATTAAACATTATACTTTGATTAAACCATAAAATCTCTCGAGCTTTTTCATTTTCATGCTCTTCATATTCCAGACATACCTGGGACCTTATCATCATCCATGCTTGCAGCACCTCTCCATAAAATATAGGTATTCTTTTTTATTTTATAGTTCTAAGAATGGTTTTATCATAGTTACAGTTGAGCAATAACTTTATGCCACCTAACTGATCAAACCAAGCATTACTCATGGTTTTCCATATACTATTAATCTCACTAGCTTCGTTCAAAAATTGACCCAGCCATTTCAATCTAAAACTCAATAATTGATAGTTTATGTCAGTCATATTGATACCTCCATGTACACAACTTTTCGTTAAAACCGCTCTTTTTAGTTTTTCTGTATTTGAACCCCAAATAAATTTGAAAATGATTCTATTTAATTTCTTTAAAAATTCATCCATCTGGTATAGTGTCTATAATCATCAAATAAATGACTTGACTGAGTGCTAAAGATTTCAATACTATGACCTTCCCAAAAATTGTTAGGTTTCTTCTTTTCCAACTCTGAAGTATTTTTTCTAGTTTCATTAACCTATTCTTCCAGTCTGTTTTCAACGCCAGATCTTTATCCATATTGATATTATGACCCAAATATTTGACTGGTTTATCACTCCACATCAGGTCATAAGCCGATATGTTCCATTTCAGATGTCTATCTCCAATCCATATCATAACACTTTTATCTTTATTCAATTTTGGCCCGGCTATTTTGCCAAATATTAACAATTCATCCAAAATATTTTGAAGAGAAGACGGATCACGAACAAAAAACAAGGTGTCATCTGCATATTGAAGTAACTTAATTTTCGTCTCGCAATTATTCATCTCAAGTTGTTTTATTTCTTTATTTTTTCTTATTCTATTTGCTAACAATTCGACAGCAATAATAAAAAGCAGAGCAGACAAAGGACACCCTTGTCTTACTCCTCGTTTAACATAAAATGATTCAGACATTCACCCATTCACTATAACGCTACTTTGAATGTTTGTATACAGGATCTTCACCCAGTTTCTAAAGGATGGTCCCAAATTAACCTTTTCTAAACATAAGTTTAGAAAATTTAAGTTTAGACAGTCAAATGCTTTTGTAAAATCTACAAGCATAATAGCATCGGTTTCATCTTTATTTATAAGGACCTGAATAATATCTTTGACTAGTCTCACATTATTGGATGGTAAGCGCCCTTTCACATAACCTGTTTGAGTTTCATGAATGATGTGGGAGAGAATCTTTGGAAGGCGTGTTGCCAAGACCGCCGCTATTATTTTGTAATCATAATTAAGTAGGGTTATAGGTCGCCAATTATTTAGGTCTTGGTTATCACCTTTTTTTAAACAGAAGTGTGACAAGACCTTTTCTTTGTGTGTTCGACAATGTTCCTGTTGAGTAACATTTGTTTAGAGCTTTTACAAGAATTTATTTCATGTGTGACCAAAACATCTGGTAAAACTCTATTGGTATTCCGTCGGAACCTGGGGTTTTATTTTTACACATTGAGAAAACAGCACGTTTACATTCTTCTACGGTTAAAAGACCTTCACATGTGTTCATTTCTTCTTCGTTTAAATGATTAACAGTTTGGTTTAAGATATAATTCTCAATTTCGTTTACATCAATGTCTTCTTTCTCGTACAACTTTGTATAATAAGAAAGTACTTCATTTATAATATCGTCATTTTCAACTAGAGTACATTTTCCATTCTTCGATTTAAGTTGTTTTATTTCTCTTTTTTCATATTACTTTTCTCTAAATTCAAAAAGTACTTTGTGTTTTTTCGCCCTCCTCCATCCACTTCATTCAGGCCCTGATGCCCGCACCTCTCGCTTCTTTTATATATATTTGTTCTAACTTATCTTTGACCGTAGTATACTCATTTTGTATTTCAATTTTATCCAAATTACAATCCAACTGTCTTTGTAATGAAGTAAGCCGTTTTTCTAATTTCAGTTTGTTGTCTTTGAACATTTAAGACTTCTTTTGACAGTAATTTTGTGTAAATTCACGGATTTTAATTTTCAACAGTTCCCATTTATCTATAACTGAGATTTGCATCTTCGCAATCCTGGAAATCAATTCAATTATTTGGTTTTGGTAATCTTTATCTTTAAAATAGAAGTGTTCAACTTCCAGAAACCTGGACCTCTTTTCAATTCTTTAAATCTGATTTTCAAAGAAATCGCATTATGATCAGCACGTATCGCTGGCCTAATATCAGTTGACAGTGTTCTGTTATAAATATTAGGGTCAACCAGCCAGAAATCTAATCTCGAAGCTCTTTTAAGGTAAACATTACGCCAAGTAAATTGTTTGACGAGAGGATGTGTCAGTCTCCACACGTCACGTAATTTGTGTTTCACAATTATCTTTCGCAAATATGTAACTCTACCATAGTAATTATTTTGGGTACCTATTATATCTTTTCTGGAATTCAGAACACAATTCCAGTCACCTCCAAAAATTATCTCGGTGTTTCGTGAGTTTTCACCAAAGCAATGTTTTTTAATTTCATGAAAAGTTTCTTGAAAAAATCTTTCTCTGCATTTTCGTACTGTGGGTGCATATACATTCCCTAGCATTAAACTGATACCGTTTATCTTAACCTGCAGCAGAAGTAGTCTACCTCCCTTTTCATATTTCTTCTGAACTTTTTCTAGAGTAACATTCTGTCGAAAAAATATTGCTACCCCACACGAGTGATTGCTTCCATGAGAAAAGAAACATGGACCACTCCATTCATTTCTAACAATATTTTCTATATCACAAGACCAAAATGTTTCCTGTACGAATATAATTTCGGCGTTTTGGTGTCTAATCCAGCGGAATATTTGATTCCGTTTTTCTTTGTTTCTCAATCCACGTACATTTAGGCTCAGTAAATGACAACTCTCCATAGAAGTAGTAGATGATAGTTGTAGGATGCTATTTTGCCACTATGCTACTTCTTTTTTATCCTCTTTTACTAGATTTCTGTTTCCTTTTTACCGCTGTTGCTTTCTGTGGTACATATGCTTTGTTTGATTTGATAAGCTCCGGTGACTCTGGTGACAATTCGCTTTCGTTATCATCAGATTCTGCGGTTGAGAATTCGTCGTCATGTAAAACGCTCGCATCATCTTCTACGTCACGGTCAGCTGGTTGTCTCCTCGAGCTCGTTGAGACGTATTGCGTAATCTTGGATTGCGATCGTTGGTTTGGCGTCGTGTTGCTTGGTTGCTGCTTTTGTTGTGAAGCTACCTGAGAAGTAGTGGGTGTGTCGCACAGCTGATCACGAGTATTTGATAATGATGGGTATTGGGCGATGTCAGAGGTCTCCTGCTGCATGCCCGACTGTTTCGGCTGGTAAAGTGTATGATGCTCCGAGGACAAGGAAGCCTGGTTGCGCTCAGTATCGACGAAGTGATCTATTGCTGCCTGGGTCCTGGGGGTGATATCCGCCGAGTTGCGCTGATCAAACTGCGAGGTGGGCGTGGTCGGGAGGTTGCAATCAAGCTGGATGTGTCCGGGTTGTTTACATCGGATGCATACTACTGGGTTGGTACATCTTGAACGGTGGTGACCTTCGTTGAGACAATTCGAGCAGATCGTTTTCTTTGTAGTTGGGGGTATTTGTCCGGTATGAAAACTTCTACCTCTGAAGAGCCCGAAGGTCATGAAGCGGGGAAGGGGTTGGGGTGGTTGTTTGATGTAGAGAACTCTGTCACCTGTTAGGCAATCTGTCAGTTGTCCGTCTACGCGAAGTCGTTGATATGTAGTTTTTCCTACAACTTTACATTTCCTCTTTTCAAGCTCATCACATATCAGGGACTCATGGGCGGAGAGGGGAATGTCTTTGACCACCAGGCGCAAGCAGTCGTCCCTTCCTTCACCAAGAAAAGGGTTTGTATCATAGACAGCAATGTTGACATGCCGTACATTCAATCCTTTTGTGATGAGATCTATGCGCGCTTTTTGAGAAGATAGATACAGTCGCCATAGACCTCCAATTTTCTGGATTCCTCTGATTCCATTGCTTAATGTAGACCGAGCTATACATTTGAAAAGTTCTTCACTTGTCAATACTTTGTCATTTGTAGAAGGTATATCTTTATGTTTGATGAACACTGGTTTACCCCCGATAGTATCTACGGGAGGCTTGAATCCGGCTTTGTCTGCGTATGCGGTTGCCATCTTAACAGCTAAACCTGGGCGTTGGTTACAAAGTCAAATCTAAAAAAATCCAGTCTCTTGTATACCATCAAGTCACAAAAATGGCAAAAGTACTAAATGTATGTATTTACCTTTTTTCTCTTTCTTTCCCTCTCTTCTTTTTTTTTTTTTAGCCGAAGGGGGGGGGGGGGGCAAGGCCCCCTTGGCCCCCCATGGATCCGCGCCTGCCAGTACGAATACCCCTTGACTGCCAGGGGTATTCGAGGGAATCCTAAATTGACCGAAACGTAAGCAGAGACTGATTTTAATACGGTTATAACTCTTTACCCGTACATTGTATAATGAAACCTTCTACACATGAAATCATGCATGGTTCATGGACTTTATGATCGTGTTATTATCTTTCTTATTCGCGTTTTAAAAAAATGAGAAAAAATGTAATAATTTACATTGTTTTTTTTTCAATAAGTAAAACCTAGAAATTATAATTTCATGAACATTTCAACGAGCAAGTAACCTGATGAATTGTAGAGATACCAAGAAATTAAGAAGATACAATAAAAGTTCAATGTTTACCCTTTTAAATTAAATAGATATTGATGAAATTGAACGAACAGAAATAACAAAAAATAATGCTCTTTTGAATGAAATACTATTTTTGCTATTTACGTTGCTTCCTCTGAAGAATACACACACAATAGTAAGCGTTCTTTTCCAAAAAAAGGCATCGTCTTCGAACAAGTGACCAATCACAGAACAGCTGTGATCCCCACGCGAACACACACAATAATATATCAGAACCCTGTATCTTCAAAGTGTGGCCAGCCGTAAACTTTCATTCGTGTAGTCTTCAAAATAAGACCCTGTGTTTTTATTCGTAGTGTAACAAACAAAGTTATTGCCAGTCAGAAGGAGACAAAATATAAATTTCAAGATGATATATCAAAATATAGATAAAGAGGGATCGGACAGATTCACTACTAACAAGTTTGGGGTATAAAATCCCACAAAAAGATATGGGCGTTCTTGGCAAAGTACAAAAAAGCAAGAAAAAAAAAACCGTTTATTTTTCGTGAATCAAAGAAGAGGAAATGCAGATCAGTTACAAACAAAAAATCAATACAAATTTTCAAAAAAGAAAATAGGCCTATTTGTTCTGTATTACTGGTCTGACCAATTTAGCCACCTGTTAACATTCTCCGCGACTACATTATTTTGTTCATGCCACCAAGTCATGAACAATAGATGCCCAGACTCTCTTTCACGAGGAATCTCTAATCCGCGCTCCCTCCTGACCTATTACGTCTTTTGATTTTACTATTCAATACTTTCAAAGGTTCCGATATTTATTTCTTTTTACATTTTACTTTTTTGTGGGTGACCCAGGTAAAAAGAAAACAATTAGCCCCCCCCCCCTTACATAAAAATCCGGCATCCACCCAGGGTCTCCCCAGCTCGTAGCACTATTCGTAGTAAAAAAAAAAGAATAATTTGTTCAGATAACATGATGTACAATATATAAAGGCTGGTCACACCGCCCGAGCGTTGTTGGAACGGAGAGAAAAATCATCACCGCTCGCTACTGTTAACCATTTTCGATTTCGATTTTTTTTTTTTCTATTTTTGTTTTCGATCCCCCAATTTTGTGAGCGAAATTCGACCCTCTCTCCCTACCGCTCCACGACCGCTCCAGCAACGCTCGGGCGGTGTGACCAAGCCTTAAGAAATTTAATATTCAACCTGTTATCGTCATCATTTTCATTTCTACTCTCTAAAGTCGTTTTAAAATCTCCTTGATAGTGAAGTCAATGCAGCAACTAACAGGTCGGTCTAATCGGTTTTTTTAATGTAACTGGCAGCTGTCCCGCCCTATCCCTTTCTTTCTTTTCCTCAAAACATCTGATATTGTTGTACGTACTCCGTTTACATTTTCTATTACCAATGGTTGGATTTAGTTAAGGAAAAACATCCACTTTGAAAAAAGAGATAAATCTTTAGAGGAATAAAGCGTTATTATCGGCAGTTTTAATTATCACATTTTTTGCTTCTTCCCATTTTATTCGAGGAGAATATTGAACGATTCATATCTCTGTGAGAAGTTTGAATATGATACTGATCAGCATAACAATTTCAATAATTTCTTTAAAAATGGTTTGGGTAATAAAAAGACAAACGAATATGACCCGTTATTTACCAGATCTTAAGTTTATGAAGAGAGAGTTTGGCTGCAGAAGAAATGCAATTGATATGATCACAACAATTATTTTTGAATAATAATCATAATGATGATGACTCTGATCGCAATAACATTAAAGGGATTAAAGGAAAATATTCATATCTTTATACATAGAGTAGAATTCACTGAGCAAAATGCCGAAAATTTCATCAAAATCGGATAACAAATTATAAAGTTATTACAATTTAAAATTTAGTAATATTTTTTTTTAAAAAGAGTCGTCATGAATGTTCATTAGGTGGGCTGGTGATGTCACATCCCCACTTTCCGTTTTCTTATGTTATTACATAAAATCATAATTATTTCATACTTGTGTGAATAATATGTCTCCCTTATAATGTAATAAATATCTAATGCAATAAATCAGTTGTCTAATATCTAATGCATTAAATCAGTTGTCAATACAATTTTTCTAGTGCTTGGAGGAAAAAAGATTGAATAAACCTAATTTCATATAATAAAATATTTATTTATTTATTAATTTATTTATTTATTTTGTTTTATTTATTTTATACTGCAGGGTAGGCCTGTTCGGTTCTTAAAACTGCTTTACAAAGGCGCCCTGCAGTTTAAAATACATGTCAAGATAACTATGAACAACAACAACAAACAACATCAAAAATACAAAATACAAAATATCTAACATCAGAAACAATTAACACCAAAATATAGAGTGGGAAGTGACAATTTAAACATACATAGCATTGTAAATCAATGGAATATCATTTCGCTCTTTATCAATTCGTATGAAAGGCTTTGCATAATTTTTTAAAAACTAACAAGGAGGTACAAACTTGTAAATTTGAAGAAGTGCATTAAATAATTTGGGTCCGACATATGCGAAAGATTTTCTTTTATGTTCAATTCTAGCTTTGGGAAGCTGAAGGGGGCGTCGTAAAGAATACCGTGTCCTGTATTTCACGGGCCGTTTACATACTAAAGGTTTTAAATAATTTGGAACTAAATCATTCATTATTTTATATACAAGAACACAATACTGATATTTTATACGCTGATCTACTGATTGCCACTTCAGTGACTGCAACAAAGAAATTTGTGATGTATTATAATCTTTTTTCAAAAGCATTCTGGCATATTTATTTTGAAGTTTTTGTATCTTATCTAAATGTATTTTTGCACTGCTTCCCCAAGATGTAATACAGTAATCAATGTAAGGTAAAATCATAGAAAAGTACAGCTTCTTCATAATATCAAAAGACAGTAAGTGCTTAATCCGCCTTACACAACCTATTGCCCGAGATATTTTACAAACGATATTAGTAATATGTTCGCACCAAGTCAAGCCCGGATCGAGCATGACACCTGAGTATTTAATCTTTTTTACATTTTCTAATTGTATGTTCCTGAATTTCACTGACAAATGAGCACCCCTCAACTTTTTCTTTTGACCAAATACCATGGCTTTTGTTTTTTGCGGGTGTAAATGCATATTATTTAAGTCTAGCCATTTACTTATTGAATCAAAATCATCTTGCAAATACTTTTGTACCTCCTTAATTGATTCACCGTGATTAAAAATGGCGGTATCATCAGCATAAAGTGACATTTTAGAATGTACATGCAATTTCAAATTACACATGTCATTAATAAAAATACAAAATATCAATGGACCCAGTATAGATCCTTGTGGGACACCTGATTTTATCTTAAAAAATTCACTGCGACAACTGTTAATCATTACAAATTGCCTTCTGTCTGTTAAATACGATTCCATCCAGTTGTATTCATTGCCAGTAATACCATAGTACTTAAGTTTTGCAAGTATAAAATTGTGAGGAATAACATCAAAAGCTTTGCGTAAGTCCAAGAAAATACCACCAGTAACATGTTTTCGGTCCATTTTATCATACAAAAAGTCTGTAATCTCAGTTAGACAAGTGGCAGTAGAATAAGACGGTCTGAAGCCAGACTGACAATTTGCAAGTAGATCATTTACATTTAAGTACTTATACAATTGATCATGTATTCCTCTCTCTAGTATTTTTGACAGGACTGGAAGCACAGAAATTGGTCTATAATTGTCAATATCAAATGATCCTCCCTTATGTACAGGAGTAATTCTTGCCGTTTTAAAATCTTCTGGAATAACACTAGTTTGTAAAGTTGCATTAAATAAACGGGTTAAAGGGCCAGCTATACTCTCTGCTGCCAGCTTAAGAAACTTAGGGTGAATGCCATCTACTCCGACCGCTTTTGAACAATCAATATGTAATAGTTCATTCAAAACATACTCCTTTTTGATTGCATACAATTTAAATTCACAATCTGGAATAAACAGAGTTTGTAAATTGTTTAATAAATCTTTCGAGAAATTACCCGAAGCGGCTTGCAACCTTGAGCCGACTTCATTAAAGGCTTTGTTTAGAACGTGAGCTATTTCATTGTTATTTGATCATTATCAATTGTTAATTTAACATCATGACTCGTGGTTTTATTTTTCTTAGGTATAAGCTATGATAAAATGTTCCAGTTCTTTTCTATGTCATTTTCGCAGTCCTTAAATTTGTCCTGATAATACTTCTTTTTCAAATTTTTAATCAAGGTATTAGCTCTGTTACGGGAAAACTGAAATTTATTCCACCAATAAATTAATCTTGTTTTTCTAAATTGCTTTCGATAATAATCCCTTTCGCGTGCTAACACCAAAAAATCATCATTTATCCAAGGTACCCCTCTTTGTTTTTGCCGCACTGATATCACGGGGGCATGTCTGTCACAAATGTCCAGGAGTGTGTTTTTAAAGTAGTGCCACAATTTTTCAACGTCAGTCCCACAGGAATAAAACTCATGCCAATCAACTTTCCTTACATCATCTTTAAATTTCTCACTGTCAAAGTACTTGAATGAACGACATTTAGTTATTTTTTGGAGAAAGGGATTGATGTTTCCCTTTAATTGCAGTAAAAATCACAGAGTGATCACTAAGTCCAGCTGACTGCACTCCTGACTTAATAATATTGTCAACAAGTGCATCAGAAATACATACCAAATCGATTACTGACTGGCTATGTGGTGAAATTCTAGTGGGTTCAGATATAACCTGTGTCATTTGCATTGTAGTAAGGAGACTGGAAACTTTTCTAGAAAGATTATTTATGGTTTGCATATTACAGTTAAAATCACCAAGAAGGATGACGTTGTTTGTAACTGTATACAATTTCTCAAGATTACTTTCAAGACTGTCAAAAAAATCTAAATGATTATCCGGTTTTCTATACAATATACCAATAAATAATGAGCTACTATTGCTACGTTGCAACTCCAACCAAATTATTTCTAAGGCAACAGATTCAAGATCCAATCTCCTTATATACGATAAATTTTCTGATATAAAACATCCCACTCCACCTCCATGAGTACATCTATCCTTCCTCTCAAACTTATAACCTTTAACAGAAATCAAGCTATCAGAATGTTCATTTGTTAACCATGTTTCTGACACTCCTAGTAGATCATAAGGGTTATTATTCAGCCAACATTGTAAATCAGCAACTTTATTAACAATGCTTCTGACATTAAGATGAGCTAATTTTATACCTTTAATATCTTTTAGAGCAAAATCATTAGTTTCGGTTGACCTTTCATCATGTGCGTCGACAGAAATATTATTACAGTTATACACGACTTCAGTAGATAGATCAGGATCATTCCAAAAAGGTAATACACTTTGGAGAATACATTTCGGGCACTGCCAATTTTCAAACAGTTCATCTGAATCATAGGTCTCTCTTGAGACCCCGCCACAAACTATATTGATTGATTGATTGAAAATCACATTTATTTCCTTCAAACAGATACAAAATAATATTTGACATAGTAACGAATACAGTATATATTTCGACACAATTTTGAAGGAGGCGAAAACCCGGAAAGCAGAGCTTGAGTTGGGGTCGCCAGATACAAATAAATAACAAGTTACGTACTGTAATGACATCATAATTGCATATAAATAAGAAAGTTAAGAGTAGAAAAAGAAACACAGATGGAGAAGAGGGAGAAGAAATGTAGGCATTAGAAGATAAGTTCATTTGAATAACAGAGTAAACTGGTCGCAATTACGTAACATTGGTACATGTATAAAGAGCTTGAGTGACATTTGTCTAGCAGAGCAACAGGTAAGGCATGTGCATTAATTAACATAACAGGTAAGGCATGTGCATTAATTAACATATGCACCCACTGTGAACATACAGTGCATAACAAAGCCTTTTGATTTATTTTAACAGATTTATTACAAATTGAACATGGGTATTTAATCATTAAATCTTATGTTGAAATTAGGTTGAGATTTTACTTCCTCCACTCTAAGCAATTTATATACATTAATCATTTTAATTATCAAATATATATACATGAAAAACCCGAATATGTGCAAAATAGCAACAGCAACAATAACAATAAAATGTAAATTGTCACACTTCAAAACAAGTGAAAAGTATTACGTGTAAGTAATGAATGTAATTTTATACAAATATTCAATAAAATAAGAACCAAGTTTTAGTGATTACAAATCGTATATTTAATAGTGCAATTTAAAGCAAATAGTAAACAGGAATTCGCCTGTGTGCTCAAGCAGACCAAGTATTACAGTTCAGTGAATTTGATTGATATTGTTGTCTCATTCCTTCAATTGATCAAGTATTCTGAGGTCCTTTACACTTGAAAGAGCAACTCTTTTCCCACTCTTATTCATCGCTGTTACTCTTCCGTCTTGAGTCCAGACTTTGTGGACTTGCGGGAGGTTTCCCTTCTTTACTTGCCAGAACAGCTGAGATCGCTTCCGTGTTAGATTTTCATTGATGTAAATTGAAAGGCCTTTCAGCTTAGCCCTAGATGCGTATATATACAGCCTCTCTTGCCCTGTAGTTGGAAAATTTGATGATGACATTCCGGGGCTTACGACTACGAGGATCCTTCTGCTTGTTCTCAAGCGCAGCATGGCTGGAAAGGCGGTGAGAACGATCGATGTCCTCTTGTTTCACTGTAACACCCAGATTCCTCTGGCACACCTCTATGATCTTGGCATCAGTATCTTCGTTTGCAGATTCAGCAATACCACTGAAAATCAGGCAATTGCGGCGTGAATACTGCTCCGCCTCATCAGCTGCAGCTTCTAGCGACTCGACTCTGTTTTTTAGACGACCGACTTCCTCCAGAAGATTTGCATTCTCGAATAAGATGGACTTAACATGATCGGAAACTGCTGATTCAATTTCCTTCACAAGAACAGATTTTATGGAGCTGACTAGAAAGAACAAAAGAACAAGTGGAGATGTGACATCATCATCCCACCTAATGAATATTCATGACGACTGTTTTCACAAAATATTGCTAAACTTTAAAATTCAATAACTTTGTTATTTTGTTATCCAATTTTGATGAAAATTTTCAGTATTTTCAGTATTTTCATACTTGTGTGAATAATATGTCTCCCTTATAATGAAATAAATATCTAATGCATTAAATCAGTTGTCTAATATATAATGCATTAAATCAGTTGTCAATACAATTTTTCTAGTGCTTGGAGGAAAAAAGATTGAATAAACCTAATTTCATATAATAAAATACAAAAGAACAAGTGGAGATGTGACATCATCAGCCCACCTAATGAATATTCATGACGACTGTTTTCACAAAATATTGCTAAACTTTAAAATTCAATAACTTTGTTATTCTGTTATCCAATTTTGATGAAAATTTTCAGTATTTTCAGTATTTTCATACTTGTGTGAATAATATGTCTCCCTTATAATGAAATAAATATCTAATGCATTAAATCAGTTGTCAATACAATTTTTCTAGTGCTTGGAGGAAAAAAGATTGAATAAACCTAATTTCATATAATAAAATACAAAAGAACAAGTGGAGATGTGACATCATCAGCCCACCTGATGAATATTCATGACGACTGTTTTCACAAAATATTGCTAAACTTTAAAATTCAATAACTTTGTTATTTTGTTATCCAATTTTGATGAAAATTTTCAGTATTTTGCTCAGTGAATTATGCTCTATTTATAAAACTATAAATACTTTCAGCTCAGACATTCCCTTTAATAATAATAAGAAGAAGGTGAAGGAGAAGAATAATGATAATAATTGCAATAACAATAACAATAATGATAATAATGAGTATGATAATAGTCATACTAATAATGATGATAATAATGACAATAATAAATGAATAAATAAATAATGAGTGTGATGATTGTATTGCGCAGACGAGAGTTGGAAATGACAGCCTTCTTTACTCATATATTCATAGCGAGAACAATTTTGTGAGAATGCTAATAAAACAAAGTATAATACCTTTCCCCCGCCCCCCCCCAAAAAAAAAATCTTCCACAAATCGTGCAAATTTGCAGGCATAAAAAAAGCCTTGACACAAGAATACTACCATACCTGCCTGCAGGTGACTGGTACTGTAGTCTTTCCTCCAGACCCAGTTATAAAAAATCATTCAAAAACAAAACAACAGCAACCAAAAACAGACCCCCGCAATCTTTTCAACATTGAATAGCATGGAAACATGTTGTAGTCTTTGCTCCAGACCCAGTTATTTCAAAATAGGAAATTATAAGAAACAATAAACACAAACAATATCAACAAAGACCCCACAATGACGTTGTTGTTGTTGTTGTTATCTTCTGTTTTAAGGTGCGTATCATTCAGATATAAATATTTACGCCTATGATTAATTTGTCTTTTTTGTGGTATGCGTTATCACAGGGATTTTATAGTTTGGAAGATGCTGGGTCTAAGTTTTAAGATTAATGTTTCGTTTAATTTGTATTTTTAAGAGAACTTGGTGTGGGGTAAAGACAACACTCTAAACCCAAGCATTTTAACTGGGTTTAATTTTTAACATTGGTCTTAGCTTTGATTTTTTCCCAAATATTTGCTTATCTTTTAAATAACCGGGTCTAGACAAAAGACTAGGCATAATACTTGTGTTATTCACATATATAAGAAGAATTGTAAGAGCAATTACATTCATTTATTTAGTTATTTCCTCTTTAAGGATATCCATAGCCAAGAATGATAAAGAACATTCGAGAACGTGTTTGTAAAAGCTTTTGTTGTGCAGGCCTCTTGCCTATTTAAAGGCCAATGAGTTTTATTTTTGAATAGGGAAAAGCAAACAATAGGATTCCAGAGGTAGTGGAAATGAACAATAGGATTAGCTACATTGTTGATTTTAATGAAGTCATTCAAGAATGTTTTAGAAATGTAGAATGCTCCAGAAAGGAGAATGTTCTAAATAATAGTGAATACTAGAAGTCTCTAGAATAGTTAAAATTTGTATATATAAACTGCAGTTTTTTCAAGGACTTCATCATATCAGATCAGAACTCAGAGTTTCATGCCAGACTTTATGTCAGAGCAGAGTTTATTTCCACCTGGAATATTTATCTTCTGTGGAATTATTTACCCGCCATCAATGAACTGTTTGCAGTTATTTTGAGAGAGGAATTCTCAGTTCTCATCGAGATCATCAACATCATCAACCTGTTTAATGAACGCTTTTCAACCCATGGATGTATTGCTGAATTTGACTATCAATCATCATCAACATCGTCTTCACGGACATTTCAACTCGTTACAGTGACTCTTGTTATTCATCGTGCTTCAACATCAGTTTCATCATCGCCATCATTGTGGACTTTTATCTGGATACTATCATTTGGATTATTACTTGGATATAGTATCATCACTTCGGAATTTTACCTCTAGCACTTCAAGAAATGTACATGTAAGACCAATATATATATTTATTTATGTTTTATTAGTTTTGGGTGTTATATTTCCTGTAATAAAAAAAAAGGAAATCAAACCTTAATTTCAAATTATTTACTTGTTATTTGTTGCAGTATCGTAACAAATAATTTTGGGGGCTTGTCCGGGAAACGAAAGCCAATTTGAAATTAAAACCAGTTTTTCAGAAATCGAACCCCAATTTGAGACGAAACTCAATTTGAAACCAAAGCCAATTTGAATTAGAAACATTTTGGAAATTTTTTTAAAGTTCTAGAATATACTGTACTGTGTTAATTACGTGCTTGTATTTGTGTATATTCTACCATGGCTACATTTGATGTTGAAGAATTTCTTGCAATGACAGAATTGTCATATGATCATTTGAAGTCACTGAAGAAAGATGATTTGATGACAATTTGTGATCATTTGGGTGTATCTCTAGCCACAGGTTTAAAGAAAGCAGAGATAATTGTCTTGTTAGCTAGTCACATGAAGCTTACAGAGGAGCCTGAAACTTCTATCAATATGTCAGAGGATGCTCAGATCCAACTGGCAAACATTGAATTGGAAAAATAGAAAATCAGAGAAAACATTCAATTGGAGGAAATAAAAATCAAAGAAAACCTCAAAAAGGAAATAGAAATGGAGAAAATGAGATTGGAGTACCAGTTAAAGTTGAAAGAAATGGAATTAGCTCATGCAAATACTAACTCTACTAAAGATAAATCTCCCCAAGGCTTTGATGTGGCGAAAAACATTCGCCTTGTGCCAAAATTTGATGAAGAGGGAGTTGATACATATTTTGTGTCATTTGAAAAAGTGGCCAAGAGACTGAATTGGCCCGAGGAATACTGGACTCTTCTCCTCCAAAGTGTTTTTGTTGGAAAGGCTGCAAAAGTATATTATTCGCTCTCTGAAATGCAATCATGTGACTACGCTACAGTGAAAGAAACAATTCTCAATGCATATGAGTTGGTACCAGAAGCGTACAGACATAAATTTAGGAACATGCAAAGACAATCAGGCCAGACGTATGTTGAATTTGCTAGGGAACAAGAAATGATGCTCGATAAGTGGTATAGATCAATGAAAGTTGACAAAGATTTTGTTCACTTAGGGAAGTTGTCCTCCTAGAAGAATTCAAAAAGACTCTTCCTTTTGGCATTAAATCTCACTTAGATGACCATAGAGTTACTGAAGTCAGTAAAGCAGCCATAGTAGCTGATGAATTTGAGGTCACATCATAACTTATAACGTATATAGACCTAGACCTAGTTCAGATAGGCCTCCTTTCAAGAATTATTGGAAAAAGAAAGGTAAAGGGTCATTTGAATCCCACATTAAATCTCGTGAGGGAAAATATGCTAGCAAGGACAAAGACACTAACAAGAACCAGGCTAGTGGGGGCACAGAACCAACCAAAAGGTCTGAGAGTCGTTGTTCCAAAATTTGTACTCATTTTCATAAATCGGGACATTTGAAAGAATCATGTTGGAAATTGGTTGGAATGCCATCTAAAGTTAGGAAAGACATGGGTTTTGTCAAGCAAACAAGTGTTCCCTCGACATGCTCGATGGAGTTTGTCCCATCAGAGCCCAATCGAGATGTTGAGCAGGTTGATGACACTTTTAGAAGTTTTTTGTATGATGGTGAAGTATCCCCTTGTTCGACTGGTGCTGCTGGTAGGTCAGTGGTGATCCTTAGGGATACAGGGGCTCCACACTCCCTGATGGTGCCAGGGGATTTGGCTCTTCCTCCGGAGAGTTCAGAGAATGCCAAAGTCTTAATTCAAGGTATTGGCCCAAATTTCATGTCGGTTCCTTTGCATAAGGTCGACTTAAGGTGTGACCTAGTTAGTGGTCCTGTGACTGTTGGTGTCGTTCCAGAATTACCCATGGAAGGTGTTGATTTCTTGTTAGGTAACGACTTGGCTGGAGATAGAGTTGTTGCATCTCCAGTGGTTTCGGAGAAGCCGGTTGAGGTAGCTGAAACTGAATTGTTGCAGGAAGATTTTCCAGGGATTTTCCCGGATTGTGTTGTTACTAGGTCTCAGACTAGTAGAGCTGAAAAGGATGATGCGGAATCTGCTGATGTAGAGGAGAATACTGATGTCTGGTTAGCTGAAACCTTTTCTAAGGATTTGAATGGGGATAGTGTTGAAGGCTCTGTTGCTAACAATGATAGTTTGTTTAGTAAATCCTCCCTTGTACAGGCACAACAGGCAGACCCAGAATTGAAAAGCTTGTCACAGAAAGCATGTTCCGAGGCTGAGGCTGATAAGGTTCCTGAGTGCTTTTATGTCCAAGATGACATTTTGATGAGGAAGTGGAGACCTCCCCGGAGACCAGCTGATGAAGATTGGTGTATAATTCACCAGGTTGTAGTTCCTCCCTGTTACCGCACAGAGATTCTGAAAATGGCTCATGAGTTACCTATGGCAGGTCATGTTGGTATTAGGAAGACAGAAGATAGAATTATGAGGCATTTCTATTGGCCTAAGATGCACAAAGATGTTGTGCATTTCTGTAAGACATGTCATACATGTCAGATTATTGGTAAGGCACAGCCTTCTATCAAGCCTACTCCATTGATACAAATTCCTGCATTTGATGAACCTTTTACTAGGGTTCTTGTTGATTGTGTCGGACCCTTACCCAGAACGAGCTCGGGTCACAGATTTCTCCTGACGATTATGGACTTGTCTACACGTTTTCAAGAGGCGATACCCTTGAGGAGTATCACTGCAAAGACAGTGGTACAGGCGTTAGTGCAGTTTTTCACTCGGTATGGTCTGCCTAAGGAACTTCAGTCTGACCAAGGGTCAAATTTCATGTCAGGAATATTTCAGCAAGTTATGAAGGAGTTGGGAATAAAGCAAATCAAGTCCTCTGCTTATCACCCACAGTCCCAAGGAGCAATAGAACGCTATCATCAGAACCTGAAGACCATGATTAGGGCTTATTGTGAAGACTATCCCGATGACTGGGATATAGGGATCTCATTCCTACTGTTTGCAACTAGGGATTCTCCAAATGAGTCCACATGTTTCAGTCCATTTGAATTGGACTATGGTCATGAGGTTAGGGGTCTCCTAAAGTGGTCCCTACATAGTCAAAAAGAAATTGAATGATGTCAACTATGTGATCAGTACCCCTGATCGAAAAAAGTCTCAAAGAGTTTGTCATGTAAACATGTTGAAACAATACTTTGAGCGAGAGGCTAGTCAGCCAATAGGTACAACACAGGTCAAAGAAGACAAGAAACATGTACATGTAAATGTACATAAATAAGAATGCTATGGAAAGACAGATAATGAATTGTCTTATACAGATGTATCTTAGAACGAACCATGTGGTGTAAAGTTGTCTAACTCAGAGATGTTAGGAAATATGGATGAGGCATTAAAACACCTGCCTGAAGATCAGAGAAATGATATATCTGGCCTGTTGAGAGGAAATGAAAATGTGTGTAAAGACAAACCAGGTCGTACACCTTTAACTGTACATGATGTAGACGTAGGTGATGTAAGACTTATCAAACAGAATCCTTATAGGCTCAATCCAAGCAAGTTGAAAAATGGTGAATAAGGAAATACAGTTTATGTTAAATAATGACATAATCGAACCGAGTCAGAGTAGTATATCGTAATGGTTCCAAAGCCAGACGGCTCTCAGAGATTTTGCATTGATTACCGAAAGGTAAATGCAGTTACTAAGACGGACTCGTATCCAATTCCTAGGTTAGAAGATTGTATTGATAGAGTTGGAAATTCTGCCTGTATCACAAAGATAGACTTGCTTAAAGGATATTGGCAAGTGCCACTGACTGACCGAGCCAAAGAGATATCAGCCTTTGTCACACCTGAAGGCTTATTTCAATGCAAAGTCATGCCTTTTGGAATGAAAAATGCACCAGCAACCTTCCAAATGTTAACAAATCAAGTAATTGCCGGACTTGACAATTGTGTCGTATACATAGACGACATCCTTGTGTACAGTGATACTTGGAATGATCATCTGGATCATTTGAGAGCACTGTTTGACAGGCTGGATAAAGCCAATCTAGTAGTGAATCTGATGAAGAGTGAATTTTCCAAGGCAAAGGTCACATATCTTGGTCATGTGGTTGGTCAAGGGCAAGTGCTACCAAGAGAAGCCAAGATACAAGCCATCTTAGACTTCCCAATTCCCACAACTAAGAAAGAATTGCTCAGATTCTTAGGTATGAGTGGCTTCTACAGGAAATTTGTTCCAAATTACAGTACAGTGGTTAGCCCTCTAACAAACCTGCTGAAGGCAAAAGTGAAGTATGTTTGGTCTGACGAATGTCAGAGATCATTTGAAAAATTAAAGGCCATTTTGGTGAATGAGCCTGTTTTGGCAGCTCCAAACTTCACAAAGCCATTCAAAGTAGCAATTTATGCATGTGATGTTGGAGTAGGAGCAGTTTTGCTCCAAGAAGATGAAGAAGGCATCGAAAAACCAGTGTGCTACTTCTCTAAGAAACTCAATCGGTTTCAGAAGAAGTACTCAACTGTAACAACAGGAATAAGCATATGACAAAGTCTTGTGTTTTCAGATTGTTTGAATTATTTTTAAATGACTGGGTCTGAAATAAAGACAACACTCTAAACATGTGCTTTGCTACATGGTCTTAATTTGAAAGATTGTTTGTTCTTAGATTCGTTGTTGGGGGTTGGGTTTTTTCCTTTTTTATTCTTGAAATAACTGTGTCTGGAGAAAGGTCTACAATTGATCTTCATGTTATTCCACAGTAATTAGATTATTGGATATTCGTTTTAGAATATTTTTAAAAACTATTTTATTTTTTCACATGATAATCAAGTCTGGAGAAAGGATGTTTGCTTTACCCATGCATTATCAAAATGTTTTGTAGGGGTCTTAGTATTATAAAAAAAAGAAAAACTGGGTGTGGGGTAAAGACATATTTTTTTACTGGGTGTAACTTTGAAGATTGGTCTTAGATTTGAAGTTTTTTAATTCAGTTTTCAATAACCGGGTCTGGAGGAAAAAGTACGTTTCAAAACTTGTGTTATTCCACAAGAATAAGAATATGATAGGGTCTTACGTTAGAATATTTTTTTTTCGTAACTTGTTTAATGATCAGGTCTGGAATAAAGACAACGCTCTAAACCTCTTTTTAAAACAGGTTTTAAGGTTGAAGGATTGTTTGGTCTTAGATTTGGATTTTTTTTATTATTGCTACTAGCGTTATTTTGAAAAAAAAACTGGGTCTGACTGAAAGACTATGCTGTATGTACATGTTATCCAGCATTAATAAGATTATGGGGTCTTACTACCGTTTTTCTTGTTGTTGTATTGTTATTTATAATTTTGGAATAACAGGGTTTGGAGAAAAGACGAAGCTCGATTCTCATTTCTATTCCACTGGAATATCATTATCGTATCTTAGTTTGAACTTATATTATAATTTTCTAAACAACTGGGTCTGGAAAAAAGACTTTGGACTAATGTTATGATTTTTAAAACAACCGAGTCTGGAAAAAGACTGGACCTATATTATAGTTTTTTAATTAATCGGGTCTGGAAAAAAGGCTTTGCACTTTTGTGCTATATGAACGCATTACTATAGGGTTTCAGTTTTTAGTTTTAAATAACCGGGTCTGGAGAAAAGACTACGCTTGATTCTCAATTTACTCTTAGCGCATATATTCACAATGCGTGCCGTATAAGTCAAAATAACAACAAAGACATTAATTCCACCAGTTTTCAATAACTGGGTCTGGAGAAAAGACTAAGCTCGATTACATTATCGTATCTTAGTTTGGACTTATATTATAATTTTTTAAACAACTGGTTCAGGAAAAAGAATTCGGACTTATATTATGATTTTTTAATCAACCGAGTCTGGAAAAAGACTGGGCTTATATTATAATGTTTTAATTAATCGGGTCTAGAAAAAAGACTGCACTTTTGTGCTATATAAACGCATTACTATAGGGTTTCAGTTTTTAGTTTTAAATAACCGGGTCTGGAGAAAAGACTACGCTTGATTCTCAATTTACTCTTAGCGCATATATTCACAATGTGTGCCGTATAAGTTAAAATAACAACAAAGACATTATTCCACCAGTTTTCATTAACTGGGTCTGGAGAAAAGACTAAGCTCGATTCTGATTTTTATTCCACTTGAATATCATTATCGTATCTTAGTTTGGACTTATATTATAATTTTTGAATTAACCGGGTCTGGAAAAAAGACTTTGCACTTTTGTGCTATATGAACGCATTAATGAATTTTGGCTAAATAGGCTTCACAATTTGTATTAGATTGTACATGAATTTACGTTTTAGTAGTTTTGGGTCTGACACGCGATTACATAATGTTTGCTTATTTTCGTTACCCCGTACCTGTGCATCGCATATTTGGTGTCAAAAGTTGTGCGAGATTTGAAAGTAAAAAATCAGACAGCGGCGCGGTTGAAAAATTTCGCGCGGCGGATTTATCGTTAGAAATGTAGAGGGGGGGGGGGGAGTATCCGTCCCGGGCCTTTTAGGGTTAAAGGTCAAGTCCACCAAAGAAAAATGTCAATTTTCAGAAAAGGAGAAAAATCTAAGTTCTGAAGTTCATCAAAATCGGATGTAGAATAAGAAAGTTATGACATTTTAAAGTTTTGCTTATTTTTCCCAAAACAGTGATGATTTTTTGCATTTCCCTCATGATCGAGGATTTATTGATGAAACAAAATAAAATTCAGCAATACAAAGTATACAAATCAAGACCGTATCTTCTAGGGATCATCATGGCATATGCAATATTACATCAGATGAATTCAAATATAGTGAAATAGTCTTCTTGGTAGCCTATTGTCTACTTTATGCATCTTTTCATTCAATCGGATTTTTCCTGCTATTTCTCTTTTAAACACATGAATAAGACCATTTTCTCTTCTATCATACTGATTTAAATTTCTTTCCAGAATAAACTTATATATAAATACACCATAGAGCTATTACTAAAACGATGTATAAATCCTCATGTTCGAGAATGAATAAACAATTTATGTCGATTTGTATTTCTTTATGAAAAACATCTTTGATAACTCTTTGTAAATAAACAAAAAAGGGTTCATTTAACTCGCGAGTGAAGAATGCATGGGTAACATCTTCTTCAACTTTACAGTGTAAGCATTTGTTATCGTTTGCAACACCCCATTTATGGAGGTTTCGCTGGGTTGGTAGTAAGTTATAAAAACAAAACAGTGATATGCACAACTCATTGACCTGCAAATGAGACAGTCGATGATGTCCCTCACCAGTCATGGTTTCCCAATGTCGTTATACATTGGCACTTTCCTGCTTGTATAATCCAAGGTGAATCACTATTTCTTTTGTTTTTATCGTTTGAATTATACATTACTTCATTTTTTCAAACAGATTTGACAATAAGGGCCAACTTGATTTGAACATAGAGTAATAAACACTGCTAATTGCACTTGTTCAGGGAGGAAGGAATTATTCGTTTCACTTGACAATGAGGATGAAATTAGAATATTTCCTATTTTATATACTGAAATACAAAAGAAAGAGGGAGCGGATGACGTCATCAGCTCCTCATTTGCATACCGACCAGGATGTGCATGTAGCTATTATGTAAAATTAAGCGAAACTGTAAAATGTTATAACTTTCTTATTTTACATCGGATTTTGATGAAATTTTCAGTGTTATGCTTGTTGATTTTTTAGTTTTATTCAAATCAACTTTTTTGCTGGGGTGGACTTGTCCTTTAAAGAGGGTGGATAGTTTTGGTAAATTCCTCGAAATCGGCCAGTCACCATTCTAATTAATTTGTATATATAGTAATATGAATGGGTATGCCCTTAAACAGTCATGATGTAAATGATATGAAATGAAATGGTGTTTTTCATGATAAATTATGCTCTTTTATGTGTGAATTAATTCGACCGGGATACCCGAGAATTGAAATTAACGCACAGACACCACAGTGCGCATCACTGCTGCCGTGTGTGTGCTATGCGAGAACGATAATGTAGTCCGCTACACAATTGAGATGTCAGTCAGTTTTACAAAGCTCGTTGATACATTGCGTTTTCCTGATTTTCTTGCATCACATTACAATGAACGGCAGAGCAGACTTTAGATCTAAAAAGCATCGATCGCATATCGATATTACTATTAGAATCAGTATATACGTTCCTCACATGCACACCATGCAACACCACTCTGTTTTCCTACCTTCCTTGCAGCTTGCTTTTGCCTTGGCTGGGGCTTGCATTCGATAAACAAACCCGATCGTCCCCATTTCAAAAAAAAAAAAAAAAAGAAAAAAAAAAAGAAGTGGACCACGATGTGATACGCTGTTGCACATAAATATGCTCTCTCACTGCCGATATGACACGGGAACAATTTATAAAACTCAATTCAGAATGAATACAACTAGCACAGAATTGGAAGAAAAAAACTTCTTTTGGGTTCTTCTCTGACTTCCCGCGTTTTAGTCTCGGCTCATAATTGTTTCAGATCGATTGATAAAAACGTTTTATTCTATGATACTGATGAACCAAGAGAAAAAATGGAAATAAAACCAACAGAAAGAAACCCTTACAAAGGAAATTCCAAGATTATGCATCATGTTTATGTTTTGGAAATGCACTGATTTCTCACTAAAATGATATATAAACCGTCTTTGGGTAAACTGTGTCTGAATTTATAGACTAGTACAGTATGCGCCTTGGCAATGTGTGTTGGTAGTACAGTAGGCCTGGATACATGTGTGTGTGTGTGTGTGTGTGCGAGGCAGGGATGTGTGTATTTGTGTTGAAGAATCACTGCAGGTTACGTAAGGACTAAGGAGGTCAAAAACACATTTGCCCTGCACCATGCGTATGCATGGCCCATGGACACAGTTCAGTCAACTGGTAAATAATGACATTCAGTTTGAAAGTATATTTTTCCATAACTGGATGTAGGTCATTTCACATGGTAAATCACTAAATAAACTAACTAGGCCTGCCAAAAAAAAAAGAAATTTGGGTTGGGTGTAACGTCGATATACTTAGGGCCTCGATCGTCATATTTTTCTCCATATTTCAATTTCCCCCTTTCTCTTTATAACTGGCAATGGGGGGGGGGGCACTGACGCCATATTATGGGTCACCAAAATGTTATACTGTTATGAATATCTGTCTCACTTCTCAGATCTCTATTCATACATTCAGTGATCGATGTGCGCAGATTTTACCTTCTTATCAGTGGCGTACCTAGGATTTTCCACAGGGGGGGGGGGGCAAAGCCGTCCGCCCAAAAAATTGACAAGCAAAAAAAAAGGTCTTCAATCACAAAAAAAAGATATCGTACCAGAAAAAAATTGACAAGCAAATATAGGATTTCGTACCAGAAAAAAATTGACAAGCAAAAAAAAAAAAAGGGGGGGGGGCTTCAAGCTCGTCAGGGGGGGGGGGGCAGGGATACGTCCTTTGTAGGTGGGTCGTCAGGGGGGGGGGGCAGAATGTCCCCCGTAGGTACGCTAGTGCTATATACTTTAGACTCGAATGAGATATATGATTTTTTTTAACGTGTTTTTTGGGGGCGGGGTCATATTCATGTGGAAAAATATGGCAAACTGTCACTTGATCTGCTACTAACCGTCCAAATATATGTTTTGTATCCACATGAAGGAAGCACAGCGATCGATTGAACGAAGTCCAATGGAGTCGGTGGAGTCCATCCCAAGGTTAATTTGAATAAAAAGAAAAATCCAAGCACTGAACATTTCATCAAAATCGGATGAAATTTTGTTTTATGATTATGATTTTATGATCATAATAATCGGATGTAAGATTTTTTTATGATCATAATTTCACAGAACAGTAATTTATATGCACATCCTGTTCTGTATATATGACTGATGACGGCATACACCTCTTTTTGTATATGAAATATGACTATCTAATTTCCTCCTCATTGAAATGTGACAAAAAGTGTTATTTGTTCCTGAATATGTGGAATAACCGTTGTGGATTACATTTTAATGGTTGCAGTCAAGTTGGTCCTTATTTTCAAATCTCTAAGATTATATAATTCAAACAATTTCATTTTATTCATTTCACATCCGGTTTTGGTGAAATTTTCAAAATCATGCTTGTTAGATTTTTTTCTATTAATTGATTCAAATCAACACTTTCTGGGGTGGACGGGACCTTTAAACATTGAACCATGTGCGCGGTGCAAAAATTACAGTGACAATGATTTAATTATAAGCACTGATTTTCAAGTCATTTATAAGCAAGAAGAAACTGAGAACGAGAAGGAAAAATGCAAGAGAGAAATTAGTAGATAAAGAAAGAAAGAACTGAAGAAAGGGGGGGGGGGCTAGATCGCGTCCGTCGTTGGGAATTTGTTCTGACAATGATGGAGCCTTCAAAACTTTATTGCAACTTTCCGGTTCTAACTTGACAAACAAGTCATGCACATATACGTACGTCCCTCATTATAAAATGGATAAATATCCGGATATTGTCAATCGGACTGTTTTTATGAGAGAAAAGCTGTAAAAAAATATCTTGCGTTATCGGCCTAAATTATTGCAACAAAATTCATATAGTGCATTGAAATAATCATGGACCTGGCCACGGAGGATGATCTATATTGTTACTGGGGGTGCTGTGACAATGCTCAATGTTCATTTTACCCGTTCCAATTAAAAAAAAAAAATCTTACTTGACATCTAACACGAAACGAGTGACCATATTCAAACTTTCTTCACAACGTAAAATTTTATAAGAACCGTTTTACTAAAAATTGGGAGCTTGCCTGACACATTCTTTCCAATTTGATATGGACTGAAAATTACATCAACTATACTGATAAATCGATTGCTATTAAAGAAACAAAAGTTGTTCATGCACCTATACCCTGGTAAAATGGCAATGGGTACATGCTCAGTTTCAAGTTTCCAATTTGCACCTTTCTGATGAGTATGAGCAGAAATACAATTTAGTAAAGAACTACATAGCTCCTTTGTAGAGGCATCTTTACAAATAATATATCGGATACAGACACGGATCCAGCCTTCGCTGATCGGGGGCGGATCATATATGTTTCTGCCATATTCTCCCCGATCGGCAGCTCGAAGTTGATTTGTGTATGTTTATTTGGAAGGGGTATAGTCCTAACAGTGCACCTCTCTACCTTTATTCTTAAAAATCAGCAAGAATATATAATAATCTCATAAGCCTTATCTGAATAGTTCGAGCGCGAAGCGCGAACGAATTTTATTTTTGAAATTTTATGTGTTTTGTCCTAAAATTTGATCATTCTAGGCAATGTTTGTGGTCCTGAACACATTGTGTATGCAAATAATTACTGGAAGAGTGAGTAGAATTTTTTTTGTCAAAGACTTCTTGCAGTTAGCAATGAATGCGTTACATGTTTTAACAATAAAATGGTGCGAGCGCAATGTTTTTTACCTAAAGAAGGGAAATTCTAAGCTTTTTTTGTAAACGTGAACAGGATAGGTATATCACTGAACAATGATGCGAGAGCGAAGCGCGAGCGTATAGGTAGACCTGGAAAATATAGGTATATAGGCTTACCTATAAACCAATCAAATTTTACACAGCGCGAGTAGAAGATACTAATATTCAGACCATAAAAGTGACATTTTTACAGAACACTTGCTAAAAATCAATTTGTAACTTTTGAAATGAAAGTTCGATTACTGAGCTGAAGTATGTTTTGTATATTGACTTTAAAATTTGATACTTCAAAGTCCATATTGTGCATGATATGTAAATCACCTACCAGGCTATACGAGCACGAACAGTGAGCAAAAATTTTATAAAGTGACATGAAAGATTTGTTTTATTTTCCAAGTCTTCCCCTCATCTTATTTTATTCATTCGTCTTCCTCCTCATATTTCACTTATTTCTTTTCCCCCTTCTTTTTCGTTTTTGTTTGGCTTTTTTTCTTTTTGCTTTTGCTCCGCCAAAAGGGGAAACGGTCCATCGCCCCCCTAGATCCGCCTTTGTGGAAATTTAAAGTGAAAATATTATGTAATGAAGACAGGATCATTATGTATATAGGCAAGGCTTTCAAATCCATGGGGGCGAAGCGGCCAGTTAGGCCCCCCCCTCTATTGGCGGCGAAAAGGGAAGCTCAGTAAAGAAAAAGAAGAGGGAGGGAATGAAAATGATAAAAGAAGGAAGAAAGTATAATAAAACTGGGGAAGGGATAGATAATAAAAAAAGAAATAGTAATATAAACAAAAAAATTGCTCACGCTTCGCACTCGCATTGACTTGAGCGACATAACAATCTGTTCAACATGTTCAAGAGGATATCAACTGCCCTAAAATATTCATTTTTCAAGTCTAGTCAATAAGTACAAATTATTCTGCTCACGATTCGAATATTAATCATCTTCTTTTTATTCAGCGATACACATACTCTTCATGATTACAAGAAAAGTTCTAAATTCATATTACAAAAATAACAGCTCGCGCTTTGCGTTCACAAATTGCGTTCAATATCCGCTTCACAATTTTCCTATAGTGCTTGAAGGTAGCTGAAGGTTGAAAGGTAATTAATCCTTATATATAATAACAAAAATATTGCAGTAACTTTTCTTTGAGAATGAAATAAAGGAAGCGAAGCGAGGAATGCCGACGGGAATAGAAATATAGCACCACAGAGTAGAAAAAAATAGCTTGAGTTAGAATCTGTGACAACAATGGCAATATAATTATACAAAACACACACAACACAATATTTTCCTTCCAAAAACATCTCTTGCACTTAATTTCTATCATTTTTCATAATACCATATTCATGAATTCCCATATACATCCAAAAATTAAGATATACCAAGAAGATATCACTCTAACTTTTAGAGGTGATATCTCCTTGGATATACCCTAAAATTACACTACACTGTACAAAAAACACCTAGAACGAAACATGAATAACCCACTAGTTGACATAGATGACCTCTTCCCCCATTCAAATAAATTGAGATCCATTTACGCGCATGCACACTCCCTATACTCCCCTTTCCCCATTTTTCTCTAAAATAATACGAGTCCGGCTCCATCACTACCCTCCAGGAATTGCTCAGAGTTCGGGGGAGGGGGGGGGGTGAGTGTCGATCCAGGGTGATAGGGGATACATTAACATGATAAACTTCCCTTACTTCGAACGACATAATTTTTTATGAATTATAATGACAAGTATGATCATGATAAGGAGGGAGTAACATTATTATTATGATCATGATTCTGGTAGCATCTAAACTCGCGCTAGCATTGCTGATATAATCCTTATAACACTCAGTCTTGGTCTACCCGCATCCTGGTGCATTGGACCCCCCCCCCCATTGAAGAGAAAAGAATAGTAAAAGAGAAGGGTGAAACATGACATGACAAGTATCACGTCAAAATATACTGAACACAGAGTTACATGTTTGTATTGAATTCAAAGGGTAAACAAAATTGCTCGCTCGATCGCAGCTTTTCTAGTAATAATTTTATCCTTTTGTGCAATTATGTCCCCCATACAAATTTTAGACTGGTTATGGAACTGACCACCCCCCCCCCTCAAAAAAAAAATAATCATAATGATAATGATAAATAATAGGCCTAAATGTAAAAAAGAAATACTCCCATCAGGGACCAAACTGAACTGTGTCAGTTATCCAACCCCGTGAAGACCGACACTGGACACCCATACATACACGGCGGTGAAAGCGAAAATGGGGAGGGGGGGGGGGGGTATGCCCCCAAATTATTTGGCTAGGATTTAGCATTAACTAGGATATAATGCTGGGGTGGTACCTCCGAAACCTCGCCGAAATTCAGCAATAAAAAATTAGCAAGCTATTCCAGACTTCATGGCACATACGTCATCACATTTTTTCCTCCCGTTCTTTTTTTTTTTAATCCTCAAACGTCAATCCGGATGTGTTTTTATGGGCCCAATTCCACTTTTCCTTAATCCCTTCTCTTCATTTTTCAATTCAGCTTCATCGCTTTCACATAGGCCGATCTAGGGGGCGAAGTACCCGGGTCCCCCTATAGTGGCGGAAAAAACGAAAAAAGTAAAATGAAGAAAACGAAAAAAGGAAAATTCTAAAAAAGGAAAAGGGAAAAAAGAGGAGAGAAAAAGAATGGGGGATAGAGGAGAAAGGCAAATAAATAAAATAAGGTGAGGGGAAGGCTTGGAAAAAAAAGAATCTTTCATATCATTATTTAAGTTTTTCGCTCGCACTCGCATGTTTGATGTCGAGATACAAATCTTCCTCAATAGACCGATATGGTATATAAATATATATATATATATATATATATGTATATATATATATAATTGTGATGAGCAAGGACCTAAACATTGCGTGGGTGCTTCAGTGAGTAATATATTGGCGAAGAAGCTCAAAAAGCATTGAAGCTAGAGACGTAGCCTGTATTTCTTCAACTTTTATTAGTACAAGCTTTCGGCCATTTAGTTAGGCCTTCTTCAGGTATCTTCAAGTTTTACTGTAAGTGCTTAACCAGGTGGGACAAGTTTCATCTCGTGATTAGGGAGACTAATAGGAGGATAATTACCATTTTCATATGATGACAAAATGTCCTTAGAGTATCAGCTCGCGCTTCGCGCTCGAATCTTAAGTGCGATCCAACTCCAATTTACAATTTTCATTTTCATTGTTTGAAACTAGTGCTTATATTGACGTTTTCAGATCAAAATATCAAAAATTTTCTGCTCGCACTTATAGATGTAGGAAGATACCTAATTATACCCATCTTCACGAATTACAAAATACGAATACTAGTCATGCCAGTATAGTGTCTCGTTTTTAGCTCTAAATCTCATTTTCCCCCATCGCGCTTAGCGCTCGTATTGTTTAGTTATATACCTATCCAGTTCAGGATTACAAAAAATGCTTAGAATGTCAATTTTCTTGGTTTGAATCAGTGGCGTACCTAGGATTTTCCAAAGGGGGGGGGGGGGGGCAAAACCCTCCGCCAAAAAATTTGACAAGCAAAAAAAAAAAAAAACTCAAGCTCGTCAGGGGGGGAATAAAGGTCTTCAAATCTGTCAGGGGGGGCAAAAAAGGTCTTTCAAGCTCGTCACTGAGGGGGGGGTAGGGATACGTCTTTTGCATGGGTTGTGGCTCGTCAGGGGGGCAGTCTGCCCCCCCCCCGTAGGTACGCTAGTGGTTTGAATGTCAAAAATGATCGGCTCGCACTTCGCACTCACTCACGTTATTCGATTGTTGAAATAGGCCTACGTATCGTCATGGCTATACTGCAATCAGAACAGGTCCTTTTTTTATCAGGCTCGCGCTTCACGTTCATGTTCTCAGTAGTTATTAGTTGTACGAATCTTGCTCAGGATCAAAAACATTACTCATAACGCTTTTTTTTTCAGGAAAAATATGACATTTCCAAAAAATTTTAGCTCTCACTTTATACGCTCGTACTTTTGAACAGGACTTATATGAATATACATTTATGTTGTTTTATAAGAATAAAGCTGACTGTTCCAGGGGCCGCGGAACGGTTTGCAAAGTCGGGGGGGGGGGGGCTGACCACGCAAAAAATCACAATCCTATAGTAATTTTTACGTTTTTGTACACGGTTTTGGAAAAAAAGTGCCCATCCCCCCCCCCTCCCGCTTATAGCGGTCGATCGTGGAAAATATGGATGAAAAAATTCCCCCCCCCCATTATTGGCGAAAGCTGGATCCGCCCCTGCTATCATATTAGCTCGTTCCATTCTAACTTCCTGTTTCCTTATGCCTCATTTCCTTCCCATTCCTGAGATAAATTCCCGTTCCATTTTCCAATCTCTTATGTATATATATTTTTAATCCCCATCATTTATTAGTATTTCGCGATTGTTCTTTCTCACTAGTAGGCCGACATCAGTCTCTTCATTTTCCTTCCCTTTCTTCTCTCCATGTTCTTTCTTTTCCTTTTCTTGTTTTCTTCTTCCTTTTGTTTACTTTTCCCTTTCTTTCTTTTCTCCCTTTTTCTTCCCATTTCCCTTCCCCAATGCATGCGTTGAAATATGACGTGAAAAACATGACCACAATCATCGTACACCATAAAGATAATGTCGTACCTGCAAAAATGTGTATGTGAATGTTTTGCTCAGCGAGCGTGGCCAATGTCGGTCGCAGTGTAGTGCAATGTATCCCGTGGTTCAACCAATCTTGCATCTTGTCGCACGAGAAAATTTGTCGCCAAAATTTTCACAGAAACATCTCCAATACGTTTTCATGAACATACGTTTACATGAACGTCAAAACAAACTTAAGTAACATGTGAACTACAGGTTGGAGGGACATCATAAGGGTAAGTAAGTCCACATATTTTTATATTATTATCCCGGTTTATTCTCTAACCAATCTATTTACAATGTTACCGTTGCCTGTACTGTGCTCCTCGCCGAACTCGCTGGGGGAGAAACTCGACGGATACTATGCTATAACTACGACTGGCGAGCGTACACACGGAATTAGCAGACTACGCTCGCAGGGATATTTCGGGTTGGTAAAAGTGGAATGGCCTGCGATCGGCGAACAGGGGGGAAAATCAGTCGTGGACGATAGTGGGCGCTATGTGAGTGCCCGTAAATTCAGCCAAATGCTGTTTAAATTCAGCGAGGAAAATGATTTCATTTCTCAGTGTTTATTTAAAATTTTAATATTTCCAAGAAGAAATTTTATCAATTTCTCATTGAACTATTATCAGCAATTGTTATTCAATGGAAAAGATCCATTCAAGTGGAATTTTTGTATCCTTTACCAACACTATCCACGAGCTTTAAGGATCATCATGATCATTGACATGTTTTGCATACATGGGTGGAAGTTTGAAACATTTACAAGTTCATGGTAAAAATCAGGGGCTTCGGAGGGAAAGAGCTATGGGACTTGGCATCGTCAGTCATACAGGATATTCGTGGTGGCATGTATATGCCTAATTGTTTTAAAATAATGTACAGTATTAAACTTAAACATTGAAGAATTATGTTATTTTTCATAACATATTTTTCCACATATTAGGCCTATACATTCCGCCCATAAAAAGGGAAACCGGAATTTCGACATCTTTTTTTTTCTTCAAAGTCAAATTAATGATATTTCATTTACATCTTCGTACAAGTCCTCTACATATCTTATAATTTATTTGACGAGCACTTTACGCATTAATGAGCAAGACGGGTTTGAATTTTTTAATGTCAAAATCATGTTGTGCAGAAAAATTGAACAAGATTTGTTCGTGATACGTAAACCGTGCTTATTCGACGATTGGCTATTTGGCATTTCTTTTGCATTCTTTAATAAGTTCCTCTCGGATCCGTGAAATGAGAGTGGATTTAGATTAACCTGTGAGTTTCTGCGCATATCGTTCCTGATAGGCCTTAATAGTTATTGTTTGTAATCTGGCATGCGTGATTGATTTGCTAAGCAGTTGGTCTCAAATCAAAAATGAGATTCCACTCTTACCCTAAATATCAAATTCATAGTAAAAATAAATTTAATAATACTATCTCTGAAAATGGGTTTCTTTTGTGTGGGACGCACTGTATATATTGGAGGGGGCTAGCTAGTGAACCCTCAAGTTTTAATTTTAAAGTACTTGGTTTTAAAATGAGACAAGTTTTACGTAGCGCAGGGCAAGAAATGTTCACTATCAGTGTCACTATCGGTGCCATTGGCAGTGTTAGTGAGTAGTTCAAAGATTAGCGCTAGTGTAAGCTTCTGTGTAGTGTTGTAAAGAGATGTCGCCACAATACATTAATTTAAATAAAAACAGAATATGCATAACATTGAAAGTTTCATCAAAATCGGATGTAAAATAAGAAAGTTATGACATTTGAAAGTTTCATTTAATTTCACAAAACAGTTATATGCACATCCTGGTCGGTATGCAAATTAGGAGATTGATGACATCGTCCACTCACTATTTATTTTGTATTTTTATAAGATGAAATATGAAATGTTCTAATTTTCCCGCATTGTCGAGTGGAACAAAGATTAATTCCCCCCTGAACATCTAGAATTAGCATTGTTTTAATACTATAAGGTTCAGTCAAGTTGGTCCTTATTACCAAATCTGTAAAAAATGAAATACTTTATAATTCAAGCATTATAAGAAACAAAACTAATAGTGAGGGACATCATCGACTGTCTCATTTGCATGTCACCGAGTTGTGCATATAAATGTTTTGCGAAAAATACGCGAAAACGTAAAACGTCATAACATTCTTATTTTACAGCCGAATTTGATGAAATTTTCATTGTTATGCTAGTTTGATTTTTGTCTTGCCTGCATAGCAAATCGAGACTATTGCTGCCGCTTTTCCGGCGCGCCGCGGCGGCGCACAGTGGGCCAGAATGAACCCAAAGTGCGCCAAAACCCATTATTCACACATTTGTATGATTGAAATTGGTAGATAGGGGTGATTTCACCCGTAGAATTCAATAAAAGTATATTCAAATATTGATGACGTTGTTAAAATACTGTTTTCTGATTGGCTGTTAACATTTGAGCAGAAATTACATGTTTCTAATTCTACAATAAGTTTCAAATTTTCAGAAACTAGTTTTAGATAAATTTCAGCAATAATTAAGCATATTAGCAAACAGCAAACACACAAACAGGCAACCAAACCAGAAAAGTCTGTGCTCGGGGTACAAATGATTCAATTGGTGACTTGAGTATCGCTTAAAGAGGGCGTCCTACCATGAATCCGGAATTGTAAAATTCAAAGTGAAATTGTAAAAAAAATGAAAAGGAGTATTTTTATTCCCTGTGTACAATGATTAACCACACCTACATGAATTAAAATGGATTGATACCAGAAGTGGACAGTGAAATCTTTAAAATAATGATTTCAGTGATTAGAGGCCGGGTCCTCTGCAGGTTAATCAGTACAAGGCCCTACAAGGCCTACCAAGAACGGCGTATACAAAGTTATTCCGATTTAGAGTCTCTCTCTACTATCTCAACAACTATTATGTCTTTGGTGAGAGGATCTTTTAGCATACTTTGAACATCAGGGGGAAGAGGCTGTGATTGTTGTACTCTTAAAAACTAGCTACTAATCACAATGTCACATGTTACCATTAGCCTGTGGAATACATATAAAGTCAATGAGAATCATAAACCAAACAATCATTGAAATGATAATATACACTTCCTTCTTGATCGATACCAACAATTATAGCAAATTTAGAATGAGCCAAGAGATAAACGAATTCATACGTGGATGTGAAGTTACAAACCCTTTTGGGGATAAATACTAATAATGATAATGCAATTTATACATATAATAGAGCCCACGTATATCCCATCTCTGTCCTATACACATTTTCATATTTTGTCAGAAAACTGCGAGAGACCTATCACATCCCTAGTCATATCTGTTATAGCGATATACAGTAGCCTCTACTTGGTTTATGAACAACAAACCAAATATACAATCTTACCCGGGAATCTTACCTTAAGAATTAATCTTCTCAGTATGACAGCATATCAGATATGGAATACGGGATGGAACAGTTTGGCATCAAAATGAAGTTGCGTTACCTGTATTATTATATAGTTAGTGGAATTGGAAATGAAAGCTTGCCTTCACGTATGTTTAACGAAAATATTTTAAAGGCAGACACCAGTCACAAGAGCCACACACTTGAGCCAGACACCCCCCCCCCCTCTCTCTCTCTCTCTCTCCCAGAACGCGACGGGGAGTTTGATGTTTAATGTTACCCGCAACGTTCGGCATGCACGCGCATAATGGGACAGTAACTTGGACCGATTTTTGTGATAAATACGGCGAACATGTGGTTGGAAAATTGGTTATATATCCAGGAAATGCACGCATATGCAGCTAAATTTGGTATCAGTGTAAAGCATGAACTATAACAAAGACCGCCATGGTATTTACAGCGCAGCAATCGGCAGCAATTTGTAAAAGAAATGCTCATGAAAAAAAAGTATGCTAAAACACCCCCATTGTCAAAAGGTTTCGTCCAAAATTGCATCTGAAGGGATTATCATTTTATCTTGAAAATCTTTGATCACTTAAAACAATTATTCCTCAAAGAGCGCCGTGAATTATAAATAAATTAAGCAATCCGTTTTGTTAAAACAGTGAAATATCTAAAACGTGTCATTTACACATACGGTAGCCGTAAAGAGTCATTTTCCGGTAACATTGAATAAAAATGGGCAACTAATATTCAATTTAATGGAGAAATATTGTACGGAGGCATTCTACAGGTTCTTATCTTTGCTCAGAACATGAAAAAAACAAAATTTGTTTCATGACCAAAAACCAGTTTTGGCGCACTTTTGCTCTCTCCTGGCCCACTGTGCGGCGTCGTCAACATTGAATTCATAACCAAGGTAAAGTTTGTGAAATGTCATGATAATTTAAGAAGTATATAGACCTAGTTAATGAAACTGTGAATTATCGGATGGTCTAATACCACTTGGTCTACTTATCAGTTCGTCCTACTTCACATAATCTAAACCCATTTCGTCTACAACCAGTTCGTCTAATATCCAATTCGTGTAATCCCCATTTGGTCTAATGACCAGTTGGGCTAATTCTCACTTGGTCTAATATCCAATTCGTCTAGTTCCCACTTGGTCTAATTTCCGCTTCGGCTAATGTACAATTGGTCTAATTTCCATTTAGTTTAATTTCCAATTGGTCTAATACCCGATTGATCTAATAAACACCTGGTCTAATAGCTAAATGGTCTATTGACCAGTTGGGCTGATCGTCAGTTGGTCTTATTTTCATTTCGTCTAATTTTCATATGGTCTAGTGATCGTATGTTCTAATTTAAGCTTTGTCTAATGTCCATTTAGTTTAATAATAATCATACGGACGATACTTAAACTTGAAGAAAGATACGGTACGTAGCCCAAAAAAAACAATGCATTTTTTTAGGGGGGGGATGGGGTGTGACAAGTCTTTTAAAGCCGTTAGATCACAGATATCTCATGAGCAGTCTTTCTTCATTGTCAACTTCTTCCTCTTTTCTTCTTTTTCTTATTATTCTTCATTTTCTTTTTCTTCTTTTTCTTCTTCTTCTTTTTGTTATTGTTTTTGTTTGAATACTACTGCTTTAATTGATCCTGGTTCCTGTCCACTTCTTCTACATCAGGCTCTGTAGAGTGAGTAGTAAGTTCAGAGTGAAAGTATTTCCCTTGCCAAATGAAAACGACAAAGTATCCCAACCTATACTAATGAAAGGAATTGTCTGTGCACAGCCATTTTTTTCTCCTAGTTTCAATACCATACATATCGATTACCTTTTCATTAGTATGCAGACTTGTAACCACCCCCCCCCAAAAAAAAAAAAAAAAAAAAAGAGAGAACAGTCTGGTAGAACAGAAATATCAATGTCGTCAGATAAAATTATATAGGTCTATGCTTGTACTCCCATGACATCTTCAGAAGATAACTATAAGTACGTGGAACAGGACATTAGGCCTACCCGTACTTGTGGTTACACTTCGTAATTCCGAAACACGTAAATTGCCTATACCTCGATGTTCGTTAATCCGAAAACGAAAAAGGGTTCGTTAATCTGAACATTTTTGGCGTAATTCCGAAGGTTCGTTAGTCCGAAAACAAAATAAGGTTAGTTAATCCGAAGGGTCGTTAGTCCGAAAACGAAATAAGGTTCGTTAATCCAAAATTAAATAAGGTTCGTATTTCCGAAAATGAAATTAATTCATTTTGGTAAAAAGAACGGTGTTGCCCTTACAAGATAACAGGACATTATACAATAATAGTAATAACGAACGATGATAAATGTGTGTGTTGTGGTCAAAGCATGTATTGCATTAACAATAGGCACCCGGATCAACCATCGCCTTAATTTCGATTTTATCTGAGCAATTGCTGCCTGAGCAAATGGTTTAAGGATGCAGGGATTAAGTCTGTTGGTCGCATGCGAGTAACCTCCAGATAATAGGATTTGTATTGGAGGGGATATCATTTAAAGAGCTTCTGCTGGTAATAAAGATAAAAATAATGCTAATGACGATCATAATAACCCAAACGATGATCAGAATAAAAATGGTAATAAAGAATATAAATGTTAATAAAATTGTATTAATCGTTACGCCTAATGTTAACAATGTTAATCCTTTTTCATGATTTCAAAAAATGCTCGGAATGTTCACTTTTTATGTGAGGCGTTGTGGCCCAGTAGATTAGTCTTCTGACTATGAAACAGACGATCGTAGATTCGAATCCCAGCCATGGCATAATTCCCTTCAGCAAGAAATTTATCCACATTGTGCTGCACTCAACCCAGGTGAGGTGAATGAGTACCTCGTTAGGACTACCCTTTCAAAGAAACAAAAAAACTCAACTTTGAGCTGATGATCGGGGAAATCACGATTGAAAATTTCGTCCGCCCCCCCCCTCCCTATTGGCGAAAGTTCAGATCCGCCGGAGGGCGGCAGGGGGCAATTGCACCCCCTAAAAGAAAGGCTTATTATATTCACTCGCGTTCGTAATCACTCGCGTCGCGTTGGTAATCACACGCGTTTTTTATTTTTGGCGATTTTTTTTTTATTTCGGTGCGATTTTTTTTCTGCCACATCGATATTACATCGTATCATTCCTATATGCGGACATGCCTGCATGCAATGGCCCCAAGGCGGCCGGACCCGGCCGCGGTCGGACACGACGTGCATCGGTAGCATGGAGCAAGCTAACGTGAGTCGAGCTGAGTTAGATCCCACGTTACATATGAGGCGCCGATTGTACCAATATTATATAGAACAATTATTTGTTATATAATCATTATTTATTGAATAATAACTATTATTTATATATAATTTACATTTTGTTTGGAAATAATTACTATTGTATAAAATAAAATTTCTAATTATATATAATTCCAAGTAATACTTCATTATTTGTAAATAATAATAGTTCGACATTTCATTATTTATAAATAATGATTATTTGTTTTTCATTATTTATAAATAATGATTATTTGTTTTTCATTATTTATAAATAATGGTTATTTGTATATAAATAACGATTATTTGTATATAATGGCAAACTGTAAAAATCGTTTATAAATAATGATTATTTATAGATAATGGGATATTGAAACAAAATTGTTATTAATAAATAATGAAACACGATGAATTTTCATTATTTATAAATAGTGAGGTAGATATTTCACTATTTACTAAATAATCGTTATTTATAAATAATGGAAAACTCGAACATTAAATAATGATTATTTATAAATAATGAGACTAATGGCGCACTCGAAAAAATATTTATAAATAATTAAGTAGACGTCTTCATTATTTAACAAATAATCATTATTTATAAATAATGGGAAACTCAACAAATTATTTATAAATAAAGAAATGTGCACTGGCATTGTTAATAAATAATTATTATTTACAAATAATAGAAAACTCGAAAAACTTATTCATAAATAATGGAAAAACGAATTGCAATTATTCATAAATAATGAAGTATGCAGTGTCAATATTTATAAATAATGAAACACAAAAATTATTATTTATAAATAATTAAAAACAAATAATCATTATTTATAAATAATGAAAAACAATTAATCATTACTTATAAATAATGAAAAACAAATTATCATTATTTATAAATAATGAAAAACAAACAATCAGTATTTATAAATAATGAAAAACAAACAATCAGTATTTATAAATAATGAAAAACAAATAATCATTATTTATAAATAATGAAAAACAATTAATCATTATTTATAAATAATGAAAACAAATAATCATTATTTACAAATAATGAAGTATTACTTGGAATTATATATAAATAATTAGAAATGTTATTTCATATAATAGTAATTATTTTCAAATAAAATGTAAATTATATATAAATAATAGTTATTGTATAATAAATCATGATTGTATAACAAATAATTGTCTTATATAATATTGGTACAATCGGCGCCTCATATGTAACGTGGGATCTAACTCAGCTCGACTCAACTAGCTTGCTCCATGCTACCGATGCACGTCGTGTCCGTACTCGGTCGGGTCCGGCTGCCTTGGGGCCATTGCATGCAGGCATGTCCGCATATGGGAATGATACGATGTAATATCGATGTGGCAGATATGGCAAGTTCCGACTCGGAGTCTTCTATAAGACACAGTAGAAGTCCGGATCTATTCTAAGTTAGTTGAGCCACATGGCTGATTTGCTTGTTTGTTATGTTAAAACAGTAGTCAAGTAGGCCTACATCTTATTTAAGGCACTTGCCGGCTTAAAACGAAACTCGAATTTCAATTACATTTTATTTCCCTGCATGTCTGTCCCATTGAAGACACCGTTAAAAAAAACCGCACCGAAAAAAAAAATCGCCAAAAATTCAAAACGCAAGTGATTACGAACCCGCACGCGACGCGAGTGATTATAAACTACCAAAAGAAATAACAGGAAGATGCTATTTTTCCAACATGAGAAATTCTCTTTTTTCAAAATATTTTTTTTTTTAAAGTAACAATTTTTTATTAATTTTCAGGCTGGAATATTACAATTTTACAGCTCGCGCTTGTCGCTCTTATTATTCGATTGGTGAAATATGTATCATAAAGAAGTCACTAAATGCAGTCCTTAACACGTTCCTTTTCTGGGTATTATATTTAAGCTCGCACTTTGCGCTCGTGTTAATTCCATAGTTAGATCATGGACCCATGGTCCATGGTTAGATGCACATCTTTTTAATAATAGCAGAAACCTGCTCGGATTTTTTTTTTTCATTTCTTATTGAAATTACCTAAATTTTGAGCTTGTGATTCACGCTCGCAACACCTCGCAATAATGCCATTTTAAGAGTAATTGACCCACCCCCCCCCCCAAAAAAAAAAAAAAAAAAAAAAACGAGTTTTACAACTTCAGCTTAGAATTTTTTTTCCAAAACCTCTCGCTCATTATACTCTCTCGCGAAAAATAAAGCCTAAATATACATCTTTCCATAATCAGAAGTCACTTCAAAAAGGATTTTCTCTATTTAATTACTATGAAACACACAATGACTTCACGCAGACGATAATCTCATGGTGAAAATATCACCAAAGTGCCCATTTTGACGTACATATACGAGTGTCATTAATTGCTTTGCCCCCTAAACGTTCGGCCGCCCATGCCTTCCCATCCTCATAACAATTGAACAGCAACGGTGTTTCTCCCCCCCCCCACCACCACCAGTGGCATAAATACAGGAAGGCATGGGGGGTACGTGCCCCACCCCCCCACCCCCAATCGGCTGCCCCCCCAAAAAAAAAAAAAAAAAAAAAAAAAAAAAACAGGGAAAAGTAGAAAAAGAGGGAAAAGGAAAGAGAAACGTAGATGGGAAAGAATAAATTGTTGTTCATTATAGTGTTATATTATATTATGTTATAAAACATAAGAAGCATATTTTCATAACTTTATGAAACATTATTTGCTTAATTGTGTCTTCATTGTTCCTGGTGCTCGCATAGACTGCTTAACGAGATATATAAACCTGCTGTACTAAAGCCTCCCGTTTTCAAATCAATATACAACAAAATAATATATTTTCTCGCAATTAGAGTTATTATTATTTTAAGTAGTGATATATTCTTCTTTTTCATGACTACTGAAAGTGATTGCCCTATTTTAAGGTCTTAATATAAAACATTTCCTGTCCGTGCTACCGTTCGCATTAGTGGATTGGTGAGATTTCTGCTCTTCATGAACTCCTAAAATCAGTCCTTAAAATGTCAATTTTTCTGATCTAAATATTAAAAAAAATTAGCTCGCGCTTCGCGCTCGCATGATTTGGTTAGTGAAATAGGTGGGGTCTTAGTGAATTCCTACAAACAAGCCTTGGAAAGGCCCTCTTCATGTCTGAATTTCCTAAATTTTCAGCTCGCGCTTCGCGCTCGCAGTATTTCATTAGAGAGATGCGTATGATAATCATGATTACAATGACTTCAAAAAGTGCTTCATGTGTTTAGATGTAATTCTAACAAAATCAGCAAGCGCTTGGCACTCGCATTAGATGACTATGGTGAGATATGTATACTCTGACTTAATGGATTCCTAACTACAGTCCTTGGAATATCCATGTTTGGGGTCAATATATACAAACATTTCAGCTCACGCTTCGCACTCGCATCATTTGGTTTGCCAAATACGTAGGGTCTTAGAGAATTCCTACAAACAACCCTTAGATTGCCCCTCTTCAGGTCTATATTTTCTAAATTTTCAGCTCGCGCTTTTGCGCTTGCAATATTTGATTAGTAAGATGCGTATGAGAATAATGATAACAATGACTACAAAAGGTACTTCATGACTGTGTTTAGATGTGATTCTAACAAAATCAGCAAAGGATGGCACTAGCATTAGATGACTATGGTGAGATATGTATACTCTTAATGGATTCTAAAATATAATCCTTAAAATGTCCTTGTTTAGGGTTAATATATACAAAAATTTCAGCTCGCGCTTCGCTCTCGCATTGTTTGTTTAGCGAGACAGTTAAGTATCATGATTTCAAAACAATTTGCTTATAATGTCCTTTTTTAGCTCTGAATATTAAAAATTTTCAGCTCGCGCTTCGCGCTTGCATTATTTAATCAGTGAGATACATATCCGTTTAATGCCACTGCATGTCCTTAAAATATCTCTATGAGGTCAGTATACCTGATAACTGAGCGCGCTTCGTGCGCTCCCTAAGTGACCCGAAATTTTTGCCGGTGCCCCCCCCCATGCCGTGACCCAAGGTACGCCACTGACCACCACACTTGCCTTTCCTCTGCTTTCCGGTTTTTATTTTTCGGATTAACGAACCTTCGGAATAAGGAACCTCATTTCGTTATCGGATTAACGCACCTTCGGAATAACGAATCTTATTTCTTTTTCGGATTAACGAACCTTATTTCGTTTTCGGATTAACGAACATTATTTCATTTTCGGATTAACGAACCTTCGGAACAACGAACCTTATTTTGTTTTCGGATAAAGGAACCTTCGGAACAACGAACCTTATTTCGCTTTCGGATTAGCGAACCTTCGAAATAACGAAGCTTCGGAATCACGAATGTATACGGTACTGGTTTATGACACAGTGTGTTTTATTTTTGTATGAATATAAATTCCATTTTCCATAAACTTTAATTTCATACCAAACATGATATGTTTATTCCATACACTAGATCAGAGATAAGTCATAATTAAGAGGTTTTCCTATGTGAAAAGGATGGTGTGATTTATGACGTCAGAAAATGACGTTGCCCCAAGGGTACCAAAGTAGCCCTTGTAGATTCTTAAAAGACACATCCTAAAAATAACCTAAAGCCTAAAATACATTTAATGCTCATCTTTTTTGTATTCCAAACATCATTATGTTGCATTGCTTACATTCCTTAAATTCCCTTGATTTCGCATTTGTATAAATTTGATATCACACATTTTATGTTTATTCCGCTCAATAGAAAAGTAGTAATTCAGACGAATGTAAGAAAGTTTGTGTGGCATATGACGTGAGAAAAGTAAAAATTCCTCAAGATGCCAAGGTCGCACCCATCGGATTCCTAATATGAAGAGTTTAGTTGCACCATTCCGAAAAAAAACATGTTGTTTATTCTCACTTATTGCAATATTCTTATGAGAAACAAAATTGGCATGATGTACTACCCTATCGTGTAAACATAAAATTGGGTATAAAAGAAATCTACCTGTCTTCAATTTTTGTCTATGTATTTAAAAAAAATTACCACTGTGGACACTGATATGAATCTAATCTCTTTTAATTAAAAGAAGTGATTTTTCTTTGCCACTTTTACTCAAGTTTTAATTTAAATTTCAATTTTTCTTTTGTATCATCAGAGCGACTAAAAACTTAGAGGTTTTGAGAGAGAAAACAATGAAATGTATTTTAAAAAATGGACGTAACCCCTTTTGACAAAATGAGCTCTTCAAAAGAGTTTAGTCGCAAAAGGGTTTAGGTCCACTCCAAGAAAATCATTTTTTTAATTCTTCCATATTGCAATATTCCTACGTGAAACTAAATTTTCATTATACCCTACTATGAGAACATAAAATTGGGTATAAAAGAAATCTACCTGTCTTCATATTTTTTTAAATATACTTTTCCAAAAAAATCCCTGTGGACCTAACCCCTTTTGCAACCAAGGACCTAACCCCTTTTGAAAAAAAAGTGAGTTTCCTTTGCTATTTTAGTTTGATGCTTAATAGGAATTTCAACTTTCCTTTGGTATCATTTTATAGAGATTCTAAACATCTATACATTGAGACCAAAAAAAAAATCAAATTTGATGAAAAATGGACCTCACCCCCTTTGCAAGTGAGCTCTTCATATATGCAGTTTTTTTGCTGAACGTTGTAGTGTAGGGTGTCTTCTTCAAGAGTCCGACGGGTGCCACTTGGGCACCCTTGGGCATGTTTTTTTTTACGTCATAGGCCACGCCCACTTTTGTCTCGCCCACCAGAGGTGAAGGCGAGACTTAGTGATCAAAATGTCGTCCGTCGTCCTTCCGTCACAAACCTAATGACACATAACTCCGCCACCGTAAGTCGCTTTTCAACCAAACTTGGATGGTAGATGGATTTGGGAGGACTGCATGTAATGCTGCAGTCGGAGGTCACATGGTAAGGTGAAAGGCCATTTTCAGGTCAACGTTAAAGTTTACATGCAGGTCAAGGTTAACGTTTACATGCAAGACTCTCTTATGACACCTAACTCCGCAACCGTTAGTCGCTTTTCAACCAAACTTGGATGGTAGATGTACTTGGGGGACCTGCAGTAGGAGGTCACATGGTAAGGTCAAAGGTCATTTTCAATGTTATTACAAGTGTTATACCTTCCCAGTCATTTCACAATGAAGTTTTTGTACATTTCTGTTGCGTGTGCCCTCGCAAATCACGATATTTCTGGTTTTCATAAATGGGCGAGACACAAAATCGCTTTTGCCTTGTTTACATACCTCTTAAATTTAACTTTCATATTTTACGAAATAAACATGTCATGTTTGGTATCAAATTAAAGCTAATAAAAAAAAAAGCAAATATTTGGATCATTTGGGCATTTAGATCACACTTATGTTAGTAAAAGGTAATTTAAGGTCATAAAAAGTCAAATTGCATTACAAATGTAAGTAATACATATAGGGCGAAAAATATCATGTTTTATATACATATAAGGTAGGAATTATGTGCATTTTGTGCTGAAAGTTAAGTTTGGGTGCGCATAAAATTATTCCCAAGTTGACGGTAATGCAATAATTTTGATCATATCTACCCGACTAAAAATGCATTTCGCACTTTTTATACTAGGGTGTAAGATTACACCCAAAAATGTGCTGCCAGTCTTTGTTTTAGGGTGGATTAATGTCAGTTTACAGTTAAAACGTCATATTGATTAAACCTTTTGATAATCGATGCATTTGCAGATACAACACCTCCATATTACATCGGAAAATATACCGTCTGTAACGATCAATCTTCTACCAAGGATTATGGAACTAAGGAAGTTCTGAAGCCAATATTGAAATTCTGGGATGACCCAGAAGCAAAAGATACCGGGAGCTCACCTGTCAACATTATTCAGTAAGTCCCATCTTATCCTGCTTATCCAGCAATTACAAGTATCATTTATCATTATTTTTAAAATGAAATGTATGGTTTTGTTATTTTTCAAAAATTGCAATGTCATTTTTCAAATTTAATTAGAACGTGTTTTTACCTTCTTTTTTTATACAATCATTACGGAAATACCCCACTTGAGGCGTCACCGCAGTTCGGATCGCAAACTGCGGTTTTAGACCCCATTTATCATTTGAAACTCTCATTTTTCATTTGAACATTTCCAAGCCCCGATAAACCCATCTTGGCCAGGTAATCCCCGTTGTCTAATAGGTGGTTTCAAACCGCCTCGATCACAAGAATCCCCGTTAAATTACGAGAACTTTTTTAGGCTGAAAAATACCCATGAATTATTCCTGCATTCACATGGCCCTGAAACATACCCTTCGGGTTAAAATCCCGAAGTTACGAGCATGCGCAGTATGGTCTGATAAGCAGGCAAGGCGCGAGATTCAAAATCACTAGCCCAGCAGCCATCCACGGCGCCGCGCCCAACGACACGCTGGGCTAAAAGTTCCCGTAATTTGCTTTCACATCGCCAAAATACCTGCGACCTTAGAAAAATCCCCGCGAAAGTTCTCATAATTTCGCCAAGTATCTACTATTTAGCGGGTATTTTCTTTCGGGGAAATTACGCGTAGTTTGCTTTCACATTACCAAATTACCTGGTATTTTCTGATCGGGGTAAATTTCCCGATCAGAGAATACCTGGAACTGACGAACTTCGAGGCGGTCTGAAACCACCTTATATTTCACCTCCACAGGCCAGTAAAGCCAAGGACGAAATGATAAACAACAGCTGTGCTATTACGTAGACTTCTCTGCCTGTAGAAGGACCTTCGGAATGAAATTATTGTATTCGATGTTCAATCACGTTTCCAAAGGCATATTGTATCCAGACATCCAATATTAGTCCTTTTTCAATTTCGAACGAAGAAAATCGACCTCGAAATAAGGAAAATAAGCGAATAAAAATTACGGTATGCTTTGCATGCAGGGACCGCCCTCGGCGCTGCGATGCATCCCATAGTTTCTGTCCGTCCAGCAAGAAAATATGGGATGCATGCCGTTCACTCGCGCATTGATACAGTCCTAACGTTCGAAAAAAAAAAGCCAGACAGAAAGAAAGAAGGAAAGAAAGAAAGAAAGAAAGGAAGGAAGAAAGAAAAGAAGAAGAAAAAAAGTTGCACTTCACGGCGTGTATACACGGAACTCCATAGCAGGCCCTTAGGGTGTGTTTATGCTTCCATTGCGAGGACAGAATCAGCGTTTTCAAACGTCGATCCAAAACGCCGATCGTAAACGTGGTTCTCGGAGTGCTGTTTATGCTTAACTTTTCAGAGGCGAAATCACGATCTCCAGTTGGCTTCGCATCGTAATTTTCGTTGAGAAAGAAAGCGAGGTCAAATTGGGCGCGCCCTTTTTCGAAAGTTTTTTTTTCTCCGAGTGTTGTTATGGGGAACATCGAACAATTTCCGATATTTTAGTCATTGCATGGAGCTCCTTGATATAGCCATATAATTTCCACCATCGTACCATGGTGAGGATAATAGTAAGAAAAAATAAAGAATATTAAGTACACAAAATAATAAAATATATATTTGTTTATGCTGTACTGGGGCATCTGGCGATGTCTCCTCATTATAACTCATGTTCCAGGGTTTTTTTTTTGGGGGGGGGGGTGTAAATCCCTCAACGTTCATCGTGATGACAAATTGGAAGAGTAATACTAGTAATAGTATAGTACTACACATGCAAAACAAGAGAGATGAGAGGTAATTCCGTGGAGGAAACATGCGACCATGGAGCAATGCGACTGTATTTGCCCGCGGATTTTCATCTCACCGGAAGCATGTATCAAATGACGTCATTTAAACACATTTACGATCGTGGTTCTGTTTATACTTCCCCAGAAAGCCTGATTCTGGTCAAACGACGTTTACAAACGCACCTTTTTGTGAGTTTACGATCGGCGTTTTGAAACAGCGTTTAAATGAAAGTAAGCATGGACGCAACCGTGTTTTGGACTTATCACGTTTGGAAACGCTGATTCTGGCCTGAAAAGTGGAAACACGGCCTTAGACACGTTCCCAGGGGGGGGGGGGCACTTACATTGACGAGTGGATACCATGCGCGACCAAAAAAACACGTAAAAAGGATGTCTTTTTCACGATATGGCACGTTACGTACGTAACGTGATAAGGGTGTCAAACACACAAAAATAATGAAAAAACTCGCTAGGAATATTACGTATTTAGGGTCGAATTTGCGGGGATGAAAACAAAATTAAAATATTTTATAAAGGATGTCCTTTTTGCCCCAACACTTCGTGTCTAGAGTCCGATTTGCGCGAGGTGTAGAAGGTGGGGTCGTACTAAACCAAATAAGGTAAAGCTAACGACCGAAGGACCCGTAACAATAAAGCATTCCTGTACTTGTTTAGGGGTTCATTTCAGAGAATATTTGCCAAGAGTATCGTTTTGTTTCCAATACTTGTTAAGGGTAGGGTTTCACACGCCCATAATACTTGTTAAGGGGTGCATTTTCAGAATATGGAAATTATATACGTGTTTAGGGAGCTTTTCGAGACCCCATGGTCGCGCATGGTATCCACTCGTGAATGGAAGTGCCCCCCCCCCTGGGGGACACGTTGCAATCCATCGTGTGTGGCCCCCTGCTGTGACTGTATATGCTGGGCTGTCGTGTTATCTTCGGACCGAGGTCAAGAAACAAGTGTTTTGATACTTAAATTGCTGCTTGGGGCAGTTCGGGCCTATAGTACTTGGAGAAGAGAATTGGTGAAAAAGAAACTGGGGTATAGTGTTCTCAAATGGAGGTTTTTCGTCATGTATTATCCCCGCCAAAAAAACCCCGGGATATTACGTAAGACTTCTCTGCCCGTATAAGGACCTTCGGAATGAAATTATTGTATTCGATATTTAATCACGTTTTCAAAGGCATATTGTATTCAGAAATTCAATGTTAGTCCATTTTCAATTTCGAACGAAGAAAATCAACCTTGAAATAAGGAAAGTAAGTGAATAAAAAATGGCGGCATGCTTTGCCGGGACCGCGCTCGGGCTGTTGTGTTATCTTTGGACCGAGGTCAAGAAAAAGGTGTTTTGATACTTACATTGCATGCTTGGGGCAGCAGCATTTGTCGTACTTGAGGAAGAGAATTGATTGAGAAAAACTGGGGTATAGTGTTCTCAAATGGAGGTTTTCGTCATGCAAGGCATTGACGTTCTAAGCTGGGGGGAGGAGTTCGATTCCCATCAATTTTTTGAAAAAGGAGAATAGCTGGAGTTTTCACAATTTTACATATACATGTACATACACCTCCCACACGTGAAACGCCTACTATTATCTTCATTATTAGACAACATATAAGCCCTACACACGCAAACAAACACACACAGAGAGATATATATATATATTATATGTAATGACGCGAGATTCTGCGTGTTAAAAACAAAATCTTTGCGAGGTAATGGGTCAGATGCATAAAAGGTAGCAATCGCTTCAAGCAAAAGCAAAAGATCATGCTTCAGTAATTGATTTATATGCATAACCCTGTTACAACCGATAATAACCACCTTTCACAAACCTCAGGGACGGTAACATTAGGGTCCCCTAACACAAAAGTTAGCGATTAATCATACCCTTGATTTTTAAGATTGATTGTACATTATAGTAAATAGAATCAAACGTACAAAACTGCTCTACGATCATTGCTAAGCTTTTTGTTACAGGCCCTATAGATCTGCTTTTCGTGTGCAAAATTTTTTTCACGCGACACCCGCATCATACTGCGAGATTAAATCCTGCTTTCATGCAAGTACGACTGATGGTGATCATCGTATATGCCCCCTGAGCCGACGGTGAGCCTCTACTTTCGCAGCTGGCTGGAGATGTTCAAAATGCAGGGCCTACAATAGATTATGACATTTTTTCATTTCATTTTTCATTTCATTTATTTTCCACAAATCAATCAAAATACAAAGAAAAACATACAAATCATTCCGAAATAGTATGCATAATTACAATATAAATTCATAATCTAAGTGGATGGACCTAAAGTAAAGCAAAAGCTTGTTGTGGATAGGCCCTTAACAAATAATTAATGTGTAATCATTGATAGCTAAAAATAGTTATAGTAAAAAAAAATAGAGCTGAGCTCGGAGAAAGTTACAGAAACTAGACAAGGACGAAAACGGAGAACGTTACAAAGAACAGGGACACACAGGTAACTAGACAAGACCAAGAAAGACAAAGCAAATTATAAAAGAAAGAAAGAAGGAAAAAAGAGAAGACCCGTCTATTATATTGCTGTTCACGATTACGACGTGTAAGTATAACATGAAATATTTTGGCAGAATTGGTCGTATGCCAATGAAATAGAAGATAAAAGACGGGTCCTTTGTAAGGGCATCTGCAGCTGTAAATATTAATACATTTAATTTATTTACAATGACAAACATACGGACATAGTGAGGGGATGGAGCACCTGACAGACGAGGAAAAGAAAAAAAATCTTGATAGTTGCTAGGTGAGAAAAAGTATTAAAGGAAGCAAACTTCGAAGAGGCACGTGGTAGATAAAAGAGTTTCCCTGACTACCAGGTGCCCAATCCACTCTCCGACCATCCTAAAAGTAATACACAATTGAGTTCAAACAGTCAGGCGCACTAACGGTTTTCCGCTATTCACGAAAAGAATGGATATCCGCTAAAACAAGGCTCATGCATAATTCATAGCGCTATCCCCCCATCATGCATTGCGCAGCTTCGCACGTTATGTCTATGTAAAAATTCTGCGAGTTTCAACTGTAATTGTTTGAAACATTCTTGCACAAAATGTCATGGTTCAATCCTCTGCATACTCTACAATGCAAATGAAAAATATTTGAATTTTCTCCTCTGTGAATTTAAAACGGAACTATCCATGACATTTTGAGAAATCTTCACTGGAATACGTAATTAGGTGGAAGTTTTTGTCTCGAAGATCGAAACGTGCAAATATAGATGTTCTCACCAGGCGCTTCACGTTTCAGGGCAGTCTATATATCGAGCGTGTGTTTACAATGATGACAGCTCAAACTATATACACAGGCAATCTCACAAACACAGAGGAAATACGCAAAAGGAACTTACTTCTTAGGTACTGCTACATGGTAAACAACCAAACAATGATCCACTGATGAGACGAGGGAAAATGAACAAAATCTCCCATCTAATAGCACAATTTCTTGCGGTTACTATAAAAGTACTGCACACACAACTCCTTGTTTTGGCCACTAGCTTAACCAGGGGCAGCACCCCAACGACACAACAGCCGATACACAAAGACACGTGTTTTTTCATTACATCCCGTATAGCGGATTGCTGAGAAGGCTTACATAATCTCTCTAAATGATGCGGAATTAATGCTGCAGCCGATCTCATTGTTTACAGTAGAAACCATGTACGGAATATCAATATAGGCCTACATGAGTGATTGGGAAGTTGCAAAAACTGGTATGACAAGCTTGTGCATAATGAATAGTAGGGACATGGAGTTAACACAGTATAGCTCCATGGTAGGGAATAAATTAACCTTTTATACAAGCATGTAAGTGGGAGTTATACTAGCAATGTGATTTGGATATTCTCAGTTGGCTGCAACATATTGTATTCTTTAATATAATAAAATGAAAATATGAAAGAAAAAGAAAACAATGCAAGAAAACATAGTATACTAGGCAAAATTCGAATAATTTTCCAACCATCATAACAATCACAGGTTTGTCATGGTCATAACAAGACATCATAGATCAGAAGCAATTAAAACAAGAGTTTTGTTATTAAACAATAACTTTCTTGCATTATACCACCCCGCCCCCGGCCGCCCCTGCCTTCTTTCGATGTCATCCTTTTCATTCCATCATAGACCTATTCGTAATAGGTCTATGATTCCATCCCCCAACTTTCGAAGATTCCATGAAACCGTGCCATATGGATGCAGTGCACGCGAACACTTGGCAGTGATTGGGCCTTTCATCCCCTTTCATACACATTTATTATACATGTGGGCTATTTTAGAAATTACGTGAAAACAACTAAAAAAAAGCCTACATGAAGATCCATAGTTTATTTTTTATATGTACAACAAAAACAACAAAACGTCAGCTACACCTCAATTCGTGATGCAACCATTTACCATTCCAAGTATGTATGTGCATACGTACGGCGATTTAAATTAAGCGACTGCACACGTCTATTCAGAGCGAGTGCCAATCAAACGAGTGCGACCTCGGAGGACCACTCAGCGAAGAGCGATAGCGCATTTCCATTCTTTTCGTGAATAGCGGGAAAGCGTTAGTGCGCCAGACTGTCAAATAGGTAAATATATATTGTATATTTAAAGCGTACAGTTGGGTTCTACGAGAAGTAATATTGTCTCAAAAGAGACGTTTTCAATTTTCTTTTAAATGCAGTTAAGCTAATAGATCTTTTTATATCGATATTGAGAGAATTCCAATATTTGGGACCTGAATAAATAATAGTATTGTGGGCAAATGTTGTTCTGGTTTTTGGAAGATGAAATGAAAATGCTTGGCGTGTTGGATAGTCATGCAACTGGTTGTTTTTTATGAACATATAATTAAGTGCCGGAGGCAAGTCATTATTATTCAGTTGAAACATAAAAGAACCCAACTGCAAAAAGAAAATATCAGAAACTCTTAAAACACCCTTTTCTAAAAAGATAGGACCTGTATGAGCCTGTATATGGGCATTATAAATTATACGAATTGCTCTCTTTTGGATAACCAAAATTTTATCAAGTTGAAGCTTACTAGAATTTCCCCAGGCAAGAATGCCATAGTTTAAATACGGGAGTAATAAAGTACAATATAACATTTGCATAATATGGAGTGGAAACATTGATTTAAGTTTGTACATTATACCAGTATTTCTAGATAAAATTGAGCAAATGTGGTTTGTATGAATTTTCCAGGTCATTTTGTCATCTATAAAAAGTCCCAAGAACTTAGTTGATTTTACCCTACTGATCTGGACATCATTCAATAAAATATTGTCAGGTAAATTTGTAAGAGAGTTACTAAATAACATAAAATTTGTTTTATCAAGATTAAGAGAGAGCCTATTGGCAAATATCCATTCACAAATACTTTGCAACTCGGTGTTAAAAATCTCTACAAGCATTTGAGGGTTTTTATGCGAGAAAAATATACTTGAATCATCTGCATATAGAATAAAAGACAAAAATTGAGATGAATATTGAAAATCATTTACATATATGATATAAATCAGGGGGCCAAGGATACTCCCTTGAGGAATACCGCAATTAACTGGTTGGCTTTTAGATTCTACTCCATTCAATGAGACAAATTGTTTTCTGTTTGTAAGATAACTTTTGAACCACTCCAAGGCCTTGCCCCTTACACCATAATGATGCAGTTTATAAAAAAGAATACTATGATCAATGGTATCGAAGGCCTTGGAGAAGTCCAAAAATAATCCGATTGTATGGCAATGTTTGTCAATAGCAGATGAAATTTTGTTAATAAAATGAAGAATTGCATGTGAAGTTGTATGTTTTTCTCGAAATCCAAATTGATTATCAGATAAAAGTTCATAGCGTATAAAAAAATATATTGTACGTTTATATACAAGTCTTTCAAAAAATTTTGAAAAAGCAGTTAGGAGAGAAATTGGTCTATAATTACGACACTCAAGTGGATCTCCTTTCTTCAGGATAGGTATCACCTTCGCAATCTTCATTTTATCTGGTACAATACCTTGTAAAATTGACATGTTGAATATATGGTTTAACGGTACAATGATTTCACCGATGATGGTTTTAATCAGTTCGTTCGTAAGATTATCAAAGCCAGGGCTTTTCTTATTTTTCAAATTATGAACAATATCAGTTATTTCTTTCTCGTTGATGGGCAACATAAACATTGAAAATGGATTAAAGACTGGCATAAAATCATGAAACGACCTTTTTGCATTCGGAATAGATTCTGCTAGATTTGAACCTACAGAGGACAAAAAATCGTTGAATGTTTCGGCAATACATTGTTTATCTTCAATTATCGTTCCACAATGCTTGATTTTTGATAAACTACAAGAGTTAGAGGAGCTAGGATTAAGTACCTTCTTAATAGTTTTCCATGTTCCTTTTATATCGGAATTATATCGGAATAATATTCTTTTTTTACATGACGAATTAAACTGGTAAGCGTATTTCTGTACCTCGTGTATTTTATATGATTTGTATGTGTTGGATTAGATTTGTATTTATAAAATAACCTATTTTTTCTATTTATTGACTTTAACAATGACAAGCTGACCCAAGGCATGCGGGGAGTTCTTTTGTAATTTGAAGTTGTGCGTTTGATTAATGGAAAATTATTATCATATGACAACATGAGTATATTCATAAATTTTTCAGACTCATTTGCATCCTCTTCGGTTAAAACTTCTGACCAGTCAACAGTGGATAAACTATTCTTGAATCGATTTGTATTTTCTGGAGTGATTTTACGGAAAAAGTACTCATTTTGCCTATTTTCATTTAATAAAGAGAAGAGTGCAAATATTGAAAAGTGGTCAGAAAAGTCTGTAAGAATAATTCCCGCTTCAGGAGGGGGAGTAAGATTACAAAAGATGTTGTCGATTAGTGTTTTAGAATGTTCAGTAGTTCTTGTAGGTTTTGTTATAAGTGGAGATAAGGAGAACGAGTTCATAATATTTAAAAAGTCCATAACAAACGCACAAGATTCATGTTGCAAAAGATCCGCATTAAAGTCACCAATTAATGTACACGACTTCGAAAGTAATATACAGTTAGACAAAATAGATTGCATTTCGGCAAGGAAATCAGCAGTTTTAGACTGTGGTGGTCTTTACACTACTCCAATAATGATATTTCTCTTGCCAGGAATCAAAATCTCTACAAATAAAGTTTCAATATTATGATTCATAAAATTCAATTCATGTTTTATCTCGCATTCTACGTTGTTCAAAATATACAAAGCTAATCCACCTCCTCTCTTTTCCATCCTGTTATTTGTGAATAAATTATACCCTTGTAGAGAATAAAGAGGGCGGTAAGAATCAGTCATCCATGTTTCTGTTATACCTATGGCAAAACATTCATGTTTACTTCGTTGTAAAAATATATTCAGCTTTTCAAAAATTTTGTTCATACTTCTGATATTTGTGTGGAATATGCATAATTTATTCATTTTCTTTTCAATCTTGTCAAAAAACATATTGTCAGTGTAATATTTTGAATCTTGTTTATATATTAATAATTCATCATCATGTGGTGTAAAATCAAAATTTAATGAGTTGGTATTAAGATCATCTGCCATCACCTGATCAAATACATATGGGGCAAAATTCCCAGAGGATCCATGAGTAGGTGTATGAACATAAGTTTGGAAAGCTGAATGAAAATCATTGTCATCCAATGCTAAAAAAGGGAAAATGTTACACAAACTCATCATGGGTGTGTAAGGATGTATATATCTCAGTGTACATGATCATCATGGTAAATACGACATACCGTATCAAGTAATATTGAACATATGTAAGTAACAGAGATATATGATACATGTTTTTAGGGAATTCAGAGCTGCAGATACCCAGACAAACAAAAACACATGATAAAAACATTTAACGTATGATAAGCGTAGCCGAGAACGAGGTGACAAAGGGATTGGTTCAATTAAATAATGGGGCAATCTAGTCTCTCCTGCCAGAATTAAAGCAAAGTTTACATATTCTCTTATAACAGTAGCATAGGAGTCAGGAGGTCAAGATATACGGAAGAAGGATAGGGAGAGAGAGAAGGAGTAGGAGTAGGAAGGAAAGAAGGAAAAAAGAGAAGTTTACATCATTGAAGATTTTTGTCAAGTGTTACAAAGTATAAATTTAGAAGTTGACATATCATCATGATCATGATATGTTGAATGAGAAAAGAAAGAAAGAAAAAAAAAACATTATAAACAGTAATGATATGTATATACATATTTACAAGCAAGGTCAATGTTTATTCCACAGAAGTATAGATTCAAGTATATTCCACCGAAGAAAAGGCATATGGAACTCCAGAACTTGTTCTCCATTTACCGGCGAAGAAACGAAGTTTGATATTGTTCTTGAATAAATCCTGAGCTGCCTTTGACCATTTTCTCTTCTCCATTAGATCATCACGCGTGAGGTCGTCAACCATGTGGTAAGATTCATTCGCGAGCTTCATTCGCTGATTCCTCATGACTTCCACCTTTTCGCGATACGATAGGGTCTTGAAGAGGATGTGACGCGGTCGATCTTCTAGACGCTTCCCATCACGATGGGCTCTTTCTACTTTGACAGCGAGACCAAACTTTTCCTTCAATATTTTCTCAGTGATGTTGACGCAATTTTCTTCTCCTGATGTCGGTTCCGGAATACCGATGATCCTGATGTTATTCCTTCGGGAAAATCGTTCGCTTTTGTTGATCTCAACACGTTGATTGGCAACTTCTGATCGCAGTTTAAGCACTTCCGATTCCAACTTCTTCATTCTTTTATCCAGGCTTGTATATTTCCCCTCCATTTCCGTTACTCTTCGACTCTCATGTTCAATGGCAGAAGCCAGGTGCGTCTCAACTAGCTTTACGTTCTCCTTGAGTGACGCGACGGTATCTCGTATCATCTTTTCGAACTTTTCCGTAGCTGCTTTGAAGTACCGATTTATTTCTTCCCGGGTTACGTCATCATTGTCATGCAAATTCAAGGAATTTGGAGAGCTGGACATATCTTCTTGGTTCCTGGTGGTCTTCGGACGGGCCCCAGGGCCACGGAGAGATCCGGCGTCTCGGGGTACCGGCTCCCGTGGAGGCGTCTGAATGTCCGAGGAATCAGAAAGGTTCTCACCTTTGTCAGACTTGGATTCATCTTTCTCGGTCTTCCTTGACTTTTTCGTCGTCGTCTTCTTGCCATGTCTGGTCATGATGAATGTAGAATCCAATAAATCAACAGATATAATCCAATATAATCCAAGAGATGTGAGAATATGAAATTAGTTGAGAGAAATTACGGAGAGACTAGATGTCACGTCTTATTCGCAGGCGGCCATAATACTCAGATCAAAAGATATAAGAAAGTGGTTTTTCAAACAAATCGAGTATATATTGAGTGAGGAAAAAATTACTGAATTAAGGTTTAGATATAGATCATTACAGTCCATCGAATCGATATTGCATTTAATGTAGATTATTGGTGGATAACTCGCAATTCCATGGGTCAGATCACCTCTCCAGCCGAAACCATTTCGCATCCGTTGATATGTACACGGCATACAATATATGCAATAGGCCAAAATGTCTAAACACCAACCGAACTTGCGGTTTTGTTTTTTTTGCTTACTCCTACACAGACGATATGCATCTAGCACACAATATAATGGGCATTATGATTACTTTCCCCAGAAATGGGGCATTAAATTCAAATTGCCGGGGGACACTTCCATGGATGAGTGGATACCAGGCGCGACCATAGGGTTTCGAAAAACACCCTAAATAAGGGAAGCAAGTCTTTTCCAGATTATGAAAATGCATCTCTTATCAAGCATTTTGCTTGTAAAAAACCCTACAAGTCTTGGAAATATATCTAGTCCGGGGGCTGGGGGAGTTTATTCAGCTGATCGTGTACAAAAGGTTTGATGGTCCCAACATGTTAGCATGATATCAGTGGTCAAGAAAATATGTTGCTGCCGGGCCATATCCTGTACCGAAGGCCCAGAGGACCCCATTTTTGTCGGCCATCTTGGATTTTTCATGAAAAATATTAAATAAATACGCATTTCACAATGAATGAGATAGTCTAAATCGAGTGCAATCGTTTTCTGGATAGTCCGGTTAATATTTTTTGATAAATATAAGAATTTATGCCAAAATTTCCATGTTTTTTGGCAAAAATTTGCATGTGCGTTGATATATTTCTGTTTTGTCATTAATATCAACAATTAATGCAAAATATCAGCACTCTACACGAAAGAGGATATATCAACAAGAACATTGATATGCTTCATGACCGTATTAATGTCTTAACTTGCTTAGATATAGGGAAAATACCCCCAAATGTATTCCCCGATATTGCGATAAAATGACACCAAAAAGCAACCTCCGTCACTAGTCACACTAGTGATACCGACTACAATGCGCTCGCTGGCTTGCCTTTCAAAAGAGTACAATAGACTCAATCGGTCTTGCCTCGCCTTTGTTGGTGTGACTAGCACGCATAAATGCATGTAATTAGCGTCGCGTTAGAAAAGTGTATATTACATTTATGGGTATGAGGGCAAAAGGCGTTTTTTACATATTAAAGCAACTTTTATGTTAATGAAACCTCTTGGAAAAGTTATAGGAGGCATTGCTCTGCATGTCGCAAGCAATTACATTCGGGCACCTTAAAACATAGTCCCGCAAGAGCCTGTCGAAGGTACCCCACCCTTATCCGAAGCTTTACTATTAAAATATCTTGCCTTTTGGAGCCCTCATTGTGGCAAAATGATGCTTCGGATAGGTAAAAAACAACATTTATCTTCTTGAAATCACTTCGAGACGGAAGAGTAGGCTTTTCTCTATCAGCTACATTTAAAGAAGTGAGGGCACAGCAAAACCTACCCTCTTAGGGGGCTGCCCCAAGTCACCCAGCCCCTTTTTCGTATTTTGCCCATTTCTTGGAAAAATCGACATTTTGGAACCACATTGATAAAAAAGTGATTCTACTATTTAGTGAAGCCACTTTTATTGTTTCAAACCACTTGGAGACAAAAGAGTAGAAATTCTTCTATCTACTACATATAAAGAATTACTGGAAAATTGAAGCCACCCCCGTCAGTGGGTTGCCGAAGACACCATCCCCTTTTCCCGTATTTTGCAAATTTATGGAAAAATCTGCAAATTTGGAGCCCCCAATGAGGCTAAAGGGTGTTTCTGCTAAAAAGCAATCCTTTTTCATTGTCTTAAAACCACATGGAGACAAAAGAGTTGCCTTTCCTCTATCAGTTACATATAAAGAAGTGCTGGTACAGCAAAGCTTACCCCCGTCAGGGGCTCCTGACATTACCCACCCCTTTTCTCTTAGATTACCTTTTTACTAGAAAATCTGCAAATTTGGAGTCCACATTGAGGCAAAAAGATGTTTCTCCTTTTATAGCAAACCATGTTCATCGTCTTAACAACACTTGGATAAAAAAGTAGTATTTATTCTATCTGCTTCATATAACGAATTACTGGCACATCAAAGCCTACCCCCTCAGGGGGCGGCTGAAGTCGCACAAGCCCCAATTTCGCATTTTAACAATTTATAGGAAAATCTGTCAATTTGGAGCCCCCATTGAGGCAAAAAGCTGTTTCTGCTATATATCAGTCCATTTCATAGCCTTAATCCACTTGGAGACAAAAGGGTAGCATTTATTCTATCAGTTACATATAGAGAAGTGCTGGTACCGCAAAGCCCACCCCTGTCAAGGGCTCCCGAAATTACCCAACCCTTTTCCGTATTTTACCTTTTTATTAGAAAATCTGCGAATTTGGAGCCCACATTGAGGCACAAAGATGTTTCTCCTAATAGCAAACCACTTGCATTGTCCCCTTGGATGCAAAATGTAGTTATTTTCTCTATCTGCTACATTATAACGAAGTGCTCGCACACAGAAGCCCACCCCCGTCAAAGGCTGCCGAATATCCCCCCCCCCACCCTTTTGCCTGTTTTCCCACTTTATCAGTTTATTGAATAATTCGCAGTTTTTGACCCCCTCATTCAGGCAAAATAGCATTCCTGCTATATAATGAAGCCAATTTGATTTTTAAGCAACTTAAAGATGAAAGAATAGGCTTTCTTCTATCAGCTACATGCACAAAACGTGCTGGCGCATCGAAGCTACTCAATTAAGGGGCTGTTGAAGTCACCCCACCATTTTGCCTATTTTCCCTCTTCATTGGAAAATTCTCAGTGTTTAGTCCCATTAATGCAAAAGAGGTATTTCTGCTATGAAGTAAAACCACTTTTATTATTTTAACTTCCCTGGGCTTGGGGATGAAAGACGGAGTAGGCTTTTTAAATAAAGAAGGGCTGGCACATCGACGCCTACCCTCTTCAGGGTCTGCCGAATATTAAGTCACCCCATCCTGTTTATCCATTTTGTCTAATTATTAGAAAATTCGTCATTTGGAGTCACTATTGAGGCAAAGGGCGTTTCTTATATAAGTCACTTTTAATTGTTTAACCACCTGGCAATGAAAAAGAAGGCTTCATTATATATATCAGCTACATAATTTATAAAAAGGTGCTGGCACATCGATGCCTACCCTCTTCAGTGGCTTCAAATTGGCAGATTTTTCCATGAATTGGCAAAATACGGAAAGAGGGCGGGGGACTTCAACAGTCCCCTGAGGGGGTAGGCTTTGATGTGCCAGCACTTCGTTACATGTAGCAGGTAGAGAATATACTACTTTTTCGTTTCCAAGTGGTTTTAAGACAATGAAAGCGGTTTGCTATATAGGAGAAACATCTTTTTGCCTCAATATGGGCTCCAAATTTGCAAATTTTCTAATAAAAAGGTAAAATGCAGAAAAGAGGTGGATAATTTCAGGAGCCCCTGACGGGGGTAGGCTTTGCTGTATCAGCACTTCTTTATATGTAACTCATAGAGGAAAGGCAACTCTTTCGTCTCCATGTGGTTTGAAGACAATGAAAATATTGCTTTTTTTAGCAGAAACACCTTTTAGCCTCAATGGGGGCTCAAAGTTTCAAGATTTTCTATAAAAAAGTAAAATCCGGAAAAGGGGTAGGTGATTTCGGGAGCCCCTGACGGGGGAAGGCTAAGGTGTGCGAGCGCGTCTTCAAATGAAACTGATATAGAAAATCCTACCTTTTCGTCTCCCAGAAGTTACAAAGCAATAAAAGTGACTTTTTTTGCAAAGCAAGAACGTCGTTTGTCATGTTTGTCTCAATGGGGCTCAAAACTGGCGAATTTTCCTAGAAATTGGCAAAATATGAAATAGGGGTTGGGTGACTTCAGCTGCCCCCTGAGAGGATAGGCTTCAATGTGCCAGCACTTCGTTATAAAGTAACAGATATACAAAATACTACTTATTTGCATCCAAGTGGTTTTAAGACAATGAAAGTGGTTTGCTATTTAGAAGAAACGTCTTTGTGCCTCAATGTGGGCTCCAAATTCGCAGATTTTCTAATAAAAAGGTAAAATATGGAAAAGGGTCGGGTAATTTGGGGAGCCCTTGACGGGGGTAGGCTTTGCTGTACCAGCACATTTTTATTATGTAACTGATAGAATAAATGCTACTCTTTTGTCTCCAAGTAGATTTAGGCAATGAATTGGATTGATATATATAGCATAGACACCTTTTTGCCTCAATGGGGGCTCCAAATTGACAGATTTTCCTATAAATTGTAAAAATGCGAAATGGGGGTTGGGTGACTTCAGCCGCCCCCTGAGGGGGTAGGTTTCAATGTGCCAGCAATTCGTTATATGAAGAAGATAGAATAAATACTACTTTTTATCCAAGTGGTGTTAAGACAATAAAAGTGGTTTGCTATAATAGGAGAAACATCTTTTTGCCTCAATGTGGGCTCCAAATTCGCAGATTTTCTAATAAAAAGGTAATCTAAGAAAAAGGGGTGGGTAACTTAAGGAGCCCCTGACGGGGGTAAGCTTTGCTGTACCAGCACTTCTTTATATGTAACTGATAGAGGAAAGGCAACTCTTTTGTCTCCATGTGGTTTTAAGACAATGAAAATGGATTGCTTTTTAGCAGAAACACCCTTTAGCCTCATTGGGGGCTCCAAATTTGCAGATTTTTCCATAAATTTGCAAAATACGGGCAAAGGGGATGGTGTCTTCGGCAACCCACTGACGGGGGTGGCTTCAATTTTCCAGCAATTCTTTATATGTAGTAGATAGAAGAATATCTACTCTTTTGTCTCTAAGTGGTTTAAAACAAGAAAAGTGGCTTCACTACATAGTAGAATCACTTTTTTTCATCAATGTGGCTCCAAAATGTCGAATTTTCCAAGCAATGGGCAAAATACGAAAAAAGGGCTGGGTGACTTGGGGCAGCCCCCTGAGAGGGTAGGCTTTGCTGTGCCCTCACTTCTTTAAATATAGCTGATAGAGAAAAGCCTACTCTTCCGTCTCGAAGTGATTTCAAGAAGATAAATGTTGTTTTTTACCTATCCAAGCATCATTTTGCCACAATGAGAGCTCCGAAAGGTAAGATATTTCAATAGTCAAGTTTCGGATAAGGGTGGGGTACCTTCGACAGGCTCTTGGGGGACTATGTTTTAAGGTGCCCGAATGTAATTGCTTGCGACATGCAGAGCAATGCCTCCTCTAACTTTTCCAAGAGGTTTCATTAACATAAAAGTTGCTTTAATATGTAAAAAACGCCTTTTGCCCTCATACCCATAAATGTAATATACACTCTTCTAACGCGACGCTAATTACATGCATTTATGCGTGCTAGTCACACCAACAAAGGCGAGGCAAGACCGATTGAGTCTATTGTACTCTTTTGAAAGGCAAGCCAGCGAGCGCATTGTAGTCGGTATCACTAGTGTGACTAGTGACGGAGGTTGCTTTTTGGTGTCATTTTATCGCAATATCGGGGGAATACATTTGGGGGGTATTTTCCCTATATCTAAGCAAGTTAAGACATTAATACGGTCATGAAGCATATCAATGTTCTCGTCAATATATCCTCTTTCGTATAGAGTGCTGATATTTTGCATTTATTGTTGATATTAATGACAAAATAGAAAGATATCAATGCACATGCAAATTTTTGCCAAGAAACATGGAAATTTTTGCATAAATTCTTATATTTATCAAAAAATATTAACCGGACTGTCCAGAAAACGATTGCAATCGATTTATACTATCTAAATCATTGTGAAATGCGTATTTATTTAATATTTTTCATGAAAAATCCAAGATGGCCGACAAAAATGGGGTCCTCTGGGCCTTCCGTACAGGATATGGCCCGGCAGCAACATATTTTCTTGACCACTGATATCATGCTAACATGTTGGGACCATCAAACCTTTTGTACACGATCTGCTGAATAAACTCCCCCAGCCCCCGGACTAGATATATTTCCAAGACTTGTAGGGTTTCACAAGCAAAATGTTTGATAAGAGATGCATTTTCATAATATGGAAAAGACTTGCCTCCTTATTTAGGGTGTTTTTCAAGCAGCAGTAGGTAAATAATTTAAAAAAGTCACTTCCCACGTGACACCACTCTTTCCCTTTTTACGCGTGGTCGCGCCTGGTATCCACTCTTCAATGGAAATGGGCCCCCGGGCGGCCTCTCGAAATCTGGCAGAAACCAAATGTGGCTCTGGAAAGTCGTCCTAAATCGGATATATCGCTGTTACCATAGTAGGAACCAGAATTTTGGACACGAAATGCCAATTGAACGTTTCCGTTCCAGATGCGAAACGAAAAAAAAAAATCTTAATTTGCATTGCATTGCAAGACAGAGTTTTACGACCATGACGACGGGCCTAAAAGTCTCTTCCAAAATCAACTACCGTCGTAAATAAGCGTTCGTGTTCTCCAGCGAAAGGTCGGGAGGGTCGCACCATCGCATAATGTCGCAGAGTACGACATTATGCCAAGAGCGTCCAACGCATAATGTCACAGTCAACGCATGATGTCGTAGCTTTTCTAATAACGCAGTGGCGTAACTACGGGGGGGCATGGGGGGGGGGGCACGTGCCCCCCCCCCCAATCGGCTGGCAAAAAAAAAAAAAAACGGGGAAAAGGAGAAAAAGAGGTAAAAAGGAAGAGAAACGTAGTGGGGAAAGAATATATTATTGTTCATTATAATGTTATATTGTGTTACATTACATAAGAAGATTTTTTTCATAACTTTATGAAACATTATTTGCTTCATTGTGTCTTCATTGTTCCTGGTGCTCGCATAGACTGTTTAACAAGATATATAATCCTGTTGTACTAAAACCTCCCGTTTTCAAATCAATATACAACACATATATTTTTCCTCGCAATTCGAGTTATTGTTTTATGTAGTGACATATTCTTCTTTTTCATGACTACTTAAAGTGATTGCCCTATTTTAAGGTCTTAATATAAAACATTTCCTGTCCGTGCTAACGTTCGCATTAGTGGATTGGTGAGATTTCTGCTCTTCACGAACTCCTAAAATCAGTCCTTAAAATGACAATTTTTCTGATCTGAATATCAAAAATTTTCAGCTCGCGCTTCGCGATCGCATCATTTGGTTAGTGAAATACGTAGGGTCTTAGTGAATTCCTACAAACAAGCCTTAGAATGCCCCTCTTCAGGTCTGAATTTCCTTAATTTTCAGCTCGCGCTTCGCGCTCGCAGTATTTGATTAGTGAGATGCGTATGATAATCATGATTACAATGACTTCAAAAAGTGCTTCATGATCTGTGTTTAGATGTAATTCTAATTTCTAACAAAATCAGCAAGCGCTTGGCACTCGCATTAGATGACTATGGTGAGATATGTATACTCTTAAAGGATTCCTAAAAAACATAGTCCTTAAAATATCAATGTTTGAGGTCAATATATACAACATTTTCAGCTTGCGCTTCGCGCTCGCATTATTTGGTTAGTGAAATACGTGCGGTCTTAGGGAATTCCTACAAACAAGCCTTAGAATGCATCTCTTCAGGTCTGAATATCCTAAATTTTCAGCTAGCGCTTCGCACTTGCAGTATTTGATAAGTAAGATGCGTATGATAATCATGATTACAATGACTACAAAAGGTGCTTCATGATCTGTGTTTAGATGTAATTCTATCAAAATCAGCAAAGGATGGCACTAGCATTAGATGACTATGGTGAGATATTTATACTCTTAATGGATTCTGAAATATAGTCCTTAAAATTTCCCTGTTTAGGGTCAATATATACAAAAAAATTTAGCTCGCGCTTCGCGCTCGCATTGTTTGTTTAGCGAGACAGTTATGTATCATGATTACAAAAAAAAATTGCTTATAATGTCCGTTTTTAGCTCTGAATATCAAAAATTTTCAGCTCGCGCTTCGCGCTCGCACTATTTAATCAGTGAGATACATATCCGTTTAATGGCACTGCATGTCCTTAAATTATCTCTATTAGGTCAGTACTGATACCTGAAAACTGAGCGCGCTTCGCGCGCTCCCTAAGTGACTCGAACTTTTTGCTGGTGCCCCCCCCCCCAATGCCGTGACCCACGGTACGCCACTGTACTAACGCATAACGTCGCAAGTCTTAACGCATAAAGTCGCAGCGGTATTCGCTTCAGGACTCGAGTTAAATTCAAGACATAAAATATGTTTTAACTGATTAATTTGTGCAACCTCTGTCATCTGAACGTTTTTAAGAACTATTTGTTGGGGCAGGTGCGGATGCAGGGGAGGGGTCAGTATCGGATTTCATTGTCATGAGAAGGCGGTGGACTTTGAAAAATGTATGGCCTAGTGAAACGCAAGTATATGCATGTCACCATTCATCTGTGCAAATCGCTATACATGAAATTCAACTTATTTTGCAGGAGAGTAAAGTTATCTTGCTGAAAAATAAATACAAATTTAGTTACATTAAATTGTTGTTCATGACATTTTAATTAAGAAATCATATTTCGTGTTGTTACTCGAAATGTGCCATCAATATATTGAAAAATTAGCGCGCGATTCACGCTCCCATATTTTATACTGCCAAAAACTGCTCGGAGTGTTCATTGCTTTAGTCTAATTGCATCAGATATCCCAAAAGTTGAGCTCGCGCTTCGCGCTCTCAATATCTAGTTAGGCAATGTAAGATAGCCTATCTTGTTTATAAGAATAGAGCTTATTAAATGTACTTAAAACTTAAGTTTTTAGTTGTGATTGCTCCCTCTATAAACCAACAGCAAAAATTGGATTTTAGCTGCCGATCGGGAAAACATGGATGAAAACATTCTTCGCCCCACCCATTTTTGGCGAAATCCCGCTTTACATACTGTATTAGAAACACATATGGGTGTGTTGTGTGCTCTGTCCCTGGACTACAGCAGGGACCCAAAAGTTGGATCTAGCGCCCTAGTCTCAAAGCTGGCGCTTAACACTCCATTTTGTGAAACATGCAAAATAAATGCCCCCCCCCCTCTTTTCCTTTGCCACTCACCAGTTTCTGGTACCACCACTGCTCGGGGGCTCTGTGGAGCCGGGTTATGTGCAAACGCCGGGATATGTGCAAACAACGGTATATGTGCAAAATTTCGCCGGGATTTGTGCAAATAACGGAATTGTGCCAACGTCACGCCGGGAAATGTGGAAATCTGTCAAAATTTATCAACGGCATCTATGCAAACGTGACGACGAGATAAGTGCAAATGAACAATTTTCACGGAAAATGTGCAAACCTCCGGGATATGTGCAAATCACTGTTTTTATCCATATTAAAGCTATTTCTCATGAAAAGTTTCATAACATTACTGTTAAAAAATGAGAAACATGCATGCATAAGGTAGAATCTACAGTGCCATCGGCAATGAAACGCTTTTCAGAGAGGCAGTGCGGGGGGAGGCTTAAATGGGTTTCCATGACATTTGCTCCGGCGACAATTGCTCCGATGGAAAATATACACATTAAGCGAAACATAAAACCTAACCTCCAAAACTAAATCAACCCTAATCGTATTTATGACAATATTCTGAACCAAAAATTTTATCATAATCCTAACACTAATCCCATGCCTTCTGAGATATTAATTGTCGCAGGAGCATATGTCGTGTCACCTTAAAGGTACATTCAGCACTGTTTCGAACACTGTATGGGGCAATTAATTAAGGGGGTGGGAGAGGCAAGCATGATTTCCACTGATACACACATTGAACTTGATCTGTTGATTTCATTTCTAAATTTCATCGGAAGTTGTCGAATTTCTATAAAATTAAATTATAAACCCAAAATGTCTTGATTAAAATAGCATTTGATGTTAATTTTTATGAATCTATAAATATACAAACAAGGCAGTCTTTGCTATCTCTTTTTACACACCCAAAGTGATGTACAGACGCCAGCTAGTGTAATAACAGCCACATGTGTAAAAACACTGTACCCACTAAAGTATTGTAACGGCTACAGAAAATACTCCCATTTTGACTTTATTTGCCTTATAATATCTTAATATTACCATTGTTATCGTTTGCCTTGTGATGGAACTGCTTACTTATCTTCCATGTGATGGTTTAGTCTTATATTCTGGAGTGATTTTTGTGGATTATTAAATGTGCTGTGATTGAGAAATTTGAAACGCCACGGGCGTCCGAGATAGATGTGTTACACTGACTGAACAGTGACATTTTACCGAGCATATTATAGATTGTGACAGTGTTATCAAGTCTATCAGTAATTGCGTTCCAAATAAGTGTCCATTTTCTATACAATGACGCTAAAATCAAATACTTATACCGGAGCCCCGGGTTCTGGATAATTCAGGTATAAATTACCGAAATATATGACTACATCTGCGTTACGATTAGCTGTCCATCAATTGCATTATTCATATGAACATAATATAGAGCAGAAAGATAAGAAAGCACGAATTGACTATGTGACAGATCTTTTGTGTCATATATTACCCCATCTTGATTCAAAGATATGTGAACATTTCGTCACCATGAACACGTGAATGGTTAATTCGAAACAAGCTTATTCTCAATGTCGATAAGACTAAGACAATGCTACTTGGTTCACGTCAAAAAGTTTGCACATTACGAGATAAAAACTTAGATATTATTATAGACGAAAAATCCATAGCATGTGTAAATGAATATAAATGTCTTGGGGTCATTATTGACTCATATCTAGACTTTAGAAGTCATACAAACAAAGTTGCAAAAGATGTTAAGCAAAAGTTGGGTATTTTGAGAAGACTGAGATCTACCTTCTCCGCTGAACAATTGTCACAGATTTACTGGGGTATATAATGCCCCATATTCTCTATTGTTGTAATGTGTGGACAGGGAGAAGTGATGTCAATTACGATATCCTTAATCGCCTACATAAAAGGGCAGCATACTTAATTTCACACTTAACTTGGGAAACCCCGTCCAATGAAGTATTTAATAAATTATCTTGGCCAACTTTGGACAAACTCTTTTGGCAATCTGCCTGCTGCACAATGTTTAAAATAATTCATGAACTTGCCCCACCTATGAGGAACTCTAAACGATCAAACAAACTGATTTTGAGACTCCCAAAATGTTCCACCTCTTTTTATCAAAATTCTTTCCTTTATTCAGGTGCCACAAAGTGGAACAACCTTCCGGACGCTACGCGACTAGAAAAGCGGCCAGCTTCCTTTAAATTACTCCTAAAATGATATCATGCAATCACAGATAAGAATATGACATCACTTCTCATACTTACAGCCCATGCTACATGTATTATGTTTTATTAGAAATGCATGATCACTTCCTCAATTTGGTTTTTATCCTATGCTATCGTATGCTGTTCTTAGAATATGCTTGACTGGTCAAATATTACATAATTTTCTTTGCTCCTGAACTCCCTTCGCTCTCTCCCTCTCTCACATTTTTCTTCCCTCTCTCTCCACCTCTCTGCCTCTCTCTCTGTTTGCCTCTGCCCCCTTTCTCTCTCTCTCTCTCTCTCTATCTCTTTCTCCCTATCTTACAATGTCCTTTTACTTTCTTTCTGAATCTTATTTTGATGTGTATGTATGTCTTATTTACTTATGTTTTCTTTATGCTATGAATTATATGTTTTGGTATTAATGCAGATCCCTGTGGAAGACCAGCGATTTTTAATGAACGTTTTAATTTTATATATTGTGTAATTTTACATATTTGTTTGTATAAAGCTGAACAGGCTACTCTGGATAAAGATTTGAAATAAATAAATAAATAAATAAATAAATAAATAAATAAATAAATAAATAAATAAATAAATAATATTTCACACAAATGTCATGGCGCACTTTACCAACAAGAGGCATTAATTTTGAACTATATACCCACAGATGCAGTCCACTTTACTCTCTAAATGCAATATTTTTATGTTGTAATTCATACACCTCCTCGATTTAAAAACGAATGTTCCATATTATATGAATGCAGGGGCTGCAATTCGGGAGGGGGGCAGGGGTGCACAGTGCCCCCACATTTTTAAGCACTAAAATTTTTTCCCCTTCTAACCAAGAACTTTGCCCCCTTTCAACGCGTTCAGTGCCCCTTTCATCTTAGAAGGACCCGTTTTATGTCTTAAAGAGTGCCCCTTTACTTTTTTTTTATAAATATAAGTGCCCATTCTCGTATCAAATAAGTTTCCACTCTTGAAACCGCTCTTTTCATGCCCGATCATCGCCCGTTTTCCTTATTTCGCGTTCTAATCCCTTCTAAAAGTGTATATTTTTAGTAATAAAAATCCTTTTAAAATGTTCCTTTTGCCCCTTTAAGTTGCCCCTTTTCAGAGTGAAATTCTTCTTCTGCAGTGTGTACATTTTCACCTTTGATCAAGTGCCCCATATGAATGTGTCCTCATTTACATTTGATAAATGCCCCCTCTCTTCTGGTTTGTTCAAATGTCCAGTTTGCTAATATAATGTATATATATTTGCAATTAGCGTCCTTTCTTTTCTGCAGGGGCATCTGAACCGGGGGGGGGCACTTACCTCCTTAAAAAATGGACCTCGATCCATGGACCCCCAAAAGTTTTCAAGACCAATAAAAAGAAAAGAAGAAAAGGAAAAAAAGTGGTGAAACATGATATTGTTCTCTATGTAAAAATCTATCACAAATGCTTTTCTTTCATTAAAAGTTTCAAGATTTTGCTCGCTCGCAGCTTTTAAGAAATGTTGCCCCATACGCCATGGCTGCCCCCTCAATTATTTTGCTCATTGCCCTAGTAGGGTACATATGCTATTTTTTTTTTAAAGTTTTTTGTTTCAAGTGCCCTTTTCAAAGAGGAAGCGCCCTTTTTCGCTGTGCCCCCCCCCCCACTTTAAATTTCGCTCTGCCGACCCTGGATGAATGTTAATCTATTTTCTCAAACCTAGTGGAACGTTCTGCACGAGTCAAAGGGTGTTACTCTACTTTTTAGACCCTTTAATTTGTGACAAATCCATACGAAACGAATGCTGGTAGTTTCCTTTTCCAGACCCAATGCGACCGTACCATACAAGATGAATATTATTAGTCTACTTTTTAATACTCAGTCTTGGCCATATATTCTTCCAAGCAACAGGATTAACGCTATACCATTCCATTCCTTGTTTTTATTTGGCAATAAGTCATGATTGACTATTTTTGTCACTCACTGTATAAAGAGTAGGGTAACAATTTTATTCATTATTATTATTTTTATCCCCCCCCCCTTTTTTTTTATTTCTTGTATATTCATTCCTTTTTTTTCTATGAAATTACAAACAAAACAAAACAAAACTTTCAAATTACATATGAAAAAAAAAGATATAAGGTCGTTGATCGACGATCTACGTGATATTATACAGTGCGTATCAAAAAAAGTTTACACTTTGAAAAAGCCCTGGGAATTAAAAAAATATACAACATGTGGGTATTTTTTTCACACATAATCTTGGGTTCGGGGCTCATCTATCCAATGAAAGTAAAAATTTTGACAGAATGTTACACTTGAGTGAGCACTGTCCATTTTTGTAAAGCTGGCAAAAATCTGTTTGCGCAGCAATGCTCGTTTTCACGCTGTGTCAAGGGGAAAGGGTGGAATCAAACTTACTTATATTTCTCATGCGTTTCTCTTGCATTTTTAGTCAATTGAAATACAACGAATACATTCAAGCATTTTGTAACAATTTTGCCACCCAAATTGAAATTTCAACACTTAGTAGGCACAACCTTTACCCTTTTTGTGCCAGCTGGATCTGAAGACATAACTGAATCTGAACAAAAGCTTATATCAAACATCTTCAGCATTTTTTCAGTAAGTTTTTATCATTTAAAGTGGGTTTACATTTCATTTTTCATTTAATGCGTTTCTCCACACTTTTTCCAAGCTTGACAATGATTATCAAAATGAATATCAAGCATAAGCCATTTCATGTAAATCACAGCTCAGTGTAAAGCAAATATCGTTACGTGTTCTTAATAATTAAGGTCTGCTTTTATTCGCATAACTGTTTGAAAGTTCTGCGCAAATCATTTTTCACTAACTTTTCAAATGTAAGTGGTGCTCACTCAAGCGGAAATATTTTTCGACAGTTATATCGTATATTGCTCAAATGAATATGTACCAATGTTAAAGGTATTGTTTAACTTTGTGAGCAGCTGATTAAAAAAATTCTTAAACCAAGATGAAACATGTGTACAAGTGCATGTATTAGTTTAAGAACTAATAAACCCTGAAAACAACCATTATTGAGAAAGAAAAGCTAAAACTACAAGGCAAACCCCGATTTTGTAAATAGGCGTCTACTAGACGCCTAAATAGTACACATAAGTGTATGGGATGAAATTAAGGTGGTGTTTCCGGTCACTTTTTATTTCAATTTTTGAAGCACTTAATAATTATTTTCGAACACAATTTTTTCTGGGCTTCATTTTTGTAACATATCACAGACACAGGTGACAAGTGTTACCTTCTAGCTCAGATTTTTTAAAAGTCAAATCAATGTTAAACAATCACTTTAAAATCTGGAAAAATCTCCAGGGTATTACAAATGTATAATTTTACAGGATTTTTTTAGTGTAATTTTTTTTTGATGCGCACTGTATGACGGAAAGTCATTCTAACAAGAGGGGATAACGTTTTAACAAGTTTTTCGGTACTTTGAATTCTCAGTGTACCAAGCATCATTTGTGATATATTCATTTTTTTTTTTATTATTAGTTACAATTCAAATAATCTCAGTGGCCTAAGATATATTTTCTGGGGTTTTATCGGCCCCGTAAAGTAAAGACAGAGAAAGAAAGGATTTATGTGATCAAGAAATGATAAGATAGGGGAAAAATGATTTTAATGACTGAAATAGAGACAGGCAAAGAAAGGAGAGCCCCCTCCCACACCCGTGCCAGAGTTACCTGAACTAGCTAAGCGTAGACTTTACTCAAGACCCGGTGGTTAAAAAGGGAAATAAACTTAAAAACTTAGACCTCATCATCTTCTAAACAATTGCCATGTAATCAAGCGTATGGATATAGAGTTATTCTTTCTCCAGATCCAGTCATTTGAAAAAAAACAAGAATCTTCGACACTTCGAACTTCGATTGCGATCATCTCCAGACCCTGTAATATAGCACATGGGTATACAGTGTAATTATGCAGTGGGTGTACAGTGTACAGTGTAGTTTTTTTTTTAATGGGTATGGAGTAAAGGCTATGCTAGTGACCCGTGCTTTGTTATAGACTATTAGTTTGGAAGATGATGGGGTCTTAGTATTGAAGTTTTTTTAATCACCAGGTTTGGAGTAAAGACTACACTCTATATCCATTTTTTCACAGGGATGAGACGGTGGGGTCTTCAAATTGAAGATCTCCTATTTTTTATATAACAGCGTCTGGGGTAAAGACTATGCTCTTGTATCCATTCTTTATTACAGGGTCTTATTTTTGAAGATTATAACATGATTTTTTTTAAATGGGTCTGGAGTGAAGACTACGTTATGTACCCTTGCTTTATAACGGAGTCTTAGTTTTGGGTCTTAATTCTGAAGGGTTTTTTAATCAACGGTCAGGAGAAAAGACTACACTCTATATCCATTCTTTTTTCACAGGAATGAGACTACAGGGTCTTGACAATTTGTTTTAATGAACGGGTCTGGAGAATTGAGAATACGTTATATAAACGTTCTTTATAACAGAGTCTTAGTAGTGGAAGATGGCGGGGCTTTAATAGTTTTGAATTTGTTTAATCACCCGGTCTGGAGTAAAGACTACACTTTAAACCCATCTCTCATTCCACAGGAATGAGACGGTGGAGGTCTGAAATTTGATTTTTTTTTTTTTTTTTTTATTATTATTGATATAACAGGGTCTGGGCTTAAGACTACATTCTATATTCATTTCTACAGGGTCTTAATTTGGTAGACGGAGAGATGTTGCAGTTTTTAAATATTTTTGAAAGGCTATGCTCTTTACGTATGCTTTAGTACATGATCTTAGTTTAGAAAGATCTTCAAATTATTAAATGACCGGGTCTGGAGGATTAAAAGACTACACTCTGCATCCATGTTATTCCGAACGATAGTGGGTCTTAAATTTTAGTCTGGTCTTATTTATTTGATTTTGTTAATTATTGATATAACAGGGTCTGGGCTAAAGACTACATTCTATATTCATTTCTACAGGGTCTTAATTTGGTAGACGGTGAGATGTTGCAGTTTTTAATTAATTTTGAAAGGCTATGCTCTTTACGTATGCTTTAGTACAGGATCTTAGTTTAGAAGGATCTTCAAATTATTAAATGACCGGGTCTGGAGGATTAAAAGACTACACTCTACATCCATGTTATTCCGAACGATAATGGGTCTTAAATTTTAGTCTGGTCCTCCCCCCCCCCCCCCCCCCCCCACTGCCTCTCTGGAAAGCGTTTCTTTGCCGATGGTACTGTAGCTTCTCCCTTATGCAGTAATGTTATGAAACATTTCATGAGAAATACATGTAGCCTTAATGTGGATAAAAGCAGTGATTTGCACATATCCCGGAGGTTAGCACTTTTCCCGTGAAAATTGTTCATTTGCACATATCCCGTCGTCACGTTTGCACAGATGCCGGTGGTAAATTTTGACAGATTTGCACATTTCCCGGCGTGGCGTTTGCACAAATTCCGTTGTTTGCACAAATCCCGGCGAAATTTTGCACATATACCGTTGTTTGCACATATCCCGGCGTTTGCACACAACCCGGCTCCACAGGCTCTCGTTATTTAGAAGAAAAACGAAAATAGGTTGTCAATGCATGTAAAACATTTTAATGCCTGGTTATTTTTTTTCTTTTTTTAGAAATAGTATATGCACAATTTTTTTGTGAAAAACGAATCTTACGTAATATTTAGAGATTTCGTGCACATTTTAGTGAATTTTGTGAAACTCTTCAGTAAGAAAGGAATTTGTTCACTTTTTTCCGGGGTGGGGGCATTAATTCTGCCCCCTCCCGCTACGTACCAACATGTTATTAATTTATCACGTATTTGTATAGGATCTATCGCTTTCAAATTATTATTCATACAGTACATTCCAAGTTACAATACTAAATATAATTTCTTTCGTAAAATGTCATGAACAACGATAAAATATTATATATTTTTTAAAGTGATCACTCTTCATCATAATGAATTCAATACTGCCCCCGTGCATGCGCGCAAGTGCTTCTAAACACTCTTTCACAAAAAAACGTTCAGATGACAGAGCTTAAACAAATTACTGAGTGAAAACAAATCTTATATCTTATCTGCAACTCGATTCATGAATAACATACTGATGCGACATTAAGCGTTAAGACTTGCGACGTTATATGTTAGCAATTTAAGATGCGTTGACTGTGACATTAGGCAAAAATCATCCGACGCATAATGTCACAGTCAACGCATAATCCCGACCTTTCGTTGGAGAACGCGTTTACTGTGACATAGTCGTAAAACTTTGTCCTGCAATGCAAATTGTGTGACATGAGATTTTTTTTTTCGTTTCGCATCTGCAACGGAAACATTCAATTTGCGTTTCGTGTGCAAAATTCTGGTTGCTACTATGGTAACAGCGATATATCCGATTTAGGACGACTTTCTAAAGCCACGTTTGGTTCCTCCCAGAGCCCGAGAGGCCGCCCGGGGGCCCACTTCCATTGATTAGTAGATACCAGGCGCGACCACGCGTAAAAGGGGACAGTGTGGGCAAGTACGTTACGTATATAGGCCTATGTAACGTTATAAGGGTGTCAAAAACGATGTTTAAAATACTGAAGGAAGAGATATATACACAACAAAAAAAGTAAGTCCCCCTTAAATCAAATTGCTGTAACTCTTTAACTCTTTAAATGCCGTTGGCAGCTATGCGTGCCCTTAGCCCTCTAATGCCATTGGCACGTATACGTGCCCAGAGAACTTTTTTTTTTTTAACCAATTTTACAGCCAGAAAATCATCACCATATTCTCTGTTTTTTATGTTGTTATACTGGCCAGGAATTCACAATTCATTTTATCATATAAAAAATAGTGGTTTACATAGACATTTTTTGAGTAAAATTGTATTTTTGCATCATTATTTTTAAGAGTTGATTTCGGATATTGCTGCGATCTGAATCAAGATTTCCCCCATTGACACGTGTGATATAACGGTTGTGTGTAGCAATACACGTACTTCTATGGGCAGAGCAAAGGCGAATGTGCGAAGACATTCAGCTCGGAATTGACCAATGACCGAGCGGTACGATGTTTCTCACCCAACACTACTCGCCCATTCGCTATTGTTACATGAATATTCATGAGCTATCGATCAGGTTTTTTGCAGGCCAGTATGGTAGTATTCTTGTGTCAAGGCTTTTTTTTGCCTGCAAATGTGCACGGTTTGGGGGATTTTTTTTTTTTTTTTTTTTTTTTGGGGGGGCGGGGGAAAGGTCTTATACATTGTTTTTAGCATTGTCGCAAAATTGTTCTCGTTATAAATATATGAGTAAAGAAGCCAGTCATTTCCAACTCTCGTCTGCGCACTGCAATCATCACACTCATTATTTATTTATTCATTTATTATTGTTATTAATATTATCATTATTAGTATTACTATTATTATAATCATTATTATCATTATTGTTATTATAATTATTATTATTATCATCATTCTTCTCTTTCACCTTCTTCTTAGTATAAAAGGGATGGTCCGGGCTGAAAGTATTTATAGTTTTTTATACAAAGCAGAATTCACTGAGCAAAATACCGAAAATTTCATCAAAATCGGATAACAAATAACAAAGTTATTGAATTTCAAAGTTTAGTAATATTTTGTGAAAACAGTCATGAATATTATAATTATATATTATGTCATAAAAATTATTGTAATCATATCAATTGCATTTCTCCTGCAGCCAAACTCTCTCTTCATAAACTTAAGATCAGGTAAATAATGGTTCATATTCGTTTTTGTTTTTATAGCCCATACCATTATAAAAAAGAATGATTGATATTGTTACGCTTCTTAATGTCATCTTCAAACTTCTCACAAAAAAATATGAATCGTTCAATTTTCTCCTCGAATAAAATAGGAAGAAGCAAAAAAAGTGATAATTAAAATGGCCGTTATTAACGCTTTATTCCTCTCATGATTTTTTAAGGTGGAAGACTTTCCTTTGCTAAATCAAACCATTATTTGGTCAGAGAAAATGTAAATGGGAGTATATACAGTAATATTAAATGTTTTGGGAAAAAGAAAAAAGGGGATAGGGTGGGACAGTTGTCAATTACAATAACGAAACCGACCAGACCCACCTGTTAGTTGCTGCATCATTAACATCACTATCCAGGGGATTTTAAAACGAATAGAGTAGAAATGAAAATGATAACGACGATAACGGGTTGAGTATTATATTTCTTCATACCACGCTTATTATTGTACATTATGTTATCTGAACAAATTTTTATTTCATTTCATTTTTTTACTCCGGATAGTGCTACGATCTGGGGAGGCCCTGGGCGGAGGCAAGATTTTTCTGTAGGAGGGGGGAGGGGCAAATTGTTTTATCTTTACCTCGGTCACCAATAAAAAAGTAAATTGTAAAAAGAAATAAATACCCCCCCCCCTCCAAAAAAAATTATAATATGAAAAAACACGAATAATTAAATATGTTGGCCCAAAAAACTTTTGTCAGAAGGCAGTATCATTTTGTTGTATCAAATTTAGATACGAATATATCAAGTATGTTTGCTTCCGCCACAAAAAAACTAAAACTTAAAGGACAAGTCTACCCCAACAAAACGTTGATTTGAAAAAAAAGGAGAGAAATCCAATAAGCAAAACACTAAAAATTTCATCAAAATCGGATGTAAAATAAGAAAGTTATGACATTTAAAGTTTTGCATAATTTCACAAAACAGTAATATGCACATCCTGGTCGGTATGCAAATTGGCAGACTGATGACGTCACCCACTCACTATTTCTTTTGTATTTTATTATATAAAATATGAAATATTCTAATTTTCTCCTCCTTGTCAAGTAAAAAGAAGTTTTATTTCTCCCAGAACATGTGAAATTACCACCATTTTAACAGTTTATGGTTAAGATGGTCCTTATTGTCAAATCTGTAAAAACTGAAATATTGTATTATTCAAACAATAAAAAACAAAAAAAATAATGAGTGATGGACATCATTCTCTCTCTCTCATTTGCAAATCGCTAAGTTGTGCATTCAACTTTGTAAGCGAAACTTAAAAATGTCATAACTTTCTTATTTTACATCCGATTTCGATGAAATTTGCAGCATTATGTTTGTTTGATTTTTAAATTCAAATCAGCAATTTTCTGGGGTGGACTTGACATTTAACCATCACTTAAAATCTACCAGCATAACCATAAGACGGGCTCCTCGATTTTATATAACAGAACGGAAACAGGAGCCTTTCGAGGTGGGGGACAGAAGAAACGTAGGGGAAAGAAGAGAGAGTGGGAAGTAAAATCATAAAGTGATAAAAATATAAAAGTAAAGGCGGGCAAAATAGATTGAAAAGGGTTGAAGAGAGAGGGAAATACAGATGGAGAGAGAGGAAAAAAAAAGTGCGAGAAAATGAAAGAGAGCAAGAAAATTACGAAGTAAGGAGAGGCGAAGACGAGTAAACCAGCTTTATAAGGGAGAGAGAGAAGAGAGAAAGAGAGAGGGGCGGGGGGGGGGGGGGGGCGGGGGGCTAGAAAGCAAAGAAGAGAAGATGATTAGCGAGATATAATTTATATTAATCAATGTATCATTTCTTCCGATGATCCGCTTTCTTTTGTTTCTCCCTTTATGCCAGCAAAAAGATGATGGGTAAATTCCCCTACACGCTGAGCTCTTATGTCAAATCTGATATCATGTACTACTAAATGAAAAAAAGGAATCAAGCAAATTTGATAACAACACCAAATTACGTACCAAGTTTGGTGGAAAAAATAAGCATCAAATTTGCATCGGTTACGGAAATAAACCTGAATATTATTTTGATCATCAACAAAATATATGTTGTCAATGTGGCAAGGGCGAAATAAAAAGTATGATGTGTGTAAGGAAAAAAAAGGAGAAAATGGGAGTGAGCCAATCAAGCGATTAAACGCACTTTTCATGATCTTTTATTTACAAAATTCTGTGAATGTCATGCATTTTCCGCAATGCGTTTTTTTTTTTTTGGTCCATTCTTCCTCATTTGTTTTATTAGCGAGAAATAACGTATATTAATCAATGTATAATTTCTTCCGATGATCCGCTTTCTTTTGTTACTCCCTTTATGCCAGCAAAAAGATGATGGGTAAATTCCCCTACACGCTGAGCTCATATGGTAAATCTGGAAGCATAAACTGGATTACTACTAAATGAAAAAAAAAAATAATATATCAAGCAAATTTGATAATTGGAAATGTGAAATGTACTAACATATCGAGTATGTTTATTGTGCATAAGTCCTACTGCATGAATATTGACAATGCACGGTATAAAGAAATTTAGTGGTGTCACTTATATATCATTTTAACAACAAATAATGTCCATTTAATATTTTATTTCAGGGAAGGGGAAGTAAAATTAATCCTTACTAGATTGATATTTTTAATGACGGGGTAATTATAAATATCACAAATAAAGAGGTGTAGAAAATATAATTTCTGATATTGTCGAAAGCAATATCTTACTTTTCTGATAGATGATCAATTACAAACATAGTATTTGAATAAACAATCGTAAGGTTCAACAAATTATAAAGATCTAAATTTCTACAAATTGTTAGTAATTTCTACCTTCACACCCCATTGCTTCGTTATTTATGTTTCCTCTTTTATCTTTCAATTTCCTGTATTTTTGATTTGTCAAGGATTATATAGCCTATACATTTTGTTCAATCTTAAATCTTATCTTTATCCTTTATTTCTAAATATGCAAAATAGGCTTCAGCTACAAGTTAATTAAATTATTTTAAACTATTTGTTTTTCTTTATGCTTTTGATAAGTGGAAGTAACGATGCCAGTGTGCTGGTGGTCGTGGTGGTGGAGGTGTGCTGTTTTCCCCGTGATTTCTTGTTATCATTCTCGACATTATTATCCATGCCATCTTTACCATCATCCCTATCACCATCATCATCATCATCATCATCATATAGATTACAGGAAATTTGACGTATATTGTCGATGCTAAATGTCTAAAGTCGAAACAAATATTTGAATAAAAATTATGTACTTTAATGGCAATAAGTCAATGGAAGGTGTTAGGGAAAGAGACAGAGGAATCTTAATCTTGATCTCAACGGAGAGAAAATCTATTGTTCGTATCGGAACCTTTGAAAGTATTCAATTGTCAAATCAAAAGACGCGCGCGTGGCCCGATTTCTATGAACATCCTGTGCTAAATTGCTCTCCTCGATAATAGGTCAGGAGGGAGTGCGGATTAGACATTCCTCATGAAAGGGAGTCTGGGCATCTATTGTTCATTACTTGGTGGCATGAACAATAAAAATGTAGTCGCTATCAGACAGGTGGTTACTTTGGTCGAAGATTATTCTTTTTAATACCGAAGCAGATATAATTAATATTTCACCCCCATCATGAAATGTCCAGAGTGAATTTTACCTGTTATGTTTATCGTTCTTTCACTGTTCAGCTACGATTTTATATCAAATAGAGATCCCATTGGGCTTCCTGGCATGTCGACGTAGACAGTTGCCCTTTTTTTCAAACCGCTTGCTATGTATGCTCGCTTGTGGAATGAATGAAGCCTAAAGTTTGAAAATAATCAATTATTCAAAGACATAATATGCAATGGGGCCCTTTTCTTGTCTAAAATTGCCATTATATTTTCATATTTATATTGCATTATATTATCCACACGAAAAAGAATATCCGGCATCTATTGTCCATTCCTTGGCATGTACGAGATGCATAGTTGGCCCAGATTACAGTCTTTAAATTGTCAGAATACCAGTCTTATAATGACTGCAATCACAAAATTCTAATTGCGTAATTATTCATTATATTTATCTTAATTTTGGTTACCCTGGAAGCCGGGGGGGTCTCTTACTTCAAAACGGATCAACATTAAACATTTTTAGACAGTTTTAAAATGAGTGTTCACAAATATCAACGTTCATAATATTTTAAGCGATTCATTTGATCGACCAGGACACCCAGTTTTTGTACTGCTGTAAAAAGAAGTTGTAGTGTAGTAGTAGTAGTAATAGTAATAGTAAGAGTAGTAGTAGAAGTAGTAATAGTAGTAGTAGTAGTAGTAGTAGTAGTAGTTTTGTTACTCTCATTATAATTTATTAGCTCACTGTAAATTACGTTTATCATTAAAGCACAGAATCTATGCAAACATATAAAAGTAAAATAAAAGTGAAAAAAAAAAACACGAGATGAAAAAGAAAGGAGAGAGAGCCCAGAGATTACGAGAGATGGATAGATAGATAGATGGAAAGAGAGAGAGAGAGAGAGCTGTGAGATCAGTTAGTTACGTAATGATGATAACGTATGAATATTATGCTAGAATTATGTTTAGTAATAAATACATTTAATTTTGTATTCAACCTTGGTCACCACAAAAAGGGCTAAAAGTCAACATAAACATTTCCACCTGACCTCACATTTTTTTTAGGCGAGGGGGGGGGGGGGTCAGACCAGAAATACAGAACAAAAAGGCCTATTTTCTTTTTGAAAATTTCTATTGAATTTTTAGTTTGTAACTGATCTGCATTTCCTCTTCTTGATTCACGAAAAATAAACATTTTTTCTTAGTTCTGCGTACTTTGCCAATAACGCCCATATTATGTTGTGGGATTTTACACCCCAAACCTGTTAGTATTGAATCTGTCCGATCCCTCTTTATCTATATTTCAATATATCATCTTTAGTTTTCTATATTTTGTCTCCTTCTGACTGGCAATAACTTTGTTACAGTACGAAAGCCGGTATAGTATGTACGACGAATCGACCCTGACAAAATATGACCAAACTTTACACTGATTCATACTTTAGAACGATAGTTGAGTGGGTCGCAAATGTTTGTTGCCGACACTGGATATAAATCGCCTACATTATCCAAAACAGTATATAGTTGAGTGCATCGCACACAACAAATCGTATCCAGGTTACGATTTTCTAAAACATGTTTTGCATTACGACAATATTGACGAGAATTGAAATGACATAAAATTTACACTGCGCTAATAATTTTGTTTCCCCCATAGCGGTTGTTTCGGAATATCGCGCATTCTGAAAAATTACAGGGTCTTGTTTTGAAGACTACACGAATGCAAGGGTACGGTTGGCTGCACTGTGAAGATACATGCCTCTAATATATTATTGTGTGTGTTTGCGTGGGGATCGCAGCTGTGCTATGATTGGTCACTTGATCGACGACAATGCCCTTTTTTGGAAAGGTCGGTTTCAATTTCGTGTGTATAAACCCTCTCACATTTCAGAGGAAATAACTTGAATAGCAAAATAGTATTTCATTAAAAAGAGCATTATTTTTCATATTTCTGTTTGTTCAATTTCATCAATAGATACGTCATTTGAAAGGGTAAACATTGAACTTTCATTTTATCTTCTTAATTTCTTGGTATCTCTACAATTACTCAGGTTATTCACTCTTTCACTGTTCATGAAATCATAGTTTTTCAGGTTTTACTTACTGAAAAAAAACGATGTAAAATATTTCATCTTTTCTCAATTTTTCCGATAGCAAATATGAAAGGTCATAACATGATCATAAAGTCCATGAACCATGCATCATTTCATGTGTAGAAGGTTTCATTATACAACGTACGGGTAAAGAGTTATGACCGTTTTAAAATCAGTCTCTGCTTACGTTTCGGTCAATTAAGGATTCCCTCGAATATCCCTGGCACTAGAGGGGTATTGGGCCTGGCATAGTAAGAGTTAACGGAATTATTTTGAGATATGACATTTCGTTGGTGGTTTTCTACACTCATTAAGCAACTCCTAGGGAATATTGAGATTGATCGGTTGAGTCATGCATGGGTAATTAAAGATTTAATTAAAAATGACAATTTTTGAAAGTCACAAGAGTCGTTTTTCAGATTTGGCAAATACGAAGTTGAGCAAAAGATGTTGTAATGTGAATTTTATGATGTTAATGCTATTTCACTATCCATCATTTAGCCCCTCCACACACAATTTTGATATCGTATGTTCATGGTTGAGTGAGCACAATATTGCAGGGCCGGGCCGCAGAAGCGGGGGGGGGGGGGGGCTTGGGCCCCTCACTTTTTTCCAAAAGCATGTACAACAATGTAAAAATTACCACACGATTGTAATTTTTTTTTGAATGGTCAGCCCCCCCCCCCCTCACTTTGAAAACCGTTCCGCGGCCCCTGTATTGTGACGTATCATCATAGGGGTTTTCAGTAGTATCCTCTACAACTTGATAGGTCATATTAAAATTTGAAAATGTTGGTGGCTCCCCCGATTATAGGCCCCTCCCCCATTTTTATATTCTGGATCCACCCCTAATTTGTCCATGAATTAAACTGATCATGAGAAATTGTAAGGAAAAGAATACATTTATGCAGTATAAAGAATATTCATTCCTAAGTTTTCTAATGTGCTCGCTCAACCATGAACATGTTAAAAGTTCGGAAAGTGTGTGGTGATAGAAATGATGGATGATAAAAACAACAGCAATTAAAGTCACATTTGAGACCGAATTTGCCCCCAATATTCAGCTAATTACCCTTTAAAATGAGTCTGTGACATTGAAAATACCCATTTTCCCACTTTGATGCGTGCTCTCTCATCCATAAATTAACAAATCGATTTCATTTTTGCACAGAATTCTGCCCATAGGTTGATAAATATTACTGCCAAATGACATTGCTAAAGACAGCCTTGAAGAAAAGTTCCACCATATTGAATAAGGGGTTACTTATTCTTAAACATAAACACCCATAATGTACACAGGTCTATGAGAGAGGAAGTCAAAATTTTAACAAATATGAAATAAGGGTTTGTTTCATGGACGATTTTTGTTACTTCTGCCAACGGTTATTTCATGAAACTTCGCACATGGCTTCAGAGTAACAGTATCCAAAATGCGCGCACATCAAAATAACAATTTGATACGGCACAGAGTTGGGCCAAGGCCTTGAACTTTCTTCTCATTTGCATAATTTTCGAATATTGTGTGCTCACTGATGCATTAAACATTGGGATTTTCATAAAAATCAAATCAAATGAACCATGCAAGGAGGCTTGTGACAGATATCCATAGTTACAAATTGCATTTTTTCAAATAACGTAACAAAGAGCTAATCACATTCCACATGTTCATTCAAGCGTGAATGATTAATTAAACGCATTTGAATCATTAAAACATATTAATTGGTCATGAACATAACGAAAAAGTTGATAAAAGATCAATTTCAGTAACCAAAATAAAACAATTCTTGCCTATGATATTTGAAAATCGTATTTTTTGTTTTCAATATATGTTCATTGAACCGTGAAACGATGAATATTGTTGAAGATACTCTTCCCCAAAATAACTGTCATCATATTCTATCATTTTTTATTGATAAAATGTGTAAAAAAATCAAATTATAGCAAATTTGGACTTATGTTTATTCAACCGTGAAATTTAACCAAAAAAGTTGCATCGTCTTTTAAAAAGTGCCTTTTACAAGCCTTTTGACTATTTTTCATGATGAGAATATGGAATCAGTTCCAATAAAATGGAATCAAAGTCATGATATTTGGCTTGTGACTTTTGAAAAGTGAAATTTTTGCCTTCTGACGGTGCTCACTGAAGCATGACGTAAAATACGTCCATAACTTTTACTCAGATGGTAGCTTATAAAATTACCCACACTCTCATGTAAAAATATATCAAAAACTCGCATTGGTTCGGAATTATTGATGTTTGTTCAAGGGGGGACTTACTTGTTTGTTGTGTATATATATCCAATACTTGCAGGGTTTCACAAGCCAAATACTTGTTAAAAGATGCATTTTCATAATCTGGAAAAGACTTGCTTCCCTTGTTTAGGGTACTTTTCGAAACCCCATGGTCGTGCCTGGTATCCACTCATCAATGGAAGTGGTCCCCCCGGAATTTGAATCTAATCCCCAATTTCTGGGGAAAGTAAAACTAATGCCCATTACATCGTGTGCTAGAGGCGTATCGTTTGTGTAGAAGGAGTAAACAAAAGAAACAAAAGAAACCCGCATGTTCAAACGTATTGCATACGCTGTGTACATATCAACGCGTGCGAAATGGTCTCGGCTGGAGAGGTGATCTGACCCATGGAATCAATTGCCAGTCATCCACCAATAATCCACATTAAATGCAATATCTATTCGATGGACTGTAATGATCTATATCTAAGCCTTCATTCAGTAAGTTTTTCCTCACTCAATATGTACTCGATTTGTTTGAAAAACCACTTTCTTATTCCTGTCATAATCTACATTATTTTAGGTTTTGCATTTCGAATATCTCCAGCCATCAGTCGTAATATACATGCATGTATGGTGCGGGTGTCGCAGGAAAGGCTTTTGCACACGAAAAGCAGATCTGTAGGGCCTGTAACACAAAGCTTAGCATTGAGCGTAGAGCAGTTTTCTACGTTTGATTCTATTGACTATAATGTACAATCAATCTTAAAAATCGAGTGTATGATTAAGCGTTAACTTTTGTGTTGGGGGACCCTAATAATAGCGTACGTAAGGTTTGCGAAAGGTCCCAAATGTCGCAATTGCGACATTATGCGTCGCTGCGACATTAAATAAATACATCAGGCTTTGAGAAAGTATAGTGGAATTATTTATCCGAGGTTGGTCTGGCAATTACTATTTTTCCCCGAGGGGCGAAGCCCCGATGGAGTAGTTTTGCCAATCCAACCGAGGATTAATAATTCCCACTATGCTTTCGAATGAAACGCCTGATATATTTGTTTTATATCCTACTTTTAATAATTTATTACCAAAATATATGCGCTTAGCTCGCAAAGTCCGGTTACTTGCGTTGAATTACCTACTTTTCTCCAAGCCACCGCGCTCAGCGGAACGCAGATTAGTGCCTGTGCCGACGCATCGTTGGCATGGTTGGACTTGCCCGGGAGAGAGAGCTCGCTGGTCGGTGCGCCCGAGAGTTTAGCTATATATCCAGTTTCCTGAAATAATGACATCAGATTATTGGTATAGCGACAAATATATCGAGGTCTGACGTCACACAACATCATAGTTGAGATATTCGGTCACATGATGCTATTTAAACCAATCACAATACAGGATTCAATCTATGTAGGATATAATATCGGATGTAACAACCCCTTGCTATAGTGTGATTTGTAATCCCTTAGGATTTTTTTGCCAAAATTGATTTTTTTTGTTGTTTTGGTCCCTTTAGGCCAAAAATGATTGGGTTCAAATTTCCAGACCCCTCCTTCCCTTCGTGGGGGGGGGGGGTAATTTTGTCGCCATATTAGACATGTACAAAGCCAATCGGATAATTTATTGTTTTCAACCTTCTTTCTCACTTTTCTTCGCCAATTTTATTTTTAAGTTGTCTGAGGTGTACAAGAATTATTATTTGATGATGTTTTGATGTAAATGATTTTTGCACTTTTTTCACATGGGGGCAGACTTTGCGAAAAATGCTGAAAAATTGTAAAATATTACCCCCATAATGTATTTCCCCCTTTTTTTGGCACTAGAATTAGGACAAAAAGATTACAAACTGATAGTCTTGTTATACAGTCCAATAACAGATGAATACATCACATGTAATTTATATGATTATTCTTGGTCAATTGATGTAAAAATTAACCCCATTTCAGGATTTTATGCAGTGGAAACCTTACTACAACACTAAATGGCGCCATAACCGATCATGATGATATAAGTGTGGTACGGTATGTCACTGACACAGCTCACGTAGGACTTTTGTGTGAAAAATTATTTTATTTTTGGCATTTTTAGATTCACTTGGGTCCAATCTATCAGAAAGTGATGGAGTTAAAATTTTCCCGACCCTCACCCACTGACTGAGGGGGAGGGGGGAATCAACTCAAGACCCCCAAGACCCCTAAAATCAGGTGTATTAGCACCACTAGCGTACCTACGGGGGGGGGGCAGGGGGGCACTCTGCCCCCCTGACGAGTCACAACCAAAGACCTTATAATATATTACTAGACCGAAAGCTGCGTGCGCGTTCAGCACAAAACAAATGAGATTAGGCTCCGCCTACCGCGATCATTTGAAGACAAAAATAAGCCCTCATTAACATTCATGAGCATGAAGATATTCATAATCCGGCCTTTTCATTGGCTAAGAGCGTCATTAATACGCGATTTCCCCGATTCCTTGTCATCGATACTAGTGGTATCGTGTTACAGAATTAATTATTCATTTGACCTCATTACGTCATCTAATTTATTCATTCTGAAACTTTTCTTTCCACACACGAAGTGGACCTACGAACACTCCGGTGAGTACGTATAAATTGATATAACCACATGCATTCAGTGGACTATTTACACATTTCACACTGTATTTTGTGATCTTAGGTTATTTCTTTAACAAATTAGAGAGTTTGTTATCATTCTTCTGTTAAAGGAAAGCAGAATTTTGTCTTTGAAATTGAAGTTAGATTGTCATCGTCGCCCAGTGCAGCCTGTATGTTGCTTGCAGTGTTGTGGTTATGCCGTTATGCCGCTGTGCCGCTGTGTTAACCACATTTTGTACGGGCTCCTAGCCGGCTGGGAATCGAGAGATAATCGGGCTGGTTTGGTTCACCTTAGCTCCAACAAGGACCAAATGAGGCTTCTTTTTGTACACTGTAACGTTGGATCTAGAGGGAGATCTGCATCTATCTTCAGTAGATCGAGACTCAGTCAGGAATAAACTGTGAAGCGGAGTGTGAATGAAGATACGCCTGTCATTGTGTCAATCCTCAGTCCTCACTTTGTTTCAGATATCAAATTTATTTTGCATAACTTCAGGCTTCTGCATTTAGCCCCCACCCATTTTAACTCTTATTGTTATTTATAAATATAGTTAGACACGGTCTTAGAAATAACATGCTGCTCTGCATGTTTGTCTTATGACAATAGATCTAGGACCTTGATCTTCTTAATCCTAGGCCCTACTTACTTTACACTTAGATCTAGGCTACTTTACTTTTATTTATCAATCGATGCTATCAACTAGGCCTACGTAATTCAAATCTAGTCTAACTTATACTTTCCCAACCCTCGACACTTACCCCCAGGGCTTATGATCTAGGTCTGTAATTTAGGCCTAGATCTAAGTCTGGGCCTAAACGACTCCATTTGCATGTACGAGTATGACTCTCGGTGGACCAAGGACTAGATCTAGATCTACTCTCGGTCAATAGTGGCAATGAAGTTAGCCAGGAATAAAAGTCAGAGTCAGACATCAAAAATTTCTAAACCGATATAGGGTCTAGATCTCGGTCTAGAACCGAAGCTTTACTTTCTAGGTCTACTCTAGATAGATCGAGAGTCCATCGTTAGTCTAGATCTAGACCAAATTTAGATACATGAATGCTGTCGCACAGCACTGAGTCTCGTTGGACTAGATCTATACTTTCTTACAAATAGATCTAGACCTAGTGCATGAGATTATGAAATTATGTTAAAATCAAATGAAATAAGATTCGGAAATAAAAAGATCCAGATTTTTTTTTTTTTTTTTTGGGGGGGGGCAGACATGTGAAAAATTTTAGAGAAACCTAAAATTTAGAAAGCGAGAGCCAGAAACGACCAATATTACCTAGGGCCGTTTTGTTCATTTTCTAAAGTAAAATTGAAGGATGTCATGCAATTCTCTTTTTGATCATTGATGAAGGTTTTCACATTTCAGCTCTTACCCAAACCCCTCCCCCTATACATACGGCCATGAAAAAGATCACTTCTTATTATTGTTCTCTCTTTTCTTTCACAAACAGGTTGAGTTTGAAGAACAAGAAAAGCAGTAGAGGTCTACCTACCGGTATATGGTTCAAGATGATGATCATAAGGGCATGCATCATTTTGCAGATTCTCATCCAGGTATAAAACTTAAACTAACCCATACAAAATTACAGATACATTACATGCATGGAATGTTAACCATGTTTACATTAAATAAAAATAATCCGAGCCACAAATAGGTAGGATCTGTAATTAGTATACACTTCTTAGATATACAGGCTCTTGAGTCTAAGATAGAAACAATGCCAAAAGTTATGTACCTTGGGCAAATTTCTAAAATAAGGTCATGTCCTTGATCTACTAGTAATTAAATGGCCTTTTTATTTCCTATTTGTTTATAAACAAAGCAATATTTATTTTTCATATTTTACAAAATTCATTTTATTCATTCTTTAGTGTGATATTCATATTTCATATTTGTAGATTTACGATTTTTTTTAAATCTTGTTATTTTACATTTTGTCCAATAGGATGATGCAGTTTTGCAATTTCCATGGAGGTGATTGATGATGATAAATAATTGGTGAAGTAGGCCTAATAGAACAGCGACTAGACCACAAAGAGAAATACAACCTACAGCAGTTATATGAGTGAGTTAATTAATATTTTTAATAATGGAGGTTGTTCACATTTTTTTTGCAAAAAATAGACCTGCCTTTAAAAAACCCATTTCAATTTTGTTTTTAGATTATAGTTAGTGTCGTTTTTAATCACAGATCAAAATATTCTGTGCAACAAAACATCAACTTTAATTATGACTATTTATATAATTTACATATTCATATATTCATATTTATGAGAAATCTCTGACATTTTTTCATAGAGTACATGTAGTTATAATGGAGAGTGGTATATAAACTGCATAGAACAGGTTTAAGTGATATGCTTTATAGAAGTACAAGTTTATAATTAGTAGAAGTAAGATTTCCTGTTATGTGTTGAAGAAACATATATATGTATAGTCTCACTTAAAACATTTATGTTTTATGAATCACGACAATTTTAATTCAAATTCATTGATTTTCTTTCTCTATTTTTTCAATCTGAAGGACTGGTGTAACAGATGTTTTCATTCAAGAAATCCAACAATTCAATATTGAAGAGTCTGACTTAGGAACCACTTGATGAAGATGGAAAAGGTTTTTTTTTTCCAAGTTCAATTTTTCAACAACAAAAAAAAATTATTATCACAACCCCAAATTCATGACGTATGAAATTTCTTTTTGATTTTCATTAAAACTGGTTGCAAAAGGAGAAGCTATAAACATACAAATAGGAGCGGCGGAGTGAAGTTGAAAGTGGGGGGGCATAGGGAAAATGCTGTATTACGTGAAATTTTTAAGAAGTTGCGAGAGAGGAAAATTTTGACATTTTTAAAAAGAAAATCTAAAATATTCAGAATGATATATATTCACCCTTTTCTATTTTTTTTTTTTTTTTTTTTTGGGGGGGGGGCAAGAGTCCTTCAAGCCCCCCCTCCCCCTCCATCTGTACGAAACTACTTATATACCCCACTCATGAATCATTAAACCTAATGCACAAACGATTTCCTTCACAAGTATATTATCGAAATGAGAATATTGTTTTCTTTTTTCAAAGGGCAATCGTCATGGTGACCATAAAACTGGTCATTCTCAGGTGAAAGGGGCACAGAACAAGTTCTTTAGGAGCACTTTCATTGGGTAAAAGGGGGCAGTGATTCGAGAAAGGGCACTTACAAGAAGGCGAGGGGGCACTCTTTAACACATGAAACGGGCCCTCAGATGAAAGGGCACAGAACACGTTCCGGGGGGGGGGGCATTTTTGGGTTAAAAAATTGCATACAAGGAAGAGCACTTGGTAACACCCAAAACAGGTTCTCGTCAGGTGAAAGGGACACAGTACACGTTCGTGAGGGGGCATTTTTCTTGCATAAAAAGGCACTTTTCAGTGCTTCAAGAAGTAGGGGGAACTGTGCCCCCCCCCCCCATCCCCAGGATCGCTGCCCCAGCATACAAAAACAAAATATTTTGGTTCAAAGTATTAACATACGCTTAAGAAAAAGGTCAAGCTTAATCCTCTAATAATGTGATATTTTGTATGGCTAATTAATAAAATTCACCACTAACCAGAAAATTCCTTTATGTCTTTCATTTGTGTTCATATAGTATTTGTACAGAGCTAAAATGAAAGGGATTTGGAATTGGCAAAATTCAAAATGAGATGAAGATCGAGAGAGGGAAAGAGTGATGAGAAGTGGGTTGAAGAGATGAAAAAGAAATGGAGGGGCACATATGAAGAGATAATTTAGAGGGGGGTGGTAAGAGAGCTAGAATGTGGGAAGTAGGAACAAAAGGGGTGGAAGAGAAATAAGACGAGATTTATGGAAACCAGGAGACATATAACAAGTGGGAAAAGAAGAAGGAAATATATGAAGAGTTTAGTTGCAAAAGGGGTTAGGGCCACTTTGGACCATTCCAAGAAAATAATTTTTATTTTATTCTCCCATATTGCAATATTCTAATGCGAAACTGAATTTTCATGATACCCTACCATAAGAACATAAAATTGGGTATAAAAGATATCTACTTGTCTTCATATTTTTTAAGATATTATTTTCCAAAAAAAGGTTTGTGTGGACCTAACCCCTTTTGCAACTAAACTGAAAAGGACCTAACCCCTTTTGAAAAAAGGTGATTTTTCTTTGCCATATTAGTTCACTTTTTAATAGGAATTTCAACTTTTCTATGGAATCATCTTATATAGCTACTAAAAATATATACATTAAGACATAAAAATCAAGTTTGATGAAAAATGGACCTAACCCCTTTTGAAAATGAGCTCTACATATGTAGGAGAAAGGCGGCACAAAAGAATTTTGAGTGGGAAAATGATTAAATGGAAAAAAAAACAGAGTAAGAAATGCTGGAGAATAAAGGGGACAGGAAACGTATTAAACATGATAAATTGGGGCCCGTTTCATCATGACTTACAAGTATGGTAACTACGATTTAGGGATGGCAAAAGCACTAGAGACCTCTTTACCTAATCACGACTTGATCTACTCTTTTCATCTTCCCTTTTGGAATTATCAAAGGCCTATAAGACGCAATACAAACAATGCTTTGTTTTTAAGTGATATCGCTTGTGATATCGATACTTTATAGAGCGCAACGTATCGTCTCAGATTTGCGCTTGCTTGATTCGCTGAATCCTTCGCGTCACGAGCGCGTAACAAAATGAATACATTAATGAATTTGCCAAGTTGACCTTTGTCATTGCGCTGATGTGCGTATTGTCTAATACACGTACAAAACCACAGTTGACGAGGGAGCATCGTACGAAATTAATATTAATGAGGGCTTATTTTAGCTTAAAAACCTTTTTTTGCCCCCCCTGACGAGCTTTAAGACCTTCAATGCCCCCCTGGCCTTTGGCCTTTTTTTTTTCCTTGTTAATTTTTTTCTGGTACGAAATCCTTTGTGATCGAAGACCTTTTTTTTTTTTTTTTTTTTTTTTTTTTTTTTTTTTTTTTTGCTTGTCAATTTTTTTCTGGTACGAAATCCTTTATTTGTGATCGAAGACCTTTTTTTTTTTTTTTTTTTTGTCAAATTTTTGGGCGGACGGTTTTGCCCCCCCCCCCCCCTGTGGAAAATCCTCGGTACGCCACTGATTAGCACTTTTGGGACTGGTTAAAAACTAGAATTGTTTTTTACCAACCATATCCCCTATCCCATCCCCAACACCCCCCCCCCATCTGGCATACAACTTTTACCATTTGGCCACTCATTCTAGAGTACATTCAACGATTAAAGGACTTCTATTCGAATTGTCATATTTGCTTCTCGGCCTATTTCCAATTACTGATAACACATAAACTGCATTTACCCCCATCCCACACACACACACATGCACACAACCAGTATTAAAATAATAAAGCAAAATTGAATGACCTCGGAGCGATACGACATATATCGCTCAAACTAGATTTATATCGCCCGAGTCGTAGACACCGAGGGTGATATCAATTTAGTGAGGGTGATACATGTTCTTTCGCCCCCAGGCCAGTCAATATTGCTATTATTAACCAAATCAGACATTTAGAGCAAAAATCGGTAAAATTCAGTTAAAAAGAAGTCCATGTCATTTTCACAAAAAAATTTCAGAGAGTTACTTTGGAATCTATGCATTATGGAAATGCAAAAAATAACATAGGTTCATGTGCTCATTTTTTTCTACGGGTCTTCAAAGTCACCGTATTTGAATGATATGCAATTTTGCGCAATCAAGAGAATTATGCCTCTCTTAGACCTCACGAATTTAACAAATGAGTTTAAATCATCTTTACTCAGTGGATACCGCATCAAACTTCATCGAATTCTCAAGATATATAACAAAGTGTATACCAAAGTAAAAGAAAGTCTTTTAATTGGTAAAACTATATCTATTTGGCAGGGGGGTGAAACTCCGCTTCTGCATCCGGTTAGACATGGGGAAATTTTGGAAGGTCAAAAGTGCACACTGCTCCCATTTTTCGCGTACAAGTCTATGGACACCACAACTTCATGGCACACCAGCGAAACAGAGGCGTGGTCATAATTGGCCTGCGCGCACAGCGTAAAGATATGCAAATAAGTATATTGTTACTAATTAGCATAATGCGCGACGTGATTGATTATGAAATGAATTCATAGAGTTGCGTCTTTGGTAAATAATATTAATAAGGTAGATTATGTCATTCATTCCCCCGTTCACCCCCGGTATTCAGTTGTTAATTCATCTTTCCTTGTTTACATATTTTCCTGTCGCGATTATTACTACATCAATTAATAAAATTATTTATTTGCTACAGCTATTTCCCTTGAAGAAATGTGGAAGCTTACAAGGAATTCATTAATAGGATTGAACTTAGGGATCTGCTTGCTCGATCTATTCATGCAGTCATCACTGCATATTATTTTCATTACACATCATTAATAGCCATAATTATTTATATGTTTGGGGTTTTTTTTAGGGGGGGGGTAGATACTTAAAATGATCAGAGAAATCTGAGCAAGAGAGCAAAGCAATTTAGAAGGCCATTTTGTCTTTATTTTGAAATTGAAATGAACAATCTGGTGCAAATCTTATAAAGATTTTAAAAAAATGTATATTTTCTGAGTTTGGGATGGGAGCAAAATTAAGACAGCCCAGTACCCCCCCCCCGCATGAATTTACTCTCATCAAGGCTATCTTAAAAAGGTCACTTCCAAAAAAGATAAAGTTTTATTTGTACCTGCCCGCCCCAAAATCTATCCATCGATCCCACCCTTCCCCCCTCTCTCTTCCACACACACACATACATGTACCACATAATCATGCGAGCAAACAATTATTCTCATATCATTTTTATCCCACTCTTAAATCAAACTCATTTATCTCTTTAGGAAGAATATCTAATTTGGCTGCACCTGATCTTAAAATGTCACAGTAGGCCATATTTTTATGGGCTATCTTGCCATGCATGCATGGTATTTTGATACTTTATGCTATACTCTTACCTGTTGTACTAGTATTATACCCATAGATACCTGACAAACAAAATCAATCAATCAGTAGCACCATCATATATTCCAGTCATATAGAAGTATTCTTCATTATCATCATTACCTACATCACAACACAGTTTGGTAGCAATAACATCATTATCACAAATCTTTCACGCAATGTGAATAAATAAATCACGAATATCAAGATTAGAAAGTATATTTCAAATTAAAATATTTATTAAGGAATCAATTTCTGAATATGTGATCAAAATATTCCTATCCTCTTTTTCTCGCCAAAGCATCACATTACATCAGCAAAATACATATAATGAATGCAACATAAATTGCAAGGCTGTTACAAGGGAGGGGATGTAATTTTTTTGGTAAAATCTAGAGAAAACAAATTAAAAAAAATAACTTTCATAGGTATTGATAAGCCTTATATAGTCAATATAAGGAGACATCAAGGATGTCATTAAAAAAATTAACGATATACATCTCTCTCAAAGTCGGTTACTCAAATATCAAGTAATTTTTTTTCAGCATTTGCTGACAAGAAATAGCATGCTAATCTAACCGAGGGCACTTCACAAAGGGAGCACATTGCCACATTTCTCTAAAGAGTGCCTTCCCAAATCTGCACATTAGTAAATTAGTAACAAAATTGCTTATTGGCTATTGTTGTGAAGTGCTGCTAGAGCTGTGTTCTATTTCCAACAATTTTTTTTTCATTTGAAGAGCTAATTTAGTTCATAATACGGGACATGAACAATACAGTGCTACAAGAACAAAAAGAGATTAAAAACGAACAAAACAGTGCAACTTTTCACTTCCCCAAAAAAATAAATTCAACAGCTTAATGTCCAGCAATACAGATCCTTGTTTCATAAAGACGTCAATTATGGTAAACTTGCCCCAATTGTAACTAGCAACTAACATGGGAACCTCAATGTTGATCTGTTACTTTAATATTTCCATGGTAATTACCAGAATGGCAAAGAGTTAGAGTAGTGGATAGACTTAATGAAATGGGGTCCAGGAGTGAGAGTGATTTCTTAATTCTTTGTTCTGTCACCTTGTTTTTTTTAGTATGCACATTTTCAATGAAAACCCATTATTTCTTATTGTCTTATGTATGTCTGTAGGCATGTACATAGCCCAGAACTCAGTAAAGACCCATTCTGAATTGATTATATTACCAGAATACAACTTATCCCTTTCAAACTACTTATATCATTAACAGTTCTTTCACTACTACTACATGTAGATGATTAGAACATTAATAAAGGGTGGGTAGGTGTGCCGTTTGGGAAAATATTTCAATCTTGTGTGAAACCTATGGACCTAAGTATCAATACTCCATTTTTTTTTCTACAGATGTGTAGTTCAAGCAACATTCAATATGTATTGACATGTTTATTCAAATTCATTCAATTTTTAAAATGAGTAATTTTGATGAAGTAGCTACTTGTTATGAACTTGGCCTCCATATTTCTTCTTATAATCTGCCCTGGTGATACTCAAACTGCCTGCGGAACCTGCATGGTAAACAAAAAAAAAGAAAAGAACAAAATGAGCTGCTGATATAAATTATTCTTACTCATCTAGTTCAGTTTATTAAGAAGTTTTAAACGTTTAATTAGGCCCTAATCTTCCATGCAATATTGTTTAGATAATGCACATGTAGTAATCTATATAGCCAGATAAAAATCATAGATCACTATTTATAGAGCATTATTCATAGATTTTTTTTGATTAAGTGTGTAAACTCATTCACATATATATCATAAAATTACTCTCAATATTTTGTCCTTTTTTATTTCTGTCTACAAAGTAACTGAGTTTTAAAGTGATATCACATATGACTCATGTAGATAAGAAAAGAGACATGGACAATAAGTATGCATTGATGATAATGGAAATACAGGTGAATCTGAATCCAAATAAATATTTACTCACAACGGAGCTTTACTATATGGGATAACATGATTCAGAAAAAGTTGCTATAGCCCTCCCCCCCCCCCCAAATAAAAAAGAAATAGGAGGCCTTTTTTTAACAAAAACAAGCATACCTTACAAGTTTTCAGTTCAAATATCCTGTTCCTCATCAGATCGTAACTCTTGGTGATGTGTAAATGGTAGTTGACTTTGTACTTCTGACTGGGCTGGGACTGCTAAGAACTTGATCCCATTGGATCTGCAATTCAAAATACACACAATACAGTTTAGAATTTTAGAGGTGAGAAACAAAATTCCTCTTTTAAAACAATATTTTCAAAATTTCCAGCTAGTCCTATCCTAAGCCTATGAATATTCCCAACTAGAAAAAAAGCTGGTATTGACCGAAAACTTCCTTCTCTCTGTATTATGTTCCACTGACGAAATAGGCATAGGCCTACCTGGCTCTGTTTTCACTGACCATCTTCATTGTCAACAAGAGTCAGTAAATGGTTCAAGCATATACATGGCCTACTATAGCGAGGCCTTTTGTCAATCTTATACACCAAGCCAGCTTTGACAGATGTAGGATAATTATTATTTGTGTGATAATTTGGCTCTCGCTCATTCACCAGTGCAAGACTATTGTTTTGGGTTTTTTTAATCGTCTAGATCTATAAACATGTGAATCTCTACATCTAAGTGAGTTCCTCTTTAAGTTTGATTTTGATTTAAAAAAAAGTAAGCTTGCTCGCAAGTTTAAATGACCCTTTGCCTTTCACCATAAATATGGTCAAGTGAGGACAATAAAGATAAATCAATTGGATCAGCCCTCTCTCTACTTATACTTATAAAATTCAAAATGGGGCACTTTAAATTTTGTCACCCCTTCCCATAAAAAAATTGCACTCATGGTATACGATAACTGAGCAGTTTGAAACCTGACAAAGAAATGTTGTCCCCAAAAAATAAGAATCATTCAACTCCGTTAGTCCAACGGTCCAGGCAGGGACTAGAATAAAGTTAATTTAAATCTTCGTAGAAAAAGTCAAACCAGACAGATCTAGAATTTCATTTTTAGAAATCAAGATCTAAGTTAGACCTATCCTAGGGCCTTACTTTTTAGTAAAAAAAGACTTATGTTAAAATCTGTCTCAAACCATTCCACCAGTGGGCAGAGGCAAATATACCGATATCAATATCATTCCAAATTGGCCTAGATTTAGTTCATTTAAATAATTGATTTAAAATTAATTTCTTTTTAAATGCAGAGACTTATATTGATTCATATAAAGATGGAATAGCGGTGTCAAAAAATCAGTAGGCTCAGGCCCAACTTTTAATAAACTTCAACTCAAGCTTGACATTAATTCCCAACACCTTATGACCTAGCCTACATCGCCATCGGCAATTTCGCAGCCGGCTGGCACCGGCGGTATCAATGCCCATTTCCCGCTCTGACTATATTATTTGGCTTAGATTTAATGCAGCTTTGCCGTTACTGAACAAGTCCACATCTACCCCTGATATATGACAATGTACTGAAATACAGATTTAATAAGGACGGACATGAAGCATTCTAATTAACCAACTTAGTTCTACGAAAAACTATTATTTTCTGAGAAAATATGTCAGTCAGATCCGGAGTCAGATCTCAGTAACTAATGGTATGGAAATTGTGGTTTCCGTAGTAAACTACACAAAGTACCGGTACATACCGGTAAGGCCCTGACTGCGACGCCGAACCCCAGCAGCAAACACATTACAATTACAACCGAGATCAAAGCACGAAATTGAACTTAACTTACTTTTATTTGTATGGAATGCCATTACTTTGATGTGGATGTTCCCTCATAATTTTCTGCTCAACTGAATTTCACTCAGAAATCATGATTCCGGATACTAATTCTATAAACAGATAATTAGTCTTGCTATTGTATTTCAAATGTTGAATTTCGCAGAGTAAAAAAGAACGACACTTCGCAACGATATCGTAGGGAATTGTGGGAAGGAAAGAATGTTTAATGCATGAGGACATGAATAAAACATTAGCGTTTTATCCAATCATACAAGTGCGTTATGCGTATTTTGACGTCATTACTCATGAATTAAACATTGACCTTCCAAAATCAACCTTCAAATTGGCCAAATGGCAGCCATGTTTGTTATGTACAAAACCTATGGAAAATCAAAAACGCGCGAAAAGAGTTCCCTCTCTAGCTCCCTTCGGGAGCTTACGTATACGTAAGATCGTATCTCTGTGCTATTTGGAGTCAGCAGCGCCCTCATTTGGCAAGAATGTTGAAAAAACTCGGAAAACTTGAAACAAATCTTCAAAGACGTGAATCTACTCAAAAATTAAAAAAGGATTTTGTAAGCTGCACTTTTTTTCAGAATCCATGTCATTTTTATCACATTCGGCTAAATTGTAGAGGAATGCATATCAAAGGTGTAGGGAAGTTAAAAATATGGGGTCCATGGGCTGGAGGCGAGTTGGCATGAAAATCGCCCAAAATGCGCCCCAAAGATGCAAAAGTCTAATAATGCCGTCTAAACTGCGAATGGTTCCATAGTTTTGCCCCAAAACATTAAAAATCCATTTTCATCATACTCTCTAGATTTTCACAGGAATATATTTTGATGACGTTAAAATATTGAAAACATGGGGTCCATTTGCTCTTTTTAAAAACTATCAGTGTCTAAACTGTTGCGAGTTGGCTTGAAACAGCCTAAAGTGCGCCGAAAACAAGTAAAAGTCTGATAATACCGTCCAAAATGTCTAAAATATCAATAGTTCCTTAGTTCTGCTCCCAAACATTCAAAATCCATGTCCTTTTCATCATACTCTCTAGATTTACAGAGGAATATATTTTGATGACGTTACAATATTAAAAACATGGGGTCCATGTGCTCGTTTCAAATTATCAGTGTCCAAACTATTGCGAGTTGGCTTGAAACAGCCAAAAATGCGCCGAAAACAAGCATAAGGCTGTTAATACCGTCTAAAATGTGAGTGGTTCCGTAGTCTTGCTCCCAAACATTGAAAATCTATGTCATTTTTACCATACTTTGCATATAGATACTTTAGCACCTGAATATTACAAATATACAAAAATTAACATGGGTCCATGTGCTTGATTTTTTGCTATAGAGCTTAAAAGTTAACCCAAAAGGGACGATGTTCTTAAGAATTGCGCATCCAAAATAATATGGCGTTTTTAGACCTCGCGAGCAACATTGGCCCGTATTCTGATAGCGTGGTTTAACTTAACCCTAGTCTAAGTGTGGTAATGAATTGCCATATCTAAACCTAGGTTTAAGTTTCGTATTCCGATAGCAAGGTTTAAGTTAACCCTGGTCTAAGTGTGGTAATAAATCCTCAAAAAGTTAAACTCTTGCAGGGGATAGTTTAAGCCTGTTTTAAATCCAACAAATCATGGCCAACAAGATTTTAGAATTTATGCCTATATTGCATTTCGAGCTACTTCCTCAGTTCTTAACCGATTCATAAAATTTGGCACATACATTAGTCTTAATGTGAAGATGTGCAAAACATATTCTATGCCTAAAATATATATTTTTAAAATCGCGTTAACATGGTAACAACATTAAATATCGAAAATTAGATGAAAAATTTGTGGTTTTAATTACTTTATAATTTTTAAACCATTTCTCATGATATTTGGAACAGACATAAGTCTTAAGTTGAGGATTTGCAAGAGACATTTTTGCATGTGTCGGAAATTGTGTTACCATGTTAACGGTATAATATGGCAAAAAAATTACGTAAAAATCTTGCAATTCCAACTACTTCCTAAGTTTTAACCAATTTTCATGAATTGTGGCACAAACATTAGTCTTGATGTGAAGATGTGCAAAACATATTTTATGTCTTTATAAAAATAATCATGTTGCCATGGTAACAAATTAAATATAAAAAATTAGATGAAAATCTTGTGATTTGAACGACTTTATCAGTTTCCAGCTGGTCAATTCTCTTAAAAATTTGTTGAGGTGAAGATGTCTAAGACATATTTTTGCCTATATCAGAAATCGTGTTGCCATGGTAACAACATAATATATAACGAAAATAGGTGAAAATCTTGCGGTTTGAACTCCTTCATTAGTTTTCAACCAATTCTTATAAAAGTTGGCTCACACATTGGTTTTGAGGTATAGATCTGCAAGACATATATTTGTGTGTGTTGGAAAATGTGTTGTCATGATAATAGCATATTAAATCAATGAATGTGTAAACACATCTTGTGGATTGAACTACTTCTTCATTTTATGACATAGGACAATGCTCATGAGATTTAGAACACATAGATTTGAGGTAATCTGCAAGACACATTTTCTCATTCATCAAAATATGTGTTTGTATGATAAAACTACACACACCAAAATAAGATTAAGACTATGGTCAAATGCTAACTGTTGTTTGGCTACATAGAGAACTACATGTAGCTGTAGGATTAGTTGTAGTTTTAAGAGGGGTACTAGACCTCTAGATCTCGAACTACAGTCCCTAGCTTTAGATCTAGGCCTAGATCTAGATCCTTTAGATCTAGTAATATAAATAATCCAACATTAGATCTCCAGCCTACTTCCCATTTCAGCCCCCTAATGAGTAGATCTACTGTAGACTAGCCTACATTTACTACTTTTCGATTCAGAATCTACATTGAGATCTAGACTTATTACATGTAGACCTAGATTGATATAGATTTAGTTCTAAATCTAGATAGGGTCTATCTTTTACTAGTCTAAGTTTTTTAGTCTAGATCTAGGCCAGCGTTAGTTAAGAGATTCTAGATCATACGGTAGACTAGATAGCACAGACTAACGTTAGGCCTAGATCTAAATTCTTAAATAAATCTAGGCGAGGCCTAGTCTAGACAAGACTGAGCTGTTGGTCTAGGTTTAGGCCTGTTTTCTAGTCCTGGACCGGGAAACCTAAACAAGTCCCCCAAAGTGTTTAAATAAAACAAAAACTCTTCACAGAAACAGATATGGACCTAAAACAGGAGTAGAGAGATGTTTAGGAGTAATAATTCTAAATTTAGCCAGGCCTAGTTACTTGGCAAGCAATGCGTAGCAATAGTCAGATCTAACACTGTAGACAGGAATAACCGTCGTTTATGGGGATTTATTTTAACAATTCTGATATTTTACTGTCATATCAAATAGCCTTGGTGAGGGAGGCCAACGTGGACTTTCATACTCATAGTTCAGCGGAACAACCAATATAGTGTTACATATAAGAAGAATTGTAAGAGCAATTACATTCATTTATTTAGTTATTTCCTCTTTAAGGATATTTTAGCATAGAATAATCAAGAATGTTCCACTACAGCTTTGTTGGACACTAATCTTTGAATACTCTTTGTTATTTCTGAATAGAGATTACTTTACAATAGACTTATATTGGAAGTGGAAATGAACAATAGGCTTAGCTATTTTGTTGACATTGTTGATTTCAATGAGGTCATTTAAGAGTCTTCTGGAATTTGACTGCTCCTGAAATGAGAATTTTTATTTTTTGGACAATACTAGAACCTTCCATAATAGTGAATACTAGAAGTCTCTAGAATAGTTGTAATTTGTATATAAGCGGCAGTTTCTTCAAGAACATCATCATATCAGATCACTTCATCATATCAGATCAGAACTCAGAGTTTCACGCCAGACTTTATGTCAGAGCCGAGTTTATTTCCACCTGGAATATTTATCTTCTGTGGAATTATTTACCCACCATCAATGAACTGTTCGCTGTTATTTTGAGAGAGGAATTCTCAGTTCTCATCGAGATCATCAACCTATTTAATGAACACTCTTCAACCCATGGATTGCTGAAATTGACTGTTAATCATCATCAACATCGTCTTCACGGACATTTCAACTCGTTACAGTGACTCTTGTTATTCATCGCGCTTCAACATCAGTTTCATCATCGCCATCATTGTGAACTTTCATTTACGGAATCTTAGCCTACCAATTTGGATTATATACTGGACTATCATAACTGTGAACTATAACCCTGGATTGTACATCAGATACTTCAAGAGATTGATATTTTGTTTTAATTTTGTTGGCTAATATACTTGTATTTCCTGTAATAAAAAAGGGGAAATCAAATTTCATATTATTTAATTGTTATTTGTTGCAGTATCGTAACAAATAATTTTGGGGGCTTGTCCGGGAAATGAAAGCCAATTTGCACGAAAAACCAATTTGAAACTAAAACCAGTTTTTTCGGGAATCGAAAGCCAATTTGAGACGAAAATCAATTTGAAACAAAAGCCAATTTGAATTGAAAACATTTTGCAAATTTTTGGAAAGTTCTAGAATATACTGTACTGTGTTAATTACTTGCTTGTATTTGTGTATATTCACTATGGCTACATTTGATGTTGAAGAATTTCTTGCAATGACAGAATTGTCATATGATCATTTGAAGTCACTGAAGAAAGATGATTTGATAACAGTTTGTGATCATTTGGGTGTATCTCTAGCCCGAGGTTTAAAGAAGGCAGAGATAATTGACTTGTTAGCTAGTCACATGAAGCTTATAGAGGAATCTGAAACTTCTGTTATTGTTTCAGACGATGCTCAGATTCAACTGGCAAAGTTTGAAATGGAAATGAAAATGAAAGAGAACCTTGAAAAGGAGGAAATGAAAATCAAAGAAAACATTGAAAAGGAAAGAATCAGAGAAAACTTTGAAATGGAGAAAATGAGATTGGAGTACCAGATAAAGTTGAAAGAAGTGGAGTTAGCTCATGCAAATACTAATACTAACTCTGTTAAAGATAAATATCCCCAAGGCTTTGTTGTGGCGAAAAACATTCGCCTTGTGCCCAAATTTGATGAAGAGGGAGTTGATACATATTTTGTGTCATTTGAAAAAGTGGCCAAGAGACTGAATTGGCCTTAGGAATACTGGACTCTTCTCCTCCAAAGCGTTTTATTTGGAAAGGCTGCAAAAGTCTATTCTTCGCTCTCTGAAATACAATCATGTGACCATGCTTCAGTGAAAGAAACAATTCTCAATGCATATGAGTTGGTACCAGAAGCATACAGACATAATTTCGGAAAATGCACAGAGGCTTATTATAATCACTCGGGTCGCGTTCGCGTTCGAAATCACTCGGGTCGCGTTCGAAATCACTCGGGTTTTTGATTTTTGGCGATTTTTTTTTTTATTTCGATGCGATTTTTTTTCTAACGGTGTCTTCAATGGGACAAACACGCTGGGCAAATAAAATGAAATTGACATTCTAGTTTCGTTTTAAGCCAGCAAATGCCTTAAATAAAATGCATCATCTTAAAGGCGCAAGTGCAATTAAAATGTAATAGAAGTCGCAAGCACGCGCGATGATTCGGAACATGTTATTAAAATGCTTTGGGGAGCTAACGTTTTCAAATCAATTTATTACTATCTTCAGAAATTAACTTTTGATAACCAAGAACAAATATAAAAGAAGCGGGGTCCGCTATCACCACGAGGTTGAAGAGAAGTGTCTATCATCATAAAGGAGGTAAGAGAGTAGTGCAGTGATGTCCGTCGGTAATACGACCTTTAAAAGTTCACGGCGGCGTCCGCTATCACCACGAGGTTGAAGAGTAGATATCTATCCTCGTAAACATCGTCAGAGATAATACTGCGTCTTTCTCCCTGATTAATGCGACCTATAAATAGCTAGCACCTCAAAAAAATCTTGAAATATGTTCTGAACGATCACGCACTGTAACTAGATCTACGCCGATATTTTATATCCGATTTTTCCTTCAAGGGGCATGATCGAAGATTGGCAGGTGATCGCGCCGATTGTGGTAAAATCGGGAGCCGATTTTAAAATCGGTTAATTAGAACAGGTACAATTACGATTTTAAAATTAATTTAAAATCGATTTCCAAAATCAATTCTAAAATCGATCTAAGATCAATTTTAGATCAGTTTTAGTATTAGTTTTTAAAAGCCCATTCACATTTTTACTGATTTTGACGAAAAGTTAGTTTGGTTGTCAGAGCATTATTTGTCCTGCGTCTAAATAACTATGTCCGATCGAAGGACCGTTTTAATTTCGGAAAGGTAGGAGAGATAGAGAGAGAGACTGATCCCCGTTCAGCTCAACGTATACGTTTTGCACGCGAGCACAAAGAAGATCAATTAAGCATATCACCTAATGCAATGTTTCGAGAATTTACATGTAGGTAGGGAATTTTTTAGGTCTCCAGTTACTTAAAACATGATATGGCGATTTTATCTATAAAATAAGACAAATTTTATGAGAAATGGACAATAGTTAAGAGCAGAATTTTAAAACGCATATCGGAAAGATCGTCCTCAAAGCTCATTACGTATTAGACAGCTGGCAGCCGTCTGTTTCGAGTTTTTTAACATTTTTATTTCTCCTCGTACACAGACGGCTCGCTATGGTGCAACCATCATTACGGGGTTAACAATGCAAAATCCCCCAGACAGCGCTCATCGATTTTTGTCTTTATTTCATAAAAATATATGGAAAGAACTGTATCAAATAAATATTATTATTCCGTTTTGTCCTAAAATGCACAAAAAAAAAGAGAAAATAAACTTAAAAGGGGAAAAACAGTAACTAATTGCTTCGGCTGTCGCGCAACTTCACTTCCCCGTTTTATTGGAACTTAATGCATAAACATATGGCCATTGAGTCCCTGTACAGATCGAGCTAGAACTCCGGTCTCTGTATTGGTGAGTGGAGCTAATGGAGTTCAGCGGAACAACGAACATTACAGACTGGAGACCGAAGCTTTTGGTCTAATTGCGTATATATGCATTAAACCACGGATGGCTGGCTATGCATACCGCTGAATAAAATACTTTCGGACGAGCTGCAGACTGACTGGCACTGTAACGTGGGATCTAACTCGGCTGGACTCACGTTACCTTGCTCCATGCTACCGATGCACGCCGTGTCCGACCGTGGCCGGGTCCCGCCTTGGGGCCATTGCATGCAGGCATACATGTCCGTACATGGGAATGACGATGTAATATCGATGTGGCAGATATGGCAAGTTCCGACTCGGAGTCCTCGTATAAAAACAGTAGAAGTCTGGATGTATTCTAGGATAGTTGAGCCACATGGCTGATTTGCTTGTTTGATATGTTAAGCAGTAGGCGAGTGCCTTTTTTTTAAGGCACTTGCCGGCTTAAAACGAAACTAGAATTTGAATTTCATTTTATTTTCCCAGCGTGTTTGTCCCATTGAAGACACCGTTAGAAAAAAAAATCGCATCGAAATAAAAAAAATCGCCAAAAATAAAAAACCCGAGTGATTTCGAACGCGACCCGAGTGATTATAACAAGCCTGCACAGACAATCAGGCCAGACGTATGTTGAATTTGCTAGGGAACAAGAAATGATGTTCGATACGTGGTATTATATAGATCACTGAAAGTTGACAAAGATTTTGTTCACTTAGGGAAGTTGTCCTCCTAGAAGAATTCAAAAAGAGTCTTCCTTTTGGCATTAAATCCCACCTTTATGACCAAAGAGTTACTGAAGTCAGTAAAGCAGCCATAGTAGCTGATGAATTTGAGGTCACACATAAAGGTAGTGGAGATATGCCTCCTTTCAAGAATTATTGGAAAAAGAAAGGTAAAGGGTCATATGAATCCCACAATAAACCTGGTGAGGGAAAATATGCAAGCAAGGACAAAGACACAAACGATAATCAGGCTAGTGGGGGCACAGAAAGAAGAGAAAGGCTGAGAGCTGCTGAGCATGAGAGGGAAATGGAAAGAAAGCGACTGGAGTTTGAGATGATGCGGCATAGTGAAATGGTGTCTCAGAGTGGGCAGTTGGGTGAGAGAGAGAAAAGGTCAGTGGAAGCTGGGTTCTCTGCCAGGGTAAAGCTTATTCCAAGGTATGATGAGACTGATTTAGACTCGTTCTTTCTTTTGTTTGAGAGAGTAGCCAGGAAAATGGAATGGCCTGAAAGTGACTGCATGGGCATTGCTCATTCAGCAAGTAATTTCAGGCAAGGCACAGTCTGTCGTGTCTGCATTGAGTTATGATCACGCTTTTGACTATTGGAAAATCAAAGATGCCATCCTTCGGGCGTTTGAGCTAGTCCCAGAGGCATACCGTCAGATGTTTCGTGATCTCAAGAGGGATCCTGCAGAGACTTGTGTTGAGTTTGCACGTCGCAAAGAGGTCGCATTTGATAGATGGATCCGGTCTCTGAGAATTGAGACGACATATGAATCACTGCGTGAGGTTGTTTTGATTGATGAGTTCACAAGATGCATGTCCCGTGATGTTAAAACGTACATGAATGATCATGCTGTTGTTAGTGTCAGAAATGCTGCAATGTTGGCAGATGGGTATGAGTTGTCACATAGAAGTAGCGCATCGCAGCTCCAACCTTCTAGTACGTTAGCGAGTGGTTTTGGTTGGAGTAGGTCCGAGACGTTACATAAGGAAGTGGAGAGGTCAAAGTCGCCGAAGAGTAAGCTGAGTGGTGGTAGCCAGTCTAATGGTGTTAGACAAGAGGGCAGGTTGTTTTGTGCATACTGTAAGAAGGATGGGCACCTTATTTCTCACTGTCAGAAACTAAAGGACAATAATACTGGTCAGAATAAAGTCCAGGCCAGCGGTTTTGTTCGGCCGGCTACGGTTTGTGTAGGAGACCCTTTGTGTGGTGATGGGGTAAAGCAGAATTTTCGTGATGGGGTGGATGAAGGATACAAGGAATGTATTTCTGATGGCACGGTGAAGTTCACTGTTGATGGAGAAGAATTTCCTGTTGTGATTTTAAGAGATACTGGCTCTGTTCAGACATTGTTAATTGCTGATGAGTCATCCGTGGAATCTTGGTGTTTCACAGGCATGAGAGTTCTGATCCAAGATGTGAATGAGGGTTTCAAATCTGTTCCTCTATATGATGTAGAACTTTATAGAGGGCTGGTTTCTGGGCGAGTGACAGTTGGCATTGTTTCTCGATTGCCTATGAAGGGAATCACAATGCTGATTGGCAATGATTTGGCTGGGGGTAAGGTGCAGCCATCTACTGTGTTGAGTGACATGCCGGTAGTGGATTCCAAGACAGAGGCTTTGAAAACGGCTATCCCAGGTATTTTTCCATCGTGTGCGGTTACCAGAGCGCAGGCTATGGCAGGGCGAGATGAGAGAGTGGTTGGAAATGATCGTGACATAGATTTAGGGGATACAATTTTCAGAGATCTGGGTGAGAGTATGAATAGTCAGACTGATGATGATAGGACTGTTTTCAGACAGCCTGCCTTGATTGCAGCCCAACAGTCAGCTGCAGACTTGAAGGGTTTGTATCATGTTGCTTTGGCAGCAGGGGAGGCTGAGAAGGTCTCACAGTGTTATTACATCAAGTCTGGTGTGTTGGTGCGAAAATGGTGTCCTCCTGGTCGCCCAGCTGATGAAGATTGGGTTGCGGTAGATCAGATTGTTGTCCCGCCCCAGTATCGAGCAGAGATTCTAAGGTTAGCTCATGATATTCCCCTTGCTGGACATCTAGGTGTGAGGAAGACAGTGGCCAGGATTAGGGCTCATTTCTACTGGCCTGGGCTCAGGAAGTGCGTATCTGAGTATTGTAAGTCATGTCATGTCTGTCAGGTGGTGGGCAAGCCACAACACCACATCAAACCAGCCCCACTTATTCCAATTCCTGTTTTTCCTGAACCATTTAGCCGTGTATTGATAGATTGTGTTGGCCCTTTGCCAAAAACCAAGGCAGGTTATCAGTACTTGCTTACTGTCATGGATTCAACCACACGTTTTCCAGAAGCTTTTCCGTAAAGGAACATTAAGGCTAAGACGTTTATTGATGCCCTCTTTGTGTTCTTCACACGCTATGGACTCCCTCAAGACATCCAGTCAGATCGGGGCTCTAATTTCACGTCTAGTGTATTCCAGGAGGTGATGCATCAATTAGGAATCAAGCAGGTGAACTCATCACCTTACCACCCACAGTCGCAGGGTGCCCTTGAGAGATACCATCAGACCGTAAAGACAATGATCAAGTCTTACTGCTCTGAGAACTCTGGAGACTGGGAAAAGGGTATTCCTTTCCTCTTATTTGCCTCTCGTGATACTCCAAATGAATCTACGGGATTCACCCCATTTGAGCTTGTGTTTGGCCATGAGCCAAGAGGTCCTCTTAAGGTAGTGAAGGAGCATATGTTGTCAGAGTTTGAGGTGGAGAGTGGGAATGTGCTAGATTATGTGTCACAATTTCGTGAACGGCTCTTGAGGGCGTGTGAACTCGCGGGGAAACATTTGAGGTTGTCTCAAGGTACGATGAAGGCCCGGGCAGATAAGAAGGCAGAACCTCGCTCATTCGAGCCTGGTAGCAAAGTCCTTGTGTTACTGCCCATCCAGGGTGAACCTCTCAGAGCAAAGTTCAGTGGTCCATATGTGGTAGAGAAGAACTTGGGTAAGGGTGAGTACTCCAGACAGGAGAAAAATAAAGAGGGTTTGCTACATTAATATGCTGAAGAAGTATTATGATCGTGACGAGGTGGCGACAGTTGCTGTTGTTTGTGAAAAGGCAGCAGAACATATTCCTGGAGAACTTGAAATCCCGGTGGAAGCGGAGATTGGTGAAGGGGTGTCTGGAAAGGTGTATAACTCACAGGTGATGGCTGATCCCTCAAAGATATTGGGTCATCTATCAGATTTTGAACAGCAGGATGTAGTGCAAATACTTCTTGATTACCCTGAATTATGTGGAGATAAGTTGGGATATACCGGAGAGGCTATTCATGATGTTGATGTAGGCGATCATCTGCCTATTGAACAACATCCCTACCGTTTGAATCCAAGAAAGAAGAGCAAGGTGCGGAAGGAACTTGAGTATATGCTTGCATGCGGTGTCATTGAGCCTAGTCAGAGCTGCTGGAGTTCACCTGTAGTTCTTGTTCCAAAACCAGATGGGAGTCAGCGTTTTTGCATTGACTACAGGAAAGTCAATGCTGTAACAAAACCTGATTCATTTCCTTTACCTCGTATTGAGGATTGCATTGATCAGATTGGCAATGCAAGGTATATCACAAAGCTGGATCAAAGTTCTTGCATTTTAGGACTTAATTTCATTTTTTATGATTAAATAGCTCATGTTGCTTTAGAAAGGTTTTATATATATGTATATAAAAAGACAAGAGTCTTGCAGAGTTAAGTCACCTTGTTGTATTGGCATATGTTTTTTACGTGATATTGGAATTCCTAAGGTAAAACCAGCTTGTTATTGATTGAAGTTTTCTGCATCTCTTTTTGTAAATGTTTATGATGCTACGTCTTGACTATACACTTGAATGGATTTTTGTTTTCATATTCATCGTTCTTCTGAGTGTTATAATGTTATGCTATTTCAACACGCTCCTTTAAATGAAAGAAAGTTAAATTGCTATAACTTTCTTCTTTTAAGGGGGGAGGTATGTCATGTACATGTGCGATTCTTGTCAGCGCAAGAGGGGGCCTTTGCGTAATAAAAGAAGTTTTAAGGTAATTTTATGAATTTTGCCTCTATTTCCGTTTTTTCTGTTTTGTAATGTTGATGGAGTTGTTGTGATAGTCATACCAGGAAGGGTATTTTCTTAAGCTCCCCTCCCTGATATGACAATATGTATGTATGTATATGATATGGAACCACCAAAAAGTGTGAAGTTAATTTCATACTTTTTTAACAGAAGATATAAAGGCAAGCGACATGGTAATTCATATCAAACCGAGGGGTTTTAGAATGGAAATGAGGAACAACGAGTTAGCGCAAATATTGAGTTTGAACAGTTTTTTTTTAATTTAAATGTATTAAAAAATAATAAGAATCTTAAATTTACAACTCCGTGTCCTCAAATGTCAAATAATGACATCGACATATCCTGGATTTCATTTTCTGTAATTTTTTTGATGCTCCGATATCCATTTTTACTCCTTTGTTGTACAAACTTGAATATGAATAATAAATAGAAAAATAGAAAAAAATTACCAGCGACCCTCCTATCTTATTATGACTGGCGACCCTCTTCTGCTATTATGAATAGCGACCATCCCGTCTTATTATGACTGGCGACCCTCTTCTACTACTGCATGTGACTATCGACTCTCTAATGCGTTTATAAAGAGCGATTGAACCCTATGATTAATGAATCTTTTCCCTTTTTATGAATAGCAACGCCTTTCTAATATTACGTATTATGTCATGCGACCCTTTTTGTTGATTATAACTAGCGATTCTTGTGAGAATGTTTTTACCCTCATCTTGCATTATGAATGTCGGACCTTGTGACTTTAAGACAAGTGACCCCCTTTCCCTTTTATGACTGGTGAACTTTTTCGGGGTCTAGGAACTTGCAGGTTATGAATAGTGGTCCTTATGACTAGCGGTCCTTATGAATAGCGGTCTCACCCCAATTCGATCTCAGTCAGGGATGCTGATCTATAATTCAGATTGGGGTGGGGGAATTAATATCCAAAATATCACTTACTGAAAGTTTTCCAATTATTCCTCTCTCCTAGCTTGCGTGTGTCATCCATTTTCTTCATCTTGTACGGTATTGCTTCTTTTTCCTATCCCCTGTTTGCTTCTTTTTTTTGTGCTTCCCTCCACCAATGAGCGGGGGGGGGGGCTCCGGCTTCTCTGGATCCGCCTATAAGTCTAAATTTGTCAGATAAAATGCTCAGGGTTGTTTTACAATCAGGGCATGCTTATTAAAAAAATGCTTTCTGTGCATCATAATTTATAAAGAAATATATTTTGTAATGTAATCATGCATCACAATTTAGAAATAATGATCATATTACATGTTTTCAACATACACTCTACTAACATCGAGGGTAAACATACTGACCCTTTTTAGTCAAATCATGGACCCTACTAAGAAGGGTCCGTGGTCAAATGAACCAACTCGGTATACCTGATTGTATGAATAAACAAACCCAATCAATATTGCATGGCGGCAGCGAACTTCAGGAATGATAATAGTTTTATTTATCGCAACAGTAGTTTGTAAGAATTCGTAATAAATGGGCTTGCAACTTTACTCAAGTAATCACGTTACGGTGTGCTATCACGTTTTGCGTAAATCCGTGAAAAAAATCCCCCTAATCTTAAGTGTTTTGTTATGCAATGCAACAAGCAAAATACGGATCATCACGTAACGTTAACAAAATAAATGTGTAAATCGTCATTGAGAACAGACTGATTCCCTAACACGGTATGCTATATTGATTTCACTATATTGGTTAAACCAAATACAGATACCAGGATTGCTCACATCAGTGGTTATCTTCTGCGACTCTCTTGGCTCTTGGCTTTCCTAATAACAACGAAGAACGGTTCATTTGTTGATGCTCCAGACACAACTTCGTCATAGAGGAATTTATGTATGTTATGAGTGGATACCTGGGCATTGTAACAACGGTGGGAACGAAGCTGTAGATAGGCCGCCAAAAGTGATTTAATACGTCCTACAATTGACATCCATAACAAACTAAACAAAATTAAAGATAATCAAATTGTATAATAAAACTATGCAAAAATGGCAAGGAAGATAGGAGGAAATTATATCCCCTTTAGAAAGAATCCAGAAATAATATAGCCGGAACTTTTAAAATGTTCTTTGAACCACAAGAATAGTAGTCAGTTTGCACTGTGTAAGAATTGACAATATCGGATTAAATTAAAAACAAAACCTCCTTCTATTAAAATAGTGATTTTTGTGGACTGTCTGAAACAAAAAGACACTTCTTAACTGAATGTTTAAAATATATCATAGAAAGAACAATATGCTAGTCGATGTAAATTGCCAAGACGCAGCAGATATATAAGGATAATTAGCTTCATCAGAGACTTTACACCAGAGAGCACCTGTGTACTTCGTTAGAAGGACACTTAGGGTGTCCTTGAATCCTTATTTAGAGTTGGGCCTACTTTCTTCAGGACGTGGCGATTTTCGCGGTTGCTGTCCACTCTTCAATGGCAGTGACACCCCCCCCCCCCGGATTTCACCAGTTTGAGATGTCTTCCGTTTAGTCCTAATCATGTAATGATCGATATATTTTGATGATTATCCACAAGTGGTATATACATGTGTTATGAAAATATATTCCCTTTGTATTAAGTTTTGTTCGCTCAAGAGTTTCTAATTCCATTTACTTATAGGCCTACATGTACATTCTATATTTTTCAGTGTCATTTACCCATATATTTTTACTGTTATTTTTACTGATTGTACTGAATATTCCATTGGGGAATTGATTATGAGACCAATTTCATATTAAGCGCCTGTACATGGTCTTATAATTATTTTCAAAGCTGAGTGCTACTCTCTTTCTCTCTGCCTTTAACTTAAATAGACCATTTCTGCCAACGGAGTTTGGAACTGGCCTATATGAAATTACGTACTTAGCACAAGACAGCGCTCCGAGCCGGAACACAAATATATGCAAAGTACGATTCAAAGTGAAAGGTATGTTTGACACGCTTTATATACTTTATTACTTCGCTTAAATATACCCAAATAAAATTGTACCTTGTTTCCTTTAATCGTAGAGAAATCGAACGAAATCACTCGTATTATCATGAATCTATACTAGCTGACCACACGCTGAAATGTTATAATATTAAAACGATTTATAACATTTGTAAGACTCTTGAACCGATGTTTATTGGTGCATGATAATTATCTTACCATCATGGTTAAGCACCGGTATTGTACTCAAAAGCAATTAATGGTAAAAAGTGCAGTTTCATGTTAACGAAAATAAATATGGAAAATGGTTCCCACAGCACTAGGCCTACAAATCTAATATTGAAAAATCAGGGGCCGCAGAACGGTTTTCAAAGTGGAGGGGGTGGGGGGCTGACCATGCAAAAAATCACAATCGCATGGTCATTTTTACGTTTTTTGTACCCCGCTTCCGCGGCCCCTGAAAATGTCCGTGCCATGCTAATTATGTCTATTTAGCTCGCCATGTCTAAGCTGCTGGTGAAGGTTCCAAACGCTTAATATTAGGAAGGCTATACGACTAGTCAAATATTCATCATGGTCTACATTAATTAGAGTCGCTATTGAGTCCATAATAAACGATGAGGATCGGTAGCCGTTATCAAAGAAGCTATACAGGGCGTCCCACAAAAAGAAAACGAAACCGAGGTTTAGCGATGTTTTATCATAACTTAATCACAAATTCAATATACAAATGACCTATCATTTTAAAGCTTAGAATGTCTTCTTTCAGCTGATATAACTTACAATATTTTTCATCCACGCATGAGTAAGTAAAAACAATTTGAAGAAAGGATAGCAAAAAGTCATTTGGCGGAGGTATCAAAATTTCAAAAAGAAAATCACATGCCCAAAAGGTTCAATATCTACCCTTTGATTTGAATGGTTCAAAAACATGGATAAGCAAGATAGACTGGATGGCATCATGGCACACTACTCGACTTTTAATGAGGTTACAAAATATTTGTTTGAGAGACTGCACAAAACAAAAGATGAAATTTATGGAGATCTTCCACCTATCTCCACTACTGTAATAAAACTTAGTTCATACATACTCGGATGCGTCCGATTTGGAGTAGTGCCATCTTTGTTTCTAATCCTTATGGAGAATAGAACGATTTTTACGTTTTTCATTTATTTCTCCTGTCCAGTCTGGACATGTTCAGTTCTCGAACATCCACAAAACGGCTTCCATGACTGTCCTCAGATAACGGAGTACCTGGTTATAGGGACAATCTGCCGATACTCCTGTAAGAAAGGTTATAAATTGCAAGGCCCACCTCAGCAGGAATGTGATGGAACAGTAACCACATTAAGCTGGACACCAATGCAAGCACCGATCTGCCAAAGTAAGTGATATTCATCTTTCTATTATGTCAGATAAATGCAATTTCTGGAACATGTTAAATGACAGTTTTGAGTCTCGAATCAAGGTCTCTACGATAGTTTATACATACAGGGAATTAGCGGGGATGGGGGGGGGGGGGCTAACCTTCTATTTTCCTGTTTCCAATGAGTAATAAATGTTCAGCCCATCTTACGTTATGCTTTATTCTAGCCTGATGATTTTCTCGTCACTTTCTCTATAATTAGAAGACGCAAAATACTCCCTCTGGGACTACACATTCGAATAGTATGGTGATTAATGTAAAAATATTATTTAAGTAGCTACTGAGTCATTGTACCTTCGAATGTAACATGGGTAATCATAGAATAAATGCATATTTTGGTAAAAGTTGATCATTCAAATACCCTTGCTTGAACGAACATAGCCATGACAGTGTCACAAGGATCTCTCATAGTGGAGTATGTGAAAATACTATTCACTCTGTTAAAATGCTCAAATTCAACAGTGACACCTCAACAGCGGGATACTGTTTACATCGTATACTTTCACATTGTCGACTATGTGAATACATATTGATGTGATTCACATCGTTGAAATGCTCAAATTTAGCAGTTTGAATGTGATTTTACATTGTGTTCCACATTGTGAACACACTGTGTGATACTGTGTTCTTTCGAGTAGAGACATGCGCACGATATTACCGCGATATTCTGGTTATAAACATGACACTTATTTTGATTTAAAAATGTTGGTAAATTGCGCATTCTGGTAACAAACTCGTATTTTAAAAGCAAAGTATACCGTTACAAGGTGGAGTATCTTTTTAGATTCTTTTAGAAAAAAATGTAGGTTTAAGGTGCCAGATGTCCATTGAACACAGTACAGCAGTTCTGCATTTGGAATGGGTTGAAATGCAGCTCTTTTCACACTAAACTGTGTACTCAAAACTGTCGTTAGCGAGATCAATGAATTTTATAGAAGCGAGAATATGATATTGATTTCTTATTCTGCACATTTAAATGGGAATAACTCTTTTAATCTAGGAATCAATTCAACCTTACGTCTTGGTACACTTTACATAGTCGACTTGATTCAATATAAAATTACTAGTGATGCCGATTGTTTTTTCCAATATAAATGAAATCCCTCCCACATTGTCAGAAACATTCATTAATCCCGACTTTATTTATTTATTTATTTGACTCTTTCTGTCTTCTTATTTTGGCAAACAGGAATAACTTGTGGTCCATTGGCACACCCTTTGCATGGTTCGGTATCATGCACACAGGGTGACGAGTACTTCAGCATATGTTCTTATAGTTGTGAGCAAGGATATGGTCTCGAACCAGGAGTGGTGTCATATCTCGTTTGCCTGTCATATGGATGGTCTGGATTGCCAGCTACAGAATGCACAGGTGGGTTAGTTAAAACACCCGGGGGCGGCCGCATTCAAATATAATGCTGTACACACGCGTGACCAAAAACCGCGTTTAAAGGGGTGCTTTTTTTTTTTTTTTTTTTAAATACTTTTGGACGCGGGCCGCGCGTGCACTCGTTAACCCTATCTAGGCCGGGGTATTTTAGGAGTTCATATGGCCGGAGGGGGGGGGGGGGGCGGGGGGGGGGGGCTCCCAGTCCCCCTTGAGATCTCGGCCGTCGACCGCGCGATCGCGCCGAAAATTGGCACGCGGGTTGCCTGGGACATAATCTACACAATTGTAAATGAATTTATTTATTTCATGCGAATCGCTATTAAGTGATTATGCTTATTTATGCGTAAAGTATGCGAAATCATACTTTTTCCTCTAACTTCCTACATAAAGCTCCAAATGTACTACTTTTTGGTATAGAAACTCTTTGTGGTGTTCTTAGCAAGGGTACATGAAAAAAATTGCGATATCAAATCATTTTCTTATGTATTATATTGTTTTTTGCATTTTTTATGTATTTCTTTGTTTTTTACCTTTTGTTTTTCATTGTTTTTTCAATGAAATTTGTTGGGGACTCTTTTGAGATCATAAAAAGCATAAAATAAATACATTTAGACCAGCAAAACTAAAAATAATCATACATTTATGATTTTTGGTTGAAAACACAATTTGCATTGACTTTGTACACAAAATCACGATTTTCAACACGGTCTGACATGCACTTACATAATGTTGCGTAACTTCGGAACCACGTACCTGGGTGACGCAAAATTGGTCTCAAAACTTGCGCTAGACTTGAAAGTAAAAAGTCAGCTAGCGGCGCGGTAAACAAAATTCGCTTGGCGAAAATATCGCGCGATTGGTTAAGGGGGGGGCCGACCTCCGAGGCCCCCCCCCCCCCCCGGCCTAGATAGAGTTAAGGGTATCAAAAACACAGATTTTCAAAAATAAGGGTGGTTTGAAAGACTGGTTAATGGTCAATCGCGGGGTCAAACGTTATTTAGTAGGGTATGTTTTTGTTCCAAACCTTTTTTTTTCCAAGACTAGCCAAACGTGTTTTTTCCCCCAGGGCTTTTTCCTCCTCGTTTCTGAAAAGTCTTCAGGTTCTTCCCGATTGTGGTATTTTAACCCTAACTGCACTGGGGTAGGCAGTACCCATGAATATAGTTTTGTCTATATTTGAATATATTGTTAGCAAGAAGACAAAACTTGTTTAGGGGTCATATTCTGGCGACAACTTGTTTAGGGGACAAATGTGTTAATGAAGCTCGCGAAAAACTTGTTGTGGGTTATTTTGCACATAGAGCAAAACTCGTTTAGGGGGCAGGTGTTTGGAAATAATTTGGCCACGCGTGTGTACATTTGACATTTGACTGGTCCTCCGGGTGAAAACAACGATCATGATGGTGATATTTGAACAAAATCAAAGTCTGTCTACTATGGCTTGATATTTAGTCAATAATGAAATTCACCATTGCAGTCGATTCACATTTCCCATTTTTCTTCCCTCACTTCAAATAATACGCCGTTCAGCAATGGGTTCCTGCGATGACAATTGCTCCGCTCTAAATTCCATACACTGATCGAATGACCAACTTTAACCCTAGCGACGGAAATGCAATATCTTTTGTTATTTTTCTGCTTATTGTACAATAAACTTTTTGTCAGGGGTGAACTTCCCCTTTTAGCATTAAAACAACAGAAAATCTAAAAGGACATTTAATTTTTTGTTCCTTTATCATGTTTATAAAGCTGTTTTATCTGAGTGGCTATTGTTTGGTAAGTACTGGATATAAATATTATGTATTTTACTTTGGAAAGTATGCACATGCTTAAAGGGCAAGTCCACCCCAGAAAAATGTTGATTTGAATCGATATCAAACAAACATAACGCTGCAAATCTCATCGAAATCGGATGTAAAATAAGAAAGTTATGACATTTTAAGTTTCGCTTATATTTCACAAAACATTTAAATGCACGACTCTTCGATATGCAAATGAGAGAGTAGATGATGTCCATCACTCACTATTTCTTTTGTTTTTTATTGTTTGAATAATACAATATTTCATTTTTTACAGATTTGACAATAAGGACCACCTTAACTTATAACCATAAAGTGATAAAATAATGGTAATTCCACATGTTCAGAGAGAAATAAAACTTTGTTTCCCTCGACAAGGAGGAGAAAATAAGAATATTTCATATTTCATACAATAAAATACAAAAGAAATAGTGAATGGGTGACGTCATAAGTCTGCCAATTTGCATACCGACCAGGATGAGCATAAAGTGTTTTGTGAAATTTAAGCAAAACTTTAAAATGTCATAACTTTCTTAATTTACATCAGATTTTGATGAAATTTTTTAGTGTTTTGCTTGTTGGATCTTTCTCCTTTTTTCAAATCAACTTTTTGTTGGGGTGGACTTGTCCTTTAAAAACTTTGCTAAAACTATCTTGTTTGCAGAGAAAGGGTGAACAATTGTGTCTGTTACGGGGGTCGGATTTGATGTCCTTGACATGCTCATTTTTTTTTATTCAATATCGCAGTCAATAGAATTTATCCATATTCACCATTTATGTAACTAAAATCTATATTTCCGTTTAGATAATGAAAGTCCGGTGTTATCTGGTTGCGAATCTCAACCTTTGATTCACCGATTTTTCCTCCCGGCCAATGAAAGTGCATCAGTCTTCAATTGGACTGTCCCAATCGCTTCTGACAATGGTGGTGAAGAGCTGAAGGTTACTGAGCCAAATTATCCCAAACCCGGCGTAGATAAACTGGAGGCTGACTATTACAGTTTAATCTACTCAGTCACAGATGACAATGACAACATCGGGACATGTAGTGTTCTTCTCATTGTGTCAGGTAAAAAAGACGCACACCCCTAATATGCATGCCTAATCAAATTCAAATTTGAAAGAGATATGAATCGCTACCGCTTTTGTTGCTTTCATTTACTCGTTGCACGGCAACATGTTTGAGTCACTTAATTATTTGGCGCGCAAAGCGCGCTCAATTCTCAAGTATACTGACATAATATACACATTTTAAGGACTGCAACGGATATGTATCTCACTGATCAAATATTATGCGAGCGCGAGCTGTAAATGTTTAATATTCTGACCTAAAAAAGGGGACATTACAAGCATTTTTTTGTAATCATGATACATAACTGTCTCAAAGATCTCACAGACTAAACAAACAATGCGAGGAAATGTTTGTATATATTGACTTCAAACAGGAACATTTTAAGGATTATTTTTTTTAAATAGAATTCTTGAAGAGCATAAATATCTCACCAGAGTTGCGGACGCCAGCGCTTGCAGGGCCGTAGCTAGGGGGGGGGGGGTATGGGGTTGACACCCCCAACATTCATGGCAGTTGGCAAATTCATACACCAGTTGGCAAAATGGAGGATAGAGGAGAAAAGGAAAAAGAGAGAAAGAAAGAGAGAAAAGGTGGGAAAAAGAAAGAAAGAAAGAAAAAAAGAAGGAAAAGAAAGACAGAAAGAAAGAAAGAAAAAAGAAGGAAAAGAAAGAAAGACAGACAGACAAAAAGAAAGAAAGAAGGAAGGAAAGAAAGAAAGAAAGAAAGAAAGAAAGAAAGAAAGAAAGAAAGAAAGAAAGAAAGAAAGAAAGAAAGAAAGAGAGGGAGAGCCTAATAGAGGTAATAATTGTACCTTCGAAGAAGGTTACAGAATGTAGACTTTTAGAGTAAAAAATACCTGTTGGCAAATCCAAGTCCATGTAGGCAGGCTTAAAAAATCAGCAAAAATACAAAAGAACAACAAAGATGGAGCTATAGAATACAAAGTAAGCCCCAAAAGCTAAAGAGTTTGCAAATTATTCCACAATTATAGACGATTTGACCTGCACACTAGTTTTGCAAAATAATGAGAGGCATGCAGGACTAGGTAAAGAATGTGGGTTTGGGTGAATTTCCAAAATTGAAGTTAAATAATCAAAGCCATAGTATAGTTGGCAAATCATGGAGTGGGCCTACTAAAGTGGCAAAAATCTATAGGCTCTACACCAGTCGGTAAAGTGCTTTACATGTAGATCTGAAAAGAACAGAACACAAGACTGGTAACCCGTGTTCAGCCATCTGCAGTTGGCAAATTCATGATGCCAAGTCAACAAGTTTGCAGTTGGCAAAAAACACACAAATGTCCTAAGTTTGTGATATTCAGACCAGAAAAGGGACATTTTGATTTTAAGGACTGTTATTAGAAATTCATGAAGAGAAGACAAATCTCACCAATCCACTAATGCGAACGTAAGCACGGATTGGAAATGTTTTATATTCAGACCTTAAAAGGAGGTATCACTTTAAGTAGTCATGAAAAAGAAGCATAATTATGTCACTACATAAAAAATAACTCGAAGTGCGAGGAAATATAATTGGTGTGTATATTGACTTGAAAACAGGATGTTTTGGTACAACAGAATTATATATCTCATTAAACAGACAATGCGAGCAGTAGGAATGATGAACACATAGGCCCCAAGCAAATCATGTTTCATAAAGATATAAAGTCTTATGTTATATAATATGATATATATAACAAGCAACACAATACCCACTTCCTTTACAGTATATACTGTATATGATATTATATAACATGATATATCATAATGTAATATAATATACAATCGTGTATAATAATGTATCCCCCCACTATGTTTCTATTTTTTTCCCCTCTTTTTTCTCATTTCCCCCGTTTTTTTTTTGCCAGCCGTAGTTATTCCACTGACTCGTTGAATAATTGTATGGGTATAGATTTGCATCTGGGGATTTCTTTTTTGTGAACCCTGATCGACCCACTTTACCCATTTAGAATTATGGTCGAATAATAACCACCAATAAAAATAATAACAATTACGATAACTATATTGATTTGAGGATAATAATTAATTCATAGTAAACACGTGCAATAGTTACCGCTGCACATAAATAACAGGATAATGAAACAAACTTTTTTTTAATGGAGTACATGTATATCTACCTTTTTATTATTTCTTGATTTCTATTTGGGGAGCTTATTATTTTTTTTTTGGTAGTATTCCTCCAAAAGACTCCATAAAGGACTTCTGCTTGCAAAATCATATCATTTTCATCACTATAATTAATGATTAATATTAAATTTGATTGTCATCAAATTCTGCAGAAATCCGCTGCGATCCTGTACCAATCCAAGTAGGTCTCCAGGCCCTCTGCAGTCATGGAAACCTGATGGGTTCTTTTTGCCATTTTTCTTGCATTGACGGATACTACCTGGAGGCGGATAACCATGCCACGTGCCAGCAAAGGAACTCGGGTTCTAAGCAAGGCGATTGGTCAAATCCAACTTCGAAATGCACAGGTATCTCTTTTCCAAATCTTACATTCATTGTCATGCATCGTTAGCCTAGGATTAGGAGTTCTTGCGAGGAAACATTTGTTTTTGGCCGGGCGCCAACATATTCAAAATTTCAAATGCAAATTTATTGGAGATTTGAACTGAAGCAAAGCAGACCATCAATCAATTGCAAATTTGAAATGGAATGCGAGACTTTCAGTAGATTTGGGGGTAAATTTTAAGTGGAAACACTCAAAGGTCTCCTCCAAACCACTATTAGTCTGAAAATAAATACTGCATCTCGAAGACGCAATGAGGTCTGGATGTGTACACTGCTGGACCAATTGGTATGAATGCAGGTTTTCGAGGACACTTTTAAACCGTACCTCGTTAGACTCGGAGTCGGAAGTGATCTTGTAGTCTCTGATAACATATCTTTCTTTTCCTGTTTATTTCTTTTCAAAATCGATAATTGTAGAGGTCCATTGTGATCCAGCCCCAGGAATAGAAAATGGCTTTCTATCATTTGGATTTTGCGACACGAGATATCTATCCCTCTGTGTTTACGAGTGTTCAGAGGGATACACCATTAGGAATCGCATACTCCAGTGCATTGGGCAGCCTGGATCCAACTCAGCTTTCTGGATAGGACCAGGGGGCGATGGACCGGTGTGTGAAGGTATAGTAATTCTCTATAGCTTTGCTAGCTAAAAATAGTATCAGTCCTTTTCCATGGCTTGTGGTGCATGGTACGTGCTGACACTGCTGCATTATCTTTCTGCTATTCACGAAAATCTGTGTTTAGAACTAGTAGTTTTCTGAACCAGAACTATGAAATTATTGATCAGATAATAAGTACAATATAATACTAATAGATTAATTATTACCAGCAGTGTACAGATGGGGAGGCAGGGGTCTTGGGGTGCCCCCCCTCCAAAAAAAAAATTGATATAGATTTACGACCAAGAAAAAAAGAGAATAAAGAAAAGAAAAGGGAGAAGGGTGAAATATTATGTCAACATCTAATACAATATTAATTATATTGATGTTTGTCTCGCCTGCACAGCAGAGCGAGACTACATGCAGGCGCCGCTTTTCCGACGGTGGAGGCGGCATCAACATCAAATCTTAACCTAAGGTTAAAATTTTGAAATGTCATTATAACTTAGAAATATATGAACCTAGTTCATGAAACTTATACACACAAAAGTAATGAAGTATTACTTAACATCCTGCCTGAGTTTCAGGTCACATGACCAAGTCAAAGGTATTTTAGGGTCAATGAACTTTGGGCATGTGAGGGGTATTTGTTGAATTTCCATCGTAACTTGAGAATTGTATGGAGCTAGTTCATAAGGCTTGGACATAAGAATAAGCAAGTATCACTGAACATCCTGTGTGAGTTTCAGGTTACATGTCTGAGATCAAAGGTCATTTAGGGTCAATGAACTTTGGTCATGTTGTGGTTATTTGTTGAATTAGCAACATAACTCTAGGTGGATCTTTTCTGGAAACATAGACACGGTAATCAAGACTGAAGTATAAATTATTGTTTTGCACACATCTTTGATAATATTATCATGGTCAAAGGTCCTTTTGGGTCAATGGACATAGTATTTTATTATCATATATAAATGTTTACCTTTGTGAATAATTATTCAATAGCTGTTTTCAAAGTCAGCACTGCTGCTATATCGAATCGCGTAGTGCGGGCGAGACTGCCAGAGGCGTTCCACTTGTTTGTAATAAAAATGTTGAAATGTTTGTTTGCTTGCTCACACCTTGTTATTAAATTTTACCTGATATACTATATCTGGCCCCCTCAAAAGTTTTGTCTCGTTATGCAACTGATTTTTAGGAGAGAAAGAGGAGAGCTTGCAGTTTTTCTTGGAAATGTTTGAAAAATATGATGGAGCTTGGAAATCAATGAAAATCTCGAAAACAAATACGCTAGAAAATTAATGCATCTCATTAAAATTCTGCAAAGAGATAGTGAAAATAGGGGTTTTTCCCCTTTTTTTGTTTATTTATTTTCATTTATTTATTTACTTATTCATTTATTTATTTATTTATTTATGTGTTAACTATTAATTTATTTCTTTATTCATTTATTGTTTTTTGGGGGGTGAGGTATGCAATAGATAATCATTATCGCTGGTGGATTAAAAGAGATAGGCCTGTCGCCTGACACAAATGTTGACTGGGATAACTTAAAGGCAAGTTTGTCAGCCGCCCCTATACCCACTCGCACCATTATCACAGCTCACCTTCACTCATACAACCACGGACGTACAAGGGCGAATGAAGGGGCCGGGTGGGAAGAGGTTCAGAACAATAATTATTACAATTTTTGCATTTTATTGTCATTATTTCTAGTACAAACTTGTGACATACCGCCGCTTTATGCTATCCTTGAGGTAACCAATGGGACCTGTGAAGAATCTTCCTCTGTACCAGTCAATGAAATATGTTCCTTTGGATGCGTGAATGGATATGCTTTGAAAGGGGATGGCGTTATTCAGTGTGGCCTGGATGGATCCTGGTTGCAACCAATTCCAGAATGTGAACGTAATAAAGGCATACTTTATTTTTACGTAACAGGATAACTATTTTGACAGTTATGGATTAATGAACAGTCTTGCTCTTTTATTCTAATAAATTTGCAGTCAAATCTTTGATGGTGTGGGTGCAGGTGAAGGATTTGTATGATCTATTAAATAATATTATCTTTAAAGAAAATAAAAGATATCCAATCCAGTTTTTACTGGTTCAGAAACCATGGGCTAGTAGTTATGATCTAAACAAAACAACATTTTTTGTTGTTATTCTTTATGTAAGAAAACCAGATTAAATTTGAATATGCTTTTGAAATTCTTACTTCAATGATTGCTTCATTTTTTTTCCATCAAAATTTGTTTGATGCTAAAAAGCTTAGACGAGTAAATACTGTTTTTATCGAGTGAATGACAAGCATATTCATTATTGATTCATGAATGTAATGCAGACACTCTTGCAAAAAAAAAAATTATAAAACTAACAGGCAATTTAAAAATGGAAATAATTACATATCTCTGTCTTCAAGGAATCAACAGTATGCAATGAAATAGCTTTGACAAATCTGATGTAAATCCCATAACTGTGTTTGTAGCTATCACTTGTCCCCCAATACCGGAGCCTATGAATGGAGGAATTAATGGATGCCCTCTTCAGATAAATGTTGAGTATGGATCTACCTGCACTGTCTTCTGTGACATTGGGTTCAAGCCTATCAATGAAAGCGATCCTGTTCAACGTACCTGTGACAAAGATGAAGATAACATAGGATTTTGGAATGAGGGTGGAATCGTAGCATGTGCTGGTAAGTTCTAAAGCCCATTCAGGTTGTAACATCTTACCCTTGGCATAATGTGTTGCAAAACATTTATGATAATTAGGTTCTTTCTCTAATTTCAATTTGGAATTGATGTAATTTAGATATTAATGATGATAATAATACTAGATATATAATGATAATAATAATGATGATAATGATAACAATAATTAAAAATAATAATGATAATCATGATAATGATAATTATGATAATGATAATAATAATCATAATAATAATCATAATCATGATAATGATAATTATGATAATGATAATAATAATGATAATAATAATAACAATGATAATGACAATAATAATAATGATAATAATACATCATCATCATCATAATACTACTTCATAATATATTGTTGTACGGAATAAAGTAAAAAACAAAAATCCTCTAAAAATGCATCAATCATGCCCAATTGAACGAGACAATATTGCTCTATCGTCTACAGTAAATTTTTGAATGCCATATAAGTCTGATGTGGCCTAGACTTGAACTCGCGCCCATCTGGTTGTGAGGCGCACGCTCTACAAAGCGAATCAAGACACCGGTGTAATTATAATGTGATGTGGTATTATAGCATTAAGCTCCCAGGATTCCAACACGAATACAGCACACTTAAATTATGACGGAGGTTTGCATGACAGTTTCGAGAATATATGTAATTTAAGTTCATTTTGTATTCTTATTCTGCTTTCAGCTGTGACTTGCCTCCCACTGTCTGATCCTGTCAACGGTGAAATAGAATCATGTACAATTGATGGATCAAGCACCAACACCAGTCACATTCAACGTTATAACACAGTTTGCAGGACGTCCTGCGACCTTGGCTACACCGCACAGTACAGCATCACTCGGAGATGTATAGAGGATGGATCTTGGGATGGCATCGATCAGCACTGCCAAGGTCTTTATTTATTCCTTTCTTGATATAGTTAGACGTAATGGCCCGTATTCTGAACTCGGGTTTAAATTAAACCCTGGCTTAAAGTTGTGGTTTGGAACAAATCCCTAACAGCACACGTCTAATCTATTAACGCATAGGACACCGAAATTGTTTATAATTGTCTGGAAATCATTGATGAAGTATTGTAAGTAGACTTCTTCACTATGAAGCAAAAGGAAACGAAATTGTAAACATAAGAAATATACAATATAAACTTAATTTTTGAATTTTTGGCTCCCCATAATTTTAGCACAGACTTAGACTGTGGTCTAAGTTAAACCTGACTTCAGAATACGGGCCAATTTAACCCTCATCCACAAGTCCAAACGGACTTTACTATGGTTAGTCATATAATAGCGAAAATGAAATGTAAATGAAAAAATCATCATGCCTGTATAATATCTAGAAAGTAAAGTTATATTCAAACACCCATTTTTGTGGATGTGTGATTGATGGGACGGGGGGGGGGGGGTCTCTACAGAAGTAGCTTGCCATTTATAAGCGCTGCCCCCTCTTCTTCCCCAGTTGCCAGCACACAAAAAACCATGAGCAAGAGCTTGTTAATAATTTTGGATTGTTCAATCGAGTGTTTTTTTATATGTAAAATATATTAGCATGAATATTTCTCTCATGACACTTCCTCACTCTTAGATGAAACCAGTCCGGATATTAACTGTCCATCAGACAGAATTTTGTGTGCAGACTTCAACCAACTTGAGGCAACATTTGAAGCTAGCCTTTGGGAGCCTGTTCTTGTAAGTAAACTAATTTCATGGTATTTATAATCCTCGATGTCAATGTCTACTGTGTCGGAAAGTAAAAACGCTGTTCAACATGTATTACATTTAAGTTTACTATTTGAAACTTAAAGTAGTTGTTTAAAAGTTTAAGAGGCAACAATGAATAATTTATTGAAGTTTAAATATGAAAAATGAACTTTGCTGGTCAAGTTTTTTAATAATTGATTATAGATTGTTGAACAACTACTGTAAGGTTCATATATTAAACAGTGCTGTATAAAAATCTTATACAGAATTTTTACTATGTACATCGTTACCAATGTCCCTAATTGTGGGACATGACACTATTGTTCTTAAGTTGGCAATATTTTCAAGGTATCTTTGCTAAAGGTAAAGTCAAGATTTCTTAAATTGCATCATGTGTTTGACTACATATTACCTTTAGCAGTGACAAACATTTATCTCTCTTTGATTTCAGAATAAGAAAGTTAATATAAAGTCGTTAAGCCTAGATCAGGGCCCCGTCTTACTAAGAGTTATGATTGATCCAATCAATGGTAACTCTGTGGAAATCCATCAGTGTCGTGATTTCTTCTGCAGAAAATTTGCAAAATGTCAATTGTAAACAGAGGAGAACACACCAAATTGTCTAGAAATCAATGAATTAAGGGATATACATTCATATCGAGACATTTTTTTAACAAACATGCATTTTATATGTTGACTTTGCTGGTTTTCCATAGTTGCGATTGATTGGATCAATCGCAACTCTGTGTAAGATGGGCCCCTGGTCAACGCCTAGTCTGCAGACACAGACCCTGATTGAAACTTTGATCAACAAGTGTGTCTCCACGCACAGACTAGCACATAAATCTTGCAATTTACATCAATAACTGGGATATACTCATTTGATTTGCTAGTTCATTACGATTAACTTGCACGCCGAATAAAAGTACACAATTTTCCTGCGCGCGCGCAGCATCTCCCTACCCACGCACTATCCCAAGATCATCACGCAAAAAGGCGTCCATTTTCTCTTTTACTTTCGCCTGCCGCCGTGATCAGACGTTAGCTAAGTACACTCCCACTTTACTATAAAAAGTGTCCGTTTTTTACATATTTATCTATGTATTTACAGCCTATTTCAATCCTTTGCCTTTTTGCTTTAGATTGATTTCATTTATATCATAGTGCATGGAGCATTCGTGTTATTATTCACGTTTTTCTTTAAATAAACTTGTGAGTTCCGAACGTCAGTTTCGTTTTTCTCACAGACGGGTTGCTTCCGCTTCCCTTACCCGTAGCTCCGCGCACTATTCCTGCTTGCCGCAGGCATTGATACGACGCCAAATCTTTTTAATTCTTTATTATTCTTGACTTGCACCTTTGCCTCGTCTTGAATTGAATTGATTTTATTTCCTCCCCACAGCTTAGGCTAAGGGACAGATAGGAGCGTCGTCCTTGTTTGTTCTTAAACTTGTTTTCAACTTGTTCCTTTGTGAGTTGGTTGATTGTCTCAATCAATCTTTTGTTTTTGTTTGATTAATTGATTGATTGATTAGTTAATGAATTAATGAATTGTTAATTAAGCGATTGGTTAATTGTTTAATTATTAATTAATTTCAATAATTATTTTTGTATTGAAATTTTTTTTTTTAGACTTATTGTCTTTAAAAAAAAATTTCTCTTAAATTTTTTTGGGAAGCCCCCCTGTTTTCTATTAGCGTCCTTTAAAAAAGTTTCGCTAATGAGTTTTCGGCTTCCAGTTTAAGGAAAGTAAGTTTTTACGTCTTCCTTTCAGATCAGCTCCTTTACTTATTTCTTTTGACCCTCCTTTTTGTTCTTTCAGCTAAGAACTTACCAGGTAGATGAGCTCTTTTGACTCATCTCCTGATGACTCCAAACCTGACGCTGGGAGAGAACCAGACATGGTATTATTGTTCCCGTGATCAGCGGCGGTGAGTATGAGGGCAAGAGAGTGAGACCCTTTGCGATGGGCTCTATAAAAGGTGGAACCGTGGAGTTGCGTCCACGTGCCTGAAAGGTGATAGCCAAGGCTCCCTCGACGGGACCTGAACCTATTTTGGGGAGTGTGGTACTAGGATAGAAAACTTCACTCCTCCAGGGCTGCTTTACCCACCGGCTATCGGGTCCAACAAGTCCGGGTTAAGAGCATGGGACTCTTTTCCCGGCACAGACTAGGCTCGATGCTTTGTCAGTCTCCTTCAGGGAGCATTAGCAAAGGGCTACCAGCCCCTAGTCGCTAGAGACACGTGAGCTCGACTCCGTCAATCTCACGATTATCTGATCAGGGTGGAACCGTGGAATCGCGTCCACGTGCCCTTAAAGGTGGAACCGTGTAATTAGCGTTCATGTGCCTAAACGGCTTGATCAGATTTGGGTGATTTTTCTCATGCGAGATATCACGTCCCCCCTGTCTCTTGTGCCCTCTTCTGCCCCCCGGCAGGGGCCGCATAGAAGAGGAAGAAGAAGAAATTCTAGGTTGCTAACCCCGCTTCGCGGGCAGACCCTTTCTTTCTAATTCTTGTGCCGATGGTCAGGCGTCGTAACTTCATGTTACAACAGAACGCCCTCGAGCATCACGGATTTTTATCCTCATGCTCTCTGTCAGCTAAAACCGCCGTGTCAAACACCAGGCAGGTCAAGCAGACATTCGCCATCTGACACCTCGGAGAGTCACCGGCAATTTCATGATTCGCCGGCGCACGCACCTGCAAGGGAAATTCCCGCTAATACACAGATGTTATCGACATACGGGCATCGCCCCCCATTATGTCACCAGACTCCCGATAATTGTGGGTCACGCGTCGCAACTCTCATGTTGCTTCACACGCCCACGAGCAGTGCGGGTAAATTCCCCCACGCTTCATGTCAGCCTCAGCCGCCGTGTCAAGCACCGGGCAGGCCAAGCAGACATTCGCCATCTCATACCTCGGAGAGTCACCGGCAATTTCATGATTCGCCGGCTCACGCACCTGCAAGGGAAATTCCCGCTAATACACAGGTGTTATCGACATACGGGCATCGCCCCCATTATGTCACCAGACTCCCGCTTCATGTCAGCTTTAGCCGCCGTGCTAAGCACCGTGCGGTTCAAGCAGTCACCTGCCCTCTCACGCCGGGCTTTTATTGAAACGCTGTTCACCTACACGGTGACCCCGTTTCCATGCAGGTGCTTCCAACATACGGCTTTCAAGCCAACATGTCGGCAAGCTCTCGATGACCGACGGCTGGACGTTGCATCCTTACAGGTTGCATCAACACGTCCCGAGCATTACGGGTTCTTACCCTCGTGTTTTCCGTCATTACAGACCGCTGCTATGCGACGGCTGGGCTTATCAACAGCCTCCTACCAGCCACCGGCCCTTTTCTTTGAAATTGCCGGCCCCCTTTTCACCCGCACGGGTGTTTTCATGATATGCACAGGTGCTGCTGACGTATGGGTCTCACCCAGCAAGTCGGCAAGCCCCCGTATGTCGCTGGTTGGTCGCTGCAGCCGCTTGGCTGTTTTCTGTCGGTCTTATTGCCGGTGACGGGCAATCGAGCGGATTGAGTTTCTCCCGCCAGCCCGCACTCCGGGGAGCCGTCGGCGAGTTCACCTGCATGGGTATCCCCCATTAATATGCAGGTACTCCCGAATTCGCCCTCTACGTCAAGCCTCACAGTTTGACCGGGCATCGCTTTCGGCAACGGCTCTTTCAGCGGTAACTCTCTCCATTCTACCCCCTAGGCGGGCCTGTAGATTGGAGGTAAGATTTTCTAACATACCGCATGCCTTCCTTCTCTCATGAGAATGTTTGGCTGTTTTTGAGAGGGCAACCTATCACGCCCGGGGACCGTCCGCCCAGGCGACGGGACCGTCAGCTTTTGGCCTGAACCTCACTTTCTATACGAAAGTAAGGGTGCCCTGTCTTTACTTTTAACTCCTTCTCTTCCTTGTAAGGTTAGAGTCAGGGCTAGTACAGACACCCGTCGCCGAGCTTATGAGCATAAATATCGGATCTGAATGTCACGGCGATTAATAGTTCTCCTATACTTAATAATCGCTATGCCTTCACCACCCGGTGCATTATGGTTATTTTGTAACCTATTTGTCTCGTATTCGGGCGGCTCGTGCGAGCCCTGCCCGAGCTGCCATCATCGGTCGTCACCCCGGACCCCGCCGGCAGCACCCGCACCGAACGCCCGGAGGGAATCGGCTATTTATATGCCAGATACCCCTCATGTTGACATTCACAACTTGTTCCCCGAGTCTTTCCCGGTCGGGTAAGCATCATCTCGGTGGAAAGAAACAGCCATATATCTCTTTAGATTGTCGGCTGTGTGCGTGCGTTCAGGCTTGTTTCAAGCCCCAGGTTTTTTTTTTTGTGGGCATTTCTATGCCTACTTCCTGGACGCACCCACCGTGCCGGGTCGGCGAGTTCACACCAAACTGTCCGCCACCAGGCCATCGGTCGAGCTCAAACAGTCTATCCGATAGACTGCCCTCTATGTGGGTCAAGCTTGCGGGCGTCTCCGCCGCTTCCTCGTGTGGAGTGGGCTCCGGTCGATGCATTTACCGTGCCCGTGTGTCGAGTTGTCTTCTTTTTAGAAGCTTTTTCAATCGGCACACTTGAGTCGCCTCGCAGGCTGCTTTCATCCTCCTTCCATGCTATGTATGTGACCATGGTCACTGCGTGACCGAGGATGATGTAATCGTGGTGGATATACATTTATGTATAAAATGTATACGTGTGTGTATGCATACTTATGCCTGTCTAACCACGATCACCACGACCCGTTTTCTCTCGGGCCGACTGTGGATGAGTCCCTCCATGAAAGTGATTTACTTTTCTTCTTTTTAGAAGCTTAGATTCTCATCCCCCGCTGCTTAGGGCGTCATTTTTGCCGCCCCCGCAGTTTCTCGGAACTCCTTATCTTACCGATATCGGACTGTTCCATGCTGTTGCAACCGGCGCCGGCGGTGCTTGCCCTTGCGATCACCAGAGAAACCAGGCCTTGTGGCTGTTTTCGTAAACAACTGGTTCTCATCGCAGACTGAGGGAAATATTGGTGATTATTTTCCTCAAGTCGCCTTTCTCCTCCGCTTGTTTCGTCAAGCGAGGACTTAGACACTCTTAGCCAGTTTCCGTCCCTAACCTTGATAGGACAGGGCCGTTGTTACCTCACTCGATTCCGTCGGGAACGTAACTGTTGAGGTATCATGTCTGGCGTTGTCTGTTGGTTCAGAACATCTTGACCGACATCTCTTGATCATCGTTTACACGTAAGATCATGACAGAGACATTGTTCGCCAGCTCATCTCTGGCGTACGCTTGCTGCGACTAGGGATTACTCCGCTCAGCGGACATCCATCGTAGCCTATAGTCTTACGGACCCTCTCGGCGATGGTGGCTTCAGCCAAACCACCGCCCACCTCTCCCGCCGCGGGCACTGCACCCTCGGGCGGGTGTTTTATTTAGTACGGGAGAAAAGGGATCCGTTGTCTATCACACTTATTATGTCGTGATGCGTGCCGCGTTTTTCTCCGACACGCCCGTTTGAGCTGCTTTGACCAGACTGTTCTATTCTACATAGACAGCAGGTCCGTGGCATTTTCTTATTAACAGAATGGCACTCAGTCGCTTTTCTCGATACATTGACTGCCTTACGAGTGGTTTACTTCAACCTTACTCTCTGTCGTTCCATGTCCTTTTCGGACCGCTGGAAACGTCCTGCCACAGCTCTCTATCAGAATTCTGCAGATGCTCTGCCCTCACGCATTTGAGACAGATATCGAATTCTGGGCGCCTTCTCCCACGCGGGGGCTTCTGAGATATCTCGCATTCCTTACGTTTGCATGGTTGCGGCTTGGCTTAAATCATTAAGCCGGTGACTTGACCGTGGCTTTTATTAGCCCCGCTGTCGCCTTCTCAGATTGATTGATGGATCACTTACTGAACCGTACAAGTTTCAGTCTTCCGATCACGATTCTTGTCGAAATTTTCAACAAAATCGGATAGTTTTTTGATCATCGGCAATTATCATCTCTGGTTACGTATGATTAATACCATCAATCCGAATCTTACAACCTCTTAAGTTTTTCTCAAACGTTGAGCTTGTATGGCTTAGTCCGTCATGGCACCTGTCGGTCGTTCTTGACGCTTGACTAACTTCCTCTTGGGTCGGTTTTCAGGGTATCTTTTGTATGTCTATCAGTCGAGATCCCTCCTGTATCTGTTTATATATAACCATTTACAGTACAAAGCTTTGCATACTTATGCATTGCTCCCGGACCGTTGCCGGGATTGGCTTAGATTAGGTGTTACTTCTAACCCTCGTCTTTGTTTGCCATTCTTCAGACAATTCCCAACTCTGTGCAGTTGGTTGTTTTGTCGCGCGAGCCGTTTGCGGCAGCTTCTCGAGACATCTTTTCACGCTGGATTGTTGAAACGATCAAGTCAGTTGGTGATGATGTTCTCCTTCTGACACTAGGCCGAGGGCCCATGATACTATAGTATCATTCTTCTTGGGCTCTTTCTATGGAATCGTCGTATACGACATCTTGAGGACCGCCTTTTTGGCGCTCTTCTAATTCCTTGTTCTTAAGGACCTTTCTTCACATGAGGCCTTATTAACCTCCTCTGTCCTTAAGGCAGCGGCCTTTCGTGTCTTCATCTCCCTATTTTTGTACGCACTTTCTTAGTCTAGACATGCCTCCCTTCACGTTGAATCCGTGTTGGTCTAGCAAATCAAATGAGTATATCCCAGTTATTGATGTAAATTATGAAAATACTTACCATGATTTTCTTATTTACGAGATAACTGGATATACTCATTTGAACCCTCCCACCGACCCCTCGCCTTGTGTGGCAACATGTCTTGCGTTCAGGCTCATGAGAGGAAATGGACGCCTTTTTGCGTGATGATCTTGGGATAGTGCGTGCGTAGGGAGATGCTGCGCGCGCGCAGGAAAAATTGTGTACTTTTATTTGGCGTGCAAGTTAATCGTAATGAACTAGCAAATCAAATGAGTATATCCAGTTATCTCGTAAATAAGAAAATCATGGTAAGTATTTTCATAGTTTCAATTAGGGCCTTCAGTACACAAGGCGTAATAGACTGCATATTCAGACCCCTAACTCGAGTGAAGGGTTTGCCAAGCAGACTAGTCCATACCTCAGTATCATTAGGCACCAGCTATAGGTTAATTGTGGGAAACTCCCTGGAATATTTCGCTATGTTGAATGTAGTAAGTCCCTTGAGTCCCTTTCAAGTAAAGTTTTAGATTGACATAAGTCAATTTCATATTTTTTCCCTTTCAAGAAATAACATAATAACTAGTTCTAAAAAAGGTCAGAATTCTCTTCAGCCTTAGCACCAGTAACAAGGTCAGAATTCTCTTCAGCCTTAGCACGATGAACACTAGAGATAGAGTGTGTACGTGTTTACCGTAGGCCTATATGTAATTATTATTAGAGACACGAACATATATGCTTGGTTTTATTATTTTCCTGGTGACAGGTAATAACTCTATACATATAATACGTGCCTAGTAATGATGTAGCAAGTGGTGATTACATTTTCTTTATTCGTAATATTAAGGCAACCGATGCTGGAAATAGTCTGACAGCTTACCTTTACAGCATTAACTCAGAGACTGTAAATGGAACCATACCAACTACCGTGGCAGAAGGAGAACATACAATAGAGTACCAGGCTACTGATGTTGCAGGGAATCATGAATCCTGTTCATTCACTCTAGATGTCAAAGGTTTGATTCCAATGCAAAGAATATATCATTTGTGATTACATGCACCCACACACACACACACCATCACCCACACATCCCCACAGCACAGATACAAGCAGCAGTCTAAAGGTCTAAACTCAGTATTTCAATTCACTTAATTGTTATTTGTATAAACATGTATGATTGCGTCTGGTTTATATTTCTATCCCAGGTAATAATTCCCCCCTTTTTTTTTTTGGGGGGGGGTTAAATAATTGACTGATATTTTTTAATTGACAATTTAGAAAGTCATTTCACAAAAGAGCAGGAGTATATGGAAACATCAAATCTTTATGAAAATTATTCATTCAAAAGGAATAAAAATTATTGATTCTATGTAAATAGCTGCCCAAGAATCATTGCTTAATAGGATAATGGTTATTTTTTTCATTCTGTGAATTATCTGCCCCCCTCCCCTTGGGTTGGTGTTGGTTATTTGGTAAAATCACTGCATTCCTATTTATGGATCCCAATGAAATGGTATAGAACGTGTGTGTAAGGTACTCCTGAAGACGGACAGTCAGGCTGTCCAAAACGTCGAGTCTCTCTACTACTCATCATCTCTACTCGCCGACTCAAGCCAGCATCTCCTCATTAGCTCTACTACTCAAGCTGTTCTCAACTCACCAATCTTTCCTGGTTTACAGTCCTTTTCAGGACTACTTTCAAGAAAGAATACTCTACTCTCAAATCTCCACTTTCTCGCCTATCCATTTCTTCTCTTCTTCTATCCACTGTTTCTATAACACTCTACATGGTGTACCGTAAACCACATCAACGATTGTACATGCCACCATGCAAACCTTCAAACAACATTTGTGTAAGGTATGTTTTTATCTTACAATTATTCTGAAATTTCTCTTTACAAACAAGGTGCATTGTATAATTCTATGTTATTTTTTGTCTTCATATTTTGGTCCTCACTTTGCATCATTCCCCCTGGCTTTGTTTTTTTTTTTATTTCAGTAACCAGATGCCCCCCGTTATTCATTCCTGCGAATGGTGAAATTTTGATGAACTCTGGCAGTGGCAGTTGTACCGGCGGGGCAGTATATGGATCGGAGTGCCAGGTTTCTTGTCTGGATGGTCATGTACTCTCTGAAGACACAGGGGATCAGTCTTTTGTCACCCTCGTTTGCAACAGATCCAGTTCACTTTCCACAGTTGGAATCTGGAGTGGACAATTGCCAACTTGCAACAGTAAGCAAGGAATTATAAACAAATTTTTATCATGATATATAGGGTTTTTTGTCTCACCTGCATAGCAGAGTGAGACTATAGGCGCCGCTTTTCCGACGGCGGCGGCGTCAACGGCGTCAACACCAAATCTTAACCTGAGGTTAAGTTTTTGAAATGACAGCATAACTTAGAAAGTATAAGGACCTAGTTCATGAAACTTTGCCATAAGGTTAATCAAGTATTACTGAACATCCTGTCTGAGTTTAGTGTCACATGACCAAGGTCAAAGGTCATTTAGCGTCAATGAACTTAGACCATGTTGGGGGAATCAACATCAAAATCTTAACTTAAGGTTAAGTTTTTGAAATGTCATCATAACTTAGAAAATATATTGACCTAGTTCATGAAACTTATACATAAGGTTAATCAAGTATTATCAAACATCCTGCATGAGTTTCACGTCACATGATCCAGGTCAAAGGTCATTTAGGGTCAATGAACTTTGGCCGAATTGGGGGTATCTGTTGAATTACCATCATAACTTTGACAGTTTATGGATCTGATTCATGAAACTTGGACATAATAGTAATCAAGTATCACTGAACATCCTGTGCAAGTTTCAGGTCACATAATCAAGGTCAAAGGTCATTTAGGGTCAATGAACTTTGGCCAAATTGGGGTATTTGTTGAATTACCATCATAACTTTGAAAGTGTCTTGATCTAATTCATAAAACTTGGACATAAGAGTAATCAAGTATCACAGAACATCCTGTGCGCATTTTAGGTCACATGACCAAGGTCAAAGGTCATTGAACTATGGCCATAATGGGGGTATCTGTTGAATTACCATCATAACTTTGAAAGTTTATGGATCTGACTCGTTAAACTTGGACATAATAGTAATCAAGTATCACTTAACATCCTGTGCGAGTTTCAGGTCACATGATCATGGTCAAAGGTCATGTAAGTTCAATGAACTTTGGCCACGTTGGGGGTATTTGTTGAATTACCATCATATCTCTGTAAGTGTATTGGTCTAGTTCATAAAACGTGGAAATAAGAGTAACCAAGTATCACCAAACATCTTGTGCAAGTTATAGTAGTTTTCAAAATCAGCACTGCTGCTATATTGAATTGTGTGATGCAGGTGAGATCGCCAGAGGCATTCCACTTGTTTTTCTTTTGTTGTATCGATAATGTCACATGAATCTGTGAAAATTTTGTCGGACTTGATAATTGTTTATGGTAAATTTTCTTTGCGCTTTATCATTAGAATGATTAATTAAGCATTATTTCATATTGATTTTGAATAATTTTAACACAAGGGAAAGGTGAATTCATTAATTGAATGAATAACATTTACCCTCATATTCTACATATGTTCAAAGCCTGTACATCTGGAGTGGACAATTGCCATCTTGCAACAGTAAGCAAGGAATTATAACCAACTTTTATCATGAAATAAATTGTTTTTTTTTTCTTTTGTTTAATCGATAATGTCATATGAATCTGTGAAAATTCTATCTGATGTGATAATTGTTTAATGTAACTTTTATTTGTGCTATATTAGAATGATTATTTTTTTTTTTTTCTTATTGAATGTGAATAATTTTTCTGGGAAGATTTTGCAAGGCGATGCTAGTTGTGATGTTAATAGTAATAAGTTCAAGATATTCTGATAAATTATAGAATAATATCATGTTTCACTGTAATGCACAGAAATTGAATGTGACATTCCAATGGTATCCAATGGATCCGTCTCTGGTTGCCCACTATCTGCTGTCTATGGCGATTCATGCTACTTCAGGTGCAACAGTGGATTCGAGAGCAGCGATGGAAAGAAGTCTATCACCAGAGTTTGCCAGGCCAATGCAACATTTGACGGACAAGACCTCAACTGTGATGGTAAATTCCAGAATGTTTATATAAAGTACTGTTTGTTGTATTGATATCAACTTCTGATAAGTTATAACCTTAAGGTTGTCCTATCAATAATTTTTTTTTATAAAGGTTTGGCATTGTTATGATAATTATAGTAACAAAATATAATGCCATTGCAAGGTCAATTTTCATCCTGTCTTCCTACTGTCCACATTTAACCATAAGAAGACTGGGGGGGCTGATTCAGCCCCCCTGACATTTTTCGCGATAAATCTGCCGCGCGAAATTTTTTGACCGCGTCACTCGCTGACTTTTTACTTTCAAGTCTCGCGCAACTTTTGAGACCAAAATTGTGATCCCCGGGTACGCGGTCCTGAAATTACACAACATTTTGTAAGTGCATGCAGACCCCAAATTACTCAAAAACGTGAATTTGTGTACAAATCCAATGCAAATAGTGTTTTTAGCCAAAATTCATAAATGTATCATTATTTTTCCTTTTACTGCTTAAAATCAATTAATTTTATCTTTTTTAGGGTCAAGATAAAGTCCCTGACGATTTCCATTGAAAAAAATAATAAAAAACGAAAAGTCGAAAAACAAAGAACTACATAAGAAATTTAGAAAACAAAGGAATACATAAGAAAATAAATGTGATGTTGAAATTTTTGAAAAATAAATTTGATCAGATGCCTATCTTGAGTATGTGAAACAAAAATTAGCATTTTAGGAGCATTATTTTATTAATTAGAGCAAACTTATGATCTTACACATAAATTAGCATATTAATGAGCAATGAGATTTTTCGCAGAATTTGATATTATAGTTTTGTAGATAATGCCATGGGTGACGCGCGTGCCAATTTTTGTGGCGATCGTGCGATCAACGGCAGAGATCATAAGGGGGGGGGGCTGAATCAGCCACCCCAGTCTTCTTAGGCGTCTAAATAGCCCAGTCTATTTAGGGTTAATACTACTTCTAATAATGACACAGTCCTTGAATAGTGCATATTTCTAGGATATCATTTCCCTGGCCTTAGCCCCAACCTTTTACAGCTAGGAGCATTTCAGAGAATAAATTATTGTCACCCCGGCATTTAGCTCACTTGGATTGAGTGCATCACAATGTGGATCAATTTTTTGCTGAAGGGAATTACACCATGGCTGGGATTCGAACCCACCACCCTCAGTTTCAAAGTCACTTATTCACTGGGCCACAACACTCCATTTAAAGCATTTCTCTTTACCAGAATTGTAACATGTTACATTTAGAGATTTACTAAAATGACAATTACAAAAATCAAGCACTTTTAGTAAATGTCTTATGGTTTAACACAAATGGAATAGATAAAGAGAAATCTGGTATGCGTCGCTCACCAAATGTGTAGATTAATTTATCATTGTTTTCTTCATATCTGTCATATAGTTCAAATATCATGTCCTGCACTGATGGAACCCGAGCATGGGTCTGTTTTTCCACCTATATGTACCCAATCTGGAGGTGTTCCTTATGATACACATTGCTCATTCTTGTGCAATCGTGGCTACCTACAAAATGGAGTTTATTACAAGACATGCCTTCCTACTGGAATGTGGAGTGACACACGTGAAGTAACATGCACAGGTGCACACATTTAAAACACCGTTTAAACTTTTCATTCAAAACTGTTTACTATTTGTACTTTACAGTAGTTGTTTAAGAGTTAAAATACCATACTTAATTCATTGAAGATTAGATAATGAAACTGTAATGTTTAAACTGTTACACTACCACTGACAACTTCATGCAGTAAACCGTGTCTTATAATATGTTTAAAGTGCGTTTTTACTGTGTAGGTCCTATGTGCTCTTTATGTCTCTGGTGGATGAAATAATTATTGTTTTATTTTTCCATAAATCCAGTCTAAAGCTTTGGTAAATGGTCAGTGATATGGATCATACTTCAGTATTGCCCAACATTCCAATAGCTTAAAAGAGTGATTAAATTTTAACTATGTTTAATTCATATTTCAATACATTGCAGCAATACAGGGATATTATGGTAGGGATTTATTGGATATAACAAAGACAATAGAAATGCAATTCAAACCCTGAGAATATAACAAATTAGACTGAATAACACGATTAACTGAATGATATAAGGCTTAATATCAAGTTGTTTTGAAGTTGCAGTTCAACATTTACATCAACATGACAGGCCTATTAAATCTCAGGTTTTTTAGGAATTCCTATTTTTTTTCAAAATCTCTTGTATATTATTCTGATTTTTATGAAATAGAGCTACGTATTGCAGAGCTGGGCACCAGTCACCGCTACTTTCGCGCTAGCATGCTGTCGACTTGGATTTCTGTGCAAATTCAATGATTTATCATTTTTAAGATATGTTGCTAAAGTTGCGAGAACGTCGGCAAACTCAGAGCAAAGCCACAGATTTCTTCAATTGAACATAGCACGTGCTCCAGAAATATGGCGCGAATTCCGCATTTTTAATGGATTCTGGAGTTGAAATCTGGAATTTCCTGTGGTGAGGATAGTGCCTTAAATGTGGTTCAATTTTGTTTTCTTAAATTGCATTTTCAGACAACGAGGCTCCCGTTTTCTCATCTCCATGTCCATTAAACCTTTACTACAATGCTGAGAGGGGTCTTTCATATGCCTTCATACCAGAGATAAGCGACCTTGAACCAGACGCATCTGACAACTCTGGAGAATTCAACATTACCCTGTAAGCTGATTTGTTTGTTTCTATTAAGCAAGTTTTGCTTTCTATTCATGCCCATCTCGATGGATATCAAAGGCTAAGTGCAGTTTGACATGTAGTAACGTCAGAACAGTATGGGTTCAATAAAATAGTTGTGTGCATGTAGATCGAAAGGAAACGGAAAAAATGTACTTATAGGGAGCACAAATTTTATGTGAAATAGGAATGGCTCATTTTTTAATGTCCAAAGTGACAGAATTTCAATAAAAATGAGGGTATACCAGTTTATAAAAAGAAATTGAGACTTTTCTGAGTTATGTATTGCCACTGTAAAATTCACATTCAGTCAGAACAGACTGCTTTTAAATTTCAGCAATTACTAAACATATAAAAGTGACACTATATAAGTGTATAACACATAAAATTCAATTTCCAAATCAATTCAATTCAGTTTTATTGTTTAACCATCAAATACGAAAAAAAATACAAACAAGTTGACAACAAAATTAAGGGAAAATACAATATGCAATGATGGTAAGGTGACCCTGGAGAAGCAAGGCTTGTAAAAAGGGACCACCAGGTAACAACAATATCAACAATTGTCCAAAATACAAACATAACTATCTATAAAAAAATATGCTTATCTATGAATAACACACTCATGCAGGGAAAAATTAAATAAGTAATTCAGGGAGATTAAGAGGTCAACATTGCCCTGCACAACTTTTTAAATTCAGAAACAGTGGAGCTGTTTTTAATTTCATTGGGAAGTTTATTCCATAGTTTTGGAAAATTCATTTTAAAAGAATTAGACACAACAGAAGTTCGAACTTTAAGGAGGTGAATGTGATCACTCTTGACGAGTATTGTAAGTATGAATTTGGGGCAAAAATATATCTTAACCCTATTTTATAGACTTGGCTATTTTGATGCCTAAGAAGACTGGGGGGCTGATTCAGCCCCCCCTTATGATCTCGGCCGTCGATCTCGCGATCGCGACGAAAATTGGCACGCGCGGTACCCATGGCATAATCTACAAGATCAAATTCTTGAAAAATCTCATTGCTAATTATGTGTAAAATCAAAAGTTTGCTTTAATCGACTAAATAATGCCCCTAAAATGCAAATTTTTGGTACACAGACACTCTATATGAATCTGATCAAATGTATTTAAAAAAATTCAAAATCACATTTATTTTAATATGTATTTTATTGTTTTCTAAATTTCTTATGTATTTCTCTGTTTTTCGACTTTCTGTTTCTTTTTTTTTTCAAAAAAAATTGTCGGGGACTTTATTTTGACCATAAATAAGATGGAATTAATTGATCTCAATCAGTAAAAGGAAAAATAATGACACATTTATGAATTTTTACTCAAAACACTATTTGCATTGGATTTGTACACAAATTCATGTTTTTGTGCAATTTTGGGTCTGCATGCACTTACGAAATGTTACGTAATTTCGGAACCGCGTACCCGGGTTGCAAATTTGGTCTCAAAAGTTGCGCGAGACTTGAATGTTGAAAGTCAGTGAACCACGCGGTCAAAATATTTCGCGGGGCTGATTCAGCCCCCCCCCCCCCCAGTCTTCTTAGGGTTAAGGTAGGAGGTAAAATTGTAGTATGGAACTTGAATGAATTCAGTGATATTAACTCTTTTAATGTAAAATTTTTAATTGGGTAAATAGCGGTTTAATTGGAATGACTATTAATGTAGCATTTCTTATAATTCGGATTGCTTTCTTTTGTAGAATATATAACTTATTAAATAGTTTGAGTGTCGAAGAATTATATTGTTTTATAAAGTAGTCAAAATAGTCTGAGGCATAAAATGTCTAAGTCTGCAGAGAACCCCAATAGATCTTGAAACTTTATGAAACTGATGATATAAGTTCGTTATTTTTTGTGAGTAAGTGAATAACGAAAAGGGTAAAACTGAAGAGCAATGAATTATATCATTTATGCATAAAAAAATAGGAGGGGGCCTAACACAGACCCCTGAGAAATTCCGCAGGATATATAACTTAGATTAGATTTGACACCATCGACCACCACTTGTTGCCTTCTATGTAACAAATAACTGGTGAACCACTGTATTGGAACTTCTCTAATAATACCTTAATTTTCTAATTTACTTATCAAAATGTGGTAATCGATGGTGTCAAATGAAGTGATTAGATTGCTTTCATCTTAAGTGTCTGGATACTGGGCTACCATGAGTATTTGATATGCATGAACAAAAATTGAACCAAAATGATTTTTCCTTAAATGATAAAAATAACCTTTGATAAGCTTTAAAACAAGCAGGCCGCCTAAATTTATAATATGCCAGGTTGTTAAATAATGAATTGTTGGAGGGTTGTGGTGGTTACGACTCTCGTCTTTCAATCTGAGGGACATGGGTTCGATTCCCAACCATGGCATGTTTTCCTCCAGCAAGAAATGTACAACCCAGGTGAGGTGAATGGGTACCTGGTAGGAAGGAATTCCTTGAATGCTTGAGCGCCTAAATTGCAGCTCGGCTACAGCTGGGGTAATAATATGATACCAAGTGTAAAGCGCAGAAGAGTATATTAATATAGTAGCTGCACTATATAAATGGTCCATATTATTATCATTATTATAATTTATAAATATATCACACATTTCATTACTTTGTTAAGGAATTCAATGATACCAGCCAATAACCTGTTTCCCGAGAACCCAACGAGATTGGTCTACATGGCCGTTGATGCAGAGGGCAATCTAGCTGTCTGTCACGTAATTATTCATGTAACAGGTACATTTTTGTTTTCATATCCATGATATTAATTCATGTCTAGTGCCTTTTTTTGCAGCATTGACATTGATTGGATAAAAGAAAAAAAGAGAGACTTGAATGTACGTACTATTGATAAATCAAAATTGAATTCTTAGTTAAACAAATTTGAAGATCTTTTAGATCAAATTTATTTTCCTGCAACCTATTGTTGACCTTTAAAAACATACACTCTAAAAAACGAACTAAGAGCTAATTTAGCTCTTAAAGAGCGTGTACGGTGACTGCACTTCGGAGTGCTATTTTTACTCGTTCAAATTTGAACTTGACAAATCAGCACTCCGAAGTGCAGTCACTGTACAAGCTCTTTAAGAGCTAAATTAGCTCTTTGGTTTTTTAGAGTGTATAAACACGTATACAAGAGGACTCGAACGTCGAACAAGTATGCTTGGCAATTAGCACTTGGTGCTCTAGCTGGAGTGATCCCCAAGCATGTCAGGGGTCTTAAAAACTTTGCATTGCATATTGGCGAGACAGAATTTGAAAAAAAAATACACAAGAGAAAGATAAGCCTTAGATATTCTTTTCTACATGTGAGTGAAGTTGATCAAACCAATGGACTTTCTCTTCATTCCCAGACCTTTTTTTTGTCCTTCTATATGTGTATTTACAGTGTTCCGATGTCCTCGGCTTCAAGCTCCTTTCCATGGATCTATAATCAACTGTAGTGTTAGCCCTGTGTATGGATCTGAATGTTCCTACTTGTGTAATGAAGGATATGAACTTGAAGGATCTGAAAGAAGGACGTGTGAACTGAGTGGCAATCATGGGCCTGCAAGTTGGACCGGTTATGAACCAGTATGCCAAGGTTTGTAAAATAAGTAGTTTGAAATTATAGTATCCAACAGTTCCTGGAGTAAACGTTTGAAAACAAAGTATATATTCTAATGCAATACACATATTTCCTTAGGGTTAATTATCTGAACCTATCCTTTGAGACAGTAGATGATACGTTGACTACAATCATTAATTTTTTTACTGCACCTGTTAATTGCAGCAAAGACCTGTCCTGCACTGATGACCCCTCAAAATGCTGTAAAATCTGGCTGCATCAACAACCCACCAAGCGTTGAAATTTATGGCACGCAATGTTTCTTCTACTGTATTTATGGTTTTGAAGGGATTGGCGAAAGTGGCTCTTTGTGCCAAGCAGATGGAACATGGACAAGTAATAATTTCACTTGCAGAGGTATGTCCAAACATGCATGGAGCATGTTCCATAATATTTACCATTATGAAAACTTTACCATCCAATGGTAACTAACTTGGTATAACTGCTCAACAACCATATTCAGGCTTTAAGGGAAGTTAACACTGAATATTAACATAATAGTAGATTATATGCAACCGGATACTGGTGTCTTTCAGTTCCTATGTGCAAGGTTGTTTTGTGTTTAAGGTTTGATTTTCGTTGTCTGTGTATTTTTAGTTGCACCGTTTTTTTCCTGTCCATTTATTGATGTAAAATGTCATGATAACCAGGTTCACACTGTTTGGCAGCGGTTGATCAGGAGTATTCTATTGTGCTTTCTTTACTGGCATTTTCTTATATTGTTCACTGACCTGAATTAAATCAGATTCCCTTTCCGAAATGTAAACTGAATTGGCATAATTATCTATGATCATACATGTATGTAAAAATAGGTTTACTGATTACTAATTCTTAAGATATATCTTTAGGTAGGCCCTACTTTCATGCATAATCACAAAGTCAATGTCGGTTTTGTTTAGCTACATTATGTGCAGCCTTGGATATTCCACATGGGTCTTCGGTTGCACCAGAAAATTGTGCCGTCGATCCTGTTTTTGGCCAGTCGTGTGTTGTATCATGCAATCAAGAAGGATACCAGCTTTCTCCTCCAAACTTCTCTTTGCTGTCATGCCTCGGAAATGGCAAGTGGGCTCCAGGCAACACAACATTTACAACATGCAAAGGTAAGTCTGTATATAAAAAGTCTTGAGGCCTGAATACATAATGTAACATTAAATTTTGATTCTTGCCACTTCAAAAGAAAATCAAATACCATTCAAGGCCATATACTCCTAATCCTTGCAAAACTGGTATTATGGATGATGGAAAGGATTTATCCATTCTTGCTTGACACTTGTAGAGTGTGTGTTTTATTTTCTCAATTTGAAAAGCATTAAATTCAAAAGAATGTGAAAGTAAAGTTAGCTGTCACCAATTAGGTGGTTCTGAAAATAACTTGATTGTCAAATCATGAGATTTAATAATATTTATTGACATTAATAATTACTAACTTTTAACCACAAAATGATTTCTCATAAACAAAAATGACTTTCCTAATGTACAACAGCATACACTTGCTCAGGAAGGTTGACGTCTCCTAAAGATGGACAGTCAACCTGCTCGACACGTTGAGTCTTCTCTCCTGCTCAACTCGTGGTCTGCAATTCCACTCGCCGACACAAGCCAGCTTTCACCTGACTCATCTCTCTAACTCAAGCCTCATATTTTTTTGGTTTAAAGTCCTTTTAAGAACTACAACGGCCAATTTCAGAAAAGAATAATCTACTTTCCAAACTTCCCCTTCCGTGCCTCTTCAGTCTTCATTTCACTTCTACCTTTATCCACTTTCCTCAGTTCTTCTAAGACTCACACATGATTCACTGTTAACCACTCCTGTGATTGTCCATACCAAATGATATTGAACTTTTTTTTGTAAAGTGCAACTTTACATGATTTTATATTGACAAATTGTGGTTGAATAAGCTTCTATTGAGAGTAAATCTATTTCTATTTATTCCTCTTACAGACATACTGAGCCCATCGTTCTCTCAGTGTCCCCAATACCTGACTTTCAATCCTCCAAGGTGGGAAACGCTTGCTAACGTGTTCTGGAATGTTTCAGCTACAGACAATAGTGGTGAAGAACCCACTATTTCATGTAACAAGGACCAAGGCCCTATGGCCGAAGGTGACTACCAGGTGAGATGCACCGCCTCGGATGCCACAGGGAATAGCAGAATGTGTACATTTGACATCGAAGTGCAAAGTAAGTTAGTGGGTCCAAGCGAAGGATCGTAAGATTGGTCATGTCTTTGGATAGAAAGTACACTGTTAAGATGTCCTTGATTAGCCATATTAAAAAGTGTGCACTAGTATAAACGGTGTATACCTACAGCATAATGCATTTCTTAAAAAGTGTCATTGGCGTACTCAATACCAACAAATCATTTCGAAAGGAATAAGGTTGGACATGCTTTGAATATGTTCCTTCTTCTTTTTGTCCTCATACTAACGAATAATGGGAATAAAGTCTTCTGCTACTGTTATAAATTTTTCAATTTCATGATCTTAACCAGGGTCTTAATTTCTTACTCAACGTTGATTTTTTTGTCTATGCTGTTAGGAACTCATATTGATCATCCAAGTATCAATAATCGGGTTCTTATGATAAACAGGTTCTTATGATGATCATCATGTTTGGTATAATTGATAACCCAAATAGGTATCTATATTCCTATGACATGTCTTCCATTGATTTTATATTTTGACTCATAATAAAAAAAGTTCACAGATGCCGTCAATATTGGCTACCACCATTCGCTGACTTTGTTGGTGCCTGTGAAACCATTTGGGGTGCTGAGTGCAATTTAGCTTGCTCTTCTGGCTACCAGCTGATAGGGTCTAGTAAGGTCACGTGTGAGTATGATGGCTCTAAAACAAGCTGGAATGCAGAAACGGCACCTACATGTGAAGGTAGATATGGTTCTTAATGATAATTTTCTTTGTAGAGATTACATAATTAAAAACACAAGTTCTCATTGCAGAATAATTTCCTACTCACAAGTGCTTGGAATGGATATCATTATAATGTACCTAAACAGTTCTTTTAAAATATAGACTAACATTGCAATAATAGTTTGAAATATAATTGTTATATACCTTTATAGGCATGGATCCACTAGATAATACAGATTATATGACACCTAGATAGATCCTTGTGATTTGATTGGTTGTTTGATATCGATCATTCAGCCCGTTTTGCAATGACGTCATCAACTGTGCAATTTTGGATCCATACAATTTTGTCCATTGCACTCGCGCACCGAGACTGCAGCTCATGCACCAGCAGTGCGCATGTTGTAATGACGTAACAATCACTGCAACAGACCGAACTCGCACTGCATGGGCATGTTTTGCATCGAAATTCATGTATTTCATATGGAAAAAGAAATCATTTTCAAGGTGTCATATAAACCAAATAATGAATGTTTTTTCATTCGTGCAATGGACAGAATACTTCATTCGGTGAAAGATGAAATAATGATCCATTCAACTCGGCTATATGCCTCATTGAATGGATCTTTTCATCTTTCACCTCATGAAGTATTTTGTCCATTGCACTCATAAACATTCATTATTTGTATACTAGCTAGGTGGTTTCTATTTCTGATGAAAGAATTCGGCAGAACAGCTTTCTGTCAAATTAACGCTAAGCTGGTATAACAAATTACATAAGTAGCATTCAACGTCTAAAGTTAATCAGCCATAGTAGTTGACCTTAAAGATGACAACAATTACTCATGGGCCTTTAGGTTAAAGTGGAGATAAATGTCTAAGATGGGTTTAAACTGACGAACGATTATGAGTTGATTGCTATAATCGCTAAGCCATATTTGTGATAACAAATTTTTGGACTATAAACATTCAAAATGATTTTTCCCCTGAATATGAAAGGGTATGATATTTTGTTACAACAATATTTTGCCATTGCTAATTTGAACTAGTTCATTTGTTGATATTGGGGCCAGATTATTAATTTTGAGATTGTTGCCCAAGATCTATATGGAACGTACTCCTTATTCTATTTGCAGCAAGATCTTGTCTGACACTGTTTACATGTATGTATTTTTAAACAGTGGAATTAGTGCTACATTCAAAACTCAATTTTCTTTGAGTACTGCCCACGTTGTCGTATCATTATGTGACAGTTTGGATATACCTCACTGATCATTATAAAAATAGATTGAAAACAGATTACATAATGAACTGTTTTAGACTACCCGTATTAGAAATTGTTTTTGCCTTAATAATAACGTTTAACGTTATAGTCCCAATTTAAGTACAACGTTCGGGGGGTGTTTCACAAAGATTTAAGTATGACTTAAGTCACATTTAAATACCGACGCATACATGATATGCAACACGCAATCTTATTGATAAAAAACGCAGTAGTATGCGTCCACTTGCCATGATCTGACCAATGCGGTGATGTCTTTTATACCGCACGCAACAACTAGGCATTTAAGTGCGACTCTAAGTCATACTTAAATCTTTGTGAAACACCCCCCTGTAGTGCAAAAGTAATGTAGCCAGGAATAAGGAGATGACCCACAAATTAAACAATCTTCTACTTGCGGGAAGACAGATTATCCATGATGTTGACAAAACGTATAGCTCAAAATGTGATCACCGAATCAGTTGAAACAGATCATTCATTGACAAGCGTGTTGTATTTGTAGACCTGCTATGGCTGAACAACAACATGAAGCATCACAATTTTTGATGGCCTGTCACCTATTAGCACTTGAACATGAGTTTTCTTTGCTGTTCTTGTTGATTAGCAATCCAGTGTGATCCTTTAGAACTGCCTGAACATGTCAACATCAATCCACCGTTGTGTGCTGGACCTCTACCTGTTAGTGCAGGGATAATGTGCACACCATATTGCCCCACTGGTAGAGATCTACATGGTAATGGGCTACCCATCGCTTGTGAAGACAATGGTCAATGGATCAGATTCATTAACAGTTCATCGGAAGATTTTGCATGTACAGGTTAGACTTTTTAAACAGGTATTCTGAAAACCATTTTGCATAAGTTATCATAAAGTGAGTATTTAATCTATTGAGAGGTTATTAGCTGCATCATTTTTTTCTTCAGTTGTAATATTTCTTGACTGTGTTGAAAGGGCTAGCAAGGGTTCTGGGACATGCATGTATAGGGGATCATACAGGCAATTAGAAATTATTTTCATGTTCTAAGGCTTCTATTATAGGAACTGACGGTTTCCTGTAAAGGCTATTCTGGGTTTGTTAAGGAAACATATGGATTTGTAATCGACTAGGTGCATTATGTACTATAATTATGCAGTATAGGTAAAAGATTGATGAGGTAATTGGGATTCATCAAAACTTTTAGTTTTTAGTCTTGTATGTGTTTGTCAATTACTCTCAGTTTTGGTCACGCGAAAGGTGTATAAGCAAGATCGTGAGAACGAGCTGCAAGATGTCAAATAATCAATGGAAACAAACAGTTTAAGGGGGTGCCAGGAAAAAAAAATTCAGTTGGACAAAGTATCAATCCAAGTTGTGCAAGTTTAGATACACATATTTATTTCATTTGTGTGTAACTGTAATGTCATCATGCTGAAGGATTGAATCGATGGCACTATATGTCTGTGGTTTTTAGCATTATATTTCCTTCTTGTCTTTGTTGGGAAGGGAGGGATCTTTGTAATACAGACAGTACCGTGGGATAGGTGAGATGTAAATGAAAAGTAGCAGGACTTGTATAGATCTAGAAAGTTTAGTGCTTTTTGTCATGCTTGCAGAGATGACTGAGGCTATATTAGGCGCTGCTCTTCCGATGGCGGCAGGGCTGTCGACATCCTGCCTGGGTTTCGGGTCACGTTACCAGGTCAAATGTAATTTATGTCAAAGGTCGATATCGGTGGTAATTGTTAAATTGCCATCATAACAATGAAAGTTAATGAATCTAGTTTATGAAACTGAGAAATAAGAGCAATCAAGTATCACTGAACATCTTCCATGGGTTTCTGGTCACATGATAAAGGTCAAATTTCATCAAGGGTCAATGAACGTAGGATATTAATATGAATGGCATTCCTTATTATTCAGTAGTTGTTTTAATGTCAGCATTTCTGTTATATTAAATCGCATAATTGGCGAGATTGCCAGAGGCATTCCAGTTGTTTGGAGTAAATTCAGTGTGGTTCTAGTTTTCTCCCTTCAAAATGATGCCCTTCAAGTAAAAAACAATCTTTAATTAATCGAAGGGTTCTTTATCGAATAACCATTTGCTCCATATGATCTTTACACACATGCTGGCCTATACCCGTCTTCCAAATGATGCCAATTTAGACCCGTTTAGTTTCTTAGTTACTTGAGCGAGAGATGGTAGATGTGTGAAGAGACGAATCAGGAGGTGTACAGTCAAGCAGAGAGATATGTTTTGTATGGCACTCCAGTTTTCTTCCTGACAATGGACTGCATATTGCCAAGGGCAGTTTTTGAAGGCGCGTTGTGAAAAAAAAAACACTGGTTCATCCTGTATAAACTTTACGAAGCGAATGTGATTGTCCTTTTGAAAACTGTATTTGATTCTTCTACAATGACTGCACAATTCACACCTTTTCTTGTTTTATCCTTCACAGACATCACTGCACCAATCTTGAAATCCTGTCCATCTCCCCTTACTCTTACAAGGACCGAGGCCTGGGGTGTGACAGCAACTTTTGTTCCTCCTACAGCTACTGATTCTGTAGACGGTAGTGATCTAAGTGTCTTAACGTTCCCATCTGATCTTGCATCCCCGTACAATCTCACTGAAGACTCCACACTCACCTACACCTTCTTTGACATGGCCGGAAATAATGTATCATGTTCTTTTATAATTTATGTTCAAGGTAAGTCATTTTATTTCAGCATATTGAAACATTTTCTTTCATTAATATCAATCGATTAAAGAAGGAACAATTATACATGTTAAACAACACTCTGCATAAATGTGTTATCAACATGGCATAAATGGGTAGGTTTATAAGGTTGAACAGTCCTGAGCAGATAATTCAATCTTATAAGCGATGCCCTCTTCTGTACAACACTTTTTGCATTCTGCCATTTTTATAATTTCAATAATATATGCAATAGCCTATGTGAGAGGAATCTGTCACCACCGACTATTACATGTATATATATATTAATCGGGTTCCAAAAGAAACTGGCCGAACTTTAAGCCCGGCGCATACTTTGCGATTTGTTGCGATCCGAATTTCAAAGATTCTATGTTAACATTTTGTATGAACATTCCAACCAATAAAGTCTTAGCAATTAGAGTTCGGAATTCAAAATTCAGTCTAGTTCAAGCCTCGCTGTAGGAAAAGCAAATTCAAGTCGTAATGGCGTTGTCATCGGCTGCAATTTGAAGCCGATTTCGACTTTACCATGACCCCAGGGCTTGCCGCAGAGTAAAAAATATGATTTTATTATTCCTAACATTAGGCAGAACTACAAATGACATAATTTTACTTCTTGGAGCATTCAAGTTTAATGCAAAATGCGATTTATTAAAAATATCATGTCGCATAGCGTGCGCTGGGCTGTACAAGGGCAGTGCACAAAGTCCGCTCGGTCAAAATGAACAATATTTCTACACAGGCAAGCTTAAGTCTTTACTAAGTACATGTCAATAATTAAGAGAGGCTATATGTAGCACCTCACATCATTTGGTTTCAGAATCCAAATTCATTCCAAGTTCATCACACATGTTCTTCTCTTTTGCATGCTGAAGTGATTGGCTTGATCACAAAGAAGCTACCGGAAGTTGAATTCAAAATTTTGAATGACTGGAACAATCACGCACCCACACACAGATCCCCGGAGATGTCCTGTTCTGCTGGGGATAATCTGGACACGGTGAGATACACGCAAACAAACACCGTGTTCTGATGATCCCTAGCTGACCGCGACTTTACCAGTGGGGTTTGCATGTGGCTGCGTGATTGCTCCAGTCAGTTGAAATTTTTATGTTAATTGGACGGACCAGGCTGAGATGACCAGATATAAACCTCAGATTAAATTAATTTAACCCTTCGCCTCCTTGTACAAAGCTTATGTGAATTATATAATGCATGACACGTGTTGGGTTCAAGAAGGCAAAGGAGTTGGGGTTTGGGTATAATGATTCATGGGTCTCATTGAAAGTAGGATCCACCTCTGGCAGCTTCATGCCAGATATGGCTTTTTTTAGAATTCTTCTTTTGATAAGTCTTTAAAAAACAAAACAAATCAGATTCAGTTATTCAGAAATGGCGCTATATTCAGCAATATGTTTTCCAAATTATTTACAAATAGTTAGATTTTGCTAATTTTCAAAGATAGTCCTTCCTTGTAACATTTTCCTTCCGAATTCAGACGAACTTTACCCAGTTGTGGAGTACTGTCCCAACAACACTGAAGTCAGCACCAGCCAACAACTGACTGAAGTCACCTGGGATCCGCCCATATTTTCCGAACCTACGGGGGACCCCTTGGATATTTCCTGCAACTATGAGGACGGCATGGCAACCCTCGCTATTGACAAGGATCACTTGGTAGAATGCAAGGCAACAAATCTTGATAATTCTAAAACTACTACCTGCAGCTTCATCATAAGCGTTAAAAGTAAGATTTATTTCAGATCAACAGTTATCATGGTATATTGATAAAATGCTTTTGTTTTTAAATAGTAGTATACTTTATATTTCAGGACAAGCCTTTTAAACAGACACATATCTCTATGTATCAGTAAACAACACCACCCCATTATCCCTGTGATTTATCATTGGTCTCTCATTGTCTCAATTACAAAATGAGTGAACAGGTCGAGAATATGAATAGCATTAATTGTCTGTATGCTTGTTGAAAACATTTTTTTTTATCAGAAATAAATGGGTTTTTTTTTTGTTTTCTCACAGGAGTTCCCTGCCAAGGCCTAGATATCCCGGTGAATGGAGCTCTGAGTTGTAGCGGTTGGTTCGGCGGCACATTTTGCTCGATCTATTGTAACACAGCTTTTGACATTCCAAGATCATCTCTGGAAATTCCTGAATTTTATGTGTGTGATATATCTGGCCAATGGAATCCACATGACACAGTACCAGACTGCACAGGTAATTTGTCCATCATCATGTTTTACAAGGGGGGCCTGCCCTTTTAGAAAATAATACTTTCCGGTTTCTGTCCACTTGAAAATCGGAGGGTAATCAACACTGTTGCCTGGCACGTATTGCACAACCCTTTAAAACTGAGGGCCAACCAATACTTTATTCTAAGAGGGCAATAATCAGACAACGTCAAAGTTATATAATTGTAAACCGGTGATTTAAAAAAAAGGAGATGTGATATATGACAAAACACAAAACAAATTGAATAATTGAACAAAATAAATGAATGGAAAAAACAGAGGAAATGGGTGGAATACTTTAGTGGGCCTCCCACCATATTTTACTCCCTTTTTCTGAAGTGAGGTTGGAAATTAATTAGACCTGGGCTCCGTAACACAAAGATTAGCGATAAATAGCAAATATGAGAGAACACTTCTGATTGGTTCCTGGTCAGTATTTTGCGCCAAATACGTGTGTAATGTTGATCTTGAATGGTCAGGTCATTAAGCGATTGATCGCTATTCTTTGTGTTACGGAGCCCTGATGTTTTTTAAGAACCCCCCGCCCCTTCCTTTTTACTCTTCAAATAATATTTCGGATCCCTCAGATTCTAAAAATCCTTCTACTGCCCCTGGATATTTAGGCGTGTTGTCAAAAGTGTGTGTGCGTCTTTTCCTTTATATTCCACAGCGAAACCGCTGAGCGTGACATCGTCCTTTTTTCTTATCTACGGGTCAGTGCTCTTGCCATTCAAGACGCCAGCGTGCCCTTTTGCAGCGAAAACGGAAGCGTTCGCTTTTATCTTTTCTTTTGACGCCCCCGGTTGGCTCTCCGATAAGATGTTTTTGCATGAGCGCCCTCTATGTCCACGATATCGGCGTTTTAGGCAAACTATTGAACGCCCGATCTCTAGTCACTGATCTGAATATCGTTGTGTCCTTGTGTCGGTGTGCCTAGTCGCAGTGGGGGGATATATTTTCCAAAGTTACGCTTTCACAATTTCTTTTGATGATTTTTCGTTTCGGGTTTCAGTATATGACAAAGTTCAATTAAATTTAGATTTCATTTCTTTAATAGAACAATAAAGCTTTAGCCCTTTAGCACGAGTATGTTGCTTTATTTTGAAGAATATACCGTTAGATATTGACTTTCTAAAAGTAAGTATTCAGGCGCGGGTAAGATTTTTTTAAATCACACTGAGCCCACACTGTTAGCATTGTCGGGTGGAAAAATTGTCCTTCATCTTTGTAAACGAAATGCAAATCCCCTCGTAAATGATGCAATATAAATCATACCTGGGTCCAAAAATGATGGCATTTAAATTTATACATTGAAAAGCTACTGTGACAAAAAAAAACAATACATCCACAAAATGCAAGCGTTTTTTGTGGAAAAAAGGATGAAAACTAAGGCCATCGTTTAAATTCAAATTTGAGCTAAACAAAGGCCTATGTCTAATTTAGCCAAAGTGCACATCAATTTTACTCTTATTATACACATGTTTAAACATTGACATGTTGGAAACTTATATATTCACACATAATACAGATGCCGTGCAAAACAAACGAATAAAGTATCATTAATTTGAACTTTAAAAATTTAATTGGATGCTCAAGCAGTCATATCGGTCATTGTAGCTTAAATGCACAATTCTTGAATTTCATTGCCCGAAATTCAGAACAAAAAGTACTTTCGCTACTTTGAAGGACCATTACAAACATCTTTGCCTTCGAACGAAATCAAAAGCACTTAAAAAATAAATATTGAAATTATCAAAGAAGTTGAGGTAGTCTTGACCATGAATTGAGTTGAGTGTTTATAAAGGAATTACAGCGTCTTCTAAACTTTGAAAGACCGATGAAAAATGTCGCGTGAATTAAAATGCAAATTAACACATTTAAGTGACACCGACATGATATTGGACAGGAAAACCTATATTATCTATTTACCTGGGATCCGTCTTTATTCCCTTATATAAATTTCCCCTGTGATCTAGAGTATTATGTGACCTAGTGTTCTTGATTACCACCCAGGAGCCACAGAACCGAAGGGGGTCTGGGGCTGAGGCCTCCACAAGTACCATGATTTTATGCATGGTGACCCCCACCCCCTTCAAACCAGTCCGCTGGGGGGGGGAACTTAATTATTTCTTTTAATTTTCCAGTTCTACTTACAATATCCAATTTTGTCAACTTAATTCTAATGGTTCCTTTTTTCATCCAACTTCATTTCTTCCTTGAATTTTTCTAAATCTTTTCTATACCTATTCTTTTTTTAACATTCACGTTTGACTTGTACAATACGTGTATATTGCCGTTGATTTCTTCTTCCTATCAAATATCTGAATTAATCTGCAATGTGTGTATGTCAAATTATTGCAAATTAGATTCCCAGTGTCTAAGGTAAACATAGTAATACGAAAGCCTCTTTGGCCTAGTTTCCCTTCCAACTTTGTACTTCACCTCTTAATCGTATAGCTGCATTCTGTAAAGCTTGCATGTTTGAATATGCACAAAAAATCAATAAACGTACAGGAAATGGTAATAACTCGGTCACATTTGCTCTATACGGCGGCCATACGGCGAGTCGAAAACAGCCGTTTTATTAATTTTATTCAAACCTCCTATATTTAGCTGGTACAAAAACTGTTAAAACGACTGTTTTCGACTCGCCTTAAAACAAATGTGACCGAGGTATTTGGCATACTAGATCAACAAGGATGGGGTGCATGCTGGTGCGGATCCTGCCGGAGTAACACAATACAATCCAATAGGCGCCGTATTTATTTTGAACAATAGTTGGGCTCTCAAAAGTATTGTGGTCTATTTTGTGACCTCTACTAAAAGAAGTCAGTGGTTGTATATTCTGCAACTGGAGGGTACAGTTATGTAGTGAATCCCGCCCCCCCCCCCCCCTATGAGAGCCATTATCAATTTTGTTGATATAAAAATGCCATTTTTACACAAGTGTGCCCCCTATAAAAATCACAGCATGTATTTTAATGAGAATATGTCGTTCATAGACAGGTGAGGACCTTCACTTTAGCCTGATAAACACCCCTTTTCCAAATATATTTGGTTATTAAAATGCACAGAGAGATGGTAGGCAAAGAATATAACTCGAATGTTCATATTAAGATGAGACCTATATAGAGGGAAGTTACATGGTTAATTAAAAATGTGTTGATAAAATATCAGTCGAATGTTATGTTATAATCTGCTTCGCCAAACAGGTTTTATGTAATATTGCTCTTTATAAAGGCAAGTATTAAACTACATTAAATGTCGAAATGTTGAGAAATATAATGGAAACCATATTAAAATGCACATTACGAAAAGAAACAAAATCAAGGTTCTAGTATGGGGACAAAACGAGAACAAGAAAACTACCCATTTGATGCTTATTTTAATTCCCCGAAAGCCGGACGTTGAAAATGACATGGGCCAGCGCATTGCAAGCTGTATTTAACGGCTTACCCCATTGTCAAGGTAGACCCCATTCTTGATTGGGGAGATTACCCTTTATTCTTGAACATAGAGGTGGTCTGACTGGTGGCGGATTTCAATAGAAAGATGACCTCTTGATTGGTGGGGTATTTCAATGGGAGATTATCACTTTGTCAGCGCTGATGACTGTCTTGATACTTTGATGTTCCCCGATGTGTCTTCTATTCGAAAACCGTGTTTGCAACTAATCCCAATTATGAGACTATTTGGCATCAAAATGAAAGCCGAACTGTACCCTTTTTATAGATTTCTTTTGAAAATAAGATACTTACGTTTAAGGTAAAATTGGAATATGAGAAGGCGCTTTATAATATGTAAACCAATATGATTTGTTCATAAGCACCTTTATAATAAATGTTACAAAATCAAGTTTCATAGAACAGATGTTATACTCGATTTAGTTACAGCCAAAATATTTCAAAGTCATCGAGAGGGTAAGTATCAGACTAAACAATGCAAGCGTGAATGACGAGCTTGAAAAGGGATCATTTTTATCAGGGCGGATCCAGCTTTCGTCAATACAGAGAGAGGACGCAAAATCCCCCCCTAAGCTTATTTTTGTTGGTTTCCTCAAGGGGGAGTCCAAACAGTGAAAATTTTTGGAAGTTTCCTTTTTTGGGCTCTGGAAATTAAACTATATTTCAAAGTGAGTTTGTGAGAAAAAAAAAGATATGCGTATACATAATTTTCTTTTATTGGCATGATCGTTGGCATGACCCGTTTGGCACTGGTATGCGAGCGCGCAGCGCTTACGGTTTAGATTTCTAAAAAGTTTAGACTTGCAGTAAAGCGCTGTAATAATACGCCGCATGTGAAGCCCCTCTATTATTTACAGCCTACTGTGAACTGTGCAACTATTTCAGTTTTGGGTGAAATTCCTTCTCACTTTCTATTTTTTCCTTAGCGTTTAGATACATATTTTGTGCTTCACTTGTAAGTGGTATACAAATAATGTAAATTACTATTAATCGCGTGCGTTCCCGATCTCCTTATCGAAATCAATATTAATGAGCTGAAAGCACGATATTGTTCTCGCTCTAATGGAGGGGGGGGGGGTCAGTGTTCTATCAAGCAAAAGACGTAGGCCTATATGTGCATACGTTCATATCATTGGTGTAATGATAAAGAACCTGATGAATTCTGTTTTTGTATGTCGACGTTATTATAAAGTTAATACAAATGACAATCAATATGATTCAGGCGTACACCGGTTTAACTGCAAGGTAACATGCATCCAGAAATCGAAATATCCGATGAATTCAAAACGTACGTAGCCGGAATGGCATGTAGTTCGGATGTTACAGACTCTAACTAAGAATAATCTCGTATTACAAATGTTAATCTTGCTAAAAATGCACACAAACTCACAACGTGATAGACTCTGGGGATGATGTCGTTGATATAAAATTCACATCGACCTCGACATGCAATCATTTTTGATACTGCATCGGACTTGACAACTCGCAAAATCTTTTCCAAAATTAGATGGCCATCCATTCTCTCTCTTTTTAATCTTAATATAATCTTTGTATTTCAGGATCATGATATGAAAACCCTTTTAAAACAAACATGATAAAGGAAAAACGCGTCTCAAGTTATACATGGTTCATTGCCGCAAAATATACAAATCATCTTCATTTGTTGATATTAAATCATCAACATTATCACTGATATTATTATTCGTATTATCATGTCCGTTAATATCACTTCAAAGTTATGATTATCAATTTCATCATCACCATCATTCATTATCTATTTCCAGTCGTTCTCCAGTATTAATTTTATATTCTATATAATTAAAAATATATGAAAGATAATGGTAATGATCATGGTGATGCTGGTATTCATGAACATTAGATCCGTTATGTGAGATAATTAATGCGATTTTACACGCTAATCGCTATTTGATGATGGTGAAAGAAATCTTTTAAATAGCACAAAAGAAGTCGGGACGGTAGTTACTGCATACACGTACTTTAATACACTATATATTACAAAAGATTCCCCATCGGACGGGCCAACGGTCTTTTGAAGTAGGTTCATCTATTGAAATTACGACAATAATCACGACAGCGGATATGCGGGGAATTAAAGGAGAATGAAACCCTTGAAACTAGCTGAATCCATATCAAAGAGAAAAATCAAAGAAACATATTGTTGAAAGTTTGAGGAAGATTTAATGAATAATAAGAAAGTTATGAGCATTTGAATATTGAGATCACTAATGCCATGTAGATCCTCCTATTGGCAATGCGACCAAGATCTGTGATGTCACACACGTACAACTCCCTCATTACTTTAGTACTTATTTCACTTAAATTTTCACTTTTACAGAGTCTATCACAAGGTGAGGTGTTCTCTTTATGAGAGGACAAGTACAGAGGTTTCACAACATTATATCATTGATGAATCGTTTGTCATATGATTAGAATGAGCAAAAAGAGATGTTTTGGGGTATATTTTCAGTGTCCAAAAGGGGAGAGTTGTTCATCTGTGACATCATAGATCTTGGTCGCATTGCCAATAGGAGGATCTCCATAGCATTAGTGATCTCGACATTCAAATGCTCATAACTCTTCTATTGCTAGTCCTATTTTACTCAAACTTTTGTTGATCTTATTCTTTGATTTTTCTGCTTTCACAAAAGCTAACTTGCTCCAAGAGTTTCATTCTCCTTTAAAGTCTGTGAGCGTCTTTCTGTGGCACATGCTATTGTGAATGATTCTCTACTATACGGGTGAGTGATCTTGCCTTTTCATGATCATAGGCCTGGGCAATGACTAAGAACAGTTCGATGAGTATCAATGCCAAGCAATCCTGAAAGGTCAATAATGTTCAATTCTCTTGATAGAGGAGACTATATCATGGCCCTATTTGCTTTTGCTTTTAGGCCAGTAAGTGTATAAACTAACATAGATAATAAATAATTATTACATTTCATCTATTTTAGAGTAATGATCTAATGTTAATATTATTATACATATCTCCCTGCAGCTTACGGCCCCATATCTTCACCCGTGAAGTACTGAATTTTGAAGCTTAAATTATTGAACATCTTGGCATCCTAGTATTGTAATGATGTTTACCATCACTGCAATGTAGATAAAAACATTAATTTAATTCTACTCACATTGATTTTACTTTAGAACAAACTCACACCCCACCCCTTCCCGCTACAACCTTTCTCTCATTTCCATGATTTCCTTACCAAAATTATCAAAATTTCAATAACTACGATAATTACATAGATGGTTCTGTTGACATGATTGACTATAATGATCCTACTGATGATATTGACGAAAATTAACACTGATGATGATGGTGGTGGTGGTAGTGAATGTGGTAGCGGTAGCCTTGATGATTATAATAAATAAAATACTGAAAGTTACGAAAGTCACACATTCAGTGAATAATACCAAGAAACATACTTTTTGATGAAATAAAATTCACACACATTTTATGCTTCTTGTAGGCCTCCTATTTGATTTATTCTTATTTTCTGAACTGCAGTGTGTCCGCTTATATTCATTTTGTATGATTTAAAGCTTTTAAGTTTATAATTGGTAAATCCCGGTCAGAAAAGTTCATGTCACCATTCCATTCCAGATTACTATATTATATGAGCATGGCCCTAAAATGAATATGATGTGATAGGTATGAAATCAAATGTGTTTTATTGGAAAATTTAGCCCTTTTACACATCCTTTTTTCCAGCGATTTGGCGACCGATCAAAATTTACGCGTATTTTGTATTGGAAGCCATCTATCGGGACAGACTTCAAGATCTAGGTCTGAATAACATTGCAACATACTTCGTTTGGTGCTCAAAATGTTATTTCTAAAATAGAACATCATCGAGAAATGGTGCTTCATTCATGACATCTGAAAAAAAAATCCGATGACCACTGCACTGTTGTAAACAATTTAGAATGCTTGTTAATACTCGACAAAATTCAAAAGACAAAATTACGTATTATTTACCAAAGTTAATCGAAGAGTTTTAACATGACAATTAGAACAATAAATTAAACACTACCCATGCAGAAAACGATCGAGATGAGAAAAAAAAATTGATCAGATGATGTAATATACTGATAAGCAAAGCTTGTTGATAAAACATAACTTTGACAATTACATTAAAGACGACACCGCCGGTGTTTTCAAAAGTATGGGGGCTAATGGGGGAAAAGAAAATTTTTGGGGTTGGGTGACAAAAATGTATTTAGGAAGAAAGTATGAGCGTCAAAAAATTGGAAAAGATTGAGTAATTTGAAATAATCCCTCTTCAGGAAATGGAATTCATTGAGTGGTATAAAATGCCAATCTTGGGCGGATCAGATTTTATATCAAAATAATTTAGCCTTATTAATAATCTTTAACTCGCAAAACAGAGTTGAAAACGTGTGCATGTATGCCGAAAAAACACTCCTTCCTGCAAACAATGTTGGATCTCTGAATTTTCGAAATTATTCTGAAACCTTAACCTGCTCTAATTAATCAGATTTTTCTGATGTACAAGGAAAGGACAGAATCATCTGTTTTATTATTTTTTTGTGGGGGGGGGGGGTGAATATTCGAATTTGCTAATATTAAGAGCTTCCTATTGTATGATTAAAGAAACTTGAGCGATATTCAAAATTAAGTTAATACTCTACAAAATTCACATTATTTACTACAAACTAAAGTTAATCGCAGAGTTTTAACATTTAGATTCATTTAATTCCGTTCAACAAATGATATAATCGAAGTAACAGGGTAAATACATGTACACAATAATACATACAGTTCAACGACATTTTATAACAACCAGTATTTTCAAAAGCAGAGGGGGAGGGGGAGGGGCCAAGTCAGAAAATTGTGGAGGCAAAACATGGTTTTTCGGAAAAAAATTATGAGCGTCAAAAAATGGGAAAAGATTGAGGAATTTGAAATTATCCCTCTTCAGACAGGGGCATTCATTGGAGAACATCTTTTCAATTGGCGAAACGCTATGAAGCACCGCCTTCTAGTGGCAACGGCATGGTCTTCTGTTTCGTGTGAAATGAAATCGACGGGTTGGTTCTCCCACAGTCATTCCAATCAGGCGGAACGGGTAAATATATCATACATTTGTAGGTCCAAGATCTCATGAGCAATGACAGAGCTAGGGAAGCGATCTGCACATGAAACAGGGTTTCCTATTTGCAATTCTCCATCTCCATTTTTGTCACCTGTCTTTCTTTTTAATCTTTTCACCTCCTCATTTCTTTATCCCTTCCCCTTGTCATGTTTCCTTGTATTAATTCTTCTTCCTTTTATCTTTTAATCCTTAATCCATTTTTTCGCCGCAAATAGGAGCCCATTCAACACCTATAATCATTTTGCTTTTGTTATCTTTCCTATCCTGATAATTACTGATGTGGTATAAGTGCTTTAGGTTCCTACATTAACAATTCGATAACTACATTTCTTCGATACACGATTTTCCCTTTCTCTTTCTCATGATTTTTCTGAAATCTTCTAGTTATTTATTTCGTTTTCTCTCAATTTCTTTTCACTCATTTTCCTTCTATCTTTCCTTTTTTATTGAAAGGTTTTACCGTAAAACCTTTCAATATTCTCTCCACCATGGAAACCTTCAAAGATCATCTTTCCTTTTTTATTCACTTATTTTGCTCTGTATATCTTTTAATGAAATATTGGTAGAAGGGGTTCGCAATCAGATTAAAGTTGCGGCCAATTTAACTCCAAGTTTTGGGGTTTCATTTTTTCTTCATTCTCTTGTTGTTACCTGAATGAACAATTGAACAATGAACAAAAAATAAAGAACCGTTTCAGCATGGCCATTGCATGTCTTCCCCTCTGTTCCCCTTTCACTCTTCCCCCACCCCCTTTATATCTCCCCTCATCGTCCACCAGCTCTCTCTTCTTCTTTCCCCTTATTTTCTGTCTCTATCCATTTCCATATTCCAATTCCCCCCCCCCCCCTCTCCCGTTGATTCTCGATCCTAAATTTCTCCCCCTCTCAAATTTCCAATTTTTTTTCTCTTTCAACTGTTTTTCCTCCATATTTTTTTCACCCTTCCTCTTCTTCCATCGCAATATTATTTTCTTATTTTCTCTCTGTTCCCCCTTCCTTTACTCTCCCTATGAATTCTTAGTTTTCTTCTTCCTCTTGTCACCTTACCTATCGGTCCCGCTTCTTTAAAACAAGGAGATAAAGAAAATTAAGAGACAATATGTTATCCTGGGGAAATGGTTGCCCGTCCAAAAATTGAACAAACTGTTTAAAACAGCTTCTAATAAATCTTTTATCTATCTTTGCCTAATAGTGTCGAGCTGTTCCGGTCATATTTATTTTTATCATTCTATTTCCTTCTATTTTTTAGGGGGGGGGGGGGTGAAGGGGGGGGGGGGCTCCCGACACTTGTTTCAGATGTGAGTAATAATGAATATTCCAAGTTGACGTGAAATCTACGAATGGCTTGGGCCTACGAAACGAAAATGCATGGAATCTTATTTTCCCACCTAAAACATCATGAATTGACTCTCTTCCAATTGCAAAAAAGAGGTTTTCATGGTTATTGCAGTAAATTCGAAAGATCAGCAACGATTTATGACACGTGCGTGATTTTTGATTAAGCCACCGTGGCTTTATGAATGCACCCGAACTTCCATTATAGATGCGAACAACAGTTCAGAACAGTAACCCGAACTCTCCGATCCGACAGTCAATATGAAGGCACGCATTTGTTTTGGTCGTAGAGGGAGCTATTTAGAATAGTTTCTTCGGTCTTTCGACAGAACTTAAGACATGCAGGAAAGACGAACAAAAGAACGGTGGCGTCAATGGGCCTTTGATGGCGGCCGTTCCTTTGAAGACAAGGGAACGTTGGGCGGGAAAGCTGAAGCGAAAACCCGGATGCGGTAAAGACGCTATAGAACGGTGCATGGACTTTTGACAAGCTCCCTTAGCGGTAGTTGCACTTGTTGTTTGAGACTCTTCAGATTTTGAATACATTTTACACTATGAAGAATGTAAGGAAGGAAAGCCATAAATATATAGTATTTTGATCAATAGTGAGTGTGGAGACTAAAAAGAAGTTTATTGGGTAAAATGGAAACATGCATGAATGTTGGGTTAAAAGATACCAAATATTTCGTAAATTTACGCAATGAAATTTCCCAGCCAAACATGCATTTTGCCCAATATTGGGGGGAAAAAATTACCCCGCAAACATGCAGGTTCCCTTTCTACCCAATATTGGGTAAATTTTCACTCTGTTTTTAGAGTGTAATGTCATTGGCTTCATTGCTTCATCACCATCCAAGATGTATTGTTTTTTGTGAAAAAAATCGTCTCATTTAAATGCAATTTTCATTGTTTACTTGCTTTATTTTTCTACATCCATTCAAATCATATTTATTTATTATGGTGAAGTTTGACCTTCATTGATATAATGCGACAAAACATATTTATTATTTATTTATTATTATTATCTAAAATCAGAAAACGTTATAGGTTGTTTTCCTTGTTGGTTAGAAACAAATTTTAATTGTTTTTTTTTACTCTTCTCCAACTGAACAGAGTTAGGTTCATAATCTAGAACAAGTGATGAGACCATGATTCTAAGTGTTTTTCCCTTGAATAGAGACAAGGAATGGAAATCGAATCAACCTTCCAAGTGAAGTACATTACTTTAGTGGCTCCTGCGGTACTAATCAAACCAATCTGCAGATCGCAAGTGCATTCCTCAATGCCTTTCAGCTTTCAGGATTTTCAAGCGTCTGCACGGATAATGATGGATGTGCAATGGAAAATGTACTAGTTACGTGTGAACCCATCGATGGAGCAAACGAACGACGGAAGCGGGGTCTTGTACAGAGGAAGTATGGACATAAGGAAGGCCCTGTGAGGAAAATAGAGAAGAGAGACATTTCTGAATATAGGTAGAATACATTCATATTTTAACCAAATTTATTTAACCAAATGGCCAAATTTAGCCATGAATCCTTCAAATGTTATTTGTTATCTCAACCCAGACAAAATACACGAGAGGCGAGTAAATGCAGTTTCCGTGGAGTTTAATAAAAATTGTTTCTGAAAAGCATCTTCCAAATGATGTATACCGAAAAGTAAAATGATGTGTTGTCAAATAAAGCCAAAATAATATAATGCAACAATCAAAACATAATAATATAAACGTAAAGCCTCCTGAGATGTGTCATATGCGAAAAATTAAAGTTATTAAATCAATCTCCTCAATTGACAATTAAAACAGTCCATCCACATTCATGACAAAGACACCAGTTTGTCATGTGGCCAAATGTGGGCAACGTAAAATTCCATCTGCAAAGCTACGAAGCAAAGATTCCCGTTTGCAACACGAGCTTATGCAGGAAAACTTTTAAAACAGAAACTAGTGCTCAGAAGCCCCACCAACGGCCCTGAACTAGAATGTGAACGAGGCAACGTTAATGTTCGGTCCGAAATGGAATTCGCTGGTGGCCTCATCCAAATCGGGTGACGAACCAAGCCCCGTTCACATTATAACCTGAGGAGTGGAATATACTAAATTGGTCTAAATAAATAAAAAATATTATCTCAGGAAGCCCAAAATAAGTGAAGAATCATAATGTGATGGGAAAAGGCCGAGCTCCAGCAAGGGCGAAAACACCCCCCTGAACACCTGATGATAAATGAATTAAACTAACTGGTAAACCAAAGTAAAATACAAAAGGTATCCAAAAGTAGGTGAACAGGTTGGATGGAATTACCTTGCGGCCCACTTTGGGTGTGCGACCAGGCTTAAGGCCCGAAGCTCACATTGTTAGAATGAATAACATGAAACAAAACATCTTGACGTTGAAAATTAGTGGGGGTGACAAGGGGATGGAGGAGGGAAAAAATACAGGAAGTATGTTGCACAAAAAAGGTGAATTGAGATAAAAGATGCTTTCCAATCGACTCCACGAAGAAGAATGCTAACTTGTTAGAAATTTGCTTTTGCCCCCTCCCGAAATTACCACGTCAGCTAACGCGATGTAGCAATTTTAGCCACGCCTCCTTGTAATGTCCGAAAAATACCAAAATTCGCAACGCAACATTTTTTGGCCACGCCTCCTAGTGAAGTCCGACAAAATACCATATTTGGCATCGCAACATATCTCCGCCAGGGCAAAGGAATTCGCCTGACCAGGCACCTTGTGAAACACCTGTTACGTACCGCTGACGGGATATGTTGTTGTCCGGCTAGTCTGACCCGAGATAACCTCTCATTAACTTGCTTCGCACGTTAAGAGGTATTATCTCAACCCAGACAAAATACACGAGAGGCGAGTAAATGCAGTTTCCGTGGAGTTTAATAAAAATTGTTTCTGAAAAGCATCTTCCAAATGATGTATACCGAAAAGTAAAATGATGTGTTGTCAAATAAAGCCAAAATAATATAATGCAACAATCAAAACATAATAATATAAACGTAAAGCCTCCTGAGATGTGTCATATGCGAAAAATTAAAGTTATTAAATCAATCTCCTCAATTGACAATTAAAACAGTCCATCCACATTCATGACAAAGACACCAGTTTGTCATGTGGCCAAATGTGGGCAACGTAAAATTCCATCTGCAAAGCTACGAAGCAAAGATTCCCGTTTGCAACACGAGCTTATGCAGGAAAACTTTTAAAACAGAAACTAGTGCTCAGAAGCCCCACCAACGGCCCTGAACTAGAATGTGAACGAGGCAACGTTAATGTTCGGTCCGAAATGGAATTCGCTGGTGGCCTCATCCAAATCGGGTGACGAACCAAGCCCCGTTCACATTATAACCTGAGGAGTGGAATATACTAAATTGGTCTAAATAAATAAAAAATATTATCTCAGGAAGCCCAAAATAAGTGAAGAATCATAATGTGTTGTGGCAAAAATGGAATGCCGCCAAACGGGATGACTCATAGTCAGCCCGCCGCCACAACACAATATGATGCCAATAGTTCAAACCATGCTGTAGTGTATTTACAATGTCCACGCTAAGAAGCTGGGAAGGGGGGGGGGTGCATTAAACTAACAGGGACGCCCAATTAAACCATCTAGGAGGATTCATGCTCATTCAGTCCACTTGCGAGGAGTATAATGCTCTAATAAAAATGGGGGAGGCGGGGTGGGCGGGGCTTAGTAACTAAATAGTGAAGTTTGTAGTAAGGGCTTGAGATCTGATGGTACCACGTGTGAGTTCTCAGTCAGTCCGCAAGCCCTGAAAAAGTAGCTTCTTTTATCCAAGTGATATTCATGACAAGAGGGTTTTTGCATAGTTAATGAGCTTGGTGCGAACCAAAACATCTCTTTTTATTCGGCCATTGCTGCTCTACATATTGACCAAATTTCATGTTTTTGGTATCTTTGTAAAGAAGAAGAATCATTCTTTTAGGTCATGTGTTTGGATTTTTAAAAGAATGTTGTAATATAGGAAAAACTTTTGATCTAAAACATGAAACAAAATATTTTTTTTCATGCAACAAAAGTTGTTGTTTTCACACTTAATTTCTGTTTAGGCACAAATGATTTTTAAATCATGATAAAGCTGAAGATCTAAGCTTTAATATGATATAATTTTTATAAGAAGATGTGTTTTAGATGGGTCAGCAGCCAGCTTTTCATAGGCCAAGTACATTTTGCAGCTCAAAAACAAGAATACTGCGCTCTGATTGGTCATAGACCACACACCCACGCAAATTCCAATGTTCCCCACACTGGGCCTCTGCAAGGTCACACTCACCATGTGGTAATCTCTTCAAATTACCCGCGCCTGTTTGTTTTGAAAACAGTATTCAGCCAATCAGAACTCTGGATTTTATGTTACTCAGAAATTTCAGAAATCTCGTCTTACATCTTGATGGAAATAACTGGCTGCTGACCCATCTAAAAGATGCCACATATCAAGAGTGACATTGTAAGAAAGTATAGAGTTTGAGCTTTCTGATGATATAAATAATGTTGGTGCCTAAAACACAAAATGTTGCACAATTTGCAAGTGAAAACAGAGGAAGAAAATTCTGTTTGATGCATCTTTTCAGGTAAAAAATTCACTTATATATCAAAATATTTCATTCAAAAGAAATGACCAATATAAAAGGGTAACATTTACTCTTGCCCATGGTACAAAAATAATCAATATTACTCAAGGAGAAAGTGGTTAAATTCTTTGAGATAGAAAGTCTCACAATTCACGAGATTTTGCAGGGACATGAATTCAGCCACGAGAGGACTTGGATAAATCTTGCTCATTTGCTCATTAACACAGGGGCTTGCGGACTGACTGTTCTGGATAAGGTATTCAGGCAATAACATCTGCTCATAAAAAAGTTCCAACCGATCGCGACGTCCGAGCCAGCGAGTGCTCGACGGAGGTAAAACAGCTGATACTCTATGATTTCGCTCCGCGACAAAGAAATCAAGTGTCCTCCTGTTCGCGGATGTATTGAGTTTTTTGTGTTGGAAGCTCCTTGGTTTTATGACCCGGCCACGTGCCGAGTTGTGAGGGCCCGCCCCCAGGTATAGCGGGAATGCCCGCGTCAGCGAAACATGAAATGTCCCCTTCCTCTCGTACGATTCCGTGGAATGCTGACACAAACCCACGTTGAGACTCCAAATAACTGCACATGGAAGAGAGAAAAGGAAAGAAACAGCGGCACCGATTGTACATTCTAAAGGGGGGGGGGGTAAACAGATACCATAAACATGATAAGTGTAGCAAAGACCACAATATACTAACAGTGGGCGAGCAAGTCTGCCTGCGCCCATGGGGCTATTAATGGGTAAGATACCAACGCCGTCACCATGGCAACAAGCGAGAGAGAGAGTAAATATCTACTGCTCGTTAGAGGGTTGTCAAAAACAAAAACAAAGAAACATTAAGTATATTTTTTAATTGTGCACGAACTGGTATCAAACACAGAAGGGGGATAAACATACTGTCAAAATTGCTTAAATTAAGGGGGGAGAGGTTGTCGAATATACAATCTGTGTGTGTTGGAAGCCCAGCGCCCCATATTTTGAATGCAAACATCGGGAACACCTGCCATGGCTGCAGAAGTTGCCGCCCCAATACGGAAAGAATGGGAAGAGAAGTGAGCAACGGGTAGCCCGCAGAAACTAATGGCATGCTTTAAAACTTGGCCAAATTGGTGCCTCGTTAGGGGTGACGAGTCAAAGTGACGGAAAAAGGCAGAGCCGCCCGAGCTCCGCAGAGCGAGGTAATCATTTACAGCGCGAAGTGGGCATAAATACGAAACAACATTTTGTGGAATTAAAATCGAGCATCCACGTCCAGTTTGATCTGTTTTAGACTTCGCAATCGTAATGCGCAATTTTGCTTGATTACCCATCCCTTGAATAATAACATCTTTTTCTGATAAAGGAACGGGTTCATGTCTAGATCGAGACGTGAACTCCCCTACTCGAAGAAAACCAAAGAAAGCGATTAGAAAGGCAGCCCGAAACAATGCCGAATCATACGTATTAACGCATACGTGAGTCAATGAATTTAGGATGGATTTGAGAATAGGCAGGGTTATGGGACACCGGGTATCACGGCGAGCATTTTTTCGCCTGCACCCGTCTACCAGCCGCCGGATAACAAAAGCGTCAGTCACATCAGGCCAACCCAATGTTTGCATCGTAAAAGCCAGGCCTGATATATATGTACTTATTGTTGCCCCCGCATACCCATTCCAGGAGAGATAAGCAATAAATTGAGCGACCTGCTCAACGTTAGGACGTATACTTATATCATAATGATATTGCAGCCGAAACTGCTTAAACACAGACCAAGCGTTCCTGTAAGTATGATGAGTGCCGGGCGCCCGCGAAGAAAACAACAGATGCTCTCTCTCTATATGAAGCTGCTCCAAAGATGGGCGGGAAGCTTGCTGCCAGCCAGATCTGCGCCTGGTGCTAACCTGCGAAACCTGTCCATCTGAAAACGAGAGAGGGCATCAGCCTTTTCATTGCGAGAGCCTGGCACGTAACGTGCTTTGAACATAATATTATGTTCCAAACAAAGAACTACAAGCAAACGAACCAGTTTCATAACACTAGGACATTTCGAAGTTAAGGAATTAACAACATAAACAACTGTTTGATTATCTGACCAAAATAAGACCTTAGAATTAGCTAGAAGAGCCCCCCACATACGTATACCGACTACTATTGGGAAAAGCTCTAGAAAGGCGATGGAATAATTCTTCTCCAGTATTTCAGCTGGCCATCTCCCTTGAGCCCACTTATCCTGGAAGGATATACCAAAGCCAATGCTACCCGCAGCGTCAGTAAAGAACTGAAAATGAGCATTAGTTACCCATGTTGAGTGTGAAAACATAACTGTGCCATTGAAATCGGACAGAAACGTAAGCCAGGCCTGCATGTCCTCTTTCGCGCCGCGTGAAAGCCTTATCCGTTGGTTGGGGGTGCGGACCCCTTTAGTAAGATCGATAAGTCTCCTTAGGAAGGCTCTTCCGGGAGCCACGGCTTTACACACGAAATTAAGGCTGCCAATTAGCGACTGCAACTGCCGCAACGAGAGCTTATCTTTCTTAACAAAATCAATGAGCATTGCCTGTAACACGTCTACTTTCTCCCTGGGTACTCTAACTCTCTGCTCAGCCGCGTCGATTTCAAGCCCTAAAAATATGATAGTGGGAACGGGCCCCTCAGTCTTCTCCTCCGCTATCGGGACGCCAAAAACTTCGCACATTGCCTTAAAATGATACATCAAAGAACGACATTTCTGCCGTGTTGCGCCAACGAAAAAGAAATCATCCAAATAATGCAAAATTTGCTCTGAATTCGCAATTTTACGGCAACATGACTCAAGAAAAGTGCTAAAACGCTCAAAATGGGCACATGAAATTGAACAGCCCATTGGCAAGCATTTATCAAAGTAATACGCGCCATCAACGCAAAACCCCAGAAGGTCAAAATCGCTGGGATTTACTGGTAGTAAGCGAAAAGCGGATTTTATATCGGTTTTTCCCATGAGAGCACTAGCACCCAAGCGTGCAACGAGATCCACCGCCTTGTCAAATGAAGTGTAATTCACAGAACATAAATCGGAATCAATGTGATCATTAACCGAAGCCCCGCGAGGAGAAGATAGATGCTGAATTAGACGGAATTCTCCCGGATTTCGCTTGGGGACGAGCCCTACCGGGGAGCAGCGAAAGTTATTGAAAGGCGGGTTTTGGAAAGGACCTGACATTCTCCCTAAACTAACTTCCTTACCAACTTTCTCCAACAGCATGTCCCTATGCTCGCTAGCAGATTTCAAATTACGCGAGAACACAGAGCGACGCTCGCCTGTGAAACCCAATGAAAAACCAAACCTAAAACCAGAAATCAGAAAAGCTGCATTATGTTGATTATGGTGCCGTCGAAGAAATGGGAGCATGCTGCCAAGTTTAATTGGAGTTGGAGCTAGGCTTCTGTTTGGCAATTGCGGCGGCAGAGTTGCAGGCGTGTGAGCCATGCGCCGCTGAGGAGCATTTTCCGCACCGGTGAGCATATCGGCAGGCGGTGCGTTGGCATGACCCAGCGTTAAAGGCGAAACAGACTGGCATGACTGGTGAGGAGCGGGAGGGGGCAGGCGCGGCGCCAGGGGCCCGAATTGCCCCTTGTCTATTGGCATATCCTGAGGAAGGGAAACTACCCCGCCGAAACGACCGGTCGTATGGCCGAAAGGGCTGGTTACTTCCAAAAGACGAAAACGCTGCTCGACCGGGCGTCGAAGCTACTGTCAGCCATAGCTCGGTGTCTATGACAGCCCAGGAACGATGTGGATGACGGACCTGACGTAACCGAAATTGAATGTCATAGGACCGCCAATTGAAACCCCCAAAACGCACAATAGAGCGAACGATATCCATATACTTGAGGAGCTCGCGCGCACGCATATAGTGTCGCTCCAAGTATATGGACGCGTAAATAAGGAATGCAGATGTCCACTGTTCTATGCTGGCGATCACCGGAGCCTTGCTTTGGGGGCGAAGCATTAAAGCGGACCCGGTGGCACAAAGGCTGAAGGCCTGCAACTGTGATTCCTCGCTTAAGCTTTCCCTTTTAAGCAATCCACCTAACTCTACAAATTCACCCTTCCAAATCTTCTCCTTAACACTGGAAGGCACCTCCCCGCCCAAATCATCACACACGCAGCTAAGCATATCTGGCTGCGTAGGAAAAGGGGGGTTGGGGGCTGGTGTAACATTAGCATGACTATTAAGCCCCTCAACTACAGGGGCAGGAGGGATAGAAGGGGGAGCTTGTGAAACACCTGTTACGTACCGCTGACGGGATATGTTGTTGTCCGGCTAGTCTGACCCGAGATAACCTCTCATTAACTTGCTTCGCACGTTAAGAGGTATTATTCTGGATGTTCAATTCAATTCAATTCAAGTAAACATTTATGTAATTGCTGGCAAATTTTCTCCATCAGGTTTACTGTCAGATTTTGGTTTGGACGTAATCTGACGGTTGCTGAAGACCAAGACCCCTATGATGCAGTTTTGGACTCAGAGGGTGAAATGATCAAGCTTGTGGAAACTCTTGTCGAAAATGGCGATCTGGACCTGAACTCCACTGTTTCTGATGTTTCTTTAGATCTAGACAAATCTTCTATCTCATTTGATTATGCAGAACTGGTGTGCGATCCTCCATACACAGTGGACAATGATGAATATCTTTGTGGTAAGATCAGACTTTATAAATTATCTTAATTATTATCGACATAACAAAGGTACTATAGTTTCTTTTTATACGCCCTTCCTATGGGATGTATTATGGTATCACGCTCGGTGTCCGTCTGTCTGTCCGTCCGTTAACTTTTCTTTGCGAACGCGATAACTTCAATTTAACTTAAACTAGACTCGTATAATTTGGTGTGTATGATGCTGGCATAGATCCTAGGAAGTCTATCAAATTTGAGGTCAAATGGTCAAAGGTCAAGGTCACAGTGATGTGTTTTCATCTTACCGTTTTGAAGTCCTTCTAAACGCGATAACTTTAGTTTAACTTAGCCTAGGTTCATATTATTTAGTGTGTATGATACTGGCATGGATTCCAAGTTCTAAGCATATTGATTTTGAGGTCAAAAGGTTAAAGGTCAGAGTCACGGTGACATGCTTTCTTCTTACCCTTCTGAAGCCCTTGTATATGCGATAACTTCAGTTTAAATCAACCTAGGTTCATATAACTTGGTGTGTATGATACTAGCATGGATCCCAGGAGGCATATTGATATTGAGGTCAAAAGGTGAAGGTCACAGTGATATGTTTTCATCTTACCCCTCTGAAGTCCTTGTAAATTATGCGATAACTTTAGTTTTACTTAACCTAGTCTCATATAATTTGGTGTATGATACTAGCATGGATCCCAGGATTTCTATTGATTGTGAGGTCAAAAGGTCAAAGGTCAAGTCGCCACCTTCCACTTTTCTTGGTTGACCAATAAGTCCATTTTTCGTATTTCAGGCGGGCGTAGTATGTGCTCGCCCCAGCGACACTCTTGTTTTATATGATATATGGACATTTTGTTATTATGTAAATCATAGAAGGAAATTAAATGCTATTGCCTAACACTTCCTTTACGAGAAGTCTTTTGAGTGTTGTGCAGTAATTTAGCATAATTTCCTAGCTGGCTTTAGCAGGGCAGCTATTACACTGCATTTCAAGGGGTTTCAAGAAATCAATTTCTGGCAGGTACCCATTTTCCTCAACTACATATGTAAGTTCAGTATGGTACACTGTGGATCAATTTATTCCAGAAGGAAATTATGCCATACCTGTACATTATTATCATCATTACATTATTATCATCATTATACATTATTATCATCATCATTACTTATATTATTATTATTATCATTACTAATAATATTATTAATATCATATGATCACATCATCATCAACATCCTGATCATCATCTACATCTGCGTCATTAAATGCCAAAAACAATTGAGCAAATATTCTTGGGGCCTTTCTACACAGTTGCAAAGTGAATCCAAACATTTTCCTGGTCACAATTAATGATTAAGACATGAGATTCGAACTTTGTGTTCCTCCAAGGACATGAAATATATCCCAAACTAAGTTTCACTCTTAAAAAATGATATATATCTTCCCTTGAATACAAATATATATAAAAAACGACTTGTTTAAAAACAAATAGTAATTTCTTTGTTTCATATATCAAATATATTGCAAGTAATTTGTATTTATATTTGTGTAATTTGTAGTACCATGTGGAAGGGGTTTTTATTACGGCAATGAAACCCAGGAGTGTCTACAGTGTGAAGTGGGAACCTTCCAAGACGCACATGCCCAGTTCACATGTCAACAGTGCCCTGAAGGACAGTCTACACTTGATATTGGATCTGTGAACATGACCCAATGCAGAGGTACGTACGTGTGATTTTGTTTTTTATTTCAATTATAAAATAGGTTTATTATTTCAAGCATTGCAATTGGCCAATATGGGTCACATGACATTCAACTTTTTTGTGCGTTGCACGGCAGTGTAAAAGGTACGCAACGAAAATTGAAATTGCACGCTCAAGCAGACCAGTGCGGTAGAGTCCCGGGAGAAGTCCAACAAAACTGTACTGTAACTTTTTAAGAATTTGTTTCTGTGTTGCTATTTTATAAAACAAATAATGCGCTTCCTCTGTCGTGCGTAAAAGTAAATGCAGAGAAAGCTCCGTTTCTTAAGATGGTGCACACTGGGCACTCGCTGCCAGCGGCTCGTGCACAGTGTGGCACCTATCTAAAGAACCCTCGCGTGCTCTGCATTTTCACTTACGCACTCGGCTGCATGCATTATTTGTATACTGTTTGCCTTTATTTGTGGGAAGTCAATACGAGACTAAACATGTATGCATCTAGCTGAATACATATAATGTAGCGATACAAACTTCTATGGATGAATAAGATATTTTAAAAATCTTCCAGACTATTACCATTTCCAGGTCATCAGTCATTATCCGTCACTTCATCATTACAGAATTTAAGCCTGTTTGCAACAAATTATTATGGAAAAAGAGTGCTTAAATATGCACATTGCAAAGTTAGGCACATATTTTCCATTTCTCTCTGAAATTTGCATATAACAAAATAAATAATGCTTCATTCCATTAAAAGAAATAAAGTAGTGAAATTTAAGTATACAACAATAAAATTGTATCACCAGTATGGTAAAACTATAGGTTTTGTTAAATGGAAAAAAAAAATAATGTAAATGTAATCATGTATAAAACTTCTGTAGCATTTTATGATTCTTGAAAAATGTTATCTACCTTCAAATCTTGGGCTTGGGATGGGCCCTCTGCCTACCTTACCCCATATAATAATAAATAAATTAACGCTATCATTTTCATTAATTTGTTATAATATTGCCGTTTCCTGTATTAACTTCACTGCTATTGCTCCACATACATTAATATCATGTTCTGTAGATATTTGCCAGCCCGGCCAAAGCTCAGACTCTGGACTAGCACCATGCTATCCTTGCCAGATAGGTAGCTACCAAGATGAATTCTATTCTACTGAATGTGTCTCCTGCCCCAATGGAACGTCAACTGAAAGCAAAGGTTCCACTTCGTATCTTGATTGTATCGGTATGTAAACATCCTCTTATAAGTTTCACCCAATGCTTTGCCCAGTCTTTATTCAGTATTGATATGTAGATGTAATAGTTTTAATGCATATATCGTATAAGCTTAATTGGGGTACTATTTTTAAGATCAGTCACTGCAAATTGAAGATGACGTCCCAAAGAGCCTGACAATTTGATGTACGCATGCTGCGTGCTAAATGGAAACATGTTTTGGCTGTACAAGTCCCAATTTCGCCTATTTAAAGTTGTTAATTTATGAACAGCCTTATGGAGCATCAAATCCTCACTCAAAACTCACCTTTTCTCAACACTAGCATAGTCTAGCTTTTTTTAATGGATTCATTGTTTACTTTAGTTAGCCCACCTGTGCGCTTTGAAACACCCATATAAAGCACCCTATAAATGTTAGTATTATATCATTATTATCCCCTTCATAGGCTTCATGTCCATGGTAAAAATGGTAAACCATTTTAGACACAATAGCCTTTATAAATGCTATTGTGTCTAAACAGAAACCGGAAGTGGTGCAGGTTACACGGGCCTAATTACAACTGGCATGCAAAAGATATTCATTCAAGCCAATTCATTCTCAATTTTTTAATTTGATATTGCTGATTGACAAAAATGAATGAGTATGACTGACAGTCTTACACTGATTCTAGGGAGGGTACCTACTGAACTTCCTTTTTCCAAATTGGAAAGATATATCACCACTTTGGAACTATTTTTTTACTGGCGGAAGAATAAGGGCCATTTTACTCTCTGAAGTGATGATTTTGATCCCGTCAGGTGTAGTCTTCATAAATGCTGATTTATTTTTTAAATGAGTCGGTCGAGGTACCCTTTTTCTGGTCAGATATGGAATGTCAGACATATATCCTATCCACTGGTAGTAAACATTCAACCCTCGAATTTCCTCCTTATTTTTTAATGATTTTTATTAAAGTGCCACCTTAACAAATGAGTCTATGGGAAATGAATTAGGCCTGTGATACATTTAGGTTACACGCGCCTAATTACAACTGGCAGACAAAAGATATTCATTCGAGCCAACCTATTCTCAATTTTTAAATTTGATATTGCTGATTAACAAAAATGAATGAATATGACTGACAAAATAACACTGATTCTAGGGAGGGTACATACTGAACTTCCTTCCAAATTGGAAAAATATATCACCACTTTGGAACTATTTTTTTACTGGCGGAAGAATAAGGGCCATTTTACTCTCTGAAGTATGTCTTAAATCGCAAAGATATACATAACTAACAGCATATAATTGAAATGAGTTGTTGGACTGCAAGTGGGCCCATCTAACATTTGAATTTGTATAGACTTAATTTTACTTTTTCACAAGTATTAAAACATAAATCACAAATAATATAACATATAAAGAATATTCAAGATGATATATGCTGTATAAGTCAGATATGGCATCATTCATCAAAATCAAATGATACAGCAATATGAATTCAAAAAAACAATTTAAGATATGGTAAAGTATGAGGGAACCTGTATACAAAAGACAATGATTGTACAGTCAGCAGGATCCCCGAAATATGAAGTCTTTGTACGAGAGGACAATAAAATAAACTGATGACATAAAGAAATGCCAACATATTACAATTGTCTGTATCTATGACATGGCGTAGTTTCCTTCAGCAAGTAATTCATCCACATTGTACTGCACTCAACCCAGGTGAGGTGAATGGGTACCTGGCAGGAATTCAATCTTTGAAATACGTGTGCGCTGTAATCTTAGTAATTACGGCTGCCAAGCTACAGCTGGGGCAATAATATCCAAGTCCTTTGGAAGCGCTTAGAGACATTGATAATGTGATATGCGCTATACAAGAATTGTATATTATTATTATTATTGTTATCATTATTATCTAAAGTGTGAACATAAAAAATGTGTTTGCCACTTACTCAGCCAGAGCATATTAACAAATTTGTAAAAGTTACTGTATAACCTTCACAAGAAAATTGTAAGAATTAATCAACGTCAATATCAATTTACGTTTTAAAATATTTTTAGTGAGGTTCCATGTACAATATCATGGGAAAGACCATTCTGTAACCTTGGTCCTTTAAAAGCTTTTGTTCTCTGAGCAAGGAGATTGCGAGTATGCGGAACCACATGTATTTTCAAACTTTCTATTAATTTGGGGGAGTACTCTAATTTGTTCCTGCAACACTTTTTTATTTGTATCATTCAGAGATTTGTGAAGCAGGAGAGTACTCCCCATCAGGATTTGTTCCTTGCATGCTGTGTCCTATTGGTACTTACCAGAGTGGAACTCGACGAAGTCAATGCCACGAGTGTCCAGGCGAGACTACAACACTGCAGACGGGTTCAACTGATGCATCTATGTGTGTTGGTAAGAACTTGGTCTAAATCACTGGCGTACATAAATAAATGAATAGAATACAGTTAAGATTTTTTTTTTATGATTAAAAGAAATCACAGGGGAGAAACATGGGAGATAGAAATTAAAATAAAATGAAAGCTTGTAAAACTTTATGAATATAACATAAAAATCCAGCACAATTTATTAAATTTTTGTAATAGAAAGGTCAAAATTTTCATTCGCTCACAATTTCTTTACAAATTTTGTCCCATACGCCATGTCTGGCCCCTCAACAGTTTGGCTCATATATGCTACTGATAAAAAAATCAGTTAATTATCCATTGGGATTAGGTTATTTCTCGAACTTGCCTAACATGCCTGTAGGGGTACTGAATGACGATTTTTTTTTTAATCTGAAGAACTGATGACTATTAGCATATATATTTTTTGTAACCGGCTATGTAGGGATTATGCCTTAGCTTCAAACTGTGTAAGATTGTACTATATCCTGGTTCAAAATTCTTTACATTGTTTAGTGTGCATTACAAGTTATTCCATGTGTTTTCTTACTTCTACATTCTGCTTCATCAGGATCTGTACATTGGTGATATTTACTAACACTCGAGGTCGGCCATTACATTATTATTTCGATAATCATGTATTCATTAACTGAACTGAAGCCTACATTAATGGCCATCTCACCATGAACCTGAACAATTATTGATTTTTATTTGACTTCCATCATAACAGTGTTGGAGGAGGTGCATTTTTCATCAATTAACAAATATTTAGACAATTTTCAAACACCCAATTTCATTTTTCTCACAGATATCGATGAATGTGCAAGCCTCCCATGTCAACAGGGTGCATCCTGTGTTGATGGAATCAACTCATATACATGCTTATGTAGGGAAGGTTATAGAGGGCGTTTGTGTGCCGATCCCATTCTGTGGTGCGACTCTGGTCCTTGCGTCAACGGAGGATCTTGTGTGGAGGAAGGTTACGGGTTCTCATGCATTTGTGCTCCTGGATATACAGGTATGGTATGTTTACTCCCGGGGGTATTGTGCCCACACTATAATTGGTTTAGTGCCACGGGTAATGTGAAACTCAAGATGTTTTACCTCATTTTTCGTGGTAGCCATCTTGGAGTTCAAAATGTTGGTCCCACAGGTGTTCAGATCGATGGGGATACAGAATGCAAGTTCTTTCTGACGGATGCGAGCAACTTGACCTTTTTTAATGTTACATACTGTATTTGCCCTATTATGTAGCACTATGTGTTATTTTTATGTAGCCATTTTCATTTCAGCCAACAAGTAAGTATCCAAATGTATGCATTATGGGCATCACATCTTAACCCTAATTCTCCCGGGGGGGACCATAATGCCCCCCCGACAATTTTTGCGATATATCTGCTGTGCACAATGTTTTAACCTCGCCGTTCACTGACCTTTTACTTTCAAGTCTCGCGCAAATTTTGAGACAAAATTTGTGACGCCCAGGTACGCAGTTCCGCCATTACGCAACATTATGTAAGTGCATGTCAGACCCAAAATTGCTCATAAATGTGATTTCATGTACAAATACAATGCAAATTGTGTATTTAGCCAAAATTCATAAATGTATCATTATTTCTACTTTTACTGATTAAGCTTAATTCATTTTGCCTTGTTTAAGATTAGAATTAAGTCTGGAACGATTTCCATTGAAAAAAACAATAAAAAAATAAAAATAAAAAACACAGAAATACATAAGAAATAAAAAAACAATAAAATGCATAAGAAATCGGTCTTGGTACCAGAATTTTTTTCATTCACAATTGTTAGGAATGCTATAAAGAATATTTTAACCAAAAAATAGCATTCTAAGAGCTTTATTTAGTGAATCAGAGCAAAAAGTATGATTTCATATATAAATTAGCATAATTAATTCATATAAAATAAAAATATATGAATTCAGTGAAATTTACCAATGCAACTGCGTATATTACGTCATTTTCTACCATCATGCAAATTTTCGTTGTGATCGCGCAATCCACGGCTGAGATCTTAGGAGGGCCATAATGGCCCCCTCCCCCCGGAATGACAAGAATCAAAATACCCCAGGAGATTTAGGGTTAACCCTATCTTAACTGGGCTATTTCGGACCAGTATATATGGGGGGTGGGGGTCAATTTTCCCCCTGGCCTTCCCCCTCAGATCTCGGCTGCTGATTGCGCGATCACAACAAAAATTTGCATGATGGTAGAGAATGACGTAATCAACGCAGTTGCATTGGTAAATTTCACTGAATTCATATATTTTTATTTTATATGAATTATGCTAATTTATTTATGAAATCATACTTTTTCCTCTGATTCACTAAATAAAGCTCCTAGAATGCTATTTTTTGGTGAAAATATTCTTTATAGCATACCTAACAATTGTGAATGAAAAGAATTCTGGTGCCAAGACCGATTTCTTATATATTTTATTGTTTTTTAAATTCTTATGTATTTCTTTGTTTTTTAAAACCTTTGTTTTTTATTGTTTTTCCTGATGAACTTTGTCGAGGACCCTTTTGCGATCATGAATAGCATAAAATAAATCCATTTAAACCAACAAAACTAAAAATAATCATACATTTATGATTTTTGGTTGAAAAACACATTTTGTGTTGACTTTTTACATGGAATCATGTTTTTGAGCAATTTCGGGTCTGACATGCACTTACAAAACGTTGCGTAATTTGGAACCGCGTACCTGGGCGTCACAAATTTGGTCTCAAAAGATGCGCAAGACTTGAAAGTAAAAAGTCAGTGAGCGGCGCAGTCAAAAAAATTTGTACGACGGCGTAGTGAAAAAATTTGTTGAGGGGGGGTCAAATTGACCCCCCCCCCCCAGTTTAATAAGGGTTAATGTTGTTTATTGTTCATACACTGCAACTGCATCTGAATAATTTCATCACTCTTTCATGTTGACAGGCAACGTATGCGAGACAGAAATAGACTACTGCAATCCACTACCATGCATGAATGATGGAACCTGTATGAACAACGAAGGTGATTTTGAGTGTTCTTGCCCATTTGGATTTGGTGGTAAGACCTGCTCAGACGAAATAGACTACTGTCAAGAAAATCAGTGCGAAAATGGAAGATGCATAGTCTCTGAACTTGCATTAGGTGGGTACTTCTGTGAATGTAATGCAGGATTTACAGGATTGACCTGTTCTATCAACATTGACGAATGTAAGAGTAGCCCTTGCTTACATGGCGGCGACTGCATCGACGGTATCAACAGTTTTACCTGTTCATGTACAACTGGATTTAACGGCCTGGAATGTGAAGGAGACGTTGATCTGTGTGCTGATTGGAACTGCCAGAATGGTGGTACATGCAAGGATCTAGGCGACAGCGTAATCTGTGCATGTGATGAAGCCTATGCCGGGCAGCACTGTGAAGAAGTTAGAACAGCTTGCAGTGACTCCCCCTGCAGAAATGGAGGAACATGCTCAGCTGTTGAAAACACAACATTGGCATACGAATGCTTCTGTACAGAGGGATTCATAGGACAAATGTGTGAAACCAAAGTGAACTTCTGTCTGTCCGATCCTTGTAGAAATGGAGCCACCTGTGAGGATGACGTCTTTAGCTACATCTGCCATTGTCCTGCTGGATATGAAGGTATGTGGTTCAAGTTGCCAATGGCATGAGCACAAGACATATATCTGGGGTATAACAGTCAATTGAGGCGTCACATTGTGTTTGTTAAAATCGTGTCATTTAGATGTACATTTATATTACATCTCAAAAGACAACTTTTTTGGATATCCTTTTTTTTTATGATTTTATGGTCTATTTTTATGTTTGCAATAAAATTGGCGCTGCTTGTGTGAACTAATTGATAATTTTTCGATATAATACAGACTCTAAGCAGGGTGCTACATAACTTTTTTGAAGCACTTGCCCAGTCGGGCAAGTAAATTTTCAAATAGTTGGAAAATACTTGCCCGAATACAGATTTCACTTGCCCGAAAAAATCCTTCAAAACAAGTTATAGCCTTATAGTTTTACATACCATACCATTGACGGCTTAAAAAATACATTTTTCAACATGACTACTGATGTACCTTGTAGTTGTATTTCTTTTTTTCAATGATTCTTATCTTGAACATCATGACAAAATATATGGTAAATATGCTCTTTAATCAATTTCCTAATCTCATACATTTTCTATATATTTTGGAGGGGACTAGGACACACAATAAAAAAAAGGGGAAATCACTGAAAATAACCAGAGAAAAAAAATAAGAGAGGGGGAGAGAATGAAAGAAAAAAAAGTAAGAAGAAAGACAGAAAGGACGAAGAAATAAAGAAAGGAAGAAAGAACAAAAAAGAAATAAAGAAAGAGAGAGAGAATGGCTGCGGGGAAGAGAAAGATGGAAAGAAAGGAAGAAAGAAGGGTAAGGAGGATGGAAAGAAAAAAAATGAGAGGAAGAGAAAAGAAGGAAAGAAAGGAATGAATAAAAGGAAAAAAAGAAAGAAAAGAGGTAAACAGAAAGGAAGGAAACCAGAGAAAGGAGAGAAGGAAGAAAGAAAAGGTATAAGGATAGATGGAAGGAAGGAAAAAAAAGAAAAGATAGATACAACAAAAGACAGAAAGAAATGAAGGAAGGAATGAAGGAAAGAGATGAAGGAAGGCAGAAAGAAAAAATATGGAAGAAAAGAAAGGATGGATGGAAAAAAAACGAAAGATCAAAAGAACAAAAGACCAAAAAAAAGAAAATCAGAAAGAAAGAAGGAAAGAAAGAAAGAAGGGAGAAAGGAAAGAAGAAAATAAAATAAAAACTGAGGGGAAGAAAAAGGAATGAATAAAAAAAGAAAAAAGGTAAAAAGAAAGAAAGAAAAAGAAAAGGTAAAGGATTGATGGAAGGAAGGAAACAAGAAAACGAGAGAAAGGAAGATAGGAAGAAAGAAAAGGTATAAGGATAGATGGAAGGAAGGAAAAAAAATAGAACGAAAGACAGAAAGAAATGAAGGAAGGAATGAAGGAAAGAGATGAAGGAAGGCAGAAATAAAAAAATAAGGAAGAAAAGAAAGAATGGATGGAAAAAAGAAAGATCAAAAGAACAAAAGACAGAAAGAAAGAAAGGAAGGAGAAAGAAAGAATGAAAGACAAAAAGAAAGGAAGGAATGAAGGAAAGAAATAAAGAAAGAAAAGAAAGAATGAAAGGGATGAAGAAAGTAAGGAAGAAAAAAAGACAGGAAGAAAAGGTAAAGAATGGATGGACGGAAGGAAGACAGTAAGAAAAATGAAAGGAAGGGGAAAAAGAAGGAAGGATTAAAGAAATAGGTAAACAAAGGTTGGATGGAAGGAAGAAAGAAAAAAGATAGAAAGAAAAGAATGACAAAAAGAAAGACAGCTATAGTAACAGATAAAATGAACAAAAGAAGGAAGGAAATTTAAAGATATAAAGAGAGATTCAAAAGAAGGAAAGATAGGCAGAAAGAAAGAAAATAGAGAGGAAGAAAGCTCAAACTATCCAGTCATAAATAAAGAAGAAAATTTATCAATTTCCTTGGCAAAAAAAATAGTTATGAAAGAAACCTCGTTCGTCAACATACACACAAATGCATATGTGGGACTGTCAAACAATGTATTTCAGTGTGTGCGATACAGACGATCATTCGAAACCCAATCTTTTTTAAAGGAGAATGAAACTCTTGGAGCAAGTTAGCTTTTGTGAAAGCAGAAAAATCAAAGAAGAAGGTTAACAAAAGTTTGAGTAAAATAGGACTAGCAATAGAAGAGTTATGAGCATTTGAATGTCGTGATCACTAATGCTATGGAGATCCTCTCGTTGGCAACGCAACCAAGATCTATGATATCACAGATGAACAACTCTCCCCTTTTGGACACTGAAAATATACCCCAAAACATCTCTTTTTGCTCATTCTAATCATATGACAAACGATTCATCAATGATATAATGTTGTGAAACCTCTGTACTTGTCCTCTCATAAAGAGAACACCTCACCTTGTGATAGATTCTATAAAAGTGAGAATATAAGTGAAATAGGTACTAAAGCAATGAGGGAGTTGTACGTGTGTGACATCACAGATCTTGGTCGCATTGCCAATGGGAGGATCTACATGGCATTAGTGATCTCAATATTCAAATGCTCATAACTTTCTTATTATTCATTCAATCTTCCTCAAACTTTCAACAATATGTTTCTTTGATTTTCTCTTTGATATGGATTCAGCTGGTTTCAAGGATTTCATTCTCCTTTAAGCATAACAGAAGTGAATATTTCTCCTTTTACTGCTTACAAATGACAGAGCTACCCCCAATTTTTAGGAAATATGGACACTACAAGAATTTTCATTGGTAAGAAATGTGAATTTTGACAGTTCTGTGGGAGATTTCTTCCAGAGCAAACTTCGTTCGTGCAGCACCGTAGGACTCCATAGAAACTTAACTACATGCATCGGCTGCGTGGACTAGGCGCTAGGTATGCTAGACTGCCATTGATTATGTGTGTGTGTGTAGTCTCTGAGCTGTGTGTTTATTGCAGAAAATGGGGCAAATTTTGCAATTCGAAAGAAGAAATTAATGATATACTTTTTTGGTCTCTTTTTCTTTTCTATATTTTGATGGTGAAATATGGGAAATCTTTCTAAAATATAATTTCCATAGGAGAATTCTGCTTGCCCGATTCGGGCAAGCAGTTTTTGTCTTTGCTTCAAAACACTTGCCCGACTCTAACTTTTACTTGCCCCGGGCAATCGGGCAAGCGCTTATGTCGCACCCTGCTCTAAGCTTTTGATTTACTTGTCACTAAATATGACAGTTTTATGATAGGGCATGTATCATTGACAATATGAAATACAGAAATTTAAAAACTTGAAATGTTCAGTTACACTTTTCACATGTATTAATTTTTGAAAGATGATCTGAAAAGTTTGAAACCTTAAAAAATATGATATACTGTGAACTGTCTTTATTTTATGAATTTTATCTTCTTAAAACACATCAAGTAATTTATAGGATATGACACTGAGTGCAAAACTGATGGGTATAATAATGATTTAATTATTATAGAATATTTTATTAGTCTTTCGATAATTGTATCCTTACCTTTCCGTCCAAATCTTTCATCGTATCTATGTCAAAATATTAACATCTCTTAGGTAATTTTGGAGTTCAGGAAAGGAAAGAGCCATGATATCAATGGCTCTGAATAGAGTAATCCATCCATATCTTTTTAAGTGTTTATATATTTCTTTGTAATACTAGTATTTATGCAATGTATTTTGTTGTAGTTTTTATGTGGTAAACAAAACCAAACCAAACCAAACCACTCAATATCAAGTCGGTTTTATGTTATTGTTTTATAACTGAATAGATGTCACTTTTTATATGCTGTGGATTCTAACTTTAATCATAAGCACATAAATTTGAATAGAAATATAGTTTGTGCAGTTCCTTTCTTACAGTTCTGTGATAGGCCATCATTGGCTCTAAGATTAAACTAAACACTTACCTTCATAATTTTTTATAAATAGTTTTAGTATAATATTTCTGTGTTCCTTTGCTATTTTGTTTGCTACTCCTTCTCGTTAGCACTTTGAGCCTCTGTAATGAGCTAGATATGAGGCCTTATTAATTGCCTTTATTATGAATATGTTTATTTACTTTCATTGGTATCATTATTATTATCATTGTTATTATCATTAATATAATTATTATCAGGTAATTTGTCATTTTCATGTTATCGTTCTATTGCGGAATACTTGTTGCTTGTTTGCATGCTGTAGATTCAAAATTTCAAAATTTCATCATAAGCACGCAATGCCTTCCTTTGAGAGATTGCCAGTCTCCGGTACATTTAAGATTAAACCAAAAAATTACCTTTTTAATATTTATCAATGGTTTTAGTATAATATTTCTGTGTTCCTTATCTATAACAAAATAGATATTAAGCCATATTAATTGCATTTATTATTATTGTTATTTATTATCATTTATTATTATTGTTGATATTAGTATAATTATTATTTATTTAATATTTATCAATTATTTATTCATTTAGTAATTTCAGCATCGTTATCCTAATCCTTAGGGCAGTGGTTCAATTAGCAATTTAGGTTTAAACAAATTCCCACTCATCATTGTGATATGAATGGTTAAGACCTTAGGAAACACTTCTGTACTCAACAAAGAGTAACGAGTAACAAGAGTAACACATGGAATAAGCTGCCACAAACGAACCATGGGTCCCACTGGACCTCTTTAAAACTGCCACGCCATAGTTCTACACTGTACAAGTAGTTTACGGTGGGGCTCAATTCCACTCAAGCCATTTATTGTTTGTCTAACTACTATGATTGCAACACTACATGATATTGAACTAATATATAGGGTGTCATTTGCATTCTGAAGGGGAAACCTGTTCTGAAATAATACGATGGTGCGATGACACCCCATGTGGATTGAATGCAACCTGCATTGAAGAGACTGATTCCTTCACCTGCCTATGCAATGTGGGTTACACTGGACCGGGATGTGAGGACGTACTAACATTCTGCAATGCCCCAAACCCCTGCCGCAATGGAGCTATTTGCAGTGGGGACTCGGATACATTTCAGTGCCATTGCCCACCTGCATACAATGGTAATTCCCTGTGTTTTATAATCCAAATAAAATGGGGGGCTGATTTTTAGACCAAAATTGCGACCCCCGGGTACGCGGTCTCCAAATTAAGCAACATTTTGTATGTGCATATTGACAAAAAAATTCTCAAAATCCAATGCAAATAATGTTTTTAGCCCAAAATCATGAAATTTATCATTATTTCTCCGTTCACTGATTAAACTCAAATAATTTCATCTTGTCTATGGTCAAAATAAAGTCCCTGACAATATACATTGAAAAAAACAATAAAAAATAAAAAGTCGAAAACATAGAAATACATGAGAAATGTATAAAACAATAAAATAAATTAGAAAATTATTGTTCTATTGAATTTAAAGTACATTTGATCAGAATCCTATAAAGGGTATGTGAACAAAAAAATAGCATTTTAGGGGCCTTATTTTAGTTAATTAGAGCAAACTTTTGATTTCAAGCATAAATTAGTAAAATTAATTAGAAATTAGATTTTACAAACTTAAGACTTTGATCTTAGAGTTTTGTAGATTATGCCATGGGCAAGGTTTATGCCGATTTCCGTCACAATCACGCGATCAACAGTCGAGATCAGGCCCAACCCCCCAGTCTTCTTAGGCGTGGAAATAGCCCAGTCTTTTTAGGGTTAAAGATATCGAAATGCTACACTCATATAGGCATAAAAGATCCCGGCTTGATATAGATCTATGTACAATATACAATATTTTTGTAAATCTTGATCACAAATTTGTTCTCAAAAGTTGCATGAGAGTAAATTAATCATGAGACATTGCAGTGACATGCTTTTGTGACTTCTTATTGCACGAAGCGTCCAGGAGGGGGTGGGGGCTTGAAATTTGCCGAATTGTTTAATTAATTTACAATTATGTTTTGCTACAGGTATATTATGTGAGCATTTGATCGACCCTTGTGCTGTTTCGCCCTGCTTGAGCGGTGGTACATGTGTTCAGGATCAGCTTTCGTATCAGTGTGATTGTATGCTAGGATTTGAAGGAATGCACTGTGAAGTTGATCAAAATGAATGTAACAGCAAGTAAGAGAATATTCTGCATATCTTTAAGGCACCCCATTCACACCAAAGTAAATTTGTACAAATATATTATTTCCCTTTTAGCGATATAATACATGTATTAAATGTACAGAAGGCACACCTTCAATAGGATTCTCAAAAATTACATTAATGATAAAAGAGAAAGTACATGTATATTTGATTTTTTTTCTCCTAAGTATAGTCTGACAGTTCTAACAATAATACCACAATGTTACCAATGCTATTTGAAGGGAGAATAAGGACCGTGTTGAAAATATATATTTTTTTTAAAGTAATAGTTTTTAGGCCCATTTAGAAACAAATTCATGTTAATTCAATCTTGAAGTATCGTACACACATACACCTTTCTAAATCAGGGATGGTCCGGGCTAAAAATATTTATATCTAAATAAATAGAGTAAATTTCACAGAGTGAAATGCTGAAAATTTCATCAAAATCAGATAACAAATAACATAGTTATTGAATTTTAAAGGTTATCAGTTATATGCACATCGTCATGAATACTCATTAGGTGGGCTGATGATGTCATATCCCCACTTTCCTTTTTTTATGTTATTACATGAAATCATAATGTTTTCATTTTTTCATACATGTGTAAATGATGTGTCTCATTTATGATGAAATAAGTTGCGGCAATAAATAACTAATGCACTTCATCAGTTGTCAGTCCAATTGTTTTAAAAGTTATTGGTAGAAAGATTGAATAAACCTAATTTCATTATAATGAAATACAAAAGAACAAGTGCAGATATGACATCATCAGCCTTCCTAATGAATATTCATGAAGACATGCCAAGAACCATTTTACCGGAATAATGCAAATATTTAAAATTCAATAACTGGTCAAATTTTCAACATTTTGCTCAGTACATCTTTATAAATCTCATTTTCCCCCTCTCGTAATGTATTTGGAGTGTTGTCATATTGAGGCGTTCTTTTAGATGTGTATTTCCATGTATTGATATAATCATTATGTGTTCCTCTCCTATAGTCCATGTGAGCATGGAACCTGCACCAATACCCCAGGCTCTTTTGAATGCGAATGTGAAGCAGGGTACACTGGGGTTACCTGTTCAGAAGATGTCCTATGCAGCCCAAATCCTTGTGAAAATGGAGGAATCTGTGAGAACCTGAACACAAGATATCGGTAATTTACATATTAAACACATTATCAAATGCACATTGGAACTAATCTTTGCAATATTGTTAAATACTGGTAAACAAATACTGACAATATGTTAGTGAATATTAATTATTGCTATGATATTTATTTTTATTTCTATTATCATTATTTTTATTTTTTATTTATTCATTAATTATTTTTTTTCATTTATTTTATATTTATGTATTTATTTTCATTATTATTATCATTTTTTTTTTGGGGGGGGGATATCATGACATTGCTCCAATGACAATTCATCCAGGCTGTATTTTGTCTAAGGGTACAGGCGGCAATAGTGTTTTATGTTAGGTTCAGATCAGGGAAAGTTTAGTCCAGGGTTGGAATTGGTCATTCCATTAGTGTGTGTGTGGAATTTACAACGGAGCAATTGTCGTCAGAACAAATTTCATGGAACCAATTTTTTTAATTACATGTACACAAAAGGTTCAGGAGTGGGGGAGAAATTTTTTAATCAGGTTTGATAATTTCTGACTACCAGTCTTGTGAATTATACATTTTCTATTAGTTGCGAATGTGCCTTAGGATTCAGGGGACGAACTTGCGGTACCCAAATAGACTACTGTCGACAAAACCCTTGCATTGGTCAAAATACTGACCACTGCGAGAATCTAGTTGGTAGTTACATGTGTACCTGTAAGACTGGATTCTCAGGATCACGATGTGAGACAGAGATTGACGAGTGTGCAGAGTCACCGTCCCCGTGTCTGAATGGTGGAAGCTGCATCAACCAATGGGGGAGTTTCACATGCCAATGTCAACCGGGCTTCACAGGTGACCGTTGCGATGTAAGTATAGTTGTGATTACATTTTGTCTCCTTTTATTTAATCACCAATAAAATTGTATGACTATCAAGACCCTGACTGGACCCAAAAAGGAAATTAAGAAATCATATATCAATCAAAATGTTCTAAACTTAAAAGACAAAGCAATGCAAGCATTTGTTTTCATTACATCCCAGCTAATTATTTTACTCAATGATAGCTCCAATTATCGGGCATTGAAAATCAAGTCATTCTGATTAAAAGCGTCGTGATTCTACAGGTTTTTTAATACACAGAAAAACTGGGTGATAAGATTATCTTTCAGATTATGCATTTTATGTTCTCCATTTGCACATAGAGATAACATAATTATGTTTTTTCACATCTAAGCTGTAATAAGGTAACGAAATTTACAGCATTGGAATAGTGTATGCCATATTTTATTTCTCGCTGATTTTAGTGGAGCTTTCCAACTCAAATTATGTGTAGCAGCTTTTCAAAAGAAATCACAAATCTATTAAAGAGTTGTTGGTTTACCTGAATATGAGCACTGAATAATAATTAGTGCCATTTTCCCTTGCAAATAAGAAAAAATGATTGCGTGATCTGGGATTAAAAAAGTGATATTTTATGAACAAACCTCACGTCTCATAATTCAGGCTATTAAGAAGCTCAATAAAGCTTACTGTCAAAACCCTGTAATTTGAGTTTTTCTTTTAAAAGCAAAATAGTAGATATGCATAAATCTTATATTTTTGTACTATATACATGTAGCGTATATGGTTCCCACTTGTCAATTTTTTTTTATCAAGTTTACATGTAGCTTATGTACATGTAGTTCCCACTTGTCTGTTTCACATGTTGATCAAGTGTACATGTAGCTTATGTACATGTAGTTCCCACTTATCTGTTTCACAATTTGGTCCAGTCTTGGTCTTAAGGATAATACACAGGAATAAAGCTGCTTTTTTTTTTTGCACAATGATGTTTACTATAGAAATTTCAAAGTAATTGTTCAAGAGTTTAATAAAATAGTGTTTATCATCATGTTTCTAATCAATAAATAAAGTATGGAAAACTGTTAAACAACTACTGTAAAGTTCACATAGTACCCAGTGTTATTAACTTTTAAACAGTTGTGAAGATCCCCCCTTGCTCATCCCATCCACATGCACACACACCATATAATTTCAATGTTTTAACAGGAAAACATTGATGATTGTGTCAATCACAACTGTGAAAATGATGGGACCTGTGTCGATGAGATCAATAGATACAGCTGCCAGTGTACCCAAGGATCGTATGGATCACATTGTCAGCTGAGGTCAACTCTCTGTGATAACAACCCTTGCCGCAATGGAGGTTTGTGCATTCTCAATGAAGATGGCTTCCACTGCGAATGTCTGTCTGGTTTCAAAGGTGAAACCTGCGAATACGACATTGATGACTGCAAAAATCATCTCTGCGCTCATGGCTCCACGTGCCAAGACCAGGTATAATCTGTTTTATTTTAAATTTTTTCCCCTTTCTGATGACTGATTTTGACGTGATTATTCAACCCGGTTTTATTGCTGGGTCCTCACCTGAAATAGCTGACCGAGGGTGGGTCCCCGCGTCCCCCACACCACTCCTTGATCTGCCAGTTTTTACGAGCCTTGCATGTTTGTCAAGATTTTGTGTATGATTTTTTAATGTATACTTTTGGGATAGGATATATTGAAAGGGATTCGCAATACAGCATGAACAGTAATATTTCTTTCTTTGCTGTGTCGTGGCTGTTTTTTTTTTTGGGTGGTCTGTGTTGTAACATGCATCAATCAAACTTCATGACAAGTTATGGTTGTCAGCATTGTAAGACTTATTTCTCAAATTTTATATAGTGGAATAGCTACCGCTGTATATGTCCACTAGGTGTCACCGGAAGGCTTTGCGATGAAGAGATCGACAACTGTCTTTTGAATCCTTGCCAGCATGGATCGACATGCATAGACGAAAGATCAAGATTTACGTGTGCTTGTGCAAATGGTAATTGAAAAAAGCATAAAATATGAGCATACATATTAATACAAATGAATAAATTATATGTTCAATCTAAAATGCGACAAATATGATACTTTTGGTAATATTCATGAAATATTTTCTTTGGCTTAAAACTATATCTTGAAGTGGGGGGCAGGGAGGTGGAGCTTACTTAGCCCCCCTTCAACATTTTTCCTGATAAACATGTAACATAAGAGATGTTACAGATTTACAGCTACAGGCGCAGATGTGCCCATTTATGTGTTGTTACAATTGATAAGAGTAGGGTGGACTGCCTCAATATTTTACTTGCATTGTTCTAACTGGTGTGGTATTATGTGACAGAGCTAAAATTAATTATAATCAGTTAAACTCGTACAAACAATTGTTTTTAAAAATTGCATTTTGTTTACCCTAGTAAATTAGGAGAGGCATTCAATATCATGATAATAACAATTACTATTATCATTTGTCTTCTTATTATTAATTATTATCATTGCTTTGATTATTATGATTTAAAGGATTCTTTGGAAGGCTGTGTGAAGTTGACATCTTGGAATGTTCTTCCTCACCGTGTCACAACTTTGGTACATGTATAGAAGGAACAAACAGGTTTGATTGCCAGTGCCCTGAAGGTTATCGGTAAGAAGTCTATATCTTATAAGTGTAGACAGTTTGAAATAAATAGGAAATATTTAAGTTTGGTAAAATGCAATTAGTGTTTGTCAATAGAGAACTGGAATTTATTTTTAAATCCAGTTAAACTATTAGATATCTCAAACAGATATTATTTTATAGTACTTCCTGCATTCTGCTCTTGCAAGACATCAGACTTTTTAAAATCAATATGTCGATGGTTTTTGTCTCGCCTGCATAGCAGAGCGAGACTATAGGCGCCACTTTTCCGAGGGCGGCGGCGGCGTCAACATCAAATCTTAACCTAAGGTTAAGTTTTTGAAATGACATCATAACTTAGAAAGTATATGGACCTAGTTCATGAAACTTAGACATAAGGTTAATCAAGTATTACTAAATATCCTGCCTAAGATTCAGATCACATGACTAAGGTCAAAGGTCATTTAGGGTCAATTAATCTTAGACCATGTTGGGAGAATTATTTTCAAAATCTTAACCGAAGGTTACGTTTTTGAAATGACATCATAACTTAAAAAGTATATGAACCTAGTTCATGAAACTTGGGCCTAAGGTTAATCAAGTATTAGTGAACATCCTGCACCAGTTTCAGGTCACATGACCAAGGTCAAAGGTCATTTAGGGTCAATGAACTTTGGTCAAGTTGGGGGTATTTTTTGAATTACTATCATAACTTTGAAAATTTATGGATCTAGTTCATGAAACTTGGACATAAGGTTAATCAAGTATTAGTGAACATCCTTCCTGAGTTGGAGGTCATATGACCAAGGTCAAAGTCTCATTTAGGGTCAATGAACTTTGGCCAAGTTGGGGGTATTTGTTGAATTACCTTCATAACCTTGAAAATTTATGGATCTAGTTCATGAAACTTGGACATTAGGTTAATCAAGTACCACTGAATATTCTGTGCGAGTTTCAGGTCACATGACCATGATCAATGGTCATTTAAGGTCAATGAACTTTGGCCGTGTTGGGGGTCTTTGTTAATTTACCATCCTAACTCTGAAGCTTATGGATCTATTTCATAAAACTTGGGATATAAGAGTAATCAAGTATCACTGAACATCCCCCTGTGAGTTTCAGGTCACAAAACCAAGGTCAAAGGTAAGTTAAGGTCAATAAACGTAGGCCATGTTGGGGTAATTGTTGAATTGCCATCATAACTTTGAAAGTTTATGGATAGAGTGAATGAAATGTGGACATGAGTGTAGTTGACAAGTCTTAAGTCACCGTTCAAATGTCATCTATGGTCAATGAACGTGGTATTATGTCATTATATGAATGGTGTTTTTGTGGATGATTATTTTATAGTAGTTTTCAAAGTTAGCACTGCTGCTACATTAAATCGCGTAATGCAGGCGAGACTGCCAGAGGCGTTCCACTTGTTATTGTAAGATGTTGGGTGAAGGGAGGGGGATGGAGGTTAAAATCGATGCTTTGCTGCGACATCTCACAGTTACCATTTATGATAATTTTTGTCTCGCCCACCAGAGGTGAAGGCGAGACTTAGGGATCCAAATGTCGTCCGTCCGTCGTCCGTCCGGCGGCCGTCGTCCGTCCGTCACAAACTTATAATGACACATTACTCCACAACCGTAAGTCACTTTTCAACCAAACTTGGATGGTAGATGGACTTGGGGGACCTGCATGTTATGCTGCAGTCTGAGGTCATATGGTAAGGTCAAAGGTCATTTTCAGGTCAACGTTAAAGTTTACATGCAAGACTCTCTTATGACACTTAACTCCGCAATCGTGAGTCGCTTTTCAACCTTACTTGGATGGTAGATGGACTTGGGGGACCTGCGTGTTATGCTGCAGTCTGAGGTCACATGGTAAGGTCAAAGGTCATTTTCAGGTCAACGTTAAAGTTTACATGCAAGACTCTCTTATGACACTTAACTCCGCAATCGTAAGTCACTTTTCAACCAAACTTGGATGGTAGATGGACTTGGGGGACCTGCATGTTATGCTGCAGTCTGAGGTCACATGGTAAGGTCAAAGGTCATTTTCAGGTCAACGTTAAACTTTACATGCAAGACTCTCTTATGACACCTAACTCCGTAACCGTATGTCGCTTTTCAACCAAACTTGGATGGTAGATGGACTTGGGGGACCTGCATGTTATGCTGCAGTCTGAAGTTACATGGTAAGGTTAAAGGTCATTTTCAGGTCAACGTTAAAGTTTACATGCAAGACTCTCTTATGACACCCAACTCAGCAACCGTAAGTCACTTTTCAACCAAACTTGGATGGTAGATGGACTTGGGGGACCTGCATTTTATGCTGCAGTTGGAGGTCACATGGTTAGGTCAAAGGTCATTTTGAGGTCAACATTAAAGTTTAGATGCAAAACTCTTTTATGACACCTAACTCCGCAACCGTAAGTTATTTTTCAACAAAACTTGGATGTTAGATGTACTTAGGCGAGCTGCATGTTATGCTGCAGTCAGAGGTCACATAGTAAGGTCAAAGGTCATTTTCAGGTCAACATTAAAGTTTACATGCAAGGCTCTTATGACAAGTGTTATTCCATCCCAGTCATTTCACAATGAAGTTTCGATATAATTCTCTTGCGTGCCCTCGCAAATCACGATATTTCTGGTTATTTTCATAAGTGGGCGAGACACAAAATTGCTTTTGCCTTGTCTTTGAATGTTGTGCATATTTCGAGACTAAGTAACATTGGCCAATTCAGCCTCTTCCACCCCCCCCCCCCAAAAAAAAAAAAAAAATGAAATGCAATAAAGGGAAAACAGGATAAGCATGATGATAAAAACTGGCAGAGCTAAGTCTTGGTAACAATGTGCTCAGTTAAAAAAAATGAAAGAGCATGAGCAAATCGACTGGACCAGTTCATTTCCTTTGTTCAGATGAAGTTGTCATTGATAAACAGTACCGGCAAATAATCTGCCAGTGTCAACTAATTCTTATTTTGAAGCAATTAATGATTGAGTATCCCATGATGGATATATCAGAGCTGACCACAGTGTGTCTCTCAGTGTGGAAAACATTGTGAGATCATCTGAACATGTTTACTTAAGTGTATCATTGTGAAACTCATTCTGTACATAGTCCACTATGTGAAGAAACTGTTAACACTCAAACTGTTAAAGTGCCCACAGTGGAAAAGTATATTCAAATTTCAACATTTTATTATATCTCCACATTGGCTACTATGCAAACACACTGTGTGGCAACATTATCTTTCCAGCAGATAGCCCTATAGTTTTGAGAGTTTACTGTGTCACACTAATTTTCTTGTCATTTATCATTATGAGGGTTAAAGCCCATGAAGCGAGAAAAAGCCTCATATCTTTGAAGAAAATTACGGATTTGATATTTAAACCTAACAAATTTCAAGAAGTTGGGAACAGAAATAAGGAGGAAAGTGATGATACTCTTCCAGTCAACAGGCATAATGAAAGGTATATGTTCTATAGAAACTTGATTACAGTATATAATAATACAAGGTAGGCATATGATGTATGTATTTTTGCTGGTTTCAGTGGTACAACTTGTGAAGAGCTTGTTAGTTCATGTGTGTCGAGCCCATGCAAGAACAATGGAACCTGTGTAGACGTCCTCAGAAATTTCATCTGCACCTGTCCTCCGGGGTATACAGGAGACACATGTGGAACAGGTATAAAATTTTGAGGGAATATCACAAGCACTGAAGGGTTTGTATTACAATCCATTATCGCAATTTTAACTTTTTGATTTTGTGACGCCATTTGCGAGCAGCTTCCCCCATTTATCGTTTAGTAAAAAAAAACATATATGTCACATTTCCCTTTAAATTGTTTTTCGTTATTGTGCTGGAGTAATTATTCACTTAAAATATATGTTTGTGCGTTTGCTTAATATATATGTAGTGCCCCTGGACTACCCAAAGTACCCAAAGTCTTGAACAAAAAATGATTCACCAGTAATCAAATCTGATCAAATCCAATGTAATTCATTATGTATGGTGCATGATGAGTGTGTTGCTAGAAATTACGACTCTTTTGAATGGCATTTTGTACTTCCTAGATTTATGTCAAGTCTGGGGAACTCCTCTTTGACCCAAAAAACTAAATCAGATACTAGTACAAAACCAAGAAATTTGATAATAATTGGCATCACAAAGCCGATCTGAGCAATAAGTACAAATGTTCTCACCAAGTTCTTAATAAGGCAAATTATTTGTTATCTCTCAGTTATTCCTGACAACTATGATCTTAAATTGGATCATCAAACTTCATCCACTGTGTTTTATGCTGATGTCAGCACCGACTTAGAAAATGTAACTGTATCACTCTGGTTGATGGCAGAGATGACATCACCCAACAGGCAATTCATCAACCTTCAAATGGGCAATCTTCACTTTGGCATTTACAACCCCTGCAGTCTTATTTTCATGGAGTCAGTGTGAGTGTTTCTCAATTCTAATTTTGTGAGAAATATCTGACAATGATTTTCTAATGTTACATGTAGGTATAAGAATGCATGTTAATGATCTAATTTTAGAAAAATTGTCTTGTATTGTGGGTGGAAGACATTGTGGTTGATGAATAATTTCAAAGTGGCTTTCCAAAGCTGCCCATAGATTTTACCGCTAAATGATAATTTCTATGAGCAACAATCGTATTACATTTAAATTCAGTGTTGTAAAAAAGTGGTTTAATTTGTTTTTAACAAATCCAGTATGTGGTGCCATTTGAACAATAAAAGAAGTTCCATATTTTAGGGTTATTTATTTGGTAATCCTCTTTTCCGAGAAAAGCTGAGATATGTTTTAAATTTTCAAATAAAGATTGTTGGGCATTATTGATTACTAGATATTAGGAAATAACATACACGGATGCTCAATGAAAGCCATGGTCAAACTATTCCATATGGTCATTAGCTTTTCATAACTGTTCCTTTACAGTCGGAATTATTCATCTGATGGGCTTTCCGTTTGTGATGGTCGTTGGCATCATCTGTTGCTTGTATTTATCCGCACTGGGGGATGGTCTGTTCTTTTTGATGGTTCTGAGGCCGCAAGTGATGTTGGTGATGGATCTGATTATCGTCTCTCAGGAAAACTGCAGCTTGAAGTTGGAGTAATTGAGCTGGACAGAAATAGTACAAACACTCACATAAACAAAGGTCGTACCTATAAAAAAAAATATATATACATGTATAAAGGGCATGGCCGTAGCTAAGTCCACAAGGCCTTTTTTTATTCACAAACAAAAAATACTGACCTTTTTCCTCTTTTTAATTTACCATAGCATATGATAGAATGGGTGTGATTTTGTGTAATGAAGAGGATGACCGTTTTGTAGGTAAATGGTTTTGCATGATCAGCATTATATTGAAAAAATGGGCCTTGACCATATTAACTTATTACTAGTAATTAAATCGTCAAGAACCTCTCAATATGCTGGAAAGTAATCATTCAGTGTTTTACATAGTATACTTTGGATATTTTCTGTGCTATTATTTGTCTGAAGATTCCTTTACAATGACTGGTATCAATGTTTGGACTGGGGATATCCCAGAGGATGTGATGTCAAGAGTCAAATCAGAGTGTTTGCCACAGCTGTATGGGAACATCATTTCATGGACAGACTTTGACTCGCACCAGGATTTTCCGACATCTTCAGCGACTCCTTCAGTGTGTGATGGTAAGGGTATCATTTTCAGATATTTCCACAACAATCGTAATTTTTCACCATGGTAGGAATGTTTCATTTCCTATTTGATGAGAAGTGCAATATTTAAGTGATGACTGTTAAATGAAATGACCATTGAGGTATCTGTATCATTTTTCTAATAGGCACCGGGAAGATTCTAAATTTGTAGAATAATTTTGTAGTCTTATCAGTTCATATTTCATGAAAGTGGTATATTACTGTTAAAAAGTATCAGCAAGCGTGTGAGGTCCCTGGCTTGAAGTGCACTTCAAGTCAATCGACTTTCATAACTAGAATAGTACATGTACGTGTGTTTGAATTGATTTCAAGGAAGAAATGAAAATAATGAGAGTGATGAAAAATGGGAAATTGTGAAGAAAAAAGAGGTTATTTTAATCTGATGCAACTTTTCTGCTTGGCAAAGGCAGTTATAGTGTAGGCATCATGCTCCATTACCAAAGTGAACAGTATTGGAATTTACTCGTTATCCCACCAGTGCATAAACAAATTAATGATATTATTGAGAGTGGATACTGTATCAAGATTCAAATGAGTCTTGTATTTCATGAAATCGTTTCTGTATTATATAAGTAGTTAATTGTGTGCTACATAAATCTTTAATTATTATTATTATTAAGATACGGATGAATGCAAAGTGCTGGATCCTTGTCTGAATGGAGCAACATGTTTGGACGAACTCCGTTCCTATACCTGTGTATGTCTTAAGGATTATACCGGGATTCACTGTGAAAGGTTCATAGACCTGTGCAACAATGATAGCTGTGAACACGGAGGAACATGTACAACCATGAATGGGACTATTCATTGTTCATGTCCAGATAGATTCTTCGGGGAGTTTTGTGAGCATGAAATAAGTAAGTCTATTTCAACATACACAATGACAAGTCATTGAAGTGTTAGTATGAGAAGTCTTGAACTGATTTCCTTATTCAAACATTCCTACTGTTCTTTCCTCATAAAATATTATGAAGTATTGGCCAATTTTGAATCAACGTTTTCAAAAAGGGTATATCATGCCCTTCCCATGTTGACTGTTCCATGTGGGCATCAGGGTAGGCCCACTTAATTTCAAACTACATCTGCAAAGACAGCGAAAATGGTGAATTTCTCTGACACTTAACACTATTACAGTTGCATGGTTATAAGGGTTTGTAAGAGAATATACATATATCAATGTGCAATGTGTGGAGTTAATAATAAAAATGGGATCGTCTCCCTCATTTGTCGGTTATGATATGCTTGTTCTGTGCTTATTCTTATACAGTACATATCTAAGAAACAAAACGAAGAAGTTTTAACACAATGGTTGTGGAGGGGGGGGTAATTAATTAATTGCAATATACTCCATAATCTTCACAATGGTTTGAATCAACCCTCATTATTTCGTAAATATAGAAAGCAGAATGTTTATCAGCAACTTCGTACAAAGTGAGATGAATAGCTCCTGATTTTTTTTTCTTTCTTTTCTGGGACGCTTTGCACAATGAGCAAGTGGAGGCGTCTTCATCAAGTCCCCACATCAGGATACATACATCATTTTAATAGCGGTCTGCAGCTTGCATCTGACTTCTTTATATGTATTTTTGATAGGAAAAATATGAAATGAATATGAATATGAAATACTTGCAATTAACTCCATTGGATAATCGTTCTACTTTTAGGATCAAATATGATGCCCTTGGATTTTGTTGCAATTGTATGACTGTAATATTCCTGTATTTCTTTAGTTGATGGTGGTTGGAGTGACTGGTTACCATGGAGTCCATGTAGCGCATCTTGTGAAGGTGGAACTCGAAATACTTCAAGGGAATGTACTAACCCACCACCAAATGAATATGGACAACCTTGTACAGGAGAAAGTGCGAAAGAAGAACCCTGTAACCCTCAGGATTGCCCTGGTAAAAAAATCCATCTAAATCTATCTCCTTATTCCTAATGCCCGGGGGGGCCACTTCCATTCACGAATGGATACCATGCGCGACCATGGGGTCTCGAAAAGCACCCTAAACACGTAATTTCCATATTCTGAAAATGCACCCCTTAACAAGTATTGGCGTGTGAAACCCTACCCTTAACAAGTATTGGAAACAAAACGACACTCTTGGCAAATATTCCCTGAAATGAACCCCTAAACAAGTACAGGAATGTTTTATTGTTACGGGTCCTTCGGTCGTCGGCTTTACCTTATTTGGTTTAGTACGACCCCACCTTCTACACCTCGCGCAAATCAGACTCTAAACACGAAGTGTTGGGGCAAAATGGACATCCTTTATAAAACATTTTAATTTTGTTTTATCATTCCCGCAAATTCGACCCTAAACACGTAATTTTCCTGGCGAAATAGACACCCTTTTTTCATTATTTTTGTGTTTTTGACACCCATATCACGTTACGTACGTAACGTGCCCTATCGTGAAAAGGACATCCTTTTTACGTGTTTTTTTGGTCGCGCATGGTATCCACTCGTCAATGTAAGTGGCCCCCCCGGGTCCTAATGTCCATATTTCCAGATTGATTCGAAAAAAATGCTATATTATGAGCATTATAGTAGGCACAGATCAGGAGGGTTGGAGGAAAAGAGATCATGGTTAATTAAAGAAAGAGTGGTGTATTGCCGTTTTCTCCTAAAGCCATAAGGTCTAATGCCAAAATCGTTCAATGTCACTTGGTTTACTACCAGATTGTCCAATGCTATGGCATACGTCTATTGACCACAACCTCCACTTACTGTTTCGTCTAGAAGCATTAATTTTCATCTAAAATCATTTAGTCCAATACGAATTTGCCAAATTGCTGCTTGGTCTGTTTATAATTTTGCTCAAAACCAATTGTTCAAGGTACAAATATCACTCCACGTCTGTACGGTAGATGCAAAGGTCGTCCCAGTGCCTCAAATTGCAAACAGATTGTGCTATCCCCTTGACTGGATAATGCTCGTCCTATATTGAATGATTTCATTACTTTTTTATTTGAATCTAATAACGGGGAACCATACTTGCTCTCAGAAGTGGTTTGTCAAAATGCATTGTATGCTTTCATTTGTATGTGATGATCCCCATCTTATTCCGAAAAAAAAAATGGTTTTGCATAAAGAATATGTCTACCACTTTGTGGTGTATTTGAATGAAAGAAGGTCATTTTACCCTTTTGTTGGTGAAGGTTGCCTTCATTTGCAGAATCCTGAGAATGGCACAGTGAGCTGTTGGAGTGAAGATGAAACCAAGAGATGTACTGTTAAGTGCAATTCAACTGACCTTGGCTTTGTTCAGCCCACATTGGCCTTGTATTCCTGTGGTCCAGAGACAGACTATAAATGGGACCATCAAAATGATTACAACCGTAGAGCCATCCTTCCTCCATGCAAGGGTAAGTTTAAAGGGAAACGACTTTTGACGAGTTCCACCAAACAATTATTACCCATCCGAAGACCTTATAGCCAGGTTCTTATAATATATATACTGTACCTTTTCATATTCCTCCCCCCCTACTTAAGGACTTTTCACATGTGAGTATATGAAAAAATTGGGAACAATACTGTTATCAATGTGGACTCCTCTTCAAACTGTCTCGAAACTCAGAAAAAGATCTTGATATGTGTCAAGCGTCGATTAAAAAAGGAAGTGGGCCACATGTTAATTGGAGGTCATTCAAAATGCATCTACAAATTTGACTGTCTCATCCAACCACCTGATGATGATGGTGCATCCTACTGATATGGAATATTTTACTTCACGTAAACTCCTTTTTTATTTTTTGTACATTACTTTTAACTTGTATTATATTTTTGTATTAAATTCGTAGAAACAATACCCCCAAATTCGCTGGATGCACAAGTCAGCTTGCCTTATCCTGCTGCAACCTGTGTTTCATCTGTTCAAGAAGAGAATCTTCTAGAAATAGCCACCTCTAATATTTTGGATAATGTTTATGCGAGTGGCTGTGAAAATTGTGCTGTTTACAATGTACAGGTTGGTATAACAAGTTGTGAGCGAACGAGGAGTGAGCTTGGGGCTGATTATCAAAAATTGTGTGCACATAAAAAAGAAATTCATGTAGCTTTGGTACGGAAAATTATTGAAAAAGTTTTGAATTTTTTTTCCTGGAGTGTTTGGGTTGAAAATGTATTGGCTCTCACTACAGTAGTGTTGCAGGAAACGAGGGACACAGTGACCATTCGAACAAATATTGCAGTTTGATTTGCTTTTTACATAGTGTTCACTCGTATTATACATACATACATATTAAGCCATCTCTTAAAAAATAAGCAATATGGCATGATCATGAAAAGCATTGCGATTCCTGCATCATCAATATCAAAATGCCCATTGTTGCATATAAAGATTTTTATTCATGCATAACTGATCAGTTTGAAACTAATTGAAAAATAAATGATATACGTTCATATATTATGCAATTTAATACTTTTATGACCATAAGGTTACATTGTTTTCTTCATTTCCAGTGTTGTTCATGTGTAGTGCACAAATAATTAATGTAGACACTTTTTATTTTTTATTTCATAAATGTCCAGGTCAACAATTGTGGGCTATCAAGAAAGCGATCACTTAAAGAATCTCCGATCACTATTTCCTTTGACATAGATCTTAGCAACAGTAAGTAATAAATGCAATATTGAAAAAATATATTACTTAATTAATCACTATTTCCTTTGACATACTAGTAGATCTTAGCAACAGTGAGTAACATGTGCAGTATTGAAAATATATCATTTAATTAATAATTTATGTTATATGAATGTGTATACTGTCCATGATTTTTTTTCTCAAGTACCTTTACCTTTTTAATGAAAGTTAGTGGCAGATGTTCTAATTCATCTAAGATACCATGGGCGGAAATCCCAGGGGGGACAGGGGGGACGTGTCCCCCCTACCCAAAATAGTAGGGGGGACACACTATCAAATGTCCCCCCTACTATTTTTGGTATTTTACGATGGAGAAAAATGCATAATTCACATTTGAAATAATACATGTATTTTGGACTAAATGACCTTACATTTTGGGTGAAAACCTTCGTGTTTTTTTTTTTTGGGGGGGGGCTTGTCAAATTTTCCAGAGTGACTAAAATAAGATGAGGGGAAGACTTGGAAAATAAAAAGAATCTTTCATGTCACTATATGAAATTTTCGCTCGCGCTTCGCGCTCGCATTGCCTGTCAGGTGATTTTTCAATATGGAGTTTAAATATCAAGTTTGGAAGTCAATATACATTACACATTTCGGAAATCGAACTTTCATTATTTTGTGTGATTTACAAAGTGATTTTTAAAAAGTGCTCTGTAAAAGTGACAGCTTCATGGTCTGAATATTGACATTTTCTGCTCGCACTGAGCGCTCGCAAATCTCGATTTATTAAGTACCTATTATTTTTGTGTATTCCATTTAGTTTGAAAAAATCAAGTCTGATAGTCAAAACGTATCAGATAGCGCTGGCTACTCGCTCGCATTTAATCGGCGATTTATGTATGTCTCAATATTGACTTTCATGACAGTTTATCAAAGATTTTGGCTCGCGATTTGCGCTCGCATTAATGGTTAAAAAATATTTTGACCGATGCATTCTATTTATAATCACAAAATTGCTTGAAATGTCCAGCCTTCAGGCCATAATATCATCAGATTTCTCGCCCTCATTAGGCATTAATAAATAAGATATTAATAATTTAACGATTAAATTGTCCCATTTGTTTCATCTCGCACCTAGCAAGAGAAATAGGGAGATAGTCATCATTTTCATATGACATGTCCCAAGGATATCCCGGTCCTATGTCAAAACTCAAATAACAATGAAAAATATCAGCTCTTTATTAAGTGCGATCCATATCAACCTCACAATTTTCCTACAAAGTGCTTGAAATATATATAGCTGAGATGGACTCTTTTTCAGATTTTTCATGATAAAAGAGGTGTAGAATGCCTAGATTCTAGGTCTAAATCTGAAACACGCGCATGTTTATTCAGATATTCAACTTGTTCTATATTTAAATCATTATCCAGTTTCAGATCACAATATCAAAAATTTTCTGCTCGCGCTTTGTGCTCGCATTATTAATGTAGAAAGATCCCCTATTACTCATCCTTTTCATGATTTACAAAACATGAATAGAGTGTCCCGTTTTTAGGTCTAAATCTCGAATTTTTCTGCTCGCGCTTCGCTTGCATCAATTGGTTAGTTATATTGCTACCCTGTTCACGATTACGAAAATTGATTAAAATTTTCGATTCTTTTTGTAGAAATGTCAACAATTTTCAGCTCGCGATTCGCGCTAGCATTATTTGATTGTTGAAATATGTAACGTCTTTATGGCTAAGTGCACGCAGTCCTTAACAAGTACCTTTTCGATCAGTTCAAATTAAAAAAACATTTTATGGCTGCACTTTGCACTCGCATTATTAATGTGAGGACCGGGTGTAAGGAAGGCCCCCAATTACTCATCCTTTTCATGATTTACAAAACATGAATAGAGTGTCTCGTTCTTATAGGTCTAAATCTCAAAATAGTTCCGCTCGCGCTTCGCGTTCGCATCAATTGTTTAGTTTTATACCTATTACATGTTTCAGTTACAAAAAGTGCTTAGAATTTCCATTCTTTAGGCAAAAATTTAAGCTCGCGCTTCGCGCTCGCATTATTTGATTGTTGAAATATGTAACGTATTCATGGCTAACCTTTTCCATCAGTTAACATCTGCTCGCACTTCGCGTTCGAAGTAATTATTTAGTTGCATATACATCTTTTTCAGGATAACAAACATTGCCCAGAATGTTCAAATTTTAGGAAAAATACATAAAATTTCCCCCCCCCAAAAAAAAAAAAATTTGCTCGCGCTTCATGCTCGCATTATAGATAAGGATTATGATATTATATATTTATGTTGAATTATAAGAATAAAGCTAAAAAGTGGCCATGAGGACTACTCCTTCAATGAAACAAACAAAAATCATCTTCGAGCGGCCGATCGGGGATTAACATACGGCTGAAAAAAAAATTCGCCCCCCCCCCCATTGGCGAAGGCTGGATCCGCCCCTGTTGTCCCCCCTACCTTCCGGGACAGATTTCCGCCCATGTAAGATACTGACATAGAGTAGCTTTTTTTGATGGTTTGACACTTTATAGTAGCTGTTTCAGTATCAGTGTGTGTCAATGGGAGGTGGTAAACCAGCTGTTGTCGCATTTTATCTTCAAATAATGTCATTTTCGAGTACAAGTGTATGTTGGCGTATGTGTCCTGCACAAAAGAGAACACATATTGTATGTAAGCGCATAACCTGCGGAAGGCGGAAAGCTTGTAACAAAGTGTACTTGTACCATCATATCCCTTCACATGTGTATTGTAACACGGTAAAACCATTTTTTGTCTGCATATCCCTACTTTTTAAAAGAAAGTTTGACCCAGAAACGGGGTCTATTTGTGGCACACCTTGCTCTGGGTCCGAAATATGCCAGAATAAGGTCATAAGAATGGCACCGAAGTGGTGTGATGTCATACTATGTTTAAAAAAAAAAAAGATATTTGTGTACTAGAAGGTTTCACTTGTCAGGACCATGATTTAAAACAGTTTTTAAGCTGTTCTTGTAATCCTGATTTTATACATGTATGTTTGAATAAATAGATAAATGAATAAATATTACATTAATCAATAATTAATTCATTAATAAAGAGTTTGGTAATCATTTCCCAAGTGGCTACGAGTATTGTCTTGGACTGACAAACGAAATAATTAAAATAAATGGTTGAAAGAGGTGCCATAAAAATATTATTTATGTGTAGGATTTGTTGAAGATGAAGAAGGTTAGCGAGATGCAAAATGTAATAGAATAAAGGATTAAGATTGGAACTGATGTGGTACATTAACAAATGTGTCACGTCCTTTGTTTAATTTCCCCTAAGCTACCGAAACTATCTCCGACTTTGGCAACAGTTTTCAGCAACGTTTGGAAAATGGATCATTTTCTATTGAACTGGATGGTGAAGTCATCGCAGTTGACGTTAATGGAACCAGTGGTGAGGTCAAGATAGCTTGTCCAATGGGAACTGGCCTGACGTTGGAGGGTAGATGCGGTAGGTCAGGCAATTCAAGCATCTGCCATGATAGAAAATCTTATTTTTTATATGTCATTTACGCCCTGTGCCATAACATTATTAGAGGCAATGTTACATACTTCATAATGTATATGTGCTTATTAAGTTCATGTATGTGTTCTGTGGGTGTGTTTTTTACACGATTACTGGTAATTAGAGGCAGGTTCATATCTCCTTGAATATTCTTGAGTATTTTTACAGTGCAGTGATTCATACAGAGCTTTCCAAAAAAAGAAAGGAAAACAAAGCTAATTGACATGTACATATCATTTGTCTTCTACCCCAGTTTTTGGCAGTGTAAACTCACAGTGTAGCATTCGGTTAATCCGCCTTTTTAGCCTGATCAAGTGGGGGCAGAACAAGTTTGCAATCTCAACAATCTGGAGACACGTCTCACAGGCTGGCTTTACATCACTAAAATGGCTACTGAACATCAATAGAAAAAACCATCTCCTATATCCTGAAATTAATTTCTAACACCCCCCGGCCCCCACAAGCCTCTATGAATATTCACCTCTGAGTGGATACCATGCGTGCCAAGGGTGTAAAAAATGCTAAAATAATGAAAAAAGGGTATAAATTTTGTTTACGGTCCAATTTGCGAGGGTATAAAAAGACTGAAATACTTTATAAAGGATGTACTTTTTGGGTCCGATTTGAGCGAGGTGTGTGGGGTACATGGTACTTAATTAACCCAATGAAAGTAAAGGTAAAGCTGACGTCCATGACATAATTAAGATATCGTTGTATACTAGTTTAGGGGGTCAATTCAGGGAATACTTGTCAAGAGTATCGTTTTGTTTCCAATACTTGTTAAGGGTAGGGTTTCATACGGCAATACTTGTTAAGGGGTGCATTTGCAGAACATGGGAAATACTTGTTTAGGGTGCTTTTCAAAACCCTATGGTCACGCATGGTATCCACTCGTCAAATGGAAGTGCCCCCCCCCCCCCCGGCACATCCACCATTGATGAACATCCTCTTGTTAGAAAATGTGATACACTGCTCTTCCACAGAGCACCCATCCTCTTGACGAGGTAGACCACTTGGCTACTGATTTGTTTATGGCACAATTTCATAGATCCAGACCAAAAAAAATGCAAATGAGAAAAACAACCATCAAACGGTATTAATTCTGCCACAGCTCGATCTACACACCAAAAAATGAAAATCCCGCAAATTTAAAACTAAAGAATGTGAATCTGCCTTCACATCCATGAAACACTACCTTCACTATATAGTGCTGTCACAGGACAGAACTTCAAGATACAAGTATGTGATCATATTTGCACACTGTCATGGGCAATTTACCTCCTTGCATGCACCATGGCATGCACCAAGCTGGGTACTGCTCTGAAATACAGAAACAATCTCTATAGATAACACTAGGGTCCTGTGACATAAAGCTTTAAATGACTGACCATATGGCTGGGTTTTTTTAATGATTGACCTTACACAATAATCAATGACATCAGTTGTAGAAATTAGCCCCATGATAAATTGCTAAGCTGAACCCTCATCAAACAAATAATCACACATAAAACAAGCCTAGCAATAAAATCCTTCCATACACTACTTAAATCTCCCATCAACCAACATCAACAAAACTCCAAGGCCCGTTTTCTGAAGTAAGGTTTAACTTAGACCATCATGATGGTCTAACTCTGTGCTAAAATTATGGGAAGCCAAAAGTGTCAAAATTTTTATTAAGTTGTATGTTTCTTATGTTTACTGTGCTCTTTCCTGATTCATCGGCGGTGAAGACAATCATCTATTTATAGTTCCTAGACAATTATGAATGATTTGAGAGCCAAATGAGCTGAAATATGATATCTCTACCATTAGTGATTTATGTATCAATTGGCTATCCATACTTAAACCACAACTTTAAACCTGAGTTTAAGTTAAGCCCGACTTCAGAATACAGGCCCAAGACGGAGGCCATCATGAGGAGGGAATGTAGCATCAGTGCATGCCAGTAAGCAAGTCTCTTTACCATTGAGTACACAGTTCATATACCTTCCTTTATAACGACTAATTGAAGTAGTAATGAAATAATGAATAAATGTAATTAACTCTCTAAGTTTTATATTATTTTTTTTCTGAATAGTTGTATGCCCGGCCGGTAATTATCATTACGTGCTGCCAAATACAACTGAAGCTGTATGTGCACCGTGTGCTTTACATACCTACCAGGATCAAGACGGCCAAGATAATTGTCTTCCATGCCCTTCAGGTTTGATAACAAATGATCCAGGAGCTGATGGCATCCACTTCTGTATAGGTAAGTTCATTAACAAAAAAATGAATAAGTGTGTTTTTGTAAAACACTAGAAAAATTGGGCAATTATATCATCAATTCTTAAATTCTTTATGATGAAGAACTGTTAATAGGGATTGGTAAAAAGGGAAAATGAATTAACATTTTGACAAAGTAAGTTCAGACGTCACTCAGTGATGGCGCCAGGGTACTTACACTCAGGGAAGGGACAAAACAACCTAGAATACATAATTCCCTACCCCCCCCCCTCAAGGTGAGAGAGTACTAGTGTTACCCAACACAGACCTCTATTTTCTTTACTCTTCAAGACCTTGAAATGACACTTTCCTCCCTTTTTTTAATCTGATATCAATTGGAAATCAACACTTTCAATATTCTTATCTGTTTTAGAACCATGTCCAGTTGGCCATTACCAAGATGTTTGGGCTGATTCTAATGAGACGGTGTGTATCCAGTGTCCTTATGATTCCTTCCAAAACGAAACTGGAAAGGAGAGCTGTATACCATGCCCTGATAAGTATGTTACTCTGGGACAAGGATCAACAGACTTGTCTGATTGTGTTGGTGAGTTTTGGTTTATGAAAATGAAAATCCATATATTATTGTTCGAAATAGACATGAAATTAAATACTCCGAAAATTTGCTTTTGCCCAATTGATTGTGGGCCCGACAGCCGCTGTGCAGCGCCAGATCGACGAGGCTCTATCCCTTTAATCGTTAAACGGCAAACAGGGAAGCAGCAACTCCCATCTTTTAACGTCTTTTGGTCTGACGCCGCCGGGGTTTGAACCCCCGACCTCCCGGTTGTGAGGCGGACACTCTACCAACTGAGCCAACACACCGGTTATCTTCCTCTCTCGCCATTTTCACTTGTTACAGTATCTTCATTGCATTTGCTTTTCCCTGTGTCATTGTATCGGCCAATTTTATATGTTTTACATTCATTTTTAATATGCCTATATGTTGCACGCCATCAAAATCAGGTGTCCACTTGAGCCAGGAGTACAGCAGGACAAGGCACAGAATGCGATATTATTAAATCCACATCCCATTTGCATCCTGTCTGCACATACCTGAAATAGTCTGTACATGCACTGTCTATGTCGCTGCTAAACAGTTCCTGGTATTCAAGGCGGCCAACAATTTCCACAACCAAATTTGGTTTCGACTAAAATTTTGATGCAGAATTTGACTTCCGGACCTTTCCCTCTCTGGAGCTTGTCCACCATTAGGCTCGACCTAAATGCTGTATTTATATATCATGATTATAGATAATTTTAGAAAGTTAATTCTGGAAAGTTTTTAGACTAACATGCATATGCATAAAATCATATACGCTGGCTACCCAATTTAGAAAAGAAAATATGATGCTGTACTTTTAACTATCAATCATGGAGAAATGAAGAAAATTTCTTGAGGCAACCATGATATTGTAATGGATACCAAGCGTTGAATTCAAGGCGAGTGCCAACCACGACTTTCTTGGCTGATTCTTAGGACCATGGTCCATGCCAGGTCTCTCCCAAGACAATCTATGGATGATCTGCTTACATTGCTGGGAGCATGCTTAGAAACCAAGATTTCCTGCCTCAGGCAAGGACAGATTCCAAAATGACACAATATGCTTCTGCAACCCTTCCTAGTCTTGGCCTCGCTCTAGTGGACGATCACCTTTCAAAGAAAACCAGGACATAATGGGAATGATTCTTTTTTTTTCCTGTAATCCTGATTTACAAATGCATATTTATTTTTCTTCAGAGTATATAATTACATGTATTCCATAATTTTACAAAATTTTGATTTTGGAAATCAGGTTGTAACATGTTTTTTTTTTTTTTTCTTGTGTGCCAGCTCTGTGTAATGCTGGGCATTATGTTGATCTTTCAAACGAGACCAATCCACAGTGTCCTCCGTGTCCACCCAACACATTCATAGATCTTGATTTGCATCAAGAACAAGAATGCTTGCCATGTCCAAGAGGCATGATTACTGTTCGGAATGGAAGTTCTCGAAGTGCTGATTGCCTTGGTAAGACAAGACAGAGTTGTAGGGGGAGAGTGATCCTAACTTTGTGATAATGCATATTAAAGAGGGGCAGGGATTCCCCTGGAATCACTTACAGCAGGGTCAAAGCAATATCAATTTAAAAAGAAAAATAATAAAATGGGAAGAAAAGTATAAAGTGAGAAAATGGGATTAAATCAAAAGGAAAATTAGGAAAGGATGACAGATTTATCCAGGTTTCACAATTTAGAGGAGGCAGACTTTTAGCCTTTGCCTCCCTTGGCATGTTGTCATATTTGTCTTTCTTATTTTTATATTTCCAGATTTATATTGATATTCTTTGATTATTAAGTAAGAGACCCTTCTCACCCTTCTGTTTGAATAATAATGAATAATAAAGTTTAAATGAATTAAGAATTTGATGTAATAGGCCATATCACTGTTGCACTTTTACGGATTCCATCATTGAACTTGTACACTATACAGTTGTTGCCCCAAAATACCATTTCATTTTAAACAGTGTGTTTTGCAGCCTTTGCAGCATTATTCTTTGTTCAGCCCTTTTTTTTCTGTTTCTTTTTTACAGTTGTTTGTGAGCCAGGGACCTATCTAGAAAGTTCATCTTGCAAACCATGCCCTTTAAACACCTACCAGGACCAGACTGGTCATCGTGAAGGTTCATGCATCAATTGTACTCAGAACCTTGTTACTTTTCACGAGGGTTCAGAAAACCAAGAAGACTGTGAAGGTATCTAGAGAGAGCAAGTTTTTATTCCTTCCCTTTCAACCAAAGCGTCTCCTTGAAGAGCTATTATTAAGCGACAGAATTTCTCCCAAGTAGTACTGATATTCTAAGTACTGAAAAATGAGAAGAACACTGATGGCTTCCTTCAAAATTGGGATTTCTAAAGTTTTTTTTTTATTTTTTTTTACATGATTCAATTTAGCATCAGTGCAAACTTTGAAAACAGCCAAGATGAATAATTATTCACAATAAACCAGGGGCGGATCCAGCTTTTTATAAAGGGGGGGGTTGGGGTGGTATGCGAGGGAGCGTAGCGACCGAGTCCAAGCGAGCGGAGCGAGCGAGGGGGGAGGGTGTGGGAGGGGTAGGGAAAATTTTTGAAAATCTGTGTGTGAAAATGGCGTTTTCTTGCATCTAAAACACCACTCTTTTTGGTATAGAGGTCGCCCAACCCCCCCCCCCTCCCCCAAAAAGAAATAATAATAATAATAATAATAAATGAAATAAATACATAGAAATAGAATAAAATAAAATTACAAGTTTAAAAAAAAAGATAAGATTTAAAAAAATGGTCCCCGGATTTTTTTTTTTTTTGGGGGGGGGGGTTGCAACCCCCCCAACCCCCCCTCTAGATCCGCTTCTGTAAACAACATTCATATGATTATAAAATACTAAGTTCATTGACCCTAAATGACCTTTGACCTTGATCTTACGACCTGACACTTGTCCAATACGATCAGTGATACTTGATTACCCTTATGTCCAATTTTCATTCAATGGATAAATTTTCTTTGAAAGTTCTGATAACATTTACAAAATTGAAACCTTGTTTAAGATTTCAATGTTGCACCCCACATGACATTTGACCTAAATCATGTGACCTGAATCTTGGGGCAATGAGTGATACTCGATTACCCTTATGTCCAACTTTCATGAACTAGATCCATAAACTTTCTAAGTTATGATGATATTTCAATAACATAACTACGGTTAAGATTTCAATGTTACTGAAAACACGATCAAAGTTCATTGACCCTAAATGACCTTTGACCTTGATCTTACAACCTGACACTTGTCCAATACGATCAGTGATACTTGATTACCCTTATGTCCAATTTTCATTCAATGGATTAATTTTCTTTGAAAGTTCTGATAACATTTCAAAAATGTAGATCTTCGTTAAGATTTCAATGTTGATCCTACATGACATTTGACCTAAATCATGTGACCTGAATCTTGGGGCAATGAGTGATACGCCCTTATGTCCAACTTTCATGAACTAGATCCATAAATTTTCTAAGTTATGATGATATTTCAAAAACCTAACCACGGTTAAGATTTCAATGTTACTGAAAACATGATCAAAGTTCAATGACCCTAAATGACATTTGACCTTGGTCATGTATTACCTGATCAATGATCATTGATAAACCTTATACCCACATTTCAAGAACTAGGTCCGTAGACTTTCTAAGGTATGATAAAATTTCAAAATCTTAACCTTAAACTTTGGTTAATATGTCAATGTTGACAAAGCCACTGCCGTCGGAAACAACGGCGCCCATAGTCTGACTTGGCTATCCAGGCGAGACAAAAATACTTAATACCTCACCTATTGATTTTCAACTTTTAAAATACTGAAATGTTTTTGGTCAGGCTGGCAGTTACATTTGTTGTTTCATATGTGTGTACAATCAGATAAAATAAAATTGATTCTGGGGAAAATTGAAAATGTGTGGAATGCTTAGGCGAACGGAATTGTTTTATCCCAAAATTGTCTTTAGTATTATTTGAGGGGTCGAATAGGTGTGCTTATGTGTGGGTGTGCGAGTTTGTGGGTGTGTTTTGGCGGGTGTGCATATTTGACTGATATCTCATTGGTAAAACTTGTTCTTACTGATGCATATATTTTTTTTTCCAGTCAGAGATGCAATATTTAAACAGTAAAATTCACAATTTGAGCTACTCTATTGATTCCAATACTAAAAGTCAATATAGTTCTTATCTCAAGAAAGACTGGTAAAGCCATTGTATTTTGACAAATTATGTGCAATAACACAATTTTGACATAAGTTTAATGCTAACTAATTCACTCTTATTATATATATTTTTTTTTTACAGAAGAGCCTGATACTTCCCAATCAGGCATGAGCCAGGGTCTACTTATCGGCATCATCGTAGGTGCTGTCATTGGCCTTCTTCTAGTTATCACTGTTGTGGCTGTCCTGTTTAGATTGAAAAGGGGAGTGCATCGGTATGCATTGAATATACAGTACATTGTCTTCATTCGACTACTTGATAGTGTCACAAGCATTTACATTCATTAATGAATATTCACTTTTTTTTTTTAATGTTGACATGCAGTGTTCTGAAAACGGTCAACATTTAATAGAGCTCTTCAAGTACATCAGTCTTTGATTTGATTTGATTGCTACATTTCAGTAACAAAATAATATACAAGTATGAACATTTTCCAATAATAGTAGTACACAACAATAAGCAAACAACACAGAAGATTAAAATTTGCAACATGATTCTAATTAAAATATAATTATCCTTGAAAGATTTCTTTTGTTTTTTAATTATTGACAAAGGTATATATCATATCAACACCAGGGTTCCCAGCTTTTCAAGAAAACAATTTTCCCTGATGAAGTTTTAAACTTCCCTGATAATTATTTAAATCCATTCCCAGTTTCGCATGTTTTCTAAGTTGTTGCAGTGAATTACATGTATTTTCAGTATAAGAGCAATAATGTAAAATTAATTAGTACTATTACACAGGCATGTAATGGCCTCCCTTCTCATACAGCTTTCCTTTCCTCACCTTATACAGAAAGAGGTTGATTCGAGGCAATCCTAGTACTAAAAAGCCACCATAACGGTATTTCAATGGATATTGTTTTGATATATATGCAACAAAATATAACAGTTGATCTGACTGACTACCGTTCTTTTGACTTTTGGGCGATTAAAATTCCCTGATTTTTTACTCATTTGAGGGCATTTGAGGTATTTTTCCCTGATTTGAGGTATTTTTTTATCAAATTCCCTGATTTTTCCCTGACTGGACAAAAAATAAAATAATTTTCCCTGTTTTCCCTGATGGGCTGGGAACCCTGAACATAATACATTTGAAATGTGGGAGACCGCCATCTCAAAATTGTGGCTTGAAATCGATGGAGGCCTCGAAAGGAAAGGGGAAGGAAAACCAGACTACAGTGCAATAAATCTTTACATTAAAAACTTATATTTCCAGGCCTAAACATTTACAAAAAGTCTCTCAAGACAGTTTTATTAAGGAGATTTATCTTTATGACATTAATCCTCTAATTTTCACGATTGATGAGAACAAATGTTGCATTTTTTCATTTTGGTCCCATGATTTGGAATTATTTATCATTACATTGACAGCCTTCCACTTTCTGTTTTTAAAAGGAGATTGAAACCAGTTTTACTTTATAACTATAATACTTGAAGAGTGGGAAAAAACAATAATTTCGGAAATAAAAAAATGTGGATTTTGTTTGGTTTATGTATGCAAGCATATACAAATGATATTTTGTAATGGTTCAAAAATGTTGTGGGCCTACTATTCTTGGAGAATAGAAAACTAGAACAGAACATTTACTACCCTAACTCTCTTAGCAATTAAAAGTGGCTATTAAAAAAGAGCAACTCCACAATAAATAAAACTTGTTTATATCACCAAGCAAAAATAACAGATATTTGCTCCCGGCATTTGCTTCTCCTCCTCTGACGTCTATCAAGTTATACCTTTCTCCAAACCCCTATGTAGTTCAATTTGGAATAGTGAAGTCCATCACAGCCTATTACGTACCGTTATTTCAATGCAGTGGCGTAACTGCGGGGGGCACGGGGGGGCACGTGCCCCCCCCCCCCCCCCCCCCCAATCGGCTGGCCAAAAAAAAAAAAACGGGGAAGAGGAGAGAGGGGGAAAGGAAGAGAAACATAGTGGGAATGAAGAAATTATTGTTCATTATAATGTTATATTAAAATTATGTTATGTTGTAATACATAAGAAACATTTTACATAACTTTATTTTGCTCAGGCCTAGATGTCTTCATTGTTCCCAGTACTCGCATTGTCTGTTTAACGTTTTTAAGTCAATATACACCAAATATATTTCCTCGCACTTCGACTTATTATGGTTTTATGTAGTGACATATGGTTCTTTTTCATGACTACTTCAAGTGATTGCCCCATTTTAAGGTGTTAATATAAAACATTCCTGTCCGTGCTTACGTTCGCATTAGTAGATTGGTGAGATATGACTGCTCGATCTTCATGAATTCCTAAAAATCAGTCCTTAAAATGTCCCTTTTTCTGGTCTGAATATCAAAAATTTTCAGCTCGCGCTTCGCACTTGCATCATTTGGTTAGTGAAATACGTATCGTATGGTCTTTAGTGAATTCCTTATAAACAGGCCTTAGAATGCCTCTCTTCAGGTCTGAATATCCTAAATTTTCAGCTCGCGCTTTGCGCTCGCAATATTTGATGAGTGAGATGAGTATTATCATGATTACAATGACTACGAAATGTGCTTCATGTGTTTAGATGTAGCAAAATCAGCAAGCGCTTTGCACTCGCATTAGATGACTATGGTGAGATATGTATACTCTTAATGGATTCCTAAAATATAGTCCTTAACATGTCCTTGTTTGGGGTCAATATTTACAAAAATTTCAGCTCGCGCTCTGCGCTCGCATTGTTTGTTTAGCGAGACATGTATGTATGCATCATGATTACAAAAATTTGCTTATAATGTCCTTTTTTGGTCTGCATATCAAAAATTTTCAGCTCGCGCTCGCATTATTTGAGCAGTGAGATACATATCCGTTTAATGGCACTGTCCTTATAATGTCCCCATTAGGTCAGTATACCTGGCAACTGAGCGCGCTTCGCGCACTCACTAAGTGAAAAAGTGACTCAAAAATGTTGCTGGTGCCCCCCCAATGCCGTGACTCACGGTACGCCACTGTTTCAATGTGTTCCTAATTTTCATCCTTTGCGACACTGTACTTACTGGATGTTTGGTTCCAATTGGTTTAACCCTATAAGGATTATTACCCTAATACTATGGAGAGAAATAGAATGTCTGTAAAGCTTCAACCTTAAATTACATATGCATTAAGAGTGTGTTTGATCTTGTTAGTTCGTAGTGTCAATCGGTTAAAAGGTCAAGTTCACAGATTATGTTGAACCCATGAGAGACCTTACTTTCAATGAATAAGAAATAAGATTTTTCATTCTTGAATATCAGATTAACAATGATAAGATGAACTTGATGGATTTTAACTAGATATCAGCAACTGGTCACATGACATATTTCGGCCATTTATTTTTAAATTAATTGCCACCGTCTTGTTTTGAATTAATTGCCTTGTGATAGCTTGGTAAAAGGAGATATACACCACTTCCCACAAAGACAAATCATAAAATGTTATCCTTTCAAAAGTAAGGTCTTTGTAAAATTGTTTTCATTTATCTTTTTACATTACCTTTAGAGTGAAGTTCGACGAGGCAACCATTCAGATGAAGACAATTGAAGGCATAAGTGGGGAAAGTAATGGTTAAGTGCTAAATCTTCCTTTGGAAAGAAGTTCATATTCCCAAAGGCTATCAAGAATGAGGAGATAAGATGTCCAGCTCAACCAAATTCTGAACACTCACACCACCTTCAATCCATATCTGCCACTTGAATCGTCGCATATTCACTTGCAAGACAAGGAGATAATAGACAAAGAAGAAAAAGACGAAATGCAATAAGTTTCTTAATTGTTTCAGTACTCACTTTGCGTGTACGCTATAGGCTCATGATCGTGATTTCTTGTTATGACTTTGTAATTTCGGCCACTGACGGATCAAGACCGGTTTAATGTATGCTCATATATATGGACTTTTAATGCACCCGAAGGAATTATTTTGTCATAATAACATTAGTGCCTACTTACATAGCGTACAGTACCAAATCGTTGCGCTTTACCTTTTGGTCCTTTAAGTAATTTCATTAATCATGACAGGGATAAGTATACATGTACTTTGTTTATTTTTTTACTGTACATACGTGCAACACCCGGCCATGAAAAGCCATACTGTTGTGTGCATTTTTAACAATTATGGCGTCCAGAGTACTACAATGGCAGTCGATCCCCCCCCCCCCCTTCCGAATTTATCCTATATGATGTAGCCATATCACATATATAATGTGTTATTACTTGTGAATTTTACAATCAATGTATAGTTGCCTGTGTCAATATTAACATGGTATAGATCTTCCTTTCTCTATTTTGTACCCGGATACATGCAATTTACTCATGCAAAAATGTTAGACAATTATGTGTACATGTAGGTCTTTCAAGAAAGTCTTTCAGGTAGCAAGGGTTTAGGTTTCAATTTGATTGAGGCTTGATTTAACCCTTATTAAACTGGGGGGGGGGGGGTCAATTTTCCCCCTCAAAAAATTTTGTCACTACGCTGTCGCACAAATTTTTTTGACTGGGCCGCTCACTGACTTTTTACTTTCAAGTCTTGCGCATCTTTTGAGACCAAATTTGCGAAGCCCGAGTACGCGGTTCCAAAATTACGCAACGTTTTGTAAGTGCATGTCAGACCAGAAATTGCTCAAAAACGTGATTCCGTGATTCAACCAAAAATCATAAATGTATGATTATTTTTAGTCTTGTTGGTTTAAATGGATTTATTTTATGCTTTTTATGATCGCAAAAGCGTCCTCGACAAAGTTCATCGGGAAAAACAATAAAAAACAAAGGTTTGAAAAAACAAAGAAATACATAAGAATTAAAATAACAATAAAATACATAAGAAATTAATTATATTTTTGCTATTTTTTTGTAGATATTTGTTAGAATTGTCATGGTTGATACTCCCACCAAAAATTAGCATTCAACTAGCTATATAAATTGAGTTAAAGGCAAATACATACACAAAAAACAACCAAATTTATGGAAAATTTAATATGCTTATTTGCATAATTAAAAAATATATTTTTTTTAAATTGAAAATTTTACTATACACTCTTGTAGTTTAAATCTGGCTCTACGTGCTTGCAAATTTTCGCGGCGATTGCGCAATCAGCGGCCGAGATCTGAGGGGGGTCAAATTGACCCCCCCCCCCCCCCCAGTATATACTGGTCCGAAATAGCCCAGTTAAGATAGGGTTAAGATTCTGGAATGGCATTGTGATGCTCATTCTAGAATCACTAGATAGAACAAATAAAATCTTGGGGCGAGTTAACAAGATTACTCTACGAATAACATTTATTGATCTTTTTAAGCATTATAATAACACTTTCTTTTAGCACCTATATATATTATGTCGAGGAAAAACCAAAGGGCCATCGCATTTTGACCCTTTTTAATTCAATGCTTTAATACTCGGTTTGATTGTAAGTTTTCAGTGTTGTATAATCGCTTCAGTACTCGGGTCAGTATTTGCAGTATGCAGACTATGTTAACTTTTAACATAATAGTAATATGTCATGAGAGAGATAGAAATCAAATATTAAACCTATTAATCTTGAATCATTATAGCTGTGAGATCTATATTCCTCTAGGCCAAATCATTAAGGGCTATAACATTTTGTCCTTGTATAGTTCAAACAGTTTTTCTGTATTTTTTATTGCCTCAGTACCCAGGTTACCATACATTCGCAGTATGATAGACAATGTTTTTTTTATAGCTTTAAACAGGGAGTTCTTCTCAATTCCCTGCTTTGACATATGTGTAATAATCGGGTCTTCAGACCTGGTGTAGACAGTGTACCATATGTAGGATATTATTCCAGAAAATCAAATATCACGAATCATATTACCACCCCTACATGTATATGCCTAGGAAATACTAAAGGGCTATTACATTTTCGCCCTGTATAGATCAATGTTCTAACGATCAGTTAATCAAGAATTTGTAGTGTTTATATAGTCGTTTCAGTACTCTGGTTTATAGCATACATTCGCAGTGTGATAGGCTGTTAACTTAAAAATCATAATCCGTCTTCAGACCAGATGTAGACAGTGTATCGTATGTGGGATATTATTCCAGAAATTCAAACGTTCAATGATATACAGATATTGCCTCCTAGATTTTGAATGTAACATTTCATTTCCTCGATGGAGATCTGTGAGGGCATAGCCGCCGCATATTGACCTTTCACTGATTCGAATCTACATAGCCTATAGTATGTAATATATTAAAATCATGAATCATATTACCACCCATATACCCCTAGGTAATACTAAAGGGCTATTACATTTCCCCCTGTATAGATTAATGTTCTAACAATCAGTTAACCAAGAATTTTTAGTGTTTTTATAGTCGCTTCAGTACTCAGGTTATCATAGATCCACAGTGTGATTAAACTTTTAAAAAGTTATGTTTTTAGACCTGAATGACAGTATATCATGTGGGATATCATTCCAGAAAATTATACGGTAAATTTATTAAAATCATGAATACATGTATGATAAAAATTTATGTTTAATGAATTTCCTTGATTTATTTTGGTGTTACAAAATGACCATGAAAAGGTTTATGAATTTAAAGGAATTCAGATGATACAGCTATTTACTGAAAATTGTACCTTAGATGACTATATAAAAAATAGGTTATTTGAATAAATCTATTTTTTCACTGATTCATAAAAAGGAAGATCTACACGATAGTTATTGTGTGATTAAGCAGCAAGACTAGCTGATACATAAACCAAAATGTTGATTATTCATCTGAATTTAGATCTGTAAGCCTATGCAGTAAAGAAGTTCATTTGAGAATAGGGGCGGCATCACAGTTAGGGGTGGGTGGGGGCAAAGGCTACGCCTAACCCCTATACTATACCCCGTAAACTATATTTATTACATATGCCACAAACCCCCAACGAAAAAAAAAAAAAAAAAGGTCCCAGGGTCCTGAAACACACCGGTCCGGTATGTTAAAACGGTTGGTATCCTTGAAGATCATATTAGACCATTAATCAATGTGCATTAAAACTCACTAAAAAAAGTACAATTATCAAAAGAAAACATTTTATATCAATATTAATGGAGTTCTACCCGACAAAAACTTTATTGTAAAATATCAGAAAAAGTAATATAAAATATTGGTGAAGGTTAGAGGAAAATCCATCAAATATTTTAAAAGTTAGTGTTTTTTTCCACATATCAATTGGGCAGCTGCTCATTTATGACGTCTAAACCTAAAATTTATAATAAATTTCTTAATCTTTGATGGATTTTTCTCAAACCTTAACCAATTATTTTCTAATTTTTCTGGTATTTTATACAACATATTTGTTGTCAGGGTTATTCGATGACTTCTTTGGCTTGAATATCCAGATGCGATATCCATGTAGCATTTCATAAAATTCTGGGAATAACCTAAAATTTCACCCAGTGACGTAATGGACTTTCCGCAATGCTGGCATATGCCAAGCCCTGTAACAGTTCTTTCGATTTCTTACATATATCAATAGATAGAAATAACTGTTTGGGCTTGACATAAGCCCGCATTGTTGAAAGCCGTGTACGTCGATGAGCAAAAACTCGCTAATTTAAAAGTGGGTGCAACAGATACTCTTGACCATAACATTAACATTCAGTCCACCGATTACATTATCATGCAAGTAATTTATTTTTTATCAAGACTCACAGATTTTAAAAATTATATGTGACAATGAATAATCTAAGTTCAAGTTTTACTTGAACTTAAAACGATTTATCTTTACAAAATAGTGAGAAAAATGCAAGTATGTAATTTATAAAATATGAGGTTTGTGTATAAAAATACTTAAAATCCCTGATTACTTTTAAGGCTAGTGTAAGCAAATGGAAAAACACTTGGAAGCAATTTTATTTATCCATTAAATTGCAGCTACATGTAGTATGTTAAAAGTTACTACATTGACAAATTCCGTTCATATTTTGTCACAATCTACTACTAATATAAAAACTTTTATTAATCATACATATTTACATTATATTAATTAAATGTATATAATACAAACATATTTATCTGAAGAACACATAGCAAGTAGACACATGATTTTCTAAATTACCATAAAATGTAAATATTCATATAGTATATTATAAATGTATATTCTGAATTTTTTCTCAGGATGTGATACATTTTGAGGAAAATCTGATGAGGTCAATTTACATCACTATTCTAAAGCATATTTTGCTTTAGTACTCATCAACTCTGATTAAAAAAAAACCCTGTTATGAAACATGTAAAATAATCACATATTTGGCTTTAAATAAAAAACAACATCATTTTTTCAGTACAGACGAATGGATTTGTTAAAATGTTATAATTAATTTAGCAAAACTTTTAAATATTTTAAATGAAATTTTCTCTTTTGAACTTAATTGAAATTAAAATCTGGAATACACATAAAAGCAATATAATATATAGAATAAAAACTAATGACTTTAAAAAGAAGATAACACATCCAAGAGTACAAGGATAATCTCAAGATTGACCTTTCCATGAACGATAATGTTGGGAATGTGTTCCCTCAGGCTTTTACAATAGATTTGCATTCAAAACACCTAATCTGAGAAATAATATAGGTAGAAATGCATGCTTTATTTCATGGAAATGAAATACAAATTAACTTTGTTTAGTGAAAAAATCAAGCATGATTGTCTGAAACAATTTTTGTGTCAATTGGACCTTTCACGGGCCACATCTTAGGGGCCGGGATGTAAAATTTACCTGCCCTCCAAGTAACTTGGTCTTACAATGCCTAGTTAAAACATGGCTACAGTAAAAAGTTTGAGTGAAAAAGACAAAATAGTGATAATTGGCAAGTTATAAAAAAAGACTGGGCTACACTCCTATACTTTATCTTCAACCTAACACACAAAAAACACAAACACCACTCAGTATCAATATCCAATGCAATGATTATATGCATTAGAGAGTGCCTTTAAAAAAAACATTTTCATATAAAAATAAATAACTATTACCCTGTCATACATGTATTTTGGCCATGGTTAAAAGATTTAAATTTGCCTATAGTACAGATTCAGCCAAATATCTAACGTAAAATATGACCCCATTATAAAAGTACAATAGTAATAATATCTGGACATGAAAGCTTCAGTGAATTTAGAGGTTGAGATTCATATCAATAAAAGTTAAACAGTTCAGAATATTGGGCAATTCGTTCAGCATATGTGAATAGCAATCTCCTAAGAAAATTGGTAATAAGTTAAAAATAATTGCATACATTCGTAATTCCGAAGCTTCGTTATTCTGAAGGTTTGGATATTCCGAAGGTTCGTTGTTCCGAAGGTTCGTATTTCCGAAGGTTCGTAATTCCGAAGGTTCGTTTGTCCGAAAACGAAGTGAGGTTCGTAATTCCGAAGGTTCGTTCATCCGAAAACGAAATGAGGTTCGAAATTCCGAAGGTTCGTTAGTCCAAAAACGAAATGATTAACGAACCTTATTTCGTTTTCGGACTAACGAACCTTATTTCGTTTTCGGATTAACGAACCCTTTTACATTTTCGGATAAACGAACATCGAGGTATAGGCAATTTACGTGTTTCGGAATTACAAACCTTCAGAATAAAGAACCTTCGGAATTGTTCAGCCAATGGGAAAATAAGAAAATCTACTGGTCAATCAGAAAAACAGAGATGTCCAGTGAAGATTGCAAATCAGGATTTGAATCTCGCACAATTTGTTCAGCCTATAGTAACTAAAAAATCTACTAGTCAACTGATTACAATCTATTAGAGACATATATATACCCAGCAACCAGTTTTGAACTTGAGCTTTTTAATCTTCGACAAAATGTTCAGCCTATATAATAATATTTGTAACAAAATCAACATCTTTAGCTCTTTGTTGCTCAGGGCCCTTTTAACACAAAGGATAACGATAAATCGCTTATTTGAAGGAACAATTGTGACTGGTTCCTCAGTCTACGGATGCAATCGCTAACCTTTGTGTCACTGTGCCCAGATATCCATAAAAACCATCACTCAAAGGGTTGACTAAGTATCTTCAACCCAGTGTGACCTTGAATATCTTTCAAGTATCTCTTTGCTTCTCCAGATCCATCTTCACTCTATCACTCAGCGAGACAACGCTCTCCGTTCTGGTGTACTCTTGGGTCATCTGCCTATTTCTTTTTTCATCTTCAGCCTGTTCAACATCTGCTGCTTTGACCTTTGACCTATCACTCTGGATTGAAGACATGGATGAGTAGGACACCCCTTCCTCTTCAGCCGTATTCCTAACAACAGCTCGAGCGAGCTGGTTGGCCAACCGCTTCACGTCTCCTGACCCAGGGTTATTGCCTCTGTGATCTCCGACCTGGTCTTCGTGACCATGCTTCAAGCTTGATTCTGAGGTGCTTTTCTCTTCAGTGACAGTAATGTCCTCCTTTTGCAGCCTGCCTGATGACTTTGTAGGTGATGGAGCTCTTGAACTGTTTCTACTCCCAGTAATACTGCCTGGGTTGACATCTGTCATGAACACGCTCTGATCATCCGCATCGCCGTTATCGCTCTCAAAGCTGTCATCCTCATATGCTTCGGCTGCTTCTTGATCCTGGTGGGTTGATCTTTTGCTCTGAGGTCTAGAGGTGGCCGAGGTCAAGGTAGTAGATGGAAATGAGGAAACACTTCCTGCATCATTGGCCGTAGTGACAGCAGCAATGGGGGCTTCATCTTCAGTGCCATCTGTTTTCCTACTGATAGTATCTTCACTCGTCATGTCATCTCTATCGACCATCTCAAGTTCCTTCCCAGAGGAGCAATCTACCCTATCATCATCTGCATCCTCTTCCTCCTCTTCAAAATCGTCCTCGTACAGGCTTTCCTCTGAATCAGCAAAGCCATCCTCAGATTCTATGGGAGCGCTGCACCGAGGTGAACTTGTTTTGCTTCGATCAGGCTCAAGGAGTTTTTCAAGTACAGCAGTTTTACTTTGCTTCTCCTGCTGGCGCTTTATCTCCATCCTACAACATTAAAGTAAAAAGGAAATTAGGACATGTGGAAACGCAGAGGTGTAATGGCTGAATGGATTAGCCTCAGGACTTTAAAAAAGAAGGTCGTAGGTTCAAATCTCAGTCATGTTGTAATCGAGTACCGAAGCGATGACGTCAGTTGCCATGGTGTCATGGCTGCCTGGTTCTAAACACATGATCGCTCTATACAGTGCGTCCCAGAAAAAACGAAACCGAGATTTAGCAATGATTTATCATAACTTAATCATAAATAAAATAGACGAATGACCTCCCAATGTAAAGCTTAGAATAGATTATTCCTCATTCACGCATGATTGAGCAAAAACAATTCGGAGAAAGGATGCCAAAAACTCATTTGGCGGGGGGTATCTGAATTTCAAAAAGAAAATCACATGACTAAAAAGTTCAATATCTTTTCTTTTCTTTGATACCTAAATCACAGAAAATGGTCAAGTAGTAAAAAAGTTATGATCCCTCGAAACAATGCTTGTATTTCCATAATTTCATTAAATAAACGTGTTTTCACCCGTTTCCCACTGAAGCTATCGCACGGTAACAAAACACTTAATGCATGGCTGAGCGTCAACAAAACAGAGTGTCGAGTGAGTTTGAACGCTAGCCTGTAAAACCTCTTCATTTTATGAAATTATTAAAATTCAAGCCTTATTTCAAATAACCAGAACTTTGTTATTTCTTGACCATTTTCTGTAATTGAGGTACCAAATTAAAGAGCAGATATTGAACTTTTTAAAAATGTGGTTTTCTTTTTAAAACCCAGATACGGCCCGCCAAGTGACTTTTTGGTATCCCCTTTTCAAATTGTTTTTGCTCACTCATGCGTGAATAAGAAATAATCTAAGTAATTTCAGATGAAAGAGGAGATTCTAAGCTTTAAAATGGTAGGTCATTTGTCTATTGTATTTGCGATTAAGTTATGATAAATCATCGATAAATCTCGGTTTCGTTTTTTGTGGGACGCACTGTATAGCGTGTGTTTCTCATAGGAGAAAATGGATGCTATTGGAATTTCATCAGTTGCAATCTATTTTTCAGAGGAGCCAAATTCATTGCAGCAAAACGCAAATTTATCAACATCGTTTTGATCACTAAATGACATTAAAAATTGATATCAACCTTAATGTCCTAATCCATTTTTGCTTATCACTTTCATCTTTTGGAAACCTACGAAATTGCAGTTGGTAACAACCAGGGACAAAACACATCACCATTTTTGCAAATACAAATGTGTTTAGACGATCGTCAGCTGCTACTCTGTTTAAAACCAGCCGGTTCGTTGTCATGACATCGTGACATCACACTTCGGTACTCTATTTCTTTCAGCAAAACAAATAATTCACATTATGCTACACTCGACCCGGGTGATGTTAATGGATACAAGGCCATAGTTTATTCCTTGAAAAACTTGCAGGCTGTAGCTGCTGGTCTAAGGCAAAGCACCTAGAGATGTACATGGCATGCACTATCTTTCCCAGCACAACTTCTTTAATGCACACAGCTTTTTAAAAAAAAATAATGAAAAAAAACTTGGGTAAAAAAGAGCTGAAACTTCTATTTCTCGTTACTCCCCTAAGATGAAACCACTGCTTTCTGCACAAAATTAGACAAATCTTGATTATCCTCCGGTTCCTCCCAAAAGTATCTGTTACTATTCAACAAAATTTCAACCGAATCATCCTACTGTGAAATCACCTAGACAGAACTATATATATATCCCAAAAGATCCTGGTTTGGATGTACATTCACTTAATCAACAAGCAGTTGATCTACTTCTCTGATATTCAAATACCACATGGGCTAAACCCATCTGGGGCCCGTTTCATAAAGCTTGTTATGATAACAAAGTTGCAATAACAGTTAAAAACTACTGAAATCCTTCAATTTGATTGGCTGATAGTAAATTTGTTATCGAAACTGTTCATTTGTTATTATAACAAGTCTTTATATAATGGGACCTTGGTCTAGTATCAATTTGGTTGAATTTGCCATTTGGTATACACTATACTTATACGCACTTGATCTAATTCTCATTTCATCTAATACCCTGCTGATCTACTTTGCTTAATTTCTTAATATTTATTTATTCAGTCTTATTTAAAAACAGGGTAATCCTTTCAGAGCCAAGAGGCCTGCTTTTCAAAAGAGCCCTGTTACATAAAATATTACATACAAATGAGAACTTATAATGTACAAAACCATAGAGATAGAACTAAACAAAATAATACAACACATATATGTAATTAAACTAAATTGAACTAAAATGAACTAAAATGAACTAAACTAGACTAAATTAAACTAAAAAACTTAGCTAAAAGCATAACAGAACAAGACATGAAAAAGGAAAAGGAAACCGGTAACCAGCACGACATAAAAAGTTTGACTTCTATTAGTACGATTATAACAGTCCTTACATGATAAGAAGAGCTCAGTTGCAAAAGGAGTTAGACCCATTTTTCATCAAATTTGACTTTGTCTCAATGTATAGACTTTTAGTAGCTCTACAAGATGATACCAAAAGAAAAGTTGAATTTTCAGTCAAAAAGTGAACAAAAATGACAAAGAAAAATCCCTTTTTTTTTCAAAAGGGGTTAGACCCATTTCAGTTTGCTTGCAAAAGGGGTTAGATCCACAGAGGAGGTAGATTTCTTTTATACCCAATTTTATGTTCACGTCGTAGGGTATCATGAAAATTTAGTTTCGCATAAGAATATTGCGATATGGGAGAATAAAAAAAACTATTTTCTTGCAGTGGATCTAACCCCTTTTGCAAACAAATTCTACTGAAGAGCTCATTTGTCAAAAGGGGTTACATCCATTTTTCATAAAATTTTATTGCTTTTAGTCTCAAAACTTATAGATTTATAAGACTATACAGGTTTTAGTCACTCTGATGATACCAAAAAAAAATTGAAATTCCCATTAAAACATGAATAAAAGTGGCAAAGATAAATCACTTTTTTGTTAAAAAGGGATTGGATCAATTTCAGTTTGCTTGCAAAAGGGGTTTGATCCAAAATGGTAATTTTTTGAAAAATATTTTTAAAAAATTAAGACAGGTACATATATTTTATACCCAATTTTATGTTCACACGGCAGGGTAGTACATCGTGAAAATTTAGTTTTTCAAAAGAATATTGCAATATGGGAGAATAAAAAAACATGATTTTTCTCAGAATGGTCTAAAGTGGATCTAACCTCTTTTGTGACCAAACTCTTCATATATAGACTGAATGTAAAAGGTGTTTGACCGAGTTGATATTAAAATTGGGGATAGCCTAACTGAAAATAAAATAAAGTGATAAATGGACAAAATGAAAATTGGACCAGGGGCCTGTTTCATAAAACTTTTTACCTGAGAAAACTGGTAAAAACTGAAAACTAAGGTCTGATTTCTGCCATTGACTTTATTACAGGGCAAAAATACCCATAAAAACAACCTGAGTTTTCTCAGGTAAAAAGTTTTATGCAACGGGCCCCAGATGGATGGCACGCAGAATGGTTGTAGATGAATAAGGATTAGACCATGTTGGATCAAACAAAACAGGAGTTAGACAAGAGCAAATGTAGATCAAAAGGCAATTAAAGGACTAGTCCACCCCAACAAAAAGTTGATTTGAAGAAAGGGAGAAAAATCCATCAAGCAAAACACTGAAAATTTCATCAAAATCGGATGTAAAATAAGAAAGTTATGACATTTTAAAGTTTCGCTTAATTTCACAAAACAGTTATATGCACATCCTGGTCGGTATGCAAATTGGCAGACTGATGACGTCACCCACTCACTATTTCTTTTGTTTCTTATTATATGAAATATTCTAATTTTCTCCTCCTTGTCAAGGGACAAAAAGTTTTATTTCTCCCTGAACATGTGGAATTACCATTATTTTAGCAGTCTATAGTTTAGTTCGTCCTATTGTCAAATCTGTAAAAATTGAAATATTGTATTACCGTATTCAAACAATAAAAAAAAAATTAAAAAAAAGTGATGGACATCATCAACTCTCTCATTTGCATATCGCTGAGTTTTGCATTGACCTGTTTTGTGAAAAATAAGCGAAACTTGAAAATGCCATAACTTTCTTATTTTACATCCGAATTCGATGAAATTTGCGTTATGCTTGTTTGATTTTTCTCTATCGATTCAAATCAACAGTTTTCTGGGGTGGACTTGACCTTTAACAAAGATCTCTGACCGATGCAACGTTATGTTCGTTTGATTTTTCTCTATCGATTCAAATCAACAATTTTCTGGGGTGGACTTGACCTTTAACAGAGATCTCTGACCTGATTCCTGGTGGTAGCTTTGCCATTTCCCTCTCCTTAGCCTCCTGCGCAACCTTCTCCTTTGCCTGTGTCAAGAAAAACGAAAATAACTATTGAATAAACAGTCGGGGAGTATGGCAATTCCAAAGAAGACATGAAAAAGTACATGTTGGTGTGACAGATGGCTGTCAAATATAGAAGAAGTATTACACATGCAGATCACAATGAAGAGAAGTGTAGCTTGTATAAAGTCTGAGGCCTTTATGGCAATTGAATTGCTTCAAGGCACAATCTTGGTGCCCATTTTCTAAAGACTTTCATAATTTCACCTTATATTCTCTTTGCAAATTTTGTCATTAGATGTTATGGTATCTCAAGAAAAACCTTAATTTTGATCACCGACCTGCTGAGTCCTGAATACTATAGTCAACAAAGTTACAACAATGGCAAAGCTACCATTTAAAAAAGGTAAAAGATGGCATTAATATTCCATCTCAAAGAGACATTTTAATGGATAGGAAAAAAAAAACACAAACAAAATACCTGTGCATGTAGTACAAATAGCAATTATTTTAGGTAAAACCATATATTTATCAAATATCAACTTTAATCAGCTCACCTTGGCTTTCTGCTGCTCTCGATATTTCTTTACTTTTTCTCTTTCATCTGAAATCAAAGGGGAGAATATGATCCCATTTTCAATAACATGCAAGACAAACGATTCACCAGAGTTTACAGTTCCGGTATGCAAGGAGTTGGGGGTAAGTCCACTGGGGTGTATGTGGGGGTGTGTATGGCAGGGGGTGTGTATGGCAGGGGGGGGTGACTAAACGATATCAATGTACAATTGCAATACAAACGTTTTTAAACCACCCCTCATTTGTCAGTACTACTTCCATGTAGGGCTGTTATCGTTAAGAAAATTCCCTGTCGATATGTCGCTAAAGATATCATACCGATATCGATAACTATCGACAAAAGAACATAATCAACATGCATTTTTTATGCATTATAGCCATGTCACATACTCGCATTGGTCAAAATTTTTATCTGCCACTGTACCAAAAACACTTTAAAATCCGCGTTCATTGGATGTAAATGAATACATAACATCTTTTAACAAACATAGTTAGCATAAATACATCCTCACCTTTCAAGTTATTATAATTTTTTTTAGGGTTGGATGAAGGTTTATTGATAATTTTGGGGCTTTTTGGACATCGTTTCGAGCAGTCAACGTCTTTTGCCTATTCGCCATTTAGATATTGTGCTGTACATCTTCGAACGTAGAGGGTGGCAACATACGGTCGTGTGCTGCCTTCTACGTTAGTTGGTACTTGGCTAAAATTGAGCTTGCACTTGTGGTGTTTTCCAATCGATCGAATGGAGTTGATTGCAGCAGGATTGTCATGCTTATAGCAAAGTGGGGGTGAGATTGTATTTTTGGCTGGTAAATATTCGTATTTTGTTGATATTTTGGAGTAATTTCTGTTGCTGCTCTGTGCAGTTTGAGGAAAAATATGTTTTCTGTGATTTTCCGTTTGAAAAGTTACTTTCAAAAGGCTGTTTCCGTGAAATCAGGGAAAATCACTGTGTCCATACATAATAGCTGGTATTACTGACAACGAGAGAAAGGTTATCCCTAAGTGGCAAAAAACAAGCAATTATCAACAAGACTAGCGATAAAGACGTTATCGATAACAGTCCTACTTCCCTGTATGTTTACATGCTTCCTGGGGATCATATTTCACATTCTGGACAACTGCAAAACATGTCTGATTTTGCGGAAGTGGGATATGAACACACAACACTGATTAAAAGGTGAAAGTCAGAAACACTGACTACACAAGGAAACTAATCATAAACTATACCAAGTATATCTCACCATTTTCTTTCCTATACCTCCATGCTTCTTCTGCATTCAACATGGCATGGACACTCGTGGAGACCTGCTTCACTTTGCCCTGCAATAAAGAACATTACACAGAGTATCATACAGTGGAACCTGTTATAAAGACAACCTGAGGCCAACAAAATTAATCTTCATGTGCAGGTGTTTATATTGAAAGATTCCTATATTAGACAACAAGGGAAATAAACGTGGTCTTAATAATTACAGACAGGTCGTTATAGCAGGTTATGAATGTACTATTTAATCATTCTGCATTTTATAGATGCATGTTCATCTCATGAAAAGTTTACAAAGTACTTGTATGTTTTATTTGACAGTTACAACAGGAACTGTACTTCTAAGCCGATCAAAATCAAAGAAAGATGTCAGATCCAACAACTTGTCCAAAAATAAATGTTCATGAAACACTCTTCAAACACATCATGTCATCCATTCATCTTATTTTAACTTTCTTTTAATTTAATACATTCTACATACATCCACCACTCCATGGGGAGTATTCCAGAAAAGAGGAGCAATAGTAAACTAACAACATTGACATTCCTACATGTACATGTATATCAGAAAAGACAAGGCAAAAGCGATTTTGTGTCTCGCGGCACTCTCGCCCACTTATGAAAATAACCAGAAATATTGTGATTTGCGAGGGCACGCAACGGAATTGTATCGAAACCTCATTGTGAAATGACTGGGATGGAATAACACTTGTCATAAGAGTCTTGCATTTAACTTTAATGTTAACCTTAAAATGAACTTTGGCCATACCATGTGACCTCTCAACACAATAGCATGCACGTCCCTTAAGTACATCTACCATCCAAGTTTGGTTGAAAAGTGATTTACAGTTGCAGAGTTAGGTGTCATAAGAGTCTTGCATGTAAACTTTAACGTTGACCTAAAAATGACCTTTGACCTTACCATGTGACCTCCAACTGCAGCATAACATGCAGGTCCCCTTGTCCATCTACCATCCAAGTTTGGTTGAAAAGTGACTTATGGTTGCGGCGTTAGGTGTCATAAGAGAGTCTTGTATGTAAACTTTAACGTTGACCTGAAAATGACCTTTGACCTAACCATGTGACCTCCGACTGCAGCATAACATGCAGGTCTCCTAAGTACATCTACCAACCAAGTTTGGTTGAAAAGTGACTTACGGTTGCAGAGTTAGGTGTCATAAGAGTCTTGCATGTAAACTCTAACGTTGACCTGAAAATGACCTTTGACCTTACCATGTGACCTCCGACTGCAGCATACCATGCAGGTCCCCTAAGTCCATCTACCATCCAAGTTTGGTTGAAAAGTGACTTATGGTTGCGGAGTTAGGTGTCATAAGAGAGTCTTGCATGTAAACTCTAACATTGACCTGAAAATGACCTTTGACCTTACCATGTGACCTCCGACTGCAGCATACCATGCAGGTCCCCCAAGTCCATCTACCATCCAAGTTTGGTTGAAAAGTGACTTACGGTTGCAGAGTTAGGTGTCATAAGAGAGTCTTGCATGTAAACTTTAAAGTTGACCTGAAAATGACCTTTGACCTTACCATGTGACCTCTGACTGCAGCATAACATGCAGGTCCCCCAAGTCCATCTACCATCTAAGTTTGGTTGTCAAGTGACTTACGGTTGTGGAGTTATGTGTCATAAGGTTTGTGACGGACGGACGACAGACGACGGACGGACGGACGACATTTGGATCCCTAAGTCTCGCCTTCACCTCTGGTGGGCGAGACAAAAAAATGAAATAGGAAAATAAATGACAAAGAGGGGGTCTGACGTATATTTACTGGAAGCTTGTGTGAATTACCATATTATTTTTCAAAGTAAGATTATGAAGGTGCTAGGAGAGAAAGCGCTCTACCTCTAGGCTGGTGGAAATAATAGGCATGGCCCAGAAGAGGGAACTGAGATGTCTCTTAACGGGGGTCTTGTGAGCGGGGCTGGGTGGCTTCTGAACTGAACTTTTGTCATTAGGAGTATCTCGAGAACTGAAAATTAGGTCTGAAAAAGGGGGTCATCAAAGCGGCACGTCCCCGTACCACCAATATATATGTGAGTGCCTCCCCCAGGGGTTCAAGGAAGGATTGTGTGTATAAAGCTACAGTTCTATAGAGAGGCAGTTCCATAATAGGCATCAGCTGAAGATCTAATCGTCAGGTCGGTCAGGATGAGCTGTTATGCATGCAGTAAAGCATTACATAAATCTAAACAAGTCTAGAGAAAGTTATTTATTACTAATTAGCAGAGTTCATCCTGATGTTAGCTTTAATAAAAGCAAAAAAAATAGAAAAATATTGGTAAATAGGAGAAAACATACTTACCCGATGTCTAACTTCATATGGAATCATTTGTTGTCTGAAGCGATAGACCGTACTTATCTTGTCTGCATCAATGCTTTTCTGGAAGAGGAAAAAGGAGGAAATGAGAAAAAGAAATCATTTTGAAAAATGAAACTGCAAACATTGGAGTCTTTCAAACTTGACAGATGATTTTATAACATGCTCAATAATGAATAAGAAAATGCAGATAAGAGACAAAAATGCAGAGGAAAAAGAGCTATTTGTATACACAATAAAAAATATGAAATGCAAAAGAAATAAGAAACAAACACAATCAGAGAAAGGGAGGATAGTGCATAATAATGAAAGAGAAAGTAAGAAAGAAAGAAAGAAAGAAAGAAAGAAAGAAAGAAAGAAAGATAAGTTTTTGCGAGGGAGAAGATACCAGGAGGGAGGGAGAGAGAGAGATGAAGGTGAGAAGGAAAGATAGAGAGAAAGAGAGAGGAAAAAGAAGGAGGGATGGATATACAATTAGAGAGTGAAATAAAGAAACCAAGAGACTTTCTTTTTTTGTTTTTACCAAAGTAGATTGAGCAGTTATGGCTAGTCTCTCTATCTCGGATGCTTGAGCTCTAATTTTTTTCTTTGGGAGTGGCTTGATCCTTGGCATCGCATCTTGTTCCAATAAAATTTCTTTGTTTTTCTTCCCCTCATCTCGAGGTGATTCTGCTCCACGCTTCTCTCTTTCTTTTCGCTTTTCATCCTCGCTGGCAATCAGATACGCTAACTCCAAGTTTACCTGAATAAAGAACGAGAGAGAGTGAAAAAAACACAAAAGGACATTGACCCATAGTTATCAGCCATACTATGGAAGTGTACACAAATATAAACATACTAATCATTAAAAAGAAAGAAGAAGTACACCATTACACATGACATCAATAACAATAGGGGTTCCAAAAATAAGGCTTGAATCTTAAAACCAAACTTTACACTCAAAGGGCCCAAAAAGGAGCATATTTTCACTCTTGCCAAGTATCAATATACCTGTACCTTTAATTTGGAATATTTAATAATCAAAATGATCTGGGGGAAAGGGGCAATCAATTAACTCAGTTGATATCTGATTAAGGTGGGGGGTTACAAATCTTTCTTGCAGCTTAGAGTTATGGATGCATGTTGTGTATGCCAGTGTGCTTTATATGATATTTACCATATTTTGTACAATCTCATTGATAAATATTGAATACAGAATAGCAAGCATTCTCCAAGTATGATCTAACGAAAGTGATGATGCTTTACATAAACGTACTGCATGCAAATGAAAACATGGTCTTTAAACCGGGCTCCGTAACATAAAAGTTTGCAATCAATTGCTAAATACATGTACCAATGACCAATCAAGATCATCGTTGCATGCACACTCAGTTTGAAATACTGCCCGGGAACCAATTAGTGCGGTACAGTACTTTCATATTTGCAATACGTCGCAAACCTTTGCGTTACAGAGCCCTGATCATGACAGTAATTAAAAAAGTGTGCTGTTCATCAGTATTTCAATGATCAAGCTAATCCCATAGAATTTCTTCCCATGATGCTATGCAATATAAGACCCATACATGTAGACCCATACTCTGAACTATGGTTTAATTTCCACCTTTGGTGTTAAGTTGTTGTTTAACTATGGATAGCCAATTGTGACACAAATCTGAAACAGAAGTTTACAGAACAGGGTGGATTTATCAGCTATTACTCAGATGATGCATTACTGTCTGGGAAAAACAACTGAGAATTTCTTTGGCATTATTTGCAATTCGTCGCAAACCTTTCATTAATACAGAGCCCTGATCACGACAGTAATTAAAAAAGTGTGCTGTTCATCAGTAATTCAATGATCAAGCTAATCCCAAATAATTTTTTCCCATGATGCAATGCAATATAAGACCCATACTCTGAACTATGGTTTGATTTCCACCTCTGGTGTTAAGTTGTTGTTTAACTATGGATAACCAATTGTGACACAAATCTGAAACAGAACAGGATGGATTTATCAGCTATTACTCAGATGATGCATTACTGTCTGGGAAAAACAACTGAGAATTTCTTTGGCATTATACATGTAGCATGAAATAAGAAGCATAAAATGTTAACAACATTTTCGAATTTTTGACTACCCATAATTTTAGCAAAGTGAGAGCATGGCCTACAGTGTAAGTAAAACCAGACTTCAGAAAATGGGCTATGTTCAGGCGTTTTATAATAAAGTAAATAGTAAATTACTAACCACAAGTGGATGTGTCCTGGCTAGTCCTTGCCCAGATGGGTCAAATCTTTGTTGAACCCTCTCTCTGTTTAAATATCTCTCCCTGTGAAAAATAAAGATAAAACAAAAAATACAATCCAGATGAACAAGCTTTTTTCCCCATTTTTTTACAAACAAGACAAGCTTAACCCATGCAGGGTACACACATTTTATTAGCCAAACTTTATATCCTCTAAAAAGATGTTTCAGTACTTGAATTACAAAAAACATTATTTTTCAATTCATTTATTACATTGATGAAATTTGAATAAGGGTATAACTGGAGTTAATATGATTAATAGCAAAATATTTACAGGATGCATTTTTATCAAACAGTGATTGCATTGCTCATTTACAATGTGTAATGATAAGCTTTAGTTTATCAACTATATTTTAGGAATGGCTCCTCATAGCTCATTTTTCCTTGTTTTTCATGGAAAAGAACTTGGTCGGAATCAAGAATTGATTGGTCAATCCAGAAAATACATTTAGTTTTCCGGGTATACTTTTGCTCCAATCATTTTGTACACTGCTACACAACAAGTTTTCTTCTTATGTCGTTGAGATGGGGGGATTCTCTTGTAGGTCTATTATACCAGGACTCGGGTGACAGAAGAAAACACAATGTCAATGCAACTGTCTGACCATTTTGAAATTCAATTTTGCACAGAAGAGAGCAACAGACTGAACGGCAATCACTTTCTAAGTTTCTGATTTTTTTCTTTGTAGGGAAAAGAACATTATTAACAAAATTGTGATTTTGATAAATGGGAAAACGAACATTTATACTACTATGTGGGCATGGTAGCAGACCAAAAATCAGTCTACATGTATTTCGGTAAGGATATATATAGGCTTGCTGAGTTTCTCCCCTTTTTTATTTTCTTTAGAACTTTCCTTCTTACTTTTCCAATTTAGACCCCGTTTCTTCATCATCTTTCTTTATTTTTTTTTCTCTTTTCTTTCTTCCTTTCTTTCTTTCTTCCTTCCTTTCTTCCTTCCTTCCTTCTTTCTTAATTCTTTCTTCTTCTTTTTTCGGCATAATGTTAGGAGCTAGGAGTCTAACTTAACCAAGTTACAAGTATGCACTGCACTGCAGATAAGTACCCAAGATATTTCCTTAGCACTACATCCTGACTTATGGATCCTGCTGAGTATCGTCGCAGAAGTAGAAGTTACGTTTTTCAAGGCGACTACGCTGAAGTTTCGTGCATTTCCAATAGGCCTAACACAAAATTAAGTATGTGGGACTGGTAATAAAAATATCGACGAAATTGTAAACTAAAATTTTACGTTAAAAACTCTTAAAAACGAATAACATGAATTTAGAATAGTTTACTCACAGTTCACGCGTAATCCGCTTTGAAACTTTTGGCTGCTCATTCATACTGTTTGGGGAAACAAAGTAGACATCTACCAAACTTTTCTCTTTGCCCACATCCTTCGCGTCATTTGTTGCTGATATGATACCAACAACCTTTGACCTGTGCCGGTGTCCTAGAAGAATTGGCCCCGGGTACCGGCGGTCCAAAACGGCTAGCTGATTAGTACCGCCAATACAAAACGGCTAGTCGATCGGGCCCGCCAGATTCAAATGACAGGTTCAAATTTTTGCCGAAACGATAGGAGAGCCGCCGTGTGGTTCCACAATTAAACAACATTTTACTTTTTGATTGTAAACATATGGACCGTGGTTTTTTATCTAATGCGAGGACATCTTGCACTACCTTAGGCATGGGGGTTATCTGTTTGCCCCCTTTTTATATATTGTTCTCTGAAAATTGTGTCAAAATCTATATATCACAAATAATATTTTTTATTAAGATATGTCAACATTTTGCTTGCTCGCAGCTTAGAAAAATTCGTACACCAAGTCGATCTGCCCCCCTCAAAACTTTTGCCTCATTATGCCACTGGGGTATATAGTAGACTATTTATTTTTAAAATTGTTACTTTTCAAAAGAGGAAGTGCCCCCCTTTTCCCCGTGCCCGGCCCTCCCACTTTCAAATTTGCTCCGCCGCCCCTGATTATATAATTCCCCCTTTTCTTCATATGTATACATTTGATGAAATATATAGCGTAAGATCGGACCCGCGGACAGAACGTCGGTGACATTATACTTCAATGATCAGTAAAAAAAAATGACAATACAAAACTTGTAGCTTAGTATCTCTTATTGCGCCAAGCCTTGATGATCGTAAGAAGCTACGACCAGTTTTGAGTCGTCATAAATAAGTGTGTGTTTGCTTATGTCAGCACCAAAGCCCCCCCCCCCCCTCCCCCGATTTTAAGGTCAATTTGGCGGCCCCTCATTTATACAGGTCAATTTGATGCCCCCTAATAATTTAATGTCAATCCCCCCCCCCCCATGTGAAACATGAATGCGACCCAGGCCAAACATCAAATACCGCCCAATTAAAGGTCGAACATATAATCAATTCGGCACCTCCTTCCAGATCACACTTCAAATGGCCGCCCACGCTCTCTTATAACCTTTTTCAATCTCCCCCTTGTCCCCCTTCTTCCCCTCCCCCCCCCCCCTCCCCTTAATTCCATCTTATCTTTTTCCCCTTTTCTCTTTCATTATGTTCATACTTTCCCCCATTTTTTTGCGATCTCTTCTTCGAATCTCCCTTTTTTTCTCTCCCTTTTATTTTCATTTATTTCCTTCTCCTTTTTGGCACCTCCCTTTTGGACTACCCGAGGGCCCTTAGCCGCGAAAGCCCCCCCCCCCCCTCCAAAAAAAAACAAAAAAAAAAAGAATATGTGCATGTGTGTGTGTTTGTCTCGATGAGGTGTCACTGAGAGTTCCCTGTGTTTTTGGCAGCCTTGTTGGACTATTCAGCTTTTAGTTCTTTTATTGATATATATTTTTTTCTACTTACTTTAGGGCTATGCTTTAGGGGTTTTGGCGAGCGCGCAGCAGTGTTTACCCCCGCCCACCCTCAGCACGCCAGTCGCCATCCCATCCTATTTCTTGCCCCTGTTTCTTACTTGAGTAATAATGAAGACCTATACGGTATGTCTATACAAAATCGAAGTTTACACCCCGAATAGCACAGGCGTACAAAGGGAACACTCAGTGTGAATATGGCTTCGTGGCCCCACACAGCTGTAATCAATTGGAAGTGTGCTAAAATAATGCATAAATTATATATCTCCAAAACATATATACATCTCTATGTCCCAAAATAAGATTCTCAAATCGACAACTGTACTGTTCTGTGGGTGTGGTTGATTTGGAGGAGCCAATAAAAGGACCACTGGAATTTCACATTTTTGCTGTAGGTGTCAAAGTTGCATGAACGGCGTATAGGAACAAATCGCCCGGTCGGAACAAATCGGCTATGACGATCGCATCACACAACAAAATTCGGAACTAATCGGCGGATAAAAGAGCCGCCGATTAGTTCCTCCGGCCCCGATCGGCTGCCCGGTCAATTCGCCTATGACACCGGTACGGTGTAGCGGCGGATTTTATCCGCCGGCATATATCGTTCTGAACGGCAAATATCGTTCATACTTGGAAACCATAATCTGCCGGGTTTGCCGCGTTCTGATGTGTATGCAGATTTCAAAGGGATAATCCAGGCTGTAGATATTTCTATCTCAATAAATAGAGTAAAATTCACAGAGCAAAATGTTGAAATTTGATCAAAATCGGATAACAAGTAACGAAGTTATTGCATATGGTTAATCGCGTGCATTTGAGTGTCCGAAAGTCCACACACACAGCTTCAACACAGGGAACAGTCGTTTTCAGGTACGTAATATTGCAGAAATCCGGTATATCTTTATAACTATTAATAATCTCACACCAGATTGATAATAGTGTGAACATTTTATCCAATTCCATTAATTTGATGTAAATATTATTACAATTAATTCACTATTTACGTCTCGCTGTTCATTTATTTGAAAGTGTCCATGTTCACAACTCTTGCTATGGCAACCGGTCTGAAACCACCCATATTTTTGAGACATTTGCATCTTTGTTTTCCCACTGGAGTATCCCTAAGGGTAAAAAAGGTCGAGATTGATTGTCATCTCAATGCTAAATAGATTACCTACAGTTTGATATTTAATACTTTATGACTGGTATAATGGTTACATCTCATTTTTCTCCCAAACTTTGTGATCGAGCAGGCAGAACATGGCATATTTCTGTGTACAACGTCACGTGACTAACGTATGATAGTTTTTGTTCCTAGACCCTTTTCATTTGAAACAATTAATACAGTCCAAACAAACTTAATTAACGCATTTAATGTTGAAAGTAACAATGTTCTTGTACTATAAAGCTTTGCCTACTGATATTTATGATATAGCTACAGTTTGAGGAAGCAAAAATCGAGTCCGAAATTGATTTTGATTTGTAATAGGGTCTGCGTAAGTTTACTATATACTAGCAGGCTAGCATCGTCTGCTATACGTAAACCAAATGAGCGAACATCATATGACCAAAACTAACCATTATGAATTTTAAAAATTTGCATCATTCCGGTTATTCCGGTGAAACAGTTCTAGGCATGTCTTTATGAATATTCATTAGGTGGGCTGATGATGTCATAACCCCACTTGTCCTGTTGTATTCAATTACATGAAATTAGGTTTATTCAAATTTTTTTCTACGTCAAGAACTAAAACAATTGGATTGAAAACTCTTTAAGTGCATTAGTTATTTAATGCCGCAACTTATATCATCATAATGGTGACACATCATTTACTAACACATGTTTGAAAAATGAAACATATATGATTTCATTTAATAACATAAGAAAAGGGAAAATGGGGACGTGACATCATCAGCCCATATTGAATATTCGTACTGAGACATGCCTATAGAAAATCAAATCCTTAAAATTCAATAACTTCGATCGTTATTTGTTATCCGATTTTGATGAAATTGTCAGCATTTTGTCAGAATTAAATAAAGAAATAAAGAACTTAAAGGCAAAGAGCGAAAGAAAGAAAGAATAAATAAAGAACCAAAGAAACGGAAAAAACGGAAAAAGTAAACACTCGAATAACAAAAGAAAAAAAGAAAGAAAGAACAGAAAGAAAAATGATAGAAAAAGGAACAACAAAATGAAGGTACATGAATAACATAAATGAAATAGTTTGAAACAAAAAAAAGACTTTAAAAAGATGAAGCTATAGGCATATGAGGTGTAAACAAAGGGACAAGATATGGTCATGCACTCTAAATCCATGTACTCAATTTTAAATCAATATCTTATTTCCCAGAGGAGCCCTTTATACAATTTCTATTGAAATAAAACGAATAGTTTTCCTTGTCATGAATAAAAGTAGACCTAATGTATTTCGTCATTAATACGTATAAAATCAATAAATTTTTAAAAGAATCTAATGAAGAAAAAAAAAACTCTGATTAGGTGTCGCGGCCTAAATACTGGAGGTAGAGGTACCAGGAAGGAGGAACAAAAAATGACTGAAATATGAAGGGGCAAAGTTTATCGGTGCATATATTCAGGGGCGGCGTCAGGGTATTTTATAGGGGATGACACTAATGCCTCTTCATTTTTTCTTCTAAATTCATTAATTACTTAAAGTTTCTGTACAATTCATGACGTATACGTTTAGACCTACTCCTCTTTTTCCTTTTCTACCCTTGCTACAAAATTACCCCCCTCCCCCTTGATTGTTCGTTGGTGTTTTTTTTTACTTCTTATAACTGCCCTCCTTCCTTGATAAGATTTTGGTATGAAAATAATAAACACGTATCATTATTTCTTTAATGCCACTTGTTTCCTTCTGCTACAACACAGTGACATTTTAAACTAAATTGGCACCTGCGCATTCCCTTTGTGACATCACATTATGCAGCGCGTTAAAAAAAAAGTAGACCTGTGACGTTTGTTTACTTTTAGTGGCTCGAAGGCTCGATCGAATGACGTCACATTACTTGTAAATGGGTGAATGCGCGCATACGTGATTGCGCGAAATATATTCACAAAACGTAATTATGCAAATGAACGCTGCAGCGCATGTGGTAATGATTACTTGCCATAGAAACAAATTATGCGCCAAAAAATGACAACAAAATTTTCAAACGGCACTGCAATCACGAGGCGAAGCTGACTTGAGAGAGTTTGCGAGACACCAAGCTGCGAAACGAAACGAGAATAACCAAGGACCAGTGGACTTCTTAAAAAGACGTTGGTGTTCTTATCAGTGAACCAAAGAATTGAAAATCCTTCTCTCCGAAAAATACGAGGTCAGTATGTCGATCAAACGCGATTGAAACGTTTTTTTTGTGTGTGCAGTGAGGGGGGCGGTGGTGTCAAGTTAAATAAAATGATCTCGACCTGGACGACGTTCGGCTTCACTGAACGGATAGATCTAGGTATAATGTCAAATAGATCTTATTGCAAATTAACGATTAAACCCGATTGAAACGTTTATTTTTAGTGCAATGAGGGGGGGTCGGTGGTGTAAAGTTTAATCTTGAATAAAATTAAAAATGATCTCGACGACAAAAACAACTTTCTACAGAAAAAAACGTTAATGTTCGGCTTCACTGAGCGGATCACGCTACAGACGGCCCACCGTTGTGATTTGTGGTGGTGATGATAATCGGCGTTGGTTATTTGATATAATTAGCCTATCATGGTATGATTTCACGGGGATGATATTGACAATGATGACGTTGATGTAGATCTAGGTCAATTGCAAATTGCATATATACCGGTATTAACAATACACAATGTTTGCATAGGTCTAGATCTACATGTAGGCCTAGGCCTACTCCTTTTTGTGTCAGGGTGCACGAATAGGCTTTTATTTTGACGTTATTTTAAATTTAGGGATAATCTACCGTAAGGGCACTAGTATTCAACCCGTTTGGAGAGTTTCCTCAAATATATAGAAATATAGAATTTACCTGAATTTCAGACCCGTCTTATTTCCAAGAGCAAAATGCTGGTTATTCTTTTTCCGTTATTTTTTTCTTCAACCAGTTGACTGTGTGCGCGGGCGATCGAATTATACGGCGACGGATTTTGGTACTAGTATTCAACCCGTCGGCACTAGTATTCAACCTAGCGATGAAAGATGGCCCTATCTCTCAATCTGCCCTTGTCCCATCCGACTATGGACTAGACCATTTGAGATGAGACCAAACAGGGAATTAATCAAAGCCAGAGATTTACATAGATCTAGATCTAATTTAGCAATCTAAACCCTTTTGAGATTTGCTATCAATCCTCACTAGGTTGAATACTAGTACCATTCAGTGCAAAAGGCCATCGCCGCATAATTCGATCCTCCGCGCATACAGTCGACAGATTGACAAAGAAAATATCGACAACAGATTACCCTGGAAATAACAAAGGTGTGAAATTAAGATAAATTCCCTATTTCTAAATATTTTGGGGAATATGTCAAAATCTTTGAATTATGCCGGGTTGAAGTACCCATACGGTACTTAATTTGATTTTACATCTAGATTTGCCCCGGGGACCTCGACACGTCTTAAGACAGTACGTGTTCGGGCTGCCGCAGTAACATCTAGATCTACTACTACTAGGTCTAAATGTTTTTATTTTTTTTATTATATTAATGTCACGTAGATCTGCGCATATTTATGTATTTCTTCACATCGATCGGAATTTCGATATGTTTATTGATTGATTGATTATAATTATATAAACCTATTAAGTTATATAGGCCTATATTATATTTCTACCCAGTTGTTTTGTGTCCGGACAATCGATTTCAAACACACATTTAATAAAAAAGTTACAGAAAAAAGTTTCATCAAGTTTGAGTACCATAAACAGTTATTAAGCAATGTTGGTATCTATGATGATGTTGAGCCATAGAGATAGAAAACTAGTATTACATCTCTGTTTTGAGCCCGGCCGCACCCGCACCCCCCCCCCCCCCCCCCCCCCCCCGCTTGATTCCTGCGCCTGTTTCTAACTGATGATCTTGGTGACTACGATGTACCCGCTTCAGCCCCTGCCACACTTGATCCACACATGACCAGCAATGATTACGATGAAGAAGAATATGGTTAACAAACGGTTATGATAGATATATTGGAATAATAAGTTCCCTGTTTTTATTTCATATATTTCAGCATCATGGCTCGTCAATTATCATCAGTCATTCTGGTTGCTTTGACTTTGACCACTGCCCTGGCGGAAAACTTCCCATCTCGCACATCGGCGCCATCTGACTGCCCCCAAGCCGATCAGGGGTGCTGGTGCCAAAACACCTTTGCACAATGTTGGAGAACGTACGACCAATCAAGATTAACGGAAGAAATTGGGAGCAGGATTACTCGATTGTAAGTGCATACTATCCTTGGGTATCAATTACCCATACTTACTTGATGATAATAATTGCATCCCATTATCAAAATAACAGTAATAATAATCCTCAGCCATAATAAGTGTGGCGATGCCGGTAAATGGTAATAATGAAATGATGATAATGACGATGATGATTCACTAGCTCCCTCTTAGGGTTCTTAGATAGTTCTGTACTTGTCCCGTATAAATGTTCCGCAAAGGCTCTCACGTGTAACAGCCACTTGGGAATATTCTAGGTTCTCTATTAAATCGTTTAATTTGAGCACGTTAAGAACCTTAGGAACCCTCTTTATCGAGGGTTCCAATACGGGACATAAAAGTTTAAGTATATATGCACCTTTTTCTCCAAAAGAGTGTATTCAGATGATTATAATTATGATGATGATGATAATGATGATGATGATGGTGATTATGATGATGATGATGAAGATGATGATGATGATGATGATTGATAATGATAACAAAAAATATAATTCATAATTATGATAAATGACTATGATGAAATAATCGATGTATGTCATATCAAACATAGAATAATAATCAGTAAGATATTAATGATAATTTAATCAATTACAAAATATCAATGTCACTCAAAAACATCAGTTAATAGTTATTGGAGCTGATACAATAGCAACATACTTAATAGATTAACCCAAAATTAATAAAATCATCATACTTTAAGGACGCTTATCATCAAAGCAATATAGAAAAACATAATTCCTTTTCTTTCTTTAAATAAATTATTACCACAGAGAGTTGTTGTACCAGCCAAACGAAGAAGTTGTGACCTACATAAGACGTATGAGCGCCTTGAGGGAAATAAGGTAAGTTTTCAGTCACAACAAAAGAGTGTAAGACAAGAAAAAAGACTCGACCACTTAATTCATCTTTACAAATCTACCTGTTGAATGGTAATAACAGAATGATTTAAAAATAAAACGGTGAAATGGAACAAGGAATGAATAACCTATTGGCACGAAATACATGTATGTCTGTTTATAAATGAAATATTACATGAAGTCCTACAGATATTCAGTGGAAAACACGCTCCGCCGTTCGAAGTTCAAAAGGGTTCATCATCATTTTGAACCTCACGAGATAATCGTCTTGAATGGTTCCTGGACAAAGAAAAACACCATCTTTTCCGCGTTTTCTTTCCTGGCCACCACCTTAAACTTTCGATAATTTCACGGGAAAATAACTACGTTTTTATCTGTTAGAGTATAATTCTATTGGATATCACAGGTGAAAAAATGTAAATGGCATAGGGTTGGTGTTGATGCCACTCAAAGAGGCATCCACGACCCAGTCTTGCTCCCCCCCCCCCCCCCCATCCTGACACCAATTTGGCTCCCTCGTACTATATACAGATATACAGGCTCAGTAGCCGCAATTAATATAGTTGATTCCTTTGAGCTTTGAGCTTTATTCATCATAATTGCCAGAGTTTCATCGTTTTTTTTATTGTGGTGATAGGGCCGACCAATACTTTATTTTTTTTTCAAATAAAAAGCAAAGAAGACATTTAACTCCAGAGCGGATCAAATTGGCCCTATGAGTGGCGGTTTATATTCATTTCGCGTTCACACAAATCCCCCGTTGTACGAGTTTTAGACTTCTTTATTTTTTTCCGGAAGGGGGGGTGGAGGTGTATTTGGGCTTTTTGGACATCTTCGATCATCATCATCTTGAACCTCACGGGATAATCGTCCTGAAAGGTTCCTGGACAAAGAAAAACACAATCTTTTCCGCATTTTCTTTCCTGGCGGATGCTGTTCACTGTCCAATGGCAGTGATCCTCCGGGGAATTTAGGAATTTCAGAAAAATGCTTTATTTCGATGAAATTCTCGAATGACGATCGGTTTTCTGCCATAATATCCTATCCATTCTAAGTGTTCCCAGTCAAAGATATTATACTTATGATTATTGCTGTTGCATTCATTATCTTCTTCCTTATACACTTTACATGTTTCAAAATACACCCCTCACAGAATTTCAGAAGACGGAATGAGCTTAGACTGTTCTTGTGACCTTGTAGACGCCATGGATGATAAAGGGATAACACTCGTCAACCAGGATGAGCTCGAGATCAGTAACTGCCGCCAGCAGGGTTGGTCACGTGATACAATGACCGCCCGCCCTTTCCTTATCGATTGCCGTAAGTTGACAATAGGGAATTTTCGCACAGCGACGTACGGAGTATTTAATAGCAGAAAAAAATGTGTTGTTCAAATGCCCTACACGACACTGAACAACCCAGAAGTTTTTTGTCGAAAATTGGTAAATCGAAACAGTAGTATCGTCAGGACTCGGGACAAACGACACGATTGCAATCTTTTGACGGCTCCGAAACTTGTGCCGAAACTGCTGTTCCTGTTCATTCATTTTCGACAAAGACCTCCCAGTGATCTTTGTTATTTGAATCATCCGTACATCGCGGAACAAAAAGTGGCCTAGTATGAACCCTACGCCGCCAAACGTTCGAACTTATACGAATATCATTCTTGGAAAATGAAAAAAGAAATATTTTTTTTAAACCATCTCAAACTAGAATCTAGAGTTAGTGGCGAAATGAGCCCAAAATTTTTAAGGGACTCGATATGGCGTATCGGGTAAAATTAATAAAAAGTTGCGAGCTTTCGAAGCGAGCTAGCAAAAATTTCGGCATTATTATTTTTAAGAAAGTCTGTGATCATCGATTTGTACATAATATATTGAAAATAATATCGTATTTCACACTTATCCCTTTGCTTTTCTTTATTTTTTATTCTTGGTCGTGATTTTTTTTCAAGTATCTTTGAAAAAAAAGGCGAAAGACTCTGGTCAGTTGCATATTGACCGTAAGACGTATTACAAATTGAACATTTTTTGTACCTTTGCCACAACCTGTGTTGCATATTTTTTACAATTAATTACAGGCCGTTTTCGCATCCAAGACGACGACAGACGTAAGAGGAGAGAAGCTGATCAAGACAGTGACGATGTCAGCAAAAGGGCAAGTCCTCGGAAAGGCGACAAACCAGCTGGACACAAGCTCAAAGATCTTGCTCCTAAAGACACGCATCACCTTGTCAGCATCGATGATGTCGAAAAACACCCCGCTACCGATTTCTTCAACTTCATCTCGGGACATCGTCGGACTCGACGTTCAACAGATACCAACAAGGAAGTCTCGGACGATTCTGGACGAAGCGCTCGTAAAAAGCGTTACGGCAACATGAACTATCCACAACCGATGAATCAACCAATGGGCGGTGGTAACTACCCTGGACAACCACCGCAACAAAATTACGCTCCTCAAGCAATGGGTGGACCAGTAGGTGGAGGTGGCATGGGTGGAGCGGTGGGTGCAGGAGGCATGGGTGGACCCGCCGGTGGAGCTAATGGCATTGGTGAATCAGTTGAAGATGAAATGTCAGTCGATTCTGATTACAGTAGCTTAGAAGGTGAAACAACAATCAGTGCAAAAGGTATGTTTTACTTTTGTTGAAAATAATTTTTCTTTCCACCAAATATGTAGAGCGAGAGCAGCAGTTGCCTACTCTCGGAACTCGTTGAACACTTAATTATGCAGATTCATGATACTCATTTTGTACAATGCAATTTTTTTAAATATAATTATTGTAAAGAAATGAAACGAAAAACTCACATAAGGTACCTTGACCAAGGTACTTATGTATCTTTGGGGCATCTTAACAAGGGAATATTTAAGCAGGGAAAATGATGGGACTCTGGCTCATCGTTGGTGCACTGTAAAACAAATAATAAAAACACGTAAACAAGTTGGTATCAAGTAATGAATAAAGCATTTATATCTATTTGATGCAGGATAAAAGAGCACTGTTGATAATAAAAAAAAGTGCCTTGGTCAAGGGCCTTACCGGCTATCAAACCCCTTATGCAAAGGTCTCACCGATATTGTATTTTTTTTCATCAATGGCTTACATGAATTAGCAGAGTTTCAATGTACGTGCCCTTATTTTCATAACTGCACCTTTTAGTTCTCAACGACATAACATAATCACCAAGCAAGTGTTTTTTTTTTTTTTTTTTTTTTTTTAAATAGTACATCGTCGGTGGCTTTTTTGAGGAAGATAAATTCTGCCACTGTCGATTTATATTTGAATTCATGCCGAAAGTAAACCATATCATTTATGATTAATAATTGTTTCCCCTATACAAAAAAAAATCGAGCTATTTATTTTCTTTCACTGCAGTTATGCAGGACATTAAGGCGGTGCTCGGTGCCACGAAGATTGACTTACCAGTTGACATCAATGACCCCTACGATCTTGGACTTTTGCTACGCCATCTCAGGCATCATTCGAACCTTCTAGCGAATATCGGGGACCCTGAGGTCAGGGAACAGGTCCTCAGTGCGATGCAGGAGGAAGAAGAGGAAGAGGAAAACGATGCCGCCAATGGTGTCAGGGAGAATGTCTTGAACAACCTGAACGCAAATGCACCTGGACAAGGGGGCTATGGTGGCACTCAGGGAGGGACGTATGGCGGGCAAGGTGGGGGCGTGATGGGCAATCAAGGAATGGGTGGACAAGGTTACAATCAGGGTTATATGCAAGGGTAAACCTTCCGTCACATACCGGAAATGCGGATCAGTCTCAAGACGTTTGCAAGATGAAGAGACTGTCGTCCTTTAAAATGAAAATCATTATTTCAATTGGCTTCCCATTTTCTATTTAGTGGAGGAACAGAAGCATACGTTTTGCCTTGTCTCCAAAGTCAACCCTGAATTAGAACGACATTAACCAGTTGGCTATTGGAACCGGGTGGCCCTAGTACAAATCTTTGGTCAGTTATAGAATTCAGTAGTCAAAAGGTTAACATAATTAGTGGGATGACGGAGATGTGATAAATATATTGCTACAAAAGTAAGACGGGATTATGGTACAGGATGCTGGTGGGAGCACTAATGATTACAAGGAAATTATGAGAAAGTTCATCACATTTAAAAAGGAAGGACAGATAATGAATGGTGGGTGCGGGATATAAAAGCAAGTTTTCGCGGGGACGGATTCTACAACATAGAAAATCTTTGGGAAATGCCCATTAAATCAAATTAACAGCTGAAGGGTTTTAGTCGAAAATTGGTGAACAGGGGCAGCTGATCGTCGTATGATTATGAGCTGACAAGAAATTGCAAATATGTTGATTGAATATGAATTTAATACCAAACATCACTGTCAGGTACAATTACATGGAAAAGTACATCACATATGAATAAAACATTTAGTAATTGGAGCTAAAAGAATAGCAAGATGCTAATCGAGGTCCAGAGTCCAGTACGAAATTTGGTACTTTGATTTTTCAACGATTTTCGGCAAAGACTGATTTGTCATGAAGGGCTTTTGCGAGTCGATTTTCTATGCTGTAGAATCCGTCCCGTCGCGATTGCGAAAACTTTCTAATGACATGGAGCGGACAAATTGATATCCAATGTGGTTTCATTATTGCAATCATTGTACTGTATGAACACTGTGTAATGACGATCATTGTACGATGGTGGATATTTTTGTGTTGCCTTGAGTTATCGATAATAAACATGGATACAATTTTCAACAAATATAAGAAAATATGTCTGTGTTCGTATGACCTATAACTAGTGATATTTTCAAAACTAATTTTCCATATTTCGTTTCATTACGTCAAACCCCCGTTTGGAGAAAGACCGCAGTTCAGATTGCAATCTGCGGTTCTATACCCCTTTTTCTGTTTGGAATTTGAAAAAATCATTTCCAAGCGCCGATCAACCCTGATTGGCCAGGTAATCCCGCTGTCTCAATTTCTCCTCCACAGCTAGCCAGATTATGAGCGTTGAGCCAAGGACGAAATGATAAACAACAGCTGTGCTATTACGTAAGACTTCTCTGCCTGTAGTAGGACCTTCGGAATGAAATTATTGTATTCGATATTTAATCACGTTTTCAAAGGCATATTGTATTCAGAAATCCAATGTTAGCCCATTTTCAATTTCGAACAAAGAAAATCGACCTCGAAATTAGGAAAGTAGGGGGATAAAATGACGACATGGTTTGCAGGGATGCTACCGCGCTCACACATTGCCCATAGAGCTCTATGCATAGAGCTATTATGCTCTATGCACTGCCATATATCCATTTTGTGTGGCCCCCTACTGTGACTGTATATGCCGGGCTGTTGTTATCTTCGGACCGAGGTCAAGACACAGGTGTTTTGATACTGCTTGGGGCAGTAAGGGTGTGTTGTACTTGGAGAAGAGAATTGATGCGGAGGGAAATAGGGGTATAGTGTTACCAAATGGAGGTTTTTCGTCATGTAATGACGAAAAAAATACAGATTACATAAATTTGTTTATATATTAAACAAATATATCAGGCTTTGAGAAAGTATAGTGGAATTATTTATCTGAGGTCGGTATAGTATCCCTAAATTAGACCCCAAAAGAGCCAATCTGGAATAAAATTATTGGAAATGTTTTTTTGACTGATTTGAGTAGGTATGGGTGTCAACATTTACCAAAAAAAAGTTAGGAGGAATACGGGTTGGGGAAAGTGCTTTTTTTCAAGGTCAAAGGTCAATGACCTTTTTGTACATACTGTATAATGGTATCTTTGAGATGGAAAGGCGCAGGTTGGTGATAATGGTGTCAAAATGCACAAATTCTTACCAGAATATCAAATAGAATAAAATTAATGACCTAGAATGCACATTCACCTATAAAATTTAAGGTGAAAGCCTTTCAAAAGGTCAATGACCTTTTTTACATTATATACCATACCGTTTAATGGTATCTCTGAGATGATAAGGTACATGCTGGTGATCATGGTGTCAAAATGTACAGATTCTTACAAGAAGATCAAATAAAATAAAATTAAGTACCTAAATGCACATTCACGCATAAAGTTTAAGGCCAAAGGTCAATGACCTTTTATACTACATATACCATATTATATAATTGTATCTCTAAGATAAAACGGTGCAGGTTGGTGTTCTTGGTGTCAAAACACGCATATTCTTACAGAAAGATAAAATAAAATTAAGCATCGAGAATGCACATTCACCCATAAAATTCAAGGACAAAGGTCAATGTCCTTTTTAACATTAGATAATGATAATGGTATCTCTGAGATAAAACACTGCAGGTTGGTGATCTTGGTGCCAAAATCCAAAGACTTGTACAAGAAGATTAAACAACACTAAAATAAGTATAAAGAATAAACTTTCACCCTTGAAATCCTAGATCAGAGGAAATATATAATCTATATGATATAAAAATAACCAAAAACAGTATCTTTTGTGTTCATATTTTATATCTGAATAATGTAAATAACCATGGCTAATTTGTAATGAAAACATGGCGGTTTCATAATTTCGGTCTGAAATAATGAAGGCCATGGAGAATGTATTTAGGGGTCAGAGGTCAATGACTTTCCAAAATATCAGTGGAAATTAAGTTTAAAAAGTTGATAACCAAATAACACTTTTTCATATACTGCGATGCATTGCCAAAAGCACTGAAAAAATAAATGAAATCAAGTATATAATTTGAAATGATTTTTATCTTAAGTAGCAGCATTTAATGCATCATTATATCTAAATCAAGGTTGTCGTGTCTTTTCTCTCCAGCGATAGGCCACTCACCTCAATGCTATAATAAATACTATAAACTATTAGCTTAATCTTCTGAAAATGGATAGGACAGGTCTAACTCTCATGTCACAGCTAGCATCATCTGAGAGCATTTCCAAACAGCAGAGGGATGATGATGATGATGAAATGAAGGCCATCATTAGAGCTGCAGCTTCTGTCATATACATGTAGTAAATTATATATATATCAACTTCAACAAAGGTGAATTCCCGTATTATTAGTACCTTTCATCAGTTCATTGCGAGCTGCCAGAATCTCTTGTGATGCTAATGCTGCAAGACAAAACTTCATATCTCCTCTCTGCCGTACGTCACCCATGATGCTATTTCTACTAGGTATCAGTTTGTACAAGGATCATGTTTTTGGTCCAGAACAACTGATTGTTATCATGCACAAATTAGGCATATAACAATGAAATTCAAAAGGAGATAATAGCTTACAAGTACACATCCATCGACCTTACAAAACTCCTACAGCACCACTTCCAGTTCTTGAGAATCAAGCTGTGCAATTATCAGTAATAATATAGATCCTATCATCCTGGTCTGATATCCCTTGACAGAACGTTAGGCTTCCATTGAATGGGCCAGATCAAAGTCTTGAAAATGTCAGAAGGTTTTCAAGAGTTCAATTACTCTTTGCTGAAGTTGAGACACTTAACTTCATCTATGACAAAAAAAGCTGCAGCTCTAATGATGGCCTTATTTTAATTCTTCGTCATTGTCCCTTGCTAAATGAAAATGTTCTCGGATGATGCTTGCCATAAGACTTAGGCCTATCCTTTCCATTTACATATTAAGTTATAGTGTTATAGTATTGATTGTAGCATTTGAGGTTAGTGACCTATTGCTACAGAGAAATTAGTACCTTGATTTAGGTTTATAAAATGCATATCTAAATGCTGCTACTTTAGGTAACGTCACCATTGTCACCATTTCAAATTATATCACACATTATTTTTTTTAACACTTTTGTCAATGCATTACAGTATATTATAAGAAAAAGTGCTATTTGATCCAATTTTACCTCGAACTTGTATTTTGACATCATCATTGGTCAAGGATTCAACTATTAAATTTGTGTTCTTTTTCCACGCAGGTCAGTCTTTTTCCCATCAGAATCACTATACCTACATGCCACAATCACGTTATATCGACCTATTTACTTAAATTCCCTGACGCTATTGACATAGTTTGATTGACCTTTAACTCCTAAATATATTTTCGATGGCCATTTTTTCTCCTTATTTCTTTCAGAGTGAAATTATTAGACTTCCAAGTGTTCATTACAAATAGTTATCTTTCATTCTATTATTCACAAATAAAATGTGAATATAATGGATTAATTTCTTTTTTGGGGGAATCATGCATGGATATATAAATATTTATCAACTTTTGACCTTTGACTTTGGATATTGGATTATTCTGTATGATTATTTTGAGTCTTTTTTATCTTCTTGCAAAAATTGCTTTTTGACATCAAAATCACCAACATGTAGCGTTTTATCTCAGAGATACCTTTATACGATATATAGCCTATGTAAAAAGGTCACTGACCTTTGACCTTGAACTTTATGGGTTAGTATGCATTCTAGGTGATTAACTTTATCTTATTTGACCTTCCTGTAAGAATCTGGGAATTTTGATACAACGATCACCAACCTGTGCCGTTTCATCTCAGAGATACTATTATACAGTATGATACATAATGTAAAAAAGGTCATTGACCTTTGAAAGGCTTTTACCTTGAATTTTATAGTTTAATGTGCATTCTGGGTACTTAATTCTATTTTATTTGATCTTCCTGTAAGAACCTCTGCATTTTGACACCAAGATCACCAACCTGCACCTTTTCATCTCAGAGATACCATTATACCGTATATGGTATACAATGTAAAAAAAAAAGTCATTGAACTTTGAAAGCTTTGACCTTGAATTTCATTCATTTGGTGAATGAGCATTGTAGGTACTTGATTTGATTTCATGTTATCTTCTTGTAAGAATCTGTGCATTTTGACACCAAGATCACCAACCTGCGCCTTTTCATCTGAGAGATAGCATTATACCGTATATGGTATATAATGTAGAAAAAAGGTCATTGACCTTTGAAAGGCTTTGACCTTGAATTTTATTGTTTAATGTGCATTCTGGGTAATTAATTTGATTTTATTTGATCTTCCTGTAAGAACCTCTGCATTTTGACACCTAGATCACCAACCTGCACCTTTTCATCTCAGAGATACCATTATACCGTATATGGTATATAATGTAATAAAGGTCATTGAACTTTGAAAGGCTTTGACCTTGAATTTCATGGGTGAATGAGCATTGTAGGTACTTGATTTGATTTTACTTGATCTTTTTGTAAGAATCTGTGCATTTTGACACCATGATCACCAACCTGTAATATTTTATCTGGGAGATACCATGATACAGTATATTTAAAAAGGTCATTGACCTTTGACCTTGAAAAAAAGCACTTTCCCCAACCCGTATTCCTCCTAACTTTTTTTTGGTAAATGTTGACACCCATACCTACTCAAATCAGTCAAAAAACCATTTCCAATAATTTCATTCCAGTTGGTTACTAATTACGGGATACTAGTATGGCAATTACTATTTTTCCCGAGGGGCGAAGCAACGAGGGAAATATAGTAGCTTTGCCAGTCCAACCGAGGATTAATCAATAAATTTATTTATTGATATATTCATATTCCACAATCATCAAAGTACATTTCGTAATAAATCATTTTTATTACGAAAGTTAATAATTTCCACTATGCTTTCGAATGAAACGCCTGATATATTTGTTTTATATCCTACTTTTAATATTATTCATAACCAAAATCTATGCGCTGAGCTTGCAAAGTCGGGTTACTTGCGTTGAATTACCTACTCTTCTCCGAGCCACCGCGCTCAGCGGAACGCAGATTAGTGCCTGCGCCGACGCATCACGGGACTTGCCCGGGAGAGAGAGCTTGCTGGCCGGTGCGCCCAAGAGTCTAGCTAAATATCCAGTTTTCTGAGATAATGACGTCAGAATATTGGTATAGCGAAAAATATATCGAGGTCTGACGTCACGCAACATCATAGTTGAAATATATTTGGTCACATGATGCTATTTTAACCAATCACTATACAGGATTCAATCTATGTATAGGATATTAAACAAATATATCAGGCTTTGAGAAAGTATAGTGGAATTATTTATCCGAGGTTGGTCTGGCAATTACTATTTTTCCACGAGGGGCGAAGCCCCGAGGGAAATATAGTAGTTTTGCCAGTCCAACCAATATATCAGGCTTTGAGAAAGTATAGTGGAATTATTTATCCGAGGTTGGTCTGGCAATTACTATTTTTCCCCGAGGGGCGAAGCCCCGAGGGAAATATAGTAGTTTTGCCAGTCCAACCGAGGATTAATAATTCCCACTAGCCTATGCTTTCGAATGAAACGCCTGATATTTATATTTGTTTTATATCCTACTTTTAATAATTTATAACCAAAATCTATGCGCTGAGCATGCAAAGTCCTGTTACTTGCGTTGAATTACCTACTTTTCTCCGAGCCACCGCGCTCAGCGGAACGCAGATTAGTGCCTAGCTGCGCCGACGCATCGCGCTGGACTTGCCCGGGAGAGAGAGCGCGATAGCCGGCGCGCCGAGATATCCAGTTTTGTGAAATAATGACGTCAGAATATTGGTATATCCAAAAATATATCGAGGTCTGACGTCACGCAACATCATAGTTGAAATATATTCGGTAACATGATGCTACTTGAACCAATCACTATACAGGATTTACTCTATGTAGGATATTAAACAAATATATCAGGCTTTGAGAAAGTATAGTGGAATTATTTATCCGAGGTTGGTCTGGCAATTACTATTTTTCCCCGAGGGGCGAAGCAACGAGGGAAATATAGTAGTAATTTTTGCCAGTCCAACCGAGGATTAATAATTCCCACTATGCTTTCGAATGAAACGCCTGATATATTTGTTTTATATCCTATTTTTGATAATTTATTACAAAAATCTATGCGCTGAGCTTGCAAAGTCCGGTTACTTGCGTTGAATTACCTACTTTTCTTCGAGCCACCGCGCTCAGCGGAACACAGATTAGTGCCTGCGGCGACGCATCGCGGGACTTGCCCGGAGAGAGAGTTCGCTGGCCGGTGCGCCCGAGAGTTTAGCTAAATATCCAGTTTTCTGGAATAATGACGTCAGAATATTGGTATAGCGAAAATATATCGAGGTCTGACGTCACGCAGCATCATAGTTGAAATATATTTGGTCACTTGATGCTTTTTTAACCAATCACTATACAGGATTCAATCTATGTAGGATATAAATACATATATCATTCATGAGTCCACTGTGTCCCCTCTTCAAACAGTGGACTCATGAATAAAACAGCATACTTAACCATGAGAACTGGGTGGCGTTTCATGAAAGGACTTGTCAGACATTTTGTCCGACAGTTACCATAGGAATAGTGCCTCTCAGCCAATCAACATAAGGGAAAGATGTCAGATCTGGGGCCCGTTGCAGAAAGAGTTGCGTTTAATCGCAAGTCAGAAATCAATCGCAAGTCCCAAATGCACGCTGTTGATTGGTTGAAAATCAAGTTGCGCATGATTTTTAGAGTTGCAATTGATTGCAACTCTTTCTTCAACGGCCCCCTGACAACTTGTCGGGTGAAAATGTTGATGATGCTGATGCGCGCTTTTGTCACAGTGCGCCAAATTGACGCCTGTTACCATGGTTAGATACACTATTTTATTCATGAGTCCACTGTTTTTATTCATGATCCACTCTTCAAACAGTGGACTCATGAATAAAATAGCGTATCTAACCATGGTAACATGCGTCAATTTGGCGCACTGTGTCAAATGCGCGCATCAGCATTGGACATGTTTTATACACGCGCCCGATACGCGCTAAATTAAGCGTAATTTATACAGGAAATCTGCATAAACCATGGAATCAACCGTGGGTTTTCAAAACCACCTTTGTGAATTCGGGCCTCAGTGTCCAAAGTGTTGCGAGTTGGCTTGAAAATCGTCTAAAATGCGCCGAAAACATGCAAAAAGTCTGATAAAGTGATAATACCGTCTTAAATGCGAATGGTTCAGTATTTCTGCTGAACACTCAAAATCCATGTCATTTTCATCATACTCTTTAGAATTGTAGAGGACTTTATTTTGAAGATGTTAAAACATTAAAAATATGGGGTCCATGTGCTCGTTTTTAAACTATCAGTGTCCAAAGTAGTTGCGAGTTGGCTTGAAACAGCCCAAAATGTGCCGAAAACGTGCAAAAGTCTGATGATACCGTCCAAAATGTCTAAAATACGAATGGTTCCGTAGTTCTGTTTCCAAACATTCAAAACCCATGTCATTTTCATCATACTCTCTAGATTTGTAAAAGAATATATTCTAAAGGCGTTAAAATACTTAAAGTTTGGGGTTCATGTGCTCGTTTTTAAACTTTCAGTGTCTAAAGTGTTGCGAGTTGGCTTGAAATAGCCCAAAATGCGCTGAAAACGTGCAAAGTCTAATGCCGTCTAAAATGTCTGAAATACGAATGGTCAGTAGTTCTACTCCCAAACATTCAAAACCCATGTCATTTTACTCGTACTCTACAGATTTACAGAGGAATATATTTTGAAGACGTTTAAATATTAAAAATACGGAGTCCATGTGCTCGTTTTCAAAATATCAGTGTCCAAAGTATTGCGAGTTTACTTGAAACAGCCCAAAATGTGCCGAAAACGTGCAAAAGTCTGATGATACCGTCCAAAATGTCTAAAATACGAATGGTTCCGTAGTTCTGTTTCCAAACATTCAAAACCCATGTCATTTTCATCATACTCTCTAGATTTGTAAAAGAATATATTCTAAAGGCGTTAAAATACTTAAAGTTTGGGGTTCATGTGCTCGTTTTTAAACTATCAGTGTCCAAAGTGTTGCGAGTTGGCTTGAAACAGTCTGAAATGCGCCTAAAAACGTGCAAAGTCTAATGCCGTCTAAAATGTCTGAAATACGAATGGTCAGTAGTTCTACTCCCAAACATTCAAAACCCATGTCATTTTACTCGTACTCTACAGATTTACAGAGGAATATATTTTGAAGACGTTAAAACATTAAAAATATAGGATCCATGTGGTCGTTTTTAAACTATCAGTGTCCAAAGTGTTGCGAGTTGGCTTGAAACAGTCTGAAATGCGCCTAAAAACGTGCAAAAGTCTAATACCGTCCAAAATGTCTAAAATATGAATGGTTCCTTAGTTCTGCCCCCAAACATTCAAAATCCGTGTCATTTTCATCATACTCTCTAGATTTGTAGAAGCATATATTTTAAAGACGTTTAAATATTAAAAATACGGAGTCCATGTGCTCGTTTTCAAAATATCAGTGTCCAAAGTATTGCGAGTTTACTTGAAACAGCCCAAAATGCGCCGAAAACAAGCAAAAGTCTGATAATCCCGTCTAAAATGCGAATGGTTCCGTAGTCTTGCTCCCAAACATTGAAAAACCTTGTCATTTTTATTATACTTTGCACATAGATACTTTAACACCTGAATATTCAAAATATGCAAAAATTAATAAGGGTCCATTTGCTTGATTTTTTGCTATAGAGCTTCAAAGTTTACCCGAATGGATGTTCTTAAGAATTGTGCATGCAAAAAAATTTGTCATTTTTAGATCTCACGAGATCACAACAATGAGTTTAAAGCTCTATTACTCAGTCAAATTCATGAAAATTTCATCAGATTTCGAAATATAATTAATAATTGTATCCTTAAGATGGATAATCAATTTATATTGCTATTAATTGTTTGCTCTTTTAAGTCTAACAGCACTCTAAGTTCTTAAAAATTGCGCGAAAGAACTACAAGAAATGCTGTTCTTTATTCAAAACCTATGTCATTTTCACCAAACTTTGCAAAGTTGTGGAGGAAGGTATACCTAAGGCTAAGAGGTGCAAACATTAAAAGGTATGGGTTCATGTGCTTGTTTTCAAACTATCAGCACTTTTATTAGAGCAAATGTGCTTTTTAAAACACCCCAAAACGCGCCAAAAGCTTTGTATCTATGAGAGGAAAAATTCCTAACCACTCTACCATCAAACTAATGGTCATACTTCGTTGCTTTGCAGCACTACAGAATAAATAATTTTGAAATAGTGGAGGAATAAAAAAAACATGGTCCTTGGAATGATTCCAGTTTATTAGCTTCATAAAATAACACATCCGGATCTGCAGTTAGTGCAGATAAATCACCTGCTCATCCATTTTGCTCATCCATTGTGACTTCAGCGCGCAGAGGAGTGTAAAATATGTGCAGAAACATAACTGTGGAACGTCCTTAAACCCCCATTCCAAGAAAGCAAGACCTCTGAAAGACTGCTGTAAGACCGTGAAAATTGCTTGATCTTTCAAGGGTCTTTCAACGAACTTTCAAAGACATTCGAGGTCTTTCACGATTCCTGATGGATCTTTTCAGTGGTCTTCGTGGTCTCCATGATCTCCAAAACTTTTTGAAACGGTTCAAACGGTCTTTCAGCGGTCTAATACAGGAAAATGGTCTTTTGATGGTCTTTCAGTTGTCTTTCGTTGAACTTTCAAAGTTCTTATTAGTCTTTGCATGATTTTTCGACAATCTCTCAAGATATTTACGGAGATCACTGTAAGACTAAAGGTCAGTGAAAGATCATTGAAAGACCAGGCAAAGTCCATGGAAAGAATTCTGAAAGATCACTTGTTTCATAAAATATCTCTAAAAGACCATTGAATGATCTCTATAGGACTAGTCTAAGACCAGTAAGACAAGAAATATCCATCAGTTTTTCAGAGTTCTTTGAGGGGTCTTTCTGAGCCATTCCGCAGAGATTACAAATTTCAGTGATCTTGGAGACTGCTGTATAAGACCTTGTCAATTTTTGGTCTTCCAAAGGTCTCCCCTCTGTGGGATGGGGGCCTATGAAGATACAAGCATTTTGACGCATTTTTTGTGTTTTTAAAAGCACATTGGCACATGTCCACACCTCTTTAGTTTACCTTTCTCTACAACCATGCAAATTTGGGGAAAATGACATGGGTTTTAAATAAAAAGCAGAATTTATTGTACTTTTTAAATTTGTTATGTAAATTTCTTTTTTTGTTAGATATGTTTTTGTTACCTTTCACACCTTATTTTTGAAATTGAAGGTGCTCCTTCTCTTTAAAGAGACGAATATCAATATGAGTGGATCCTTTATATAATTCTGAAGTACAATGTAAAATTTTGTGAAATTTACTTGGATTGTGACTGATTAATAGAGGTTTGCACTCAATGTTGTGATCTCGTGGGGTTTTAAAACGCAAAATTATTTTTGTTGCGTATTTCTCGAGACCTTGCAAATGGAGAACTTCAAAGCTCGATAGCAAAAAAATCAAGCACATGAACCAACGTTAATTTGTGTATATCTGGAATAATAAGGTGCTAAAGTAACTCTGTGCAAAATTTTGTTGAAATGACATGAATTTCCTTTTAACTGTGGAACGTCCTTGAACAATAATTTTGACTAAATCACAAATTCACAATATTGTGCATAAAATTCAGTATTAATTCTACTTTTTACTGATACAGACAATTGCGGCCATTTTCAGTGAACGTATTTACATTATTTACGGAAAAATATCCTAATTATTCACAAAAATGTTTATACTGAAATTATTTGTTTTTAGGCAGTAAATACAATACCATAATGAATAATTATTCTGTCAGCATTAGCATAAATGTCGGGTAGGTGCATCTTAGTAATAATGACTGTATTATAAATATAGATTATAATTGCAGTTATGATAAAAGTCTACGACGGCAACTTTTAATACAGCGAGCGGTAGGCTCGTGTTTGTTTCTGTTTTCTGAATTGACATGTTTTATCCCACGGTTGTCATAGGGCTAAAATTGTTGCTATACATGAGATACATTTTTGCATAGGCCTACATTTTTGTAATACATTTACTAAATGAATCGAACCGTGTTCAGAAGTTGCAATTAAGTCAGTCATATATGAATGTCGTGCTGATACATGGACATTCTCAATGCCACGAGGCCTTAATTTCTGTCTTTTGGTCTAGATCTCATTTTGTTCATCATCATTCATGAAAGAATTATTGAATCCTTGTCCGTTGATTTCTTTCATTTCTGTTCCATTCACCTTAGCTTCTTTAGTATCTACTTCTTTGGTTTCCTACATGTCAAGAGAAAAATAAAAAGGAAAAATCATATTCACACGTGCATGTTATACTTCTGTGTTTCAAATGCATTAATAATTAAACTGGTGTGCACTGTCTTCTAATAGTCAATAAATGATGGTGAAGGGACAGTAAGAGTCATAGTCATAGGCCTATTTTCAGTTAAAGGAAACATTATGGTGGTGATTTATGGTGCATTGGCTGTTAATGTTCTTAAATACAAAGAAAATTAGCCTAAACCCGCATGTTTAATGAAAGTGAACTATTTGCGGAGTCCGTAGTCGTTTTGAATGATGAATTTGTTTTATTTCATTTTTCAATAACGAAGCCTGACTCTCGTTATACATGAAATACCCACACACACACACACATACACACACAGACGATCATCCATGTATAAGTATCGTTAAATCATTTAATCAGCTTGACCTATAAGTGAGTATTCTAAAATGAACATTTTTTTCAGTTTGCGTTTGAAATATTAACATAAAAATATTCTTTAAAATATTGAGGCACAGAATTATATTGGGCAGTCCCGGAGAAGACAATTTTGTTTGCAAATAAAGTTATTGTTGATGGATGGAAGGTGATAATAATGTCGTTGCATTGTTGAGTAGTTGCGGACATTATGCATATAATTTATTCTAGAAAATAACGGGAAGATCATCCTTACTTAAATTGAACATGAATTGACCAAGTTGGAAACGATATATGCAATCTACTTTGAGAATGTTATTACAAAAATAAGATATCAGTATGGAATCTAAAGTGTGTTTAAAAATATTATCAGGGCTTTTTTATTTATTCGGTAAAATAAGGGTGAAATGAAAGAGTAGACATGATTAATTTGATCCAGTTTAAAGCTCTTGATTCGAAGGGATCTCAACGGAAGAGTCACCAATGAAGAAACATATTTTACCCATGGAGGTGGAGAATCTCGTTTGATTGGAGGACTTCCACAGCGCATCCTAAACTTCACGGATTCCGGTAAGTACCAAAAGAGGGCATCTGTAAAATGCTCTATCAGATTCGGATCAATGGTGGAAGGATCTTGGAAACCTAATATAAACATGGACAAAGTTGTTCAGTTCATAATCGTGAAAATACCTTGATCACAAATACAACGGATATATACATTTTTTCATTAAAAAGTGGCACCCTACGATTTCAATTTTTGTTTAAGCGTGCGTGTTTACACATTGCACGGCGCCAGTTGTGGAAATTGGTGCATCAATTTTTTTTTCAGATTACCTTTCGTGTGACCAATTTTGCGACTCTTTCAAGCAATTCAGCATTGTTTTGGGAACGTATGCGGTGGTACTTTAATGGATCATCAGCAAAAATTTCGGGTATTTATTAGCAATGTCATTGATATAAAGTAATATAAGGGGGCCAACAACAGTTCCTTGTGGCACTCGAACTGATATAATACAACATATTTCTCACTTTCAGTTTGAAATTTCGAGAAATAGAGTCTTTTCTACATACATACGTATGTAATCTCAAAACCATTATCATGAGATGACGTCATGAAATTTAGGCTGTTGAGAAGCACAACGAATCGCATAACAAAATACTGCATAGAAGCTAAGAACTGAAAATAAATGGTACTGATTCATTCAAGCTTTAAATAGTTTTTTGGGCTTTCGACACGGTATTAAATAGTAATTGCAGCTTAAACCAATTATTTCTTACCACATCCCCTTTACATACGCAAACGCGCGCGCACCCCTATCAATACCCCACACCAAAGCACCACCCTCTCTACACACACACCCTCACACACACAACGGCTAAGCTCGTTTGCTACAACCTACCTGTAATTGCACTTACTACCATGGCTATTACAATCGTCAGAATAAGTGCAATGGGGTAGTAATAGTAGAATGATACGTGGTAGAGGTGGACCAAGCTAACGAAGAGAGAAAGAATAAAAAGCAGATGAGGGAATCAATAGAACAAAGTCTCATATCAGATCAGAAAAGCAAAATGATGGACAGACTGCATGCATATGAGGCATGCTAGATATATATATCTTTCTTAATTGAAGCTGAGGAAAGATGCCGTGAACATCCAGCTTTCCAAGGAGGTGATAGCTCGCCGCTTCAGATGAAATCAAGAAGTGATTAATTGCTTCATATTTCAAGTCTTAGCAATTTAAAAATCAAGGAGGAAATATAGTTCCAAAAAATAATCGATACAAACATCAGGTAAAGAATTAAATGCAAGACGATGGTTATTATTTTGTATGTTCGCAGGTATGTTATCTGTGCGCGCGCAGCTTGCTCCAAGACGGATATTGTGACGTCACAAAAACTTTCATGATACTGCATGTGATGAAAAAAGATGCAAAACCAACTAAGGAATAATCGAGTGACAGTGCGCTTAAATTTCGCGGTACTCAAGACAATTGATTACGCGATATGACTCCATGGGCCGAAGTGATTCGCGAACACAAAACGTTTTATGACCGCGATTGATGATTGAATTACCAATCACAAGCTAGAATCTAAATATGTGTTTATTATAATGCTTTATATATCGATTATCTTCATTTCATCAATGTTGCGACTCGAGTAGACCATAGCACTCACGAGGTAAGTTTTTGTTTCATTGCTATTTTAAAGAAACAATTTTCGCATTAAAATTATATAGTGCCCTTTTATTTAATATACATCGGTTTTACATTTTATTAAATGTCAACTTGCATAGCGCAGCAATGATATGCTATATGCATATATACTACGCTAAAGACGTGATATTGTGCCATTGTATAGGCAATAGTCAGAAAAGGACTATTTTGTTAGGCCGACAAATTTCAAGAAGAGTTGTGAAGCATATTACAACGACACTCACCCAGAGGGTTCTTCCGGAACCACCGTGGTTGCTGCACTCTGCATTGGGTCAGATGATAAGGTCATGAACTCTGACCCCATAGAGGTGAAAAGCTCTGTCGTTGATTCGTTAAGAGAGGGACAATCATCGATGGAAACCGGGCTTCTTCCTCTGCTATTGGGGTGAAAGATGGCCCCAATCCTCATCCAACAAACGAACATTATACTCCCCAGGAAACCCGCCAAAGCACCCTGTCAACATGAAAATCAGGGACACCGGATCGAGATGATTATCGTATTTGTAAATTATTGCTATTTTACAATTATAACATATTAACGTTCACAACCATGATATGACATGACAATAAAAATCCCCAAAACAAAAACAAAATGCATTAATACCATATAGAGTACTGAAGTGATGACGTAACAAAAAACTTTTTTACTTTTTGATTTTAGCGTATTTTATACCATACATCGGCAGGGTATGATGAAAAATACCCATTACCAAAATTTGGTTGGAATTGGTCCATGGGGGGTGGGCATATATATGACTTCAGGATTATAATTAGCCCCACTGAAGTCAATTTATTATTGCCCTGGTTCCTGAAATTTTCGAAACAATGCAGGCCAATGATACATTGGGGCTAATTATGTATTCATGAGGTCATATCTAACATGTCTAAAGCCCGTCTCACACTATGCGATCCGTTTCGGCGCGATTTTTCAAGAAATTGCATTTTTCATTCCAAGAAGTCAAATTATTTCATTTAAAGTTTGGCATATTGTTAGGAAAACTAAAATCATATTTTTACTTTGCGGCAAGCCCTATGGTCGGAGTAAAGTCCAAATCGGCTTCAAGTCGCAGCCAATGATGACGTCATTATGATTTTGATTTTTTTTTTTTTAATCATTCAGGGAGGCTCTAAATGGACTGAATTTCGATTTCAGTAGTCCTACCACTATTTTGAACTCTGATCCGTAATATTTTATCAGTTGGAATATCCATATCTAATGTTATCAGAATTATTTTGAAAATCGGATCGCAACGAATCGCATAGAGTGAGACGGGCTTTAGGCCCCCACGGACCGATATGTACCAAATTTGCATTGTCGAGGTAGGCCTGTTTCATCATGCTCAACCGAAATATGGTATCGAAAAATGGTTAACTACCAAAAAAGAGAAAATTGATGATGTCACACTTCGGTACTCTAAAGCTTTGCCACTTTTTATACACTGTCTCGCTTTTAAATAACAGACATAACTTGTCTCTTAAAATGACTGGGATTTATCGTAAACATTTAAATTCAATATTTGGACACTAAAAGTATCCAACCTTTGGGTGATTATCCCCCCTCCTCCCATTGGCCAACACCTAAGAAACATGCCGTTTCCCAAAATTAAGTAGCCCTTAAAAGAATTGGACAAAAGAAGAGGGAAATTTTGCCAACATGAATGCGACCACAATATGCTAAGAATATGACGAACAGATTGAGCGGCATTTTCTCTGTTCATGTTGCCAAATTGATGTTGATATTGATTATGCATGAAGTGCAAAGTTTTTGTCAAAACCCTAAACAACGATGTGGTGTTTTTACAGAGCTTTAAGGTTTATAACCAACCACTGTAAATATCATGAGTGTAGGCAAGATAATTATGTACACTAATTTAGCTTTCTTTTGTGTTATTCTAAGTACGCATTTTAGTTATCATTTTGCAATTAATTGATAATAACATTGACCAAATCAAGTGATGTTCAGTACGCATTTTTTTCATTTTAACATATCCTTTTCTCTCTCTATTTTAGGAGGAGGGGGGGGTGGCGGTGGCGGTTGCTAGGTAAGGGCGTAGAAGGTTTATATTATGATGTACGAGTAAACATTATCATCGCGATTTGTTATTACCTAATGTGACACAGCATGACATTGTTTTGCCAACGTTACCAGTACCTTGAAACTTACCTTTCCATTACATCTGTGGAAATATACTCCGAGGAGAAAGACCCCAAGGAGTGATCCGACGGGTATACCAGCCACGGAAAAAGAAACCTATGTCCAAACGACAGTCAATGTGAATATTATAAATTAGCGGTATTGATTAAACAATTAATTCTGGATTTTTATCACAATAAGTAAAAATGATAGCCATGTTTGCTCTTGTATTTCTGTCCGAAAGCATTTATATTTTCTGTTTTTTATTTATTTTTATTTTTTCCTGTTCTAATCTGGCTACTCTATAATAATTTTACGGCATGAGCGTTTCCGATTCAATAATTTATTCATTTGATTGTTATATGTTCACTTTTTATGTATTTTCTTGAGGGGGTCGATTTAAAAAGCTCAGTTGGAGGGATACCGAATGAAATATCTTTAATAAGCTTCCTTTTTTCGCATTTTCCTCAAAAATGATTTGAAACGATAGAAAAATTAAATCAGTCCCGTCTATCATTCTGATCTTACCTGTACGACACCTGTACCTAACAGTCCTGTTAAATAGGCAAACATAAGTGTTGTTCCGCCTTGAAATACAGCTGAAAGTACACAATTCAAAATGACTATTTACATGAAAACAAATCTGTTGTACCAATGTTTTACAGACGTTGGACAATGAGCAATATTTAATGGAAAATACAAATTATTTTTTTAGGTATCCCCATAATTGTTCTACTTTTTTTTTCTTTTAAATCGAACCATCTCTTTAAAGTGGTTCGACGTATAGGTTTGTCTTTACGCAGATAAACATGTAGGCTCCTTATAGAATTCGACAACCGATACACGGATTTAGATAGGATACAATATTTGTTTTTAAAAAAGCGAAACAAAGAGCAGAAATACAAATAAAACAAACACGTATAACCAGGATAACCGAGGAAGCCCATCACATAAACACACGAGAGCAGGAAAAAGATTTGCTTTCACAAACTTCTGATTAAAATAGATAACAGAGGTTTTCAAAGTATTTATCGAATTGAAAATTTGCCTTATAAACATTTGTTATAAAACATCACATGGGCAGATACAATTAGACAAACTTGGATTAGAAAGCGACAGATACAAGCGAAATTCCTCAGGATAAGGTAAAGCTTTTTCAATAAAGATGTAAAAGAAAAGATGATAAGTGAAGAAGATTGTCAGGTAGAAAAGATCAGACAAGAAAATCAGGTGGTGAGAAAAGTGTGTTTCGGATGGAGAGGGAACAAAGGAATTTAGCAAATGTTCCAATGCTTTGGACCGCTTTTAATACTTCAGAATATTGACTTACTCAATCCTTTAAGAAGCCATGCGTAATGACCTGGTTTCATCTTTGGGAATAAAGGTTTTATGATATCCTCAGCAGTCACTGTAGCCAGAGCATTCATTCCAGACGACAGAGAACTAGGAAAACAATAAAAATGATGGTGATGATGATGGTTACCATAATAATAATAAATCAAAACACCAAATCAGTCGTCATAATATGACAACTGATTTGGTGTTTTGATGTATGATACATGCACAGTATATCATATTGGACTCTCATGAAGCCCAACGCTCAAGGAAACGTTAGTGACATAACATAACATAACACACATATAGACCTCGAACACACACACACACCCACACGATACATGCAAGTCATTCTTATAATAATAATGATAATAATAATAATAATAATAGTAATAATAATAATGATACACACAATATACTTATGCACCTCCTCCACCCCTTGCGCTGTGAAGCAAGTACCAAGACTCGATTACTATATAGGCATTATAGGCACCCATTTAACACCAGGACATGTAACTAAAATTCTTAATGCAAAGTAAAATAAAAACGTCTGTCGAAATCTAATATTGTATGCTGAAAATCTATTTATGGATCTATTTGCATAGGTAAGGAACTGGTACATCTAAACGTTTCAGCCAAGGTATGCTGACGTACATGAGTATACGTAGGGAACATCATGTAGTTTTCTTATTCCTTTTTCTTGACATCAAGAATAAGATAAGATTGATTTTATTTATTATACACGGTTAAGAATTGCATCTTCCTTACAGTATAAAGGATTCCTAGTGATTTCTTGATATTCTTGTTGTTAACAAACATGCAATTTTCGATATAACAAGTGAAATACTTTTACTCAATAGGGAGAACTCAAACAAGCATAACGCTGAAAATTTCATTAAAATCGGATGTAAAATAAGAAAGTTACAATTTAAAGTTTCCCTTTATTTTTCACAAAACAGTAATCATGCACAACTCAATAACATGCAAACGAATGAGTCGATGATGTCTCTCACACATTTTTTTTGTTATACATGTAATATAATAATAATATTAATATAATAATTATACAATATTTCAATGTTTACAGATTTGACAATAAAGACCAACCTGACTGAACCATAAAATATCAAAACAATGGCAATGCCACATGACTGTTAGGAGAGGAATTAAACTTTATTTCACAGGACAGCGGGAAGAAAATTTGAATATATGGTATGTCATATAATAAAGTAAAAAAGAAATAGTGAGTGAGTGATGCCATCAGTCCCATCATTTGCATACCGACCACGGAATTGTGAATATAACTGTTTTGTGAAATTATGCGAAACCTCTAAAATGTCATATAAATTTCTTATTTTACATCCGATTTTAATGAAATGTTCAGTGTTATGCTAGTTGGATTTTTCTCTTTTTAATCAAATATGTTGGGATGGTCTTATCCATTAATATTAAGAAATTTGATGAAACGAAAATATAGCCAGCCACACGTAGACCTCGGTTTGAATCGTACACGGGTGACAGCCACCTAAACGAATCTTCAAAACAGACCTTAGTGAACCGGCGGCAACAGCTGATAAGAACAATCCTGGTATCCCTGGCATGTCTCTAAACAGTTCCATCACCATCAAGGGCATTATCTGCAATTTTAATGAAGGACGGACACAGTTATTTTGGTGCGCATATCCTATGCTACGCGCATTGACGCATTTCCTCGTGGTCTATTTATGCAAATAATTAATGTTATGAGTGCAATGGACAAAATACTCCATAAGGTGAAAGATGAAATGAATGATTCATTCATTTCTTCTTTCACCGAATGAAGTATTCTGTCCATTGTGTTTTTTTTTATAAAATGACCGATTTTAGATCAAGATTTAATTCGATTTGGTGCCGATCAAAATAAAATATCTGTGTTTTTTTGTCTTGTTTAAGACCTTCTGAAGCTTGGAATGGGCTGAAAATTTCAAGATTTAATCTCAAAATTCTATTCCGACCGAGGAATGCGCGCTGTGCTGGAAAAACGTTCTGAAAAAGTGTGACCTAACTTCGCGGACCAAAGTTTTTGTGGAGATTTAAACAAAAACTCAAGCTCAAAAGGTGAAATACAGATTCCGACGAAATGGTATAGAATCAGTCAGTACCACATTTAACCCACATCTGCTTGCAAAATGCTGATATCTTGATGGTTGTTGAGAAATCAGATTTCTTCGGAACGGGCGCTCGAAGTTTAGATTCACTGCCATAATAAAAATTTCAGCTAGCGCTTCGCACTCGTGTTTTATTTTATTAGTTAGATGCACATCTTTTTCATGATTTCAAAAACTGTACGCATGTCTTATTACATGAAATGTCCAAAAGTTTGAGATCGCGATTCGCGCTCGGAATATCTCGCAAGGATGCCCTTTTAACAGCAATTAGGGTCATAATTGCCGAAAGCAAGATTTACAACTTTAGATTTGCTCACTACACTCTCTCGCAGAAAAAAAAGCCTGAATATATATCTTCAATAAAATAAGAAATCACATCAAAAAGACAGCTCGACTGAATTGCTACAAAACACATAATTACTTCACGCACATGATAATCGCATGGTGAAAATATCCGATTGCACCAAAAAGTCAATTTTGACATATAAGTGCCCTTTTTGGCCCCCCCCCCAAAAAAAAAAACGTTCCGCCGCCGCTTGAAAATAGAAATTAATCATAACAAATATACCTGATCTTGAGACTGAACCCTGCCTGAAGTAAGGGGATCACATCCGTAGAAATATGCGTACATCACTACACCTGATATCTCCATTAATAGCATGAGGACACAATAGCCAATGGTCGATATGAAGAGTGCTCTTGCAAAGCAAAATCAATAGAAAATTGAGAAAGTATAATTGAAATATACCTATTTTTCGTTTTTTGATGATCAGACGAGAGAGATGACGCAACTGATGATGATCTTGGCGGTGGTGGTGATGATGATGATGATGACGATGATCGTGATGATGATGATAACGATGACACTCATTATATTAATTTACCACTGATACAATGACGATACTAACGCTATTATTCAATTCAGTTAACATAAAATTGACGTTCTTCCATTTTTCACAAAATATTATTCATTAATATGAATTATCATTTGTCAAAAGTATAATTTATAACATATTGTTAACAGTTGGTGTAGTTTCCAACAAACGGCGTCATAATTATTTATATTGCTGCATTATGCTGCTATACCAAGACGACGGCGACTACTACTACTACAACATCTACTACTACTAATACTACTACTACTACTACTACTACTACTACTACTACTACTACTTCTACTTCTACTACTACTACTACTACTACTACTACTACTACTACTACTACTACTACTACTACTACTACTTCTACTTCTACTACTACTACTACTACTACTACTATTACTACTACTACTACTACTTCTACTACTGTTACTACTACTGCTACTACTACTCTTATTACTACTACTACTACCTCTGCTGCTGCTACTATTACTACTACTACTACTACTACTACATGTACTACAACTACCACTGCTGTTACTGCTACTTCTACTAGTACTATAAATACTAAAAGTCTAGTCCATGTTAACCGCTGTATTTGAAGTTAATGGAAGCAATACTAACTGAGCGGCTTTATTCCGGTTACCGCAGGAGATCAACCGCTGGGCCATGATCTGAGTAATACCAAGTCTAGCGTGACCTACTGACAATCCAATCAGAACAGTCCAGACAGAGTATATAATAGTAGGATCCGGGTTAAGCCTACAGAAAATATAGGGAATATAATTAAGATCAACACCCTGTGGAAGGCGAGTCCAACGCTTGATGATTTTAACGACTTGTTAAAATTTGACGCCACAATCCCTTAATGAAATAGATTGTACTATTTAACGCTTTTCACAAAGGTTTTAAAGAGTTGTATACTGATATTAACATACAGTTTGTAAACACGTGCATAATAACGTTGAAATTTAATGTAGAAAACTGAAGATAGGGGAAAATTTTCAATAAATTAGGTAAGAAAGAGATTACTTTTTGTAAGAACAGATCTGAAAGTAGGTATATCCTGGAATTATTTTTTCTGAATGCATTAAAAGATGCATGTATGTGTATGAAATATTTATATTATATTTGATGGCTCAGAATGGAATATAAGAAATATTCAAAGAGTTTGGGCAAATATTTGCCCTAGCGAGTTTAATATTTCTGGTATTCTATGAAATATTTCAATGGTATTTCAATAGTAACCATTGAAATACCATTGGCGATTTTTGTAAGGGTATAAATGGTGCAATTTTGGAAAATACTTACTCGAGAAATCGTATTCTCTCTCCTTCCACCCCGCGTCTCCAGACTTCGTCAATGCTACCGATATCGAAAGTTCCCTTGACAATCACTGCAACAACGCCCGCAATCATGATTACAGACTGCATTGTGTCCGTCCAAACTATTGCCTTTATTCCACCCTGGTACAATAACAGAAACAGGATTTAAATGAAGTGTATCATCCATGGTCTCGCCCCATCCTACCTTCAAAATCGTATCTCTCTCTGTCACTCATCATCTGCAACTCAGCGTCTCCGATCTTCTTCTACTGCTCACCTTCGACTATCTCTAGGACCCCGCACTCTTACCCGTTATGGCGATCGTGCTTTTTCTGCTCTTGCCCCTAAACTCTGGAACAATCTCCCCATCTCCATCCGTAATGCATCCACTGTCGAATCTTTCAAAACACTCCTCAAATCTTACCTCATTAAGCAGTCCTCTTAATTCTATATCCTGTTCTCTTTCAGTGTATTTTGCTACTTCTTTTTTCTCTTTCCAATGCGCTTAGAAACTGTTGTATTAAGCGCTATATAAATGTTAATTATTATTATTATTATTATTATTATCATTATCCATATCAGACATAAAGATAGCGTTTTATGAAAGGACTCGCCGGCCCCGCCGGATGTTTTGTCCGACAATGAATTTCTTATCCGAAGATAGGAACTGTGCTGCTCAGCAGGTTATATATTTTTTTTAAATGTCGGATCCGGCAATTAGTCGGCCGGAAAATATTTTAATGACTCGTCTCCCTGAGCATAGTTATTTGAAATTGATTTTTATTAAGCGATTTTAACAAATCCCCTAATGAGCGGTCAGAACAATAGTTTTATTGTCCGCTGCAAAGTCAATGTGACTTACCATGTCAAATAGCAAAAAGTTAATTGCTCTAACAGCTAAGCATTGCTGCTCAGGGCAGTAAATCTCCCTCAAAGGTAGTCCATATTTAAATGTATATTATTATTTTTATATAATTATCAAAATACCAGTGGTTGCCACTTCAACTTTCCCCGGTGTTATGTTCAGATTATAGGGTGTAATTTTGATTACTTCAAGGGGTGGTCATTTTGGGAACCAACCGGTGTTGGTTTTTATCACCCCATTTTTTTTAAAGAACGTTTGGTTGGGTGCGTTTACGTGCCACTTTTTTACCCTAGAATCATGATCTGAATCATGATTCGAATCATGATTCTGCAGAATCACGATTGCGTTTAGTCAAAAGTGAAAATAAACGTTTGTCAAATTTCAAACATGAAACACGGAAAAGGGGGCGTTTGGAAATACGTTTCTGTAGAATCACGAACGAACAAGGTCGTATAAACGCAATCGTGATTTGAATCATGATTCTATGACGTCACTGTGTCGGGCTACTTTCGGTTTGACTCTTGCCAAGGTCAAGGCGCTCTATATGATCAGTGTATGCACATAATTATGTGCTATACATGCGTTTCTTGTCATGTTCAAGTTCTGTGTTGGTCATCACATCGTCCACTACTTTTCTTTGTTTGGTCATGTCTTCAACGTCAAGTTCTAGTAAATGAACTGGACAATGACCTCAGTTGTTGAGTTAACAGTGTCAATATTAAATTGGATCTACGCTGAAATTCACTTCCGAACATCATTTTCGATAAACCGAAAAGATGAATAGAAGCATGGACCCTATGATAGAAGTAAACAAAATGAGGTATAGTAGACTGAATTATGGAAGTAAAAGATTTTTCGAGAGCCGAAACACGTGCGAAAAACTTCCTCTATCAAACTGCGCACTAGTGATTCGCACTGGATTGGCCCGAATCTGAGGAGAAACGGCATTGGAATGAAGGTCGTCGAAACGCTGATTCTGTGATATTGTGATTCATGTTTGTGTTTTGAATCATGATTCTGGCTTGAGGTCGCATAAACGTAGCCTAAGTCATCCAAGTTTTTCATGCACTGAGCGTATATCGGAAATGGAATTAGAAAGTGTCGCAATCTTCAGGGTGCAAAGTTGCACATTTTGTTTCTAAGCGTGTATAAACTTACCAACGAAGTATAGAATGTGCATGCTGCTCCTGTTGTTAATATACTTGTCCACAAACTCATTCCAGTAACTTGTATTAAAGAAAAAAACATGCATGAAAGAGTAGAAAGAGTAGGGAAGTTAATTACTTATGATTATCTATTTATAAACATGTTTTGTGCTTGTATTCACAGGGGCCGTGGAAGAGTTTAGAGTTTTGAAAGTGTGTGGGGGGGGGGGGGCAGATCATGCAATTTATCAGAAAAAGATGGTAATTTGTATATGTTTTGTACGCGTTACAGACAATTTTGAGGTGAGGGGGGGGGGGTGGTAATGAACCCCCTCAACTCGGCGGCTCATAACGTGTGATAGGGGTAACCACGAAACTCGACTTTTTCTGAAATGATCCTCATTTGTAATTAAAATCCTATACGGAAGATAGATATTTCATATTTTTTCAGAGGTGTTAATTATATATTTAAAAAACCCTGCTTTTGAGCAAAGTCTCGTTTAAGAGACCGTTCCATCTATTTGGAAGTCGATCCATAAGAACGTACATACTGTACAATTCAAGACAATATCAAGCAGAGGTGACATGGGGTGGAGGAGGGGGGAGGGGTTAAGACGCCATCATATTAACGTCATACCATCTAAAGTGAACTTTAGATAAAGAGTTACAGTGGCCAGACTCATGACATTTCTTATACCCTTTTTATTGCTTTCGTCCCTTTTTTATCTTTCAATAATTTTTTTATTAGAAATACTTCAGACAAACAATAAAAAAAATCATGCATATATATATATATATACATTCCAAGAGAACAAAGAAAAAAACCCACAAATATAGCAGGTGTCGGGTGCACATACCTGAACATCTTCTCCTAGAAAATTCTTCAAACAAACCACATTCAGTAACTGGATAACATAACTTCTATTTTGTTTTTCAAAGTGGCCCATACATTAAGAATGATGTATGCGGAATTTTACATTTCTTTTCAAATTATGTATATATTAGTCTATTCTTAATACCCAGTTGTTTTTCGATAAAATAAATTTGTTTCAACTTGAACCAGAACAGATCAAATATTCAAATGTCTGCATTTATAACTTGTTTACCTAACACTTAACATAGATCCAAGAGCATGAAGAGAGCCATGTGAGGCCTTCCAACTAATATAGCAAACAAAATATCCTCTTCCTTTATTGTAGGTCAATATCATATTTTCTATGCCAACATTTCAAAAACTCTACCCCAAACTCACAAGCATGTTGACATTGTACAAATATGTGCTCTGGACTTTCTTCTCCCAATTTGCAAAAAGCTACTATACATATTTCAGATTCTGCAATTTTCTTTTTATATAATATTTTTATCTAACAGAAGTGTTCTTGTATTTATTTTATATTGAAAGTTCTCTACTCTTATTATGAATTAAACAAACAAAAGGCATTATATATATGGTCTTCCATATTTCTTTTCGATATTATATTTATTGTTCCAGTAAGTTTCTGATGTAGGAGCCTCAATATGTTTGCCTTTTAAAATTGAATTGATATTATGTGTTATCATCTTCATAAAGGCAATATCATTGCCTTTTAGATTATACGTAACGCTTAGAGATAGTAACACGCATTGATTTGAAAGGCATCTCAATTTCAATTCCTTAGGAGGAGCACCATTTCATGTTAAGTTTCTTTTCCACTCCTTTTTTACCCACGTATTAAAATTTATAAGTTTACCTTCCCTTCCATATAAGTCTGAGATAGGCCTATACCATAAACGAGCCATAAAAAAATCTCTGACAAAAACACGTTTACCACTTACCAAAACACTCTCATTATTCCCTAAAATTGTTATAATTTGTCTCTATACTTTGAATCTAAATATCGAAAATAACAAAAAGGCTGGCAGTATACCTTGTCAAAAACTTGGGCAATGGCCCAATGATTTTTTAACATATCATATACAATGAAATATGAATTCACCTCCAAATTTCTTCAAAAAATATATAATTAAAGTACACGAAAGAGAGCTGTCATCATTAAACAAATCTTGAAATCCGTTTCATATTTCGTCCCTTCACCATTTCTTATCTTTTCCTATTCCCATCTTTTCTAACTACATGATAATGAAGGGGGCACCGCTCCCCTGCCCTCCACCGTGTTAAACGGCTTGCAACGTTTACTCACATAATCACGTCACGGCGCGCCGCGGTGCGTTGTCACGTTCTGTATACATTCATTAAAAAAAATCCCTCTAATCTACAATCAAAGTGTTGGGTTATGTGACCCAAGAATTCTGGAAAAAACTGCAAGCAAAATACGAATCTCTACGTAACGTTACAAAATAATTGTAAATTGTCATTGAGAACAGACTAACACCTTTGCACGGTGTATGGCCGACCACCGGGCACAGGTACTTTTGTGAATCGGATCTAAAAACCATAAGGGTTCCATGGAACACCCCCGAAATTTCTCTCGTTACGAAAATGCAAATATTTACCGAAACACAAATGGCAGGTTACGATCGGAGATTAAACTGCTTCATATGTAGGGGCTTCGGAAATGGGGAGGGGGGGGGGGGGGGCTGGATGTGATTGTGATTAGCTTTCGTGATTCTAATCATGTTCTAGTTTGGTTTCACACGTGCTTAATAAACGTCATTAGCCTTATTTTTCACTGGGATCATCATTCAAATTACAATTTTCTACCATGTGAAAGGGCGGATAATCTACTCCGGAGGTGAATTTCAGTTAAGTTTCACCCACATTACCGTAAGGATTTTCCGTCCCACAAAAAAGGGAAACCTGCTTTTAGAGTTATATTTCACAATCATTGAATATGTTTCACTATAAATTTCATACTTATGGTAAGAGTGGAATCTTATCTTTAATTTGAGACCAAAGCTTAGCAAATCGTCCCCGCATGGCAGTTTAAAGGCGATAAATATTGAGGCATATCATAATTCATTCAGGTCATTTGCGCAGAAACTCAAGTGTGACTCTGAATCCACTCTCATTTCAGGGATCAGTGAGGGAAACGTAACAAAGAATACAAAAGAAATGCTAATGAGCCAATCGTCGAATAATCCCGGTTGTCGTATTACGAACCAATCTCGTTCAATCTTCCGCGCAACCTGATTTAGACATTAAAATTTCAAAATTGTCTTGCACTTAAAATCCGTGAACCGTTTTTCACATATTAGGTATCAGAAAAAAGAGAAATAATTGAGTTATATGATGATGTAAATGAATTATCGCAATTTATTGTGTCTTTGAAGAAAAGGGAAATGGGAATCCCGGATTCCTTCTTTTCTGGGACGCTCTGTATATTAGTTTTTAGTTTGTCTCACGCCACTGCACTGCCAAAAGTAAAGGAAACTTAGGGCCTTTTCACACGTGAATCTTGAATCATCATTGTAATGATGATTGCAGGTATTCGTGATTCTAATTATGTTCTAGTTTGGTTTCACACGTACGTGCTAAAAACAAATCATCATTGGCCTTATTTTGCACTGGAATCATTCAAATTACGATTTTTTTTACCGTGTGAAAGGGTGGTAAATCTAAAGATTTTTCATTCTTTCACAGTGCACCGTCAGTGCAGTTCATGGCATGCTTACTTTGCATCACTACACTCTTAAAAATGTTGGGCAACATACGGTCCACACAACAATTGGTTAAAACTTTATCCAATTCTGGGTAGTTTTACACCAATAATGTGTGCTTTGGGTGAAAACTAAACAGTATTGGTGTAAAACTACCCAGAATTGGATAAAGTTTTAACCAATTGTTGTGTGGACCGTATGTTGCCCAACATTTTTAAGAGTGTATATTAACATGATTAATGGGGGCTTCAGTGTTTATGTACCATAGTCACGTTTTTAAAATGATCAAGGCATAAAAAGTTATTATGTTGTTATTAAAAAGATAATAAATGTATTTATTATAGTTATGTCAAGAGAATATGCGTATAAAATTGTTATAAAAATTATGTGGATATCAATAGTAATATACATCATGATGATGATAAAAGTTGATTATGATGTAATAAAAAATCGCTGTTCCTGAATGTAAAATGATAATGTCTCCTTGTAGGACTTTCTGTAAATATGACTCGCCATATAACACTGATTCTAGGCAGTGCAATCACTGAACTTCTTTTTAGCAAATAGGGAAGAAAGTCACTCAACTTTTGGAACTATTTGACTGGCGGAGGAATTAGAGATGTTTTATTGTTTTAGGTGATAAATTTGATCCCGTCAGGAGATGTCTTCATAAATGCCGATTTTTTTTTTTAATGAGTTCATCGAGATACCCTTTTATTGTCAGATATGAAATGTCTCAACGGTAGTAAACATTCGACCCTTTAATTTCATCCTTATTTTAAGTGCAGTTTTAACACACGAGTCTATGGGAAATGTTTTACACGCGATGCACCTGTAGCCATTGATCACATTTTCCACACGTGATTTTAATCACGTGATTACGACTCCGATATGTAAATACAGAGACATCATTAGGCACCTGTGTATTTCTGAGTGTTCTTGTTGTTGTCTAATGTATTTACTTGTCTATTCTTTAATCTAAAGCAACTCCTGTAGGGGGTGGCCCAGTGGATTAGTCTTCTGACTTTGAAACAGAGGGTCGTGGGTTCGAATCCCAGACATGGCGTAATTTCCTTCAGCAAGAAATTCATCCACATTGTGCTGCACTCAACCCAGGTGAGGTGAATGGGTACCTGGCAGGAATTTATTCCTTGAAATGCCACCGCGCTGTAGAAGGCTGTGGGGCGACAGCCAGGGTAATAATATCCAAGTCCTTTGGAAGCGCATAGGGACGTTATGACATAATTTGATATGCGCTATACAAGAACTGCGTTATTATTATTATCATTATAATCACCCTTAAGAGGTAACGCAGGAGGAGATTCGGTTCTTGTCTCTTTTAACATTTGCTTTCACTCGCATAGTGTTCTTTAAAATGTTTGTGGTGTTATTGGCTCACGATCAAAGTTATTGAAAGTTTCCCAGATTAGATGAGTAGTTTTTTTCTTCATAAATTTGTTGATAAAATAGTTGATCGTGAGCCAAAAGCGAACATCGTGTAAACGTAGCAATACTATACGGAGCTATTTGCAGCGATGTGATTTTTCCAATTGAAATTATATTTTGTCACATGATCACGAATTGACCAATCGTTTATCTAGGATACTCTTATGAATATTCATGAGAGGGATATGAATGTACAAATATGTATATATTCTCACCTGCACTTATCGCAAGAGCTGGGGCATATGTAGCTATTCCCATATAGAGTCCCTGTGAGGAGAACAAAATACGTATTTTGGGTTGGTCGAGTGTAATGGAGAAAATGTACTTATTTGAGGATGACTGATCTGATCGGATATCCCGCCACTCATGCTCGTCTAAAAAAAATGCCTTAACTTGTTTCGCGCCATTTGGCCTAATTGGCATTTTTCGTAAAATAGGAATGTTTTCAATGTAAATTTTCAAACAGTAGCGATTTCAAATTCGAAATCCTCTGCTATTTTTTTACACCTATAGCGTTATTTGTATCGCAATATAGAAAGTGCTTTCGATACAAGAGTGAAAATTTTACCTCGTGTAATATACCATTTATCTTCCATTTTCCAAGTTTGTTGAAGCAATAAAATGCATCTGCCTGTTTAAAGGAGAATGAAACACTTGGAGCAAGTTAGCTTTTGTGAAAGCAGAAAAAGCAAAGAATAAGATCAACAAAAGTTTGAGTAAAATAGGACTAGCAATAGAAGAGTTATGAGCATTTGAATGTCGAGATCACTAATGCTATGGAGATCCTCCCATTGGCAATGCGACCAAGATCTATGATGTCACAGATGAACAACTCTCCCCTTTTGGACACTGAAAATATACCCCAAAACATCTCTTTTTTTCTCATTCTAATCATATGACAAACGATTCATCAATGATATAATGTTGTGAAACCTCTGTACTTGTCCTCTCATAAAGAGAACACCTCACCTTGTGCTCTATAAAAATGAGAATATAAGTGAAATAAGTTCTAAAGTAATGAGGGAGTTGTACGTGTGTGACATCACAGATCTTGGTCGCATTGCCAATATAATATATTGGCAATGCGACCATATAATATATTGGCAATGCGACCATATAATATATTGGCAATGCGACCATATAATATATTGGCAATGCGACCATATATATATATATATACTTACGGTTGACAGTAGCAGGCTACAGGTGGCGAGAACCCTCAATGCTCTGTTGAATCGTAACTCCAAATACTGTCAATAATAAACGGACAATTGAAATGTCAATTCAGTTATTCATTGTTTCATTAATGTAAATCGTATCGATTATATTGTTATGATTCTTTTTATTCAGTCAAAGCATTACACCAATAGAAATGGTGGAAGGGGAGATCATTAAGGCAATTTGAAATGTTATTTTTTGCACAGAGGCCATAAATGAATCCTAGAACGCAACAAATACATTGAAGATGCAAGTCAAATTACAATGAAGTCTTTGTCGAGGGTCCGTGAATCGGAACAGCAGATTCGTCCGACGTTTCAGAGCTGAGGAAAAATTGAAAATGTGTCGTTTACAGTATGTTGTTTCGATTCAGCGACCCTCCACAAAGACTTTATTGTGATTTGACTTGCATTTTCAATGCCTTCGCCGCGTCATACAGGATTCATTTTGCGCTGCTGTGCGAAAAGTCCCTATTACCTCATTAACGCTGGTAATTTGAATTCGGAAGTACAACGGTAGGAATAGAAGCGCTACGAGGATGCAGGCAGGAACATAGGCTACCAAGCCCCACATCAACATCGTGTTGTAGCTATAGATCTCGCCTGGTGTCCCAATGATCGCTACAGCCGAGATGAGCGTAGCCATGATCGAAAGTCCCACGGGGATGGGATTCAACTTGCGATTGCCCAGGATTATTTCTTCGGAGGTTCGTTGACGTCCGTCGGAAAATGCCGAATAAACGCCGATTGCTGCCGAGAGCACGAGCATGACGCCGAACACGACATAATCCCACACGGAAAATCGGAGTACCTCTTCCATGTCTAGAACTGAAACAGAAACAAGTGGTTGCTTTAAAAAATAGAAACTGTTCATGCACCAAAAATGTAATGCTTAATCGCTATTTGCTTGAAGGATGTATAATGAAATGCTCTAGAACATAGAACGAGGTTATGAATTTTCGGAAATAAATCATTCTTTTCAATCTTTTGACATCAGTTCACTTGTATTACACTACTTTCGTTGACCCTCCTGTTTAGTAAGTATACTCCAAAGTTCAAAATATCCACCCCTAAACCTATCAAATGATACAAAAGGAAAAACTTTACAGGCGATGAACTTCCCTCCTTCCTACATGCCCTTGGAAAAAAGTTTGTGTACTATGGACCCTTTCATAGCTGACCAGGGACAAATTCGAGAGTTTCTAAAGAGTTTCTAAAATTAGGGAGGGGTGGAGTTAGGGTGGTAAAATGCCGTATTTAAGTGGCAAAAGAACTTTACAAAGCTAGCCAAAGGGCAACAACCAGATCAGATTTCTACTATTTTTGTAAACCTTTCTTATTTTTTTTTTCATTTCTTAGTTGGGGTGGAAAATCTCTGAAGAATCAAGATATTCGACCCTAAATATTAAAAAAATTCCAACTTAAAGTTGACATTAAAATTTTCCCACATTTCTCTTCGAATTCATTTGTCTAGAGTTTTCTTTTGGGCAATTCAACCAACTAAAAACACCTGAATCGCAATACATATACATTTATAAAATCCGGTTTACACATATTCACGCACACAGGCATACCCACCCACACATGCAGATATACCTAGTTAGTCAGGAAAAAAAAGTACACCTCAATAATCGCATCTTTCATAAAGCCCTTGTCATTAACACATAATTATTATATATGTTCTGAAAGGGTATCTTCTCACAAATTCTTTTTTATGACATTAAAAATGTGGTATAGTTTACGATTGGAGAGCCAGGTGGTATTTGTGCTGTGATGTAAATTCGATTTCTGCCAAAGTAAGCCTTCGTCATCCAAAGAGATGCAATAAACATGGTAAAATTCATCACAAACTATTTTTCCTTAAAGGACAAGTCCACCCCCAAAAAAATTGATTTGAATAAAAACAGACAAATCCAACAAGCATAACACTGAAAATTTCATCAAAATCGGATGTAAAGTAAGAAAGTTATGACTTTTGAAAGTTTTGCTTAATTTCACAAAACAGTTATATGCACATCCTGGCTGGAATGCAAAAGAGGAGACTATGGCGTCATCCACTCACTATTTCTTTTGTATCTTATTCTATGAAATGTGAAATATTCTTATTTTCTCCTCATTGTCAAGTGATACAATGATTAATTCCTCACTGAACATGTGGAATTAGCCTTGTTTAATACTATATGGTTCAGTCAAGTTGGTCCCTATTGTCAAACCTATAAAAATGAAATACTGTATAATTCAAACAAGAAAAAACAAAAGAAATGGTGAGTGATGGACATTATCGACTAGCTCACCTAGTTGTGCATATCACTGTTTTGTGAAAAAATAAGCGAAACTTTAAAATGTCATAACTTTCTTATTTTACATCCGATTTTGATGAAATTTTCAGCACTATGCTAGTCTGATTTTTCTCTATTTATTCAAGTCAGCATTTTCATTGGGTGGACTTGACCTTTAAGAAAATTAGCATGATCATAATAGCATGCTACAGGCACCAAGCTGGGGTCAATCCCTATGTTAACTTTATTGGAGGAGGCATTTGGAATGAAATATTCTGCAACTCATGTAAGATTATGATTTCATAAGGAGCTGGTTCATTCGGTAGGAGTTGGGGGATGCTACTATGTGAGTGAAAAAATGATAAAGTTACAAAAAGAATGCACAACACCTTTGACCCTCTATTCCCCTGATCTCCCCCCCCCCCCCCTCTCTCTCTCTCTATATATATAGATATATATATATATATATTTATATATATATATATATATATATATATATATATTGTCATCCATTCATCCATTTCTTTCACAAAATATTTAAATAAAAGAGTAGCCAAAGCTGTTGTACATGTATAATTTCACACACACATATATATATATATATATATTTTTTTTTTTTTTGAGAGCTATGCTCCTTTTAAATTATTTCCACGGCATTTACTAAACCTTTTGTGATTACTTTATTCCATATGCCGAAGCAGACTATTTCTATATATATATATATATATATATATGTATATATATGTATATATATATATATGTATGTATATAATACAAATAGTCTGCTTCGGCATAAGGAATCAAATAATCATAGAGCTATGCTCCTTTTAAAATCTACGATTTAATTTCTACGGCATTTACTAAACCATTAAAATCTACGATTTAATTTCTACGGCATTTACTAAACCATTTATTAAATGGTTTAGTAAATGCCGTAGAAATTAAATCGTAGATTTTAAAAGGAGCATAGCTCAAAAGAAAATTTAAATGGTTTAGTAAATGCCGTAGAAATTAAATCGTAGATTTTAAAAGGAGCATAGCTCTAAAAAAACGGATTTTGAATTCTCTTTTAATGTCACATCATGGGCACTGACAAAGAGTGTGACTTTACCTTTCATTTTTTGAGAGCTATGCTCCTTCTGAAATTAGAAAGTCAAAAGGGGCCTAAGCTTTCGATCCTAGCAGAATCTTCGTCGGAGGCAAAATGACAAACATATAAAGTGGAACAACCATAATATAGACCACAGACAAGCGACAGCAACACTAGAAACAAGTGAGTAGCGAAGACCAATCAGGTTAGTGAAGGGGATGAAAGAAAAGGAGTAGGCAGACACAAAGGGAAGTTAGTGTAAGTAAGGCCAGTAAAAGACCTCAAGCCAAGAGGGATTAAGATAATGAGGCAGGCAACATCAAACAGGATCTGGAACAAAACAGTGATAGAGGGTATGAGGAAGAGATGAATAACAAGAGAATTAGTGAGAGGTGGGACAAACAGGTTACAAAGAAAGGCATAATAAACTGGTGCATAAGAGTGGGGGGAAAAGGAAAAGAATGGGGAACAACTGATAATGTACAAAAGACATATAAGTATATATGATAAAGCATTAAACAAACTAAGAGAAGAAGGTAAGTGTAAAGATGTATCTATGAGTGATATGTATATAAATATATCAAAAAAAGAAATGTATATGAAAAAATATAAATACACATATGGTGTAACTGATATTGTAATCCGCTATATAGGTGTGACGGGAAAAAAACATAAGGGGGGGGGGGGAAGAAGAAGAAAAAAAACCCGTTAAAAGTGAAAAAGAGGAAGCAAATTTGCCTAAAATGGTAAAAGCAAATATAGAAGAGAGGGGGTGTATTATGAAGAAACCATAGTATACATGTAAATAAGCAAATGTGGTAAATCTAAAAGAGGTGAGTGGAGAAAAAAATATTTATATACAATAATTATTATATCGCCTGAATAAGGAAGGAAAAAATTGGAGCTGAGCTTGTATGAGATATGGGAGGAAAGAATAGGAAGAAACTATAATGTAACTATTCAAAGGAGCTGAGGGGAAAAAATATATGTAAATATAAATTGAAAGTGGATAGGAAAGAATAATCAGTCGTTCCCCACTTGGATGTTCAGGCCATGAGGTTGGGTGGTGCGAAGTCGTCTCATCCAGAACTTCTCTCTGCTAGTACGGACTGAGTCAGGACGGGTACCTAAAGATTCGATGCCCTGTAGCATCATGTCAGTGATGGAGTGGTTGGGGAGGTTAAAATGGCGGCCAACTGGAGTGTCCAGCTTTGCTGTGTTGACGGTGGATCTGTGCCCGTAGAATGGTTTCTTGAGTGTGGTCTTGGTTTCCCCTATGTATTGTACCCTACAAACTCTGCAAGTGATGAGATATACAACATTTAGTGGTAGTGCATGTGATGTTGCCCTAGCTTGATTTGGTGAGACAGGCTGGTAGAGTTGCTGGTGGAAGTGTCGCCCCCGTGAAGGTGTATTTCACATATGATGCACCTGTTGCTGGTGCATTTTAAGGTGCCATATGATGTATGGGAGAAGAATGGTTAGTGAGGAAGGGCACTTCAGCACGAACAATGAGGTCCCTGAGATTCGGTGGGCGTCGGTATGCTAGAAGGGGAGTATCGGGAACGATCAGAAGTGTGTAAAATGTGGTGGTTATCACACAGGATTTTGCGGAGAGGGGGTAGATTGGGATATGGAAGGTGGTCACAAGCGGTATTCTGTTGGTAGTCTCCTTGTCACTCCTTTTAATATCTACGATTTTATTTCTACGGCACTTACTTAACCATTTATGATGATATATATATATATATATGTTTTTGTGTTTTGGGGCACGAATTGTGACATTTTAGCATAACTCAATACTAAATATACTATACATGTATTGTTTGTGGGCTTTACATTTGTATTAAGACTATAGTGGAAATTTGGGGGCATTTGGACTATTTTTCCATGAAGTTATTAAGCAAAACAGTGTATAATGCTGTTCAGTGGACACGGTGTTCGTGTAGCATCGGGATACTTACATTTGGTCCACAAAGTTAAATTAATGCAAATTAGACTGACTAAAACTTGAAACAATATGTATATTGTACTTGTTAAGTCAGTTAGTAAAATACCTCAGATTTCCTATGCATAGTTTCAAAATATTTTATTTTATCATCCCGGTGTCCATGTAGCATTGGAAAATGTCCCATTTGTTGGACACTGAGTAGCATAGTGACAATTTATCAATTTCCATTTGAAAATAAAACTATATTCAAAGGAAATCTGAGGTATTTAGCTACCTGACTTTAACAAGTAAATGCGCATATATTGTATCAAGTGTTGGTCAACCTAATTGCCGTAATTTGAATTTTTTTGACCAAATGAAAATATCCCTATGCTGCACGGACACCGTGTGCCTGTAACAGCATCATTCTATGTTTTGCTCAATAACTTTATGGAAAATTAGTCTAAATGGCCCAAAATTTCCAGTAAAATGCATGCGTTTAATACAAATATAAAGCCTACAAACAATAAATGTATAATACAATCAGTCTTGAGTTATGATGAAATGACACAATTCATGCCCAACTTCATGGAAAGACCCACATGTACATTCGCATTAAGCATCCTTTATTATATATATATATATATATATATATATATATATATATATATATATATATATATACATACAAAATAGGACAAATTATAATGATAATATTTATGTTCGACGGGTTTGAAAATTTTGTTGAAATATATTGACTTACCATGCGCATCTGGGAAGAAAATGATGAATTGAATAAATCTTAAGACATTTACTGACGCGGCAGGTAGGTCTTTCTCTCTCGCTTTGAAGTCGTCAAATGAAACTTCATAAAATAAAATAAAATGTTATAAATTTACTTAGTTACGACTGCTAACCAAATAATATTTTGCAGCACCAAATTTGTAATAAGAAAAAATAAAGTCATCGAAGGTAGTATCTCGCATCGATGACCGCGTTAGCAAATAGATAAAGCTTTGACCTCTAACTACACTATTTGAAATTGACGAGCTGTCAGCCCTTTGCATGAACATGATGAACGAAGATTTATAGTCTGACTAAAGCTTTGGTATAGGGGCAGTAAAGTGAATTGTACCCAGTAAAACCCCTTTTAAAATGCAATAAAACGCTTTATGGACAATTATAAAATATGTACATAATTGTCACTAAATTCAAACTATGTTATGTGGGACTTGTTGTATTAGGCGTATGCACTCCGGTTTTCTTGGAAGTAAATAGAATGTGACACAGAATGTCACACTGAGCTTCGATATAAAGTGAATCAGATTTCGAATGAATTCGACTTGGAATGGTGTGACATCATCTAAAAAATCCGAATCGGAATCGAGTCACTGAAACTTGATAAAAACCCTCAAAGCTGGCTCCATTCAGAGTCAAATTTGAAATCTCAGAAATAAGAGAAAATACGTCTACTACAATGATGAAGAAGTGTTATTTTAAACTAAAATAATTATCGTCGTCATCAATTCGCGCAGCTGAGTTTGAAACATAGTGACGACATTAATCATCTCTGTCCTTTCCCAGCGTGTCACTCATCACTATTAACAGCATTCTTTAAAAAAAAACTTTTAAATTGTTAGAAAGTAGCTGCAACTCCTGTAATTTATTGGGAAGTGATTAATGGATTCTGAAACTGTTGCGGTTGAAAAGTGGTTAAGTTACTATAGAAATTATACAGATCATGAAGGGTTTGTGTTAGAAATAAGACATCAAGCGTGTTTCTCAAATTTAGCACAATGCCATCTAATCGTTTGATTACCAAAGTCGATCAAACGGAAATAACATTCTTACAAAGTGTCAATATTTTTAGTAGGCTACCATCATTTTCGAACATTGAATTCATGTCATTCAACCCTTGATTTAACAATATTCGATATTAGGTATTTTGCTTAAATATGTTTCTGCGTTATGTTCTCTCACTCTCTCTCTCTATCGTTTTGTACTTTGCAATTGAAAAATAGTATGATATCACTGGCGTAAATCCTTGCGTCACACCTATTGTTCAAGGGGGAGGGGTGATCTCTTGTTCCATCCCCCCTTGAATAGCACGACGTCACGGATTTTTACAAAAGGTGTCATTTACTTACGAAACGCAACCTTTAACATTGATAAGAAGTGATTAAATGGAGCAGTGAACAGTTGCAAATAGGATGTTCTGATGAATTTATTTATAATTCATGCGTGCTATTATTTGGAAAGTTAGTTAATATAGATGCAGATAAGCGCATAACCCATCGGCGGTGTTGAGCATGGCATCAAAGGAAATCAGCTTCCACCCGCTCCTTTTCATACCTCCCTGCTTTAAACAAGCTTACAATAGCAACAATCGAGATTAAGCATAAACCTAACATGCCTAATATATCAACAGGATGAAATTCACACAACTAATACTCCACCGCTTCATAATATCCCTCTATTATGTTTATCATTATTATCATTTATCATTATTTTAAACGCAATTTAAATGCGCATAAATGATAACTAAACAATTAAGATGATAATTAAACGGCGTTAAATTCACGAACACAACATCGAAGATCTATAAAGTCAACAGAGAAACCAAGGGATAGGAAACTATACCCTTTAACGACGCCTGACGAAAATCATCTTTCTGATCTTTCTGAAACGCAATTTCAAACAACACTTACAGAAGTTCGTTATTGTTTATATTTTTTTCTTTTTTGTTATTTTCCTTATTGTTATATTATTATATCTTATTCTATCGCCGATACCTTTATCATTCAGTAATTTATTTAATTTGATATTCAAAATACTCCTTTCGGAATTGTAACCCAATCTGATGAAATTTGAAATATTTCAGTCTAAAATATTGAACTCGAATCAGTGAGTTTAAAATGTGTATGCTATGATTGGAAAACACGTACACTGCAAAAACTCTGGGGTTGATTTAACACCAGCCCGGGATCTATATATGTCCACAACAGAGAACTATTAAACAACACCAATTTCGTTTTTCTTCTAACACTAGATAGGTGTTTATACAACACCAATTACTATTAAAACAGCATCGGTTTGATTCCAAACTGGTGTTGTTTCAATACTTCTCTGGTGTGGACATAATATAGATTCCGGGCTGGTGTTAAATCAACACCGGAGTTTTTGCAGTGTAGGTTTCTGCCCTTAACCGGGGTATTTCAAAGTTTGTTATTACCGGGGAGTGGCCATTATGCTCACGCACCCCCCCCCCCCGAGATATCGGCCATGTGTCGCCCGATTGCCTCAAAATTTCGCACAAGGGTCAAGGATTATGTAATCTACAAAGTTGTATAGCTAAATTTACGGAAGTCCTTTTATTTTTTTGATTAATCAATTTATGCTAATTTATGCGAGAAATTCAACACAATGGTTTAGTTTCGGTCATGTTCGCTCATTTGGTTTACGTAGCAGACGATGCAGCGTGCTAGTTTATACTATATGTACGCAGACCCTACTGCAAATCAAAATCGATTCCGGACTCGATACTTCTAAGTATTTGCCCTCTCAAACTTTAGCTATATTATATATATATCAGTAGACAAAGCTTAATAGTACAAGAACATTTTTACTTTCAACATTAAATGTGTTAGTTAATTTGTTTGGATTGTATTAATTGTTCAAATGAAAAGGGTCTAGGAACGGAAACTATCATACGTTAGTCACGTGACTTTGTACACAGAAATATGCCATGTTCTGCCTGCTCGATCTAAAAGTTTGGGAGAAAAATGAGATGTAATCATAATACCAGTCATGAAGTATTATACATCAACATGTAGGTAATCTATTTAGCATTGAGTTGACAATCAATCTCGACCTTTTTTACATTTACGGATATTTCAGTGGGAAAACAAAGATGGAAGTGTCTCGAAAATATGGGAGGTTTCGGACCGTTTGCTAAAGCAAGAGTTGTGAACATTGACAATTTCAAATGAACATCGAGACGTAAATAGTGAATTAATTGTAATAATATTTACATCAAATTATTGGAATTGGATGAAATTTTCACACTATTATCAATTTAGGGCCCATTTCATAAAGGTACAGCGTCAGCGTCAAGTCCCAAAACAGCGTCAAATTTTCACTTGCAGCGTCAAATTTAATATTTGACGCTGCAGCGCATTTCATAAAAAGTTGACGCTCCAGTGGGAGCGTCAACTTTTTACTGGAGCGTCGAGTATGGTTACTGGAGCGTCAAATAGGTTTAAATATTTGACGCTGGTCATGGGGGAGCGTCAAGTTGACACTGTAAAAGGTTTTTCATTGTGAAGAATGGCATACGTTGTGCTCAGGCATGCCCAAAGGGCTCTTACAAGAGAACGGATATCTAGAGCAATGTCTATGATAAAAATGCTAATGAAGAATATATTAAGGTAATGCTTTCTAGTAAAAATGCCGTTTCTTTTTTTTTGTCCTATCCCCCCCAAAAAAAAATGTTAAAAAATTCCTCCGAAACAGCAAATTTTTCAGTCTTTCCCAGGGCAGGCAAAGGGAAAAAAAGGGAGGTTATAGACAGACTTTAAAAAAAAAAAAAAAATGGAGAGGATTTTTTTTCTTGTGGGAAAAAATAGAGGAAGGTAGATCTAGGGCCTATTATGTGGAAGTGTTTAATTCAAGGCCTAAATTAAAAAAAGCCCTAGGCCATAAAAAAGGTTACACTTCGGAATTCCGAAGGTTCTTTATTCCGAAGGTCTGTAATTCCGAAACACGTAAATTGCCTATACCTCGACGTTCGTTAATCTGAAAACGTAAAAGGGTTCGTTAATCCGAACATTTGTGGCGTAATTTCGAAGGTTCGACAATCCGAAAACGAAATAAGGTTTGATGTTCCGAAGGTTCGTTAATCCAAGAACGAAATAAGGTTCGTTGTTCCGAAGGTTCGTCAATCCGAAAACGAAATAAAGTTTGTTAGTCCGAAAACGAAATAACGTTCGTTAATCATTTCGTTTTCGGACTAACGAACCTTCGGAATTACGAACCTCATTTCGTTTTCGGATTAACGAACCTTCGGAATTACGAACCTCACTTCGTTTTCGGACCAACGAACCTTCGGAATAATGAAGCTTCGGAATTACGAATGTATGCGATAAAAAAATGATTGCTTTTTTTTTCTGTTTCTGACTTTCTCAAAAAAAAAAAGTTGTGGCCATGGCATTGTTGAATCCATTTACTGAATGGTTATTCACCGTTGAAACCGATAACTTAAAAATCATTTCCATTTTGAACAAAAATAATCTTTTAAGGTCATTTTCGATGTTTCATGCATAATTAGAGCCTACAAATTTACTTGCTTCAGGGTGATTTTTAACGGCACTGCACCAGCAGTGGCCTGTGCCTGCCTTGTTGTTGATACAACCTTGCATTACCGACACAAATAGTCAAGTGTGGGACTGGGATTAAACTTGTACGGTAGAAACTTTGTTGAAGGTGAAATTTCGACCGGCAATAATGATGCCTTTTCACTTTTTTCAAAATAATTTTTTCCATGGCATAGGGCTAAAATATATCAATTCTCTGAAAACTTACACAATGGAGAATAATGCTATGCCATCCCAGGAAAAATTAGTATTTTCTTCTTACTCTCTTCTAGAATTGCAAGCCAGGCATCACCATAGAGCCATCACTCTGTATCAACGGCTAGTCTTATGCTGCAAACCATGTTTGCAGCTGCTAAATAACAATTTCGCTCCCAAAAAAATTTACAAGCAAAAAAATATATATATTCTCCTTCAATTTTGTTTCTTCTAATTTTGCTTCTCAAAGGTGGGGGGGCACAGGCCGGCTGTGCCCCCCCCCCCCAGATCCGCCAGTACTTTCTACCTAAACTTATGACTTGAATTGAAAACAAAAAACTGGAGAGAAAGGGGATTTCCCCCTAATCAGCCTCGTACATGACTATTCAAATAATTCGCTGGAAAGTCAAGCTTTTATGAAATGCAAAGTTGCTAGCATAGCAAGTTGCTAGCATAGCAAGTAAAAGCTGCTATTCTACCAGAGTTGCTATCATAGCAACTTGCTATGATAGCAACTCTTTATGAAATAGGCCCCTGGTGTGAGATTATTAATAGTTATAAAGATATACCCCGATTTTTGCAATATTACGCTCGTGAAAACGACTGTTCCCTGTGTTGAAGCTGTGTGTGTGGACTTTCTGACACTCAAATGCACGCGACTAAGCATTATATCATAAATTTTAGTATTTCTTACTAAGTAAAGCCTCTGGAATAGCAATTTTTGGTAAAAATGTCTTTCATAACTCCCTCATCAATTCCTGAAATAAAATGTAGGTCGTGATAATTATTTCTTATGTATCTTATTATTTTTCAATTTTCTTATGTATTTCTTTGTTTTTCGTCAAGATTTTTAGATGCGTATTTGTGGGGGTGTGAGGGTGTGTGTGTGTGGGGGCGTGTGTGTGTGGCAATTATTTACACTATTTGAAACAATGAAGATACTTACTAGAAAAGTATTACATTAATTGGAAAAGCTCCTGATTTTGTCCAAAGGGTTACACACATGCAGGTATATGGAGAAATACCAACATTTCAGCGACATGTGTTCGGTAAACGTAAACTGACACCCGCGCGGTAGGTCTGATCGCTGTAAATTTGGCATCAAAATGTGCGTGAAGGATCAGAACAAAAAGTCATGAAATTTCGTCACGAAACTTTGAGGCGTTAGAAAGTACCGACACAAAAATGACAGAGGGGATGGGGCATTTTGCCCCACGGGAATATTAGAATATTGATTGTTTGTGTTGAATGATTGAAAGATGCTTATTCATATTTATTGTTGAACGTTCATGATCGAATTTAACTTAAGCTCCTTAGTTATTAAACCACAATGAAAATCAACCCTAAAACTCCGGATGATTCGACCAGTCCCTATTGGGACAATGTAAACACATATGGAAGAAGTTTCTTCATTTTTTACATACATAAATCAAAGTGCAAGAACTAGTCAACGCTCACAAAATATCGGTATTGCTGGGGATGTAGACAGACGTATTAATGAATCACTTGAGAAAATGAACATAAATGTGAATATTTTGGTGCATCAGGTGACATTTCGTCCAGAAGAGCTGAAGCCCAAATCAGCTGTCAGTTTTATACATCTTAATCATGTTGACACTTTCTTGAAAGAAATGTATTTACTACTACCAGCGTCAAAACTTAATTGATTCATTGAATTTATACTATCTGTGAGACTATTTATGTCTTTCGCTCACATAAATGAGAAGATAAATATCGATGTTTTGAATATACGTACATAATTATGTCCACCATGTATCATCTTAAAGGTATACATTCCCGTGATCAAAGAGGGCGCTGCTGGATCTAAGTACGCAGTCAACCCCCCACCCCCTTCCCACTCTCAGGGGGAGCAGCTGCGTATTATATCAGATACAAATACACAAAAACATATAATGATCACGTCCGTATATAATAATAATAATTAGACGATACCGTAGTGGAAATTGGATATGTAACACCTCTCATAATATTATCTGTACATTTCAAATTATACGCAATAAATAATTAACTCCATTTACATATCCAACTCTAATTTAGGAAACTTGATGAAGAATTATTATTATTATTTTCCTGCATTTATGTTACTCTAAATAATTTTCTATATTTGTATTTACGTGTTTCTTGTTTTGACCTGCCATTTGTTTGGAATGGAAACGGTGGACCTGGTCTCTTTATGTATATATATTATATCAGTGTCTTTGAACTTGAATAAAGTCATGATGAAACAACAACATGTGTATTGTTCTTGATTTTAGGTGAGAGGGGAATTATCTTTATCATTATCTATATCATTGTTATTATTACTAAAATACTCGTTATTATTATTCAATAGTTATTATTATTATCATTATTATTATTGTTATTATTATAATTATCACTTTTATTGCTATTATTATCTTTACTATTATAGTTGTTGCAGTTGCTCCTGTTATCATTCACACTACAGATGTGAAATAATATTTTTTTACGGCAGACCCGAACCTGACGTCGAATTTGTTTTGATGAAAGCAGAAAGTGGGAAGTGTCATTATAATAACATCAGTTCGTAATTACCCAGGGGATCAACTCTTTTCATGCAATAATGATAGGACTATGAAAGGAGAAAGAGAGAGAGAGGGGGGGGGTACATTTGCTTACCATATACACTCACCATATACAGGGGCCAAAAAAACTATGTAAAGTGAGATTTATTGAACACTAACTTTCACGTTTCAAGTTTATTTTCTATTTTTATAAAGAAAAACATGACATACATTAAAGACTTTTGTTTTGTTTTTGAAATAGCAACTAGTCTCTGTCAATATGCATTTAATGACTTTGTCATGTATTTACGTTAAACAAGCATCATTAAACTTCCTGCAAATCTGCCATTCAAATAAAAACAAAATAAGGTCATGGGCGAAAACTTCTCTCTTCCGTTGTCTTAAATGACACCTTTTACCTAGCCTTTTGACAAGGCCTCGCGACGTGGCTCTATTTCTCATCAATCAGTGGCTGAGACGAGACTAGCGGCAGACGAAGAGAACTGACGATACCCGAGAGTACGGGACCGAGTTCGTTTGCTTCTATGGCATAGGGTCATACAGGGTTCACTGATGCGAGCAATACGCTCGCTGATTGGCTGCTTCCTCTCAGGTAGCAATTCGGATTCGGAAACAATGGTTGACATGAGAAATCCAAATCAGATTCCTAAAGGCCCTGTGACTGACCACGAAATCCTCTTACTCACTAGGCTTTTTGCGAATATTCCTTTTTTCCAGTCGGTAGGTATTTGATATAAATATCACAACAGACACAGGGCCCTGTTTAAAGGCTACATTTTACCTCGTTAAAATCCATGATCATGACCTATTTTATTTTTTTATCATCCACTTGATCTCCTGGACCATTAAAACTTATTTGTTGTGGGCGTACTTCATGCGTATAAGATGAGTAACAAGTTTACATTCGGTGCCATACATGTATGAATGATAGACAATATAAGACGGACTGCAGCAACTTAGTCAAGAAATTCCACCTAATTGAGGTTCATCACTTGTGAGTTCTGTCGTAAGTAAAACAAAATGTATATCTTTCTCAAATTTGATTTCGTTGCACTCTTAAAAAGGTTGGGCAAAACAAGGCCCAGTTTTTAACCATCACTGGGCAACATACTGTCCACACAGCTATTGGTTAACATCCGTCCAAATTGGGTAATAAACATTAATATTTGGGTAATAAATTTGCTAAATTGGATAATAATTGCCCAAAATATATATGTGTTTTTACCAACATATATTACTCAACACAGTGGAAAGTATGTTATCGGACAATTAATACAAAAAAAAGGGGGGGGGGACTTTCGTCTTCCAAAATTTACAAATTCTTTTTTGCAAAATAGATCAATTAGATTTCAAGGATCAAAATTTGAATTCTCTAAACTGTCATTTAAAGGGTATTTCGAATTACATTTTATTCAAGAATAAATTAAAGAGCACAATAATTATTTTAATGATTGTGGTTATTTCTTTAATGTTAGTTAAAATTCTAAAGTTTTCATATGAATTAATTGTTATATTTCTATTGTTATCTATGTCATATTATTTCGTATCTAATTTCATTGTTTGATTATTTTTGTTTATGTCGAGGGTTGCTTGTTTACAAGTTCTTAAATTTTTGTTAGCAATCCTGGTATTTCATGCGCTACATTGTTTATCTCAGTTATTGTATCTTGATTTTGATCTTATGCAAAATAAATGTTAATCTGTTAATCTGAATGTTGCCCAACATTTAAGTGTGAATGTTTGCAGTATGTACCATATGGTTTTCCGACACGGGAAAGAACGACTATCCATCAGCTTATGACTATCCATTTAGCCTGTAACTAATTTCAGATCCAAATTGATTGCGATAATAATTGAAATGATTGGAATACACAAAGGATTTTTTTTTTCATTTCGCAGTTACTACGAGAATCATATATTAGAGTTATGAAGTGTATGTGATTACGAATACCACATTGTGTTGATGCGAATGTGTTCACGAATATGTAAATCAAAATATGAAAGTGGAATTTTCGACTTTCTTCAAAAGCATGCATTAATACATCAGCTTTTCAAAAATCTTATTTTGAACCATCCAGTCAGCAGGAATGTTCATACAAATATTAAAAATGATAATGATTATGCCAAACTTTCACATTTTTATCCCCTGATCAACCTGCCGCTTCATTTTTTTTAAATTTATATTTCTACTGTATTTTGTCTGCAGCCGTATTGTACCAGCATTGTTATGTATATATCTCAGAATAAAACAATAAAGACATGTTTAAACATCAATGAATATAATGATAATGTTCAGGATAATGCCAATTGTGATTATGATTGTGATGACGATGATGATTATGATACCGATATTAATAGCTGCCATAAATACCACCTCTTCCTCTTCGTCAAACTCGGATAGAAGTCAGTTCTGTGCGGCAGGCTAATGCAAAAAAGGGGGTGGTAAAAACCATATTAAAATAATTGAATGACTGACTGACTCCGAGCAGAACAATATCCATAATGTGTATGTATATATTTGTATGTGTATTTATATTTGATTGTTTTCATTCCCAGTTACATACATTATTGACGAACGATGGAAACCGCACGTCACTTTGCAATATGGGATTATGTCATCTTCGGGGTAATGCTACTCTTCTCGGCAGCGATCGGCATCTATTTCGCCTTTTCCGGTGGACGCCAGCGTACGGCCGAAGAGTTCTTTCTAGGAGATCGGAAAATGGGCATGATACCAGTTGCGATGTCGGTCGTTGTCAGTTTCGTATCTGCCATATCGGTCATCGGAACTCCAGGCGAGATCTACATGTATGACACTATGTTCGCTTGGTCACTAGTGTCATACGCGGTTTCAAACTGCCTAATCATACGCCTCTTTCTTCCAATTTTCTTTCGTTTACGCATTACCAGTGTTTACCAGGTATAAAACTGAACAATAGTTAATGGAACTATCCCCCATACTACGTAGATTTTGTTTCTCATTTATTGGTAAATGACAAGTGTTATATAAATTAATGTCCTAAAAAAGTACAGTTCGCTATACATGTATAAAGCTTATGTCACAGTAGTCATAGTAGTCCAATACGGTTCCGGACGACGCTCGTAAACTTGAACATGCCACATCGTACGATCTCCCTACCAGGCTTACTGACATCGTATATCCTATTTTAGCATTTTTTTTTGTCGCTCGACATATTGTCGAGTCTCAAAAGTGTCTCTTATTTTTTAATTCAATTTTTTTTCAGTTCAATTCGATTCAATTCTTTATTATTTCATTTCCGATTTTGATTGGCTGAGATGTCCAGTTGAATGACCAGTTTGACAAAACATGCGACATGTTTCTTTAATGGAACCCACCCTTGATCAAAATAAATTCCATGCAAACTAGATACACATTGTAATTTTGCGCATGCACTGTGTATCGCATAGCGTCACTCCACCGACTTTGTGTCGTGAACGCAAAAACAGGCTATTATGACGTACTTACGTTACTTCCGCTAGTGTACATGTAGATCGAAGTCCTGAGTAACGTCTTTGTCGGACTTTACCATGTTTACCATGCAGTTTTCGCTCAGGGACGTAGGGAGGGTTCAAGTACAGATAAAATGTATTGTTAAATGCCATTCATGAAAACAAAAACAAAACGGCAGCTCTTAAACGATGACGAAACTGCTGTTCCGTTTCACCAATTTTCGACAAAGAATTATCAGTTGTATTTGTCATATGACAATACACTTAACGGTGTTCTTAAATCCGTCGTGCATCGCGGAACGAAAACTTCAAGATGGAGTTCTTGTTTCTAATTTTGCTCAGCGACATACGGATGATTCAGGAACAATTTGAATCTATTGTGAAATGCCCATCATGGCAAAGAACAACACAGAAGTGTTTGTCGACAATTGATGAATCCAAACAGAAGTCTCGTCCGACGTTTCGGAGGTGGCGAAAAATTGCAAATTCGTCGTTTGTCCATAATCAACAAATACAAAACTGCTGTTTTGATTCACCAATTTTCTACATTCTTTTAGTTGTTCGTTGCTATTATTTGGATATTATTTTTTTCATATCGTAATAGCGAAAAGAGCTTAATATACTTTGTTCTAATAAACATGCAACTTTAACAGGAAACTAAATATTTTAAGATAATCTTTCTCTACATGAATATTTTCAGACCTTCTCCCCTGTGCAGACCCACCTAGGTTTCTCGTTGAAAGTATCGAATGAAGTTCTGACCGAATTCCAGTTAATATTTCATGACATTTCGTTTCTTTTCATACAGTATCTTGAGATGAGGTTCAATCGAAGGGTAAAAACTGCCTGCACAATTATATTCTCAATCCAAACAGTAAGCTACAGTCTTAGCCAAATGGGTTCTTAGATGGTTCTATGCATTCTTGTCCCGTACTTGTACTTTTTAAGGGTTCCCTAAAATGTTCTAAAGAGTCACTTTGGAACATATTTTTGGTTCTTTCTAGAGCTATTTATTATATTCTTAAGCCCGTAAAGAATATTTCAATCCCCCATTTTTCTTGAGGGTTCCAAATACGGGACAAAAGAGTTATAATTCGCACCTCTCAGTGAAGGGTTCTGATTTATCATAAAACTGAAGAAAAAAAATGTTGTTTGTCGAAGGAGCATTCAATTAGATGGCATACCCTTGTTGAAAATATTATTAAAAATATGATTTTTTTCTATTATTATTTCGCCCGTTTATAAATGGAATAGATAGAAAAATAAAAGAAAAAAAATAAGTCTGAGAATGGCAGGTGAGAATGATTGGTAAATCTGCTAGTCCAGCATGGTTAATTTCAACAAGGAGGTATAGCTCGTGGAGGTTGAACCAAATGCTTCACATAGAATCAACTGGGTCATTTGCATAGAGATGGAACATTTATCTACCTCTATGGCAATCTGCCAATTGTGACAGGAGGTTGTAATATGAAATATTCCAGGTTCTGATTTTGTTTGAAAAATCATTTTAACAAATGTTTACAAGGGAATGCCGCCGATATAATGAATTAGTAATAAAGTATACCCCAAAAAAACTTGTCTAGTTCTAAGAACAAATATATTCAGGGGCTGGCTTTGGAGATCTATGGGTACAGATATGATGGATAGCTCCTAGCATGTGGTTATCTCCATTTAAACTGTATCATTTTTTTTTTTTTTTTTTTATCTTAAATAATCTAAAATAGCTTACATTGCAGACTCTGCTGCTATCACGGTATTTCATACTGAGGGTAACGTCCTCGTCTACTAAAATTGAAAGCATTTATTTCATGTATCATTGTTAATAAAATCGGTACGTCAGGAGGCCAAGTTGATACGCCAAGGTCAGGTTTGATTTTGGATGAGTTTTAATCGTATTTGTTTTGGCAACGATTTCCTTTGCAGGTAGTCTACATGGGAATTGCAATGTACACACCCGCACTCGCGATCAATGCAGGTCAGTTGATTGAGATATTGAAGCTGTAAACGGAAATAAACGAAGTCACAAAATGCATCCTAAAAGGGTCATATAAAAACGACTATCAAATCTGAACACCACAGTCTTAGTGCATGATTTAGCATACACCATTTCATTTTTATAGCATGTTATTGAATTAGTGCATAAATGACCCAAATCGCTCTGTTTATAAGTCTAATAAAAACGACGGTCTCATAAATCCAACAAATCAATATCATAATATATCATTTCCCCTACGATTTTATGAGTGCACTTATGTTGTTTGTCGTAAACAAAATGTTTCAAGCGTTTAAATGTCTGCACAAAGCCCACCAAGATATTTGATAAAGTCGTATGACACGAAATACTTCAGCCCCATTTTTATTTTCTTTGACAGTGACAAATATGCGAAACCTATTATGTTCTTTATATAATAACATAGCCTACCATTATGGTATGACTGTAGCATAACAACCAGGGCCCTTGGAACGATTTTTAAATAAGGGGTGCTCTGGATTTTTTTACAGATAAAAATGACATGCACAAAAAATATACATAATATATATACATACATACATACATATATATATATATATATATATATACAGTGCGTCCCAAAAAAAAATATACACTTTTGAAATGGCTGCTAAATAAAAAATGTAGTTCTTTGGGGGAAAAAACTTATAGATATGGAAAGCCAATAAAGTCAACTTTCAAATGACACCAAAAAAATTGGAAAACTATTCATGCTTGAGCGAGCACTGCCCACTGAAACAAAGGGTATGAAAATTAGGGTGGGCTGGAATTAGCCTTCCAATTTATGTCAGTTTTTGAAAGGCAAATCCTTTGGAACTTGCAAAGTTAAGGGCGTTGTGATAAATGTATGATCACCGTGACCAGTTATGGTTGTTTAAGCATATTTCCTAAAGTATTAAATTGAACTTGAATGCATGAGTGAGCACAAAATACACTTTTTGGGCAGCATTTAAACTTTATTATGTGAATCTCAGCAATGTGTTCATGGGAGTCGGGAGAATAGGGGTTGAGAAAGGACTTAAGTGGGAGAAGTAGGTTGATGGAATAAGGGTCAACAGAACATTTAGCCCCCGCCCTCCCCTCTTGTTGAGAGACTGATTGCTATTGTAGGCCTACGCGTGAACTCCAGAGCAGAATGTTGATCTAATGATAAATTCTGAAATGGGGCATCAACTTTTTCCTATTAATCAACAATTTATCAATACATCAACTCATTCAATGTGCAATGTGATCAATCAAACATTCAGTTCTTTCAATAAATTATTTCAAAAATCATCATAATTAAATTTCTTGGTATTCATTCAATAAAAAAACTGACCATCAGCCACCGGTCACTTGGCAGTTAAGTTTTGAATAGGCTACAATCCAGGAAGTGAGACAGAGAGAGGGAGCCTGGAAAATGGAGGTGGAGGGGGGGGGGGACACATACAAGAGGAATGTCCTTTTAACCAAGTCTTACCATATCTCGCCCTCTTGCTTGTAACAGGTACCATCACATTACTCTGACTCTTACGATCACACTTCTGAGGTCCACAAGATGAATATGGTACACTAACATTACAGTTCCTGTTCACTCATGCATTAAATTTCAATTTAGAAACTTATGAAATTTGCCTAAGAAACCAAAACTTATCTCACTAATTAATTTAGCATAACACCCTTAGCTTTGCAAGTTCCAAAAAAAATTGTAGGCTTATTCCTGCCCAGCCTAGCCGAGCTTAGTCTCTCAGGAGGAGAGAAGTGGGGGGGGGGTAGAGATGGAGGGAGGGGTTGCTAAATGTTATGTTGACCTTAATCCCATCAACGTACTTCACCTACTTAAGTCCTATCTTATCCCTATTCTCCTAACTCTCATGAACACATTGCTGAGATCCATATGATAAATTCAAAATTCTGCACTAAAAAAATGCAATTCATGATCACTCATGCATTAAATTTCAATTTAATAACGCATGATTTTTTTTCAAACAACAAACTGGGCCCCGTAACACAAAACTTAGCAAAGATCGTAGGACATTTTTTCTACGATTGATTCCATTGACTACATTGTACGATCAATCGTAAAAATCCAGCGTACGATCAATCGCTAACCTTTGTGTTACGGGACCCAGATCACAATTGATCATTAATTCATCACAAAACCCTCAACTTTGCAAGTTCCAAACAAAAAAAACCTGAAAGAAATTGGAAGGCCAATTCCTGCCCAGCCCAAATTTCATACCCTTTGTTTCAGTGGGCAGTGCTCGCTCAAGCATGAATAGTTTTCCAACTTTTTGGTGTCATTTGAAAGTTGACGTTATTGGCTTCCGTATATATAAATCATTTCCCCAAAAGTGATACATTTTTTATTGGCAGCCATTTCAAAAGTGTATCGTTTTTTGGGGACGCGCTATATATATGTATATATATATATATATATACATATATGTATATATTAAATAAATGAAAAGTAAATGAATAATACAAAAATAGGGTTATTGCTCCATATCTATTTAAGATCAATAACATGTTTCGTTTTGTTCTGTTTTTGTTTTTGTTTGTTTTTTCTTGGGGGGAGGGGGAGGGGACTTGTCAACTTGATTTCTGGGAATTCTGCCTATCAATGGCAAATAACATCCACCGGCACCGCCTCTTCCCAGGGTCAAGATAAAAACAGATCTTTCATACTGATCATGGTGAAGCAACTTGATGATTCTGGCAAATACAAATATCAACTCGATTTTCGTACACATTAGAGTACTCTTTGAATGAAATACATCATTTAAAATGAAGTGATATTGACATTTCCTAGAGTTCAAACACTATGCTTTGCCAGTCACACAAACCATGCCAATGAAACCGATTTATGTTTCTTGGTATGTTTCATGTTCTCCCTCTTTCTTAATTTTCTATAAAAAAAAAACAGAAACACAAATCCTACAAGGAAATGATATAGGCCTATATGAATTTTGGAATAAAGTTTCAAGTTTGTACATCACCTTTCGGGGCGTAATTTTGCATCTTACGTAGAAAAGGTGCAAGAAATACACCCTCATGAGTTCTTTTTTTAAGAAGAGATCAAACAAAAGTGAATAATAATGATGATGATAACTTCAAACGTTATACCGGAGAAGTTAATAATTGGCTATAAGTCTTTGATAATGTCTATTCAGTAATTTTCGGTACCAATGTTGCATTATGTAAATCAGTTTACATTCATAGAAAACATCATAAAAAATCATAGGGTGTATTTGAATTGGATCATGTAGATATATACATGGATGCTGGACTTCATATTTTGGTCCTTTCTTTTCTCCTAATTTTACTCAGTCTTTTCAAGCCTCTTTGCCACTTTCCTTCCCAGTTGCACCACTTTACTTTTATCCTGTTTTATTTGTATTTATCTATTTACCATTTTATCCACTTTAAATTAAATTAATCTCTTACAAAATAAAGTTACTGGAATGAGTCTGTGGGCTTGCGTTGTTTCTACTGGTGTCATCTGCATATTTTACACAACGGTGGTGAGTCATTTATATTTTCTTAAGAATGCACTCATGTATTTCGTATGTTTTCATACAGATCAGAAAATTAAAGAGGTTTGATTACAAAGGTAGCATAATAGATCAATTTATGCTTATAGTACGATCAGGGGCGGTTCCAGGATTGAGTTATATTGTTTAATTTTATTTTTATGGTACTACTTCTCTCTCGTTTGTAATTTAAATTCTACATCGCTTTCTTCCACGTTTTGTTCCTATTGGCGCCACTCTTTGAACTTCTCGCTATTGATATCATGATCAAGTTATGCTTGTTCCTAATAATTTGTTTTACCATTGTAGCATTTTTTTTTTGTATTCGGTTTTATATCATAGATAATTATGTTCTCAAATTCCATGCGAATAAATGAAATCATTATAATCACCGACACCATTATCATCAGCACCATTGTTATCATCATCTTTCTCAATATCACCATCACCATATCATTTAAATCAACATTATCAACACCGACATGATCATCATCACCATCATCATCACCATCATCATCATCATAAGCATCATCATCATCAGCAGCAGCAGCAACAACAACAACACCACCATCATCTTCTTCATCATCACACGTTTATTTTCCTCCTCCTTATCATCACCATCATCACAAAGCCATCATAACAAGTAGTAGCATCTTGATTATTATGGGAATTTTCCAACTTTGGTTCAATATTAACTAGGGCGGCATGAAGGCCGTGTTGTGGACCGACACACTACAGACGGTCATCATCCTGATCGGCGTGGTCGCCGTCATCGTCAAAGGATCAATCGACGTCGGTGGCGTAGGGGAAGTCTTCCGCATTGGTCATCAAGGAGGAAGGATCAAGCTTGATCAGTGAGTTTTTAATATTAAATAACTAATACTTGGCCATCCCTGCTGAAAACACAGTGTGCTCACAGTATGTTTACGTGGTGGACTATGTGAACATGACCCACTGCACTTACGGATGCAAAGCGGATGTAAAACGTGAAAAACGATATGCATCCGTTGTGTACTCGTTGCATACGTGTTACATACGCTCTATCCATCGAGCATCCATCCGCTGTGATTAAATCCGCGCGAAAAGTTTTGAGCTGCACAAAAATTAAGGCACGGTCCCACTGGACGTACGGATGCAAAGCGGATGTAAAACGTAACAAAAAAATTTTGCCATCCGTTGGAAAACGTTTTGTATCTGTTGTGTACTCTTTGCATACGTGTTAATTTATACGCTCTATATATATCCATCGAACATTCGTCCACTGTGATTTAATCTTTCGTCCATTTTGTCCAATGTCTGGGGCGGATGAAAACGGATGGAGCCAACTCGAAATTCTGATTGTCCGCTGTATCCGTTATGAATACATATCTATCTTTTATACTTTTTTTTCGTTTTTTTCGTTTTTCTCCATTTTCTCCCATTTTTTTTTTTGATTTATTTTTAAATTCATTTATTTATCTATTTTTATTTTGTTGTATATATATATATATATATATATATATATATATATATATATATATATACTTTTTTATTATTTTTTTTTTTTGGGGGGGTAATCATTAAGAGGGAGGCGGTAGCCCCTGCTCCCTTTGCGCTCCCGTGTATTTGCCTGGGTCGTAATCAAACCAGCTAATAATATTCTTGGTTTTATATAACCTGTAATGGTATACGTTGATTCGCTTTCATGCTCCCGTTGATAAATACAATGAGGTTGAGGGAAATGTGAATCTACGAGGCAATTTCCTTTTCAATATTGTTATTTGTATATATTTAATGACATTGGCATGAATAACCCTGATCTAATACCGCAATACCCTTGAACTTTTCCGAACACACTGAAATGTTATATTACCGAAAGTCCAATATATCTCTATGATATTTAACCATACTAGAGTTCGACTCCTGCATGATCTCTTCCGGGGATTTGTCTTCGGATATCTTTTCTTCCGATCTCTTTTTTTGATAGTGTAGTAAATGAGATGTATTCTAGATTAGTACGCAACATAACATGGCCCGAGAAGTGGGGGTGCTGAAGCAGCCTTAAACTTTGCCTAGGGGTGCTACGTGTATCATTCTATATAGGCACCACCCCCTGGAATTCTAGTAGGTGTGACAAAATTGACAAATATAACTAAAATGGCTGAATTTTGTAAAGAAACCTTTTTTTTTTGGTCAAATTTGTCGGGACCAAGATGACCTTCATTTTGAAGTGAAACCCTTTTTTCATTTAAAATTTACATCAGCACCCCCTTTGAAAAAAATCGTTCCCATGGCCATGCAACATAACTCACTCACATCACCGAAATTATTATAATAATCACCATAAGGTCATTATTTTTTTTAATCTTTAGTAAGACATAGGCATAATTATTCTTGAGCGGAAATCCCTCCTCAAAGGTGAGGGGACACAATCGAATTTTCCATTGTTCTTAATCTTATAAACATACATATAGGCACACCAATCCATATGTGTGTGTGTGTGTGTGCGTATATACATATATATACAGTGCGTATCAAAAAAAGTTTACACTTTGAAAAAATCCTGTAAAACTATACATTTGTAATATCCTGAAGATTTTTCCACGTTTTAACATTTTTACAGATCCATTTAAGGACGTTCCACAGTTAAAATGAAGTCCATGTCATTTTCACCAAATTTTGCAGAGAGTTACTCTGGTATCTATGCATTATGAAAATGCAAAAAATAATATAGGTTAATGTGCTTTTTTTTTCTACGGGTCTTCAAAGTTGCCGTATTTGAATGATATGCAATTTTGCGCAATCAAGAGAATTATGCCTCTCTTAGACCTCACGAATTCACCAAATGAGTTTAAATCATCTTTACTCAGTGGATACCGCATCAAACTTCATCAAATTTTCAGGATATATAACAAAGTGTATACCAAAGTAAGAGAAAGTCTTTCAATTGGTAAAACTATATCTGTTTGGAGTCAGCAGCGCCCTCATTTGGCAAGAACGGTGCAAAAACTCTGAAAAAACAAATCTTCAAAGCCGTGAATCTACTCAAAAATTAAAAAAGTATTTTGTAAGCTGCACATTTTTCAAAATCCATGTCATTTTCATCAAATTCGGCTAAATTGTAGAGGAATGCATATCAAAGGTGTAGGGAAGTTAAAAATATGGGGTTCATGTGCTCGTTTTTTAACTATGAGTGTCCAAAGTGATGCGAGTTGGCATGAAAATGGCCCAAAATGCGCCCAAAACGTGCAAAATTATAATAAAGCCACCTAAAATGCGAACGGTTCCGTAGTTTTGCCCCCAAACATTCAAAATCCATGTCATTTTCATAATACTCTCCAAATTTGTAGAAGAATATATTCTAAAGACATTAAATTATTAAAAATATGGGGTCCATAATGTTCTCGTTTTTAAACTATCAGTGTCCAAAGTGTTGCGAGTTGGCTTGAAAATATTGAAATCCACCTAAAGTGCGCCGAAAACAAGCAAAAAGTATACCGTCTAAAATGCAAATGGTTTCATATTTCGCTCCCAAAGATTCAAAATCCATGTCATTTTCATCATACTCTCTAGATATGCAGAGAAATATATTCTGATGACGTTGAAATATTAAATATATGGGGTCCATGTGCTCGTTTTTAAACTATTGGTGTCTAAACGGTTGCGAGTTTGCTTGAAACAGCCCAAAATGCGCCGAAAACAAGTAAAAGTCTGATAATACCGTCCAAAATGTCTAAAATACGAATGGTTCGGTAGTTCTGCTCCCAAACATTCAAAATCCATGTCATTTTCATTATACTCTCCAAATTTGTAGAAGAATATGTATATTCTAAAGGCATTAAATTATTACAAATATGGGGTTCATGTGCTCGTTTTTTAACTATGAGTGTCCAAAAAGTGATGCGAGTTGGCATGAAAATGGCCCAAAATGCGCCCAGAACGTGCAAAATTATAATAAAGCCGCCTAAAATGCGAACGGTTCCGTAGTTTTGCCCCCAAACATTCAAAATCCATGTCATTTTCATAATACTCTCCAAATTTGTAGAATAATATATTCTAAAGACATTAAATCATTAAAAATATGGGGTCCATGTGCTCGTTTTTAAACTATCAGTGTCCAAAATATTGCGAGTTGGCTTGAAACAGCCCAAAATGCGCCGAAAAAAAAGTAAAAGTCTGATAATACCGTCCAAAATGTCTAATATACGAATAGTTCCGTAGTTCTGCTCCCAAACATTTAAAATCCATGTCATTTTCATCATACTCTCTACATTTGTAGAGGAATATATTCTGAAGACGTTAAAATATTAAAAATATGGGGTCCATGTGCTTGTTTTTTAACTATCAGTGTCCAAAGTGTTGCGAGTTGGCTTGAAACAATCTATAATATGCCTAAAACGGGCAAAAGTCAATTACCGTCCAAAATGTCTAAAATACGAATGGTTCCTTAGTCCTGCTCCCAAACATTCAAAATCCATGTCATTTTCATCATACTCTCTAGATTTGTAAAGGAATATGTTCTGAAGAATTTAAGATATTAAAACTATGGGGTCCATGTGCTCGTTTTCAAATAATCAGTGTCCAAAATATTGCGAGTTGGCTTGAAACAGCCCAAAATGCGCCGAAAACAAGCAAAAGTCTGTTAATACCCTCTAAAATGCGAATGGTTCCGTAGTCTTGCTCCCAAACATTGGAAATCCATGTCATTTTCATCATACTTTGCACATAGATACTTTAATTAGCACCTGAATATTCCAAATATGCAAAGATTAACATGGGTCCATGTGCTTGATTTTTTGCTATAGAGCTTCAAAGCTAACCCAAAATGGATGATGTTCTTAAGAATTGCGCATACAAAAGAATTTGACATTTTTAGACCTCACGAGATCACAACAATGAGTTTAAAGCATTACTACTCGGTCAAAATCCATTAAAATTTCATCAAATTTTGCAATATGACTAATAATTGGATCCGTAAATGGATAATTTATCTGTATTGCTGTCAATTGTTTGCTCATTTTAGTCTAACAACACTCTCAGTTCTTAGAAATTGCGGGAAAGATACTCAACCTCAAAAAGTTCAAATTTCAATAACAAACTTGAGAAGTAAAGAAATGCTGCACTTTATTCAAAACCAATGTCATTTTCACCAAACATTGCAAAGTTGTAGAGGAAGGTATACCTAAGAGTTGCAAACATTAAAAAATATGGGTTCATGTGCTTGTTTTCAAACTATCAGCACTCTTATTAGAGCAAATTTGCTTCACAAAACACCCGAAAATGCGCCAAAAGCAGTATCTATGTGAAGAAAAATTCCGAACCACTTTTCCATTTATTCAAACTTAGGGTCATATTCATCATACTTTGCAGCACTACAGAGAAACTATTTTGAAATTGTAGAGGAATAAAAAAAAATGGTCCATGGAATAATTCCAATTTATTAGCTTCATAAAATAACACATCGGATCTGCAGTTAGTGCAGAAAAGGAGAAAAATCAGCTCACATTACCTCCAGCTGATTAAATCACCAGTTCATCTATTGTGACGTCAGCGCGCAGAGTGTAAAATATGCGCAGATCGTGATGCGCACAAACATAACTGTGGAACGTCCTTAAGCAAATTACGATATAAGTGTCGACAAATATTTCCGCTTGAGTGAGCATCACTTACTTTTTAAAAGTTAGTGAAAAATGATTTGCGCAGAAATATTTATGCGAATGAAAGTAGACCTTAATCATGAAGAACACGTGGAATTTAGCAGTAAAATTGATTTGAAGATATCTTTTACCTTTTTTTAACTGGTTTCCTTGCCCAAAACACTTCAAAGAGTGCATTGCACCCCACCCCACTCCCCCACACACCGAGGCCATCGTAACGATATTTGCTTTACAATGAGCTGTGATTTACATGAAATGGCTTAGGCTTGATTTTCATTTTGTTAATCATTGTCAAGCTGGGGAAAAGTGTTGAGAAACAAGTATTAAATGAAAATGAAATGTAAGCCAACTTTAAATGACAAAAACTTAGTGAAAAAAATGCTGGAGATGTCTGATATAAACTTTTGTTCAGATTCAGTTATATCCTCAGATCCAGCTGGCACAAAAAGGGTAAAGGTTGTGCTTACTAAGTGTTGAAATTTCAATTTCGGTGCCAAAATTGTTACAAAATGCTTGAACGTATTCGTTTTATTTCAATTGACTAAAGTGCAAGGGAAATGTATGAGAAATGTTTTGCAGGTAAGTTTAATTACACCCTTTCCCCTTGACACAGCGTGAAAACGAGCATTTCTGCGCAAACAGATTTCCGCGAGCTTTAAAAAAATGGACAGTGCTCACTCAAGTGTAACATTCTGTCAAAACTTTTACTTTCATTGGATAGATGAGACCCAAACCCAAGATTATATGTGAAAAAATTACCCACATGTTGTTTATTTTTTAATTCCTAGGGCTTTTTCAAAGTGTAAACTTTTTTTTGATACGCACTGTATATATATATATATATATATATATATATATATATATATATATATATATATATATATATATATATATATATATATATGAATTTGAATATAAATATAGATACATAGATGATTTTTTAGCCTTCTTATATCAATATAGATATATAGGCCCCTAATTAAATAGTGCGAGCGATTATTAAGAATTCATGAAAATGTTAATATCTAACTTATTAATATAATAAGCCTGATAAGAGCGCGAAATTAAAGCCAGAAAACTGCAAAGCACTTTTGTAATTATGAACAGGATGCATGAATTTATATATTTTCAACAAAAACAATGTGAGCGCAAATCGAAATGCGAGCAATCGGGCCTGAAAAGGGATGAATACACGAAGAGAAAATGTTGATATTCAGAGCATAAAACGGCAATTTTATTGAACACTAAAAAAAAATCAATTTGTAAATCAAACGAAATAATGAAAGCTCAATGTCCAAGATATTTTTTGTATATTGACTTCAAAACTTGATATTTTAAGCTCTATATCAATATATTGAGCAAGATATGTATCTTATAGAACTGGCAATGCGAGCATGAAGCGTGAGAGAAAATTGTATATGATAGTGACATGAAAGATGTCTTCCTCTCACCATGCTCACCTTATTTTATTCACTCGTTTTCCTCTTCTTATTTTTCATATTCTTTTTTCTTTCTCCGCCCCCCTTTTTTTTACTCCTTTCACAAATAGTGGGGGGGGGGGCATTTGATATTTTGTCCCCCCTTTCAAAAAATAGGGGACGCGTACCCTCTGTTCCCCTGAGATTTCCACCCATGGGCATATCCAGATTTAGGATATATGAACAATTTTTACCGTTGAATGATTCTTTATACAGGTTTAGTGTCGACCCACGAATCCGCTACTCAGTGTGGAGTATGATGTTGGGGATGTTAACAACGAATATTGGGTCAGGTGTAAACCAAACTGTTATCCAGAGACTCTTTTCATGCGGATCGAAAAGGAGGGCTACACAGTGAGTACTGTAGGCCTACTTCTAGGGTTTTAGATAGTATAGTGCGTTGCATGAGAATTACATAAAATTAAAAATTAGCCCCATTTCAATCAATGTTTATTTACTTGATGGTTAGAAAGATTTACGAACCGGGCCACTTTCAGTGGCCGCTGGGAACGACTTTTTTTTTTTACTGGGGGTGCTGATTTTAAATTTGACAAGCAAAACAAAAAGGGTTTCACTACAAAATGATTTTTTTTGTTCCCCCGAAATTTGACAAGAAAAAAAGGTTTCATTAAAAATGTATGTGATTTTGGTTACATTCCATCGTTTAAAACACCTACCAGAATTCCAGGGGGTTGCTGCCTATGGAGAATAATATACGCGGCACCCCGAAGGAAAATCTTGGGGGTGCCGCTTCCCAGGGTCATGGCCACTTTACAGCACACTAAATTCAACGAGGCCTATATGTAGGCACCTATTTATTTGATAACATCTTATGACCCCATGAACTAATTCCAAGTTTGGTGTGTGGATTTTGGTTGTAATAGTACTCTACCGAAATGTGATAATGAGCATGCTGAAACGGAAAGAAAAAAAAATGATTACGTCAGAGTTTGTTTCTAAATAAGATGTAAAGTACATTTCGAATAACATGTATGATGCTGAATTGTTAATGGTAATGTTGTATTATTCGTAGGGCGCTTATACTAGCTACAATCATCAAATTCATTACTGTGGGACTATGCATCTTCTCCGGTGTAGTTATGTACGCGTACTACGTAGACTGTGACCCCTACACACAAGGACTCGTGAAGTCAAGGGATCAGGTAGGTTTGATGAAGCTGGTCCTTCCCCTAAATGCATCATATCCATTCTCAATCAGGGGCCCATGTCATGAAACTTGTTATAATAATAACTACTGAAACCATTCGATTTGATTGGCTGATAGAGAACTTATTGTGATTTTTTTATAAATATAACAAGGGCGAAAACAAAATATGACTAACATAATTCAGCCTCAACTTAACGTGCTAAAATTTGAAATGTCAAGTATAAGGAAAAAAATTTATAAAGTTGTCTTAAAGAATCGTTTGTGGAGAGTGTGGGAAAGTGTGGGTTGGCCTCCTTGCCAAAGGACGCTAGGCCGCGGCGGGATTCAAACACACGACCCACTGAGTCCGAACCGCCACACCACGACGCGTCGCTTCCACAGCTTCCCTTATTTTAAGAAAATATCTCCATTCTCACACATAAAATTCATCATTCCTACTATTACATTCTCCGAACAAAGATGAAAATAAATAAAAATACAAATTATGGCGTACCTTAAAACAATTTATTCGTGTCAATAAAGGCCGATATTAGCCATTCGGCGTGGACCCATCGGAACTACAAAGGTCCTTGCTATTTTAGCGGAGTCCGTATTTGGCATCACATTTTCGGTTTTATATATTTACTTAATTGGTCTACTTCTGAGAAATACTATCACATTGGCCAGATGACTACAAGCCATTTAGTCTATTACCAATTGGTTTAAATTGACATTTGCAAATTGAGCTGGTGTAATTCACAATTCTGTGGTAATTCGTGTAATCGATATTTTTACTTTGTCAAATAAACATCAAGTTCATTTAACTAAACCTTATAGAATAATTTGTGTCAGATCAAGTTGACATGAGACGAATTAGGTATAGCCTTAACTGAAATTAGTCAAAGTGAAGTAGGAATAGACCATATCCGAAGATGCCAAAACGGAACGCAGACGCACTAGCAGGCGTTGGCCCATCGGCAATGCACCCCCATTTTCCATGAATTAGTGGTCTAGTTACAATATGTCGTTTTTTATTCTGCCTATACATTTTTCTTAGATCATGCCATTGATGGTTATGGATTTGCTTGGTGATATGCCTGGCCTCCCGGGTCTCTTCCTTTCAGCTGTGGTCAGTGCTTCCATCAGGTAATTTCTAGGGGCATTAAATGTTTAACCAAAACTCATTACGTTTCTCAAAAAGGTCTTAGGTTCTTTCACGATATCCTGCCTCTCATCACTAAGCTGTTTAACCTTTCTTTGTCCTCCGGTCTCTTCCCCCAAACCATCATCTCTACTCCTACCTCTTCTCAAGAAGCATACACTTAACCCAATTTCACTAAATAACTACCGTCCCATCGCAAGCCTTCCCTTTCTTGGTAAGGTCCTTGAGAGAATTGTATCGTCGCAACTCAGAGTTCATCTTAAGGGGTTCGGCATGTTTACTTTGCCTCAGTCTCCTATAGGAACAATGACTCGACAGAAACTTTTCAATGATTTTCTGCTGGCTGTTGACAAGGGCGACCAAGTAGCATTCGTCCTTCTCGACTACGCAGTCGCTTTTGACACTATTGACCACAATCGGCTACTCGATCGCCTTGAGAAGGAATTCTCCATGACTGGAACTGTCCTGCAATGGATCCGCTTATATCTCCATGGTCGGTCCCAACAAGAAATCATTAATGATACGCTTTCTGAACCATTCCCCCTAATTTGCGGAGTTCCGCAGGGTTCCGTAGTTGGCCGTAGTAGTTAATTCCCACTCCGTGTTATTCTTTATACCAGTCCACTTTCCAAACTCATAGAATCTCAACAAGGTGGTCAGCATTATAATGTACGCTGACGACACACAAATTATGTTACTCGTAAACCCAATGCGAAGGCTGGAGCAGCCCAAAGCTCCATAGCTGCCTTGAGGACATTAAAGTTTGGGGTCAGAATAAGAATCTGCCTTAATGCACGAAAATCTGAGATTACACACATATCTTCAAAATCAAGACACACTACTCAATTCCCTGACTTATCAACTGATAATATTTCCCTGAAGGGTAGTGAGTGTGTTTGTAAGCAATGTACAGTGTATGATGATTTTAATGAATATCAAACAAAGTACAGACACATTTAAATAAATTGACAGAGCAGCGTTCGTCAGTCATATTAGTTGTTTAAACGCCTAGACAGAGATCTACCAACATAGAGACATCAAACCTGCGACCAGATCTCAACATTTATATTAACTAATCCTCAGTAACCTTTGGACTTATTTTTATGGTAAAATAAAACCTGTGAATCTTCTCCCCCCCCCCCCCCCACAAAAAATAAATAAATAGTGTAATAATAATATAATGATAAATAAATCAAAAATAAGCAAACAATAATAATTAAAAATGAAAGCTAGAAATTAATAAATGAATGAGTAATGATCTAAGATAAGATAAATATAATAAATAGATAAAAAAATATGAAGGAATAAAATTAGATGTATAGAGGAAAAATAAGAAAAGCATTAAATAAAAGTAAAGGAAATACAAATATACTTAGATTTAAACAAATGAAAAAATAAAGGTGTTTTTCTGTGAACTAGATTTTACGCATAAAAATGAAAAAAAATCGATGTTGAGCCTGATTGAAATTCGACCCATTCATTTTTTGATCTTTTGGCAGCACATTGTCTTCTGGTGTGAACTCATTGGCAGCTATATCCGGCGAGGATGGCGTGAAGGTCTTCTGGCCTAACATCAGCGAGACGAACTACGCCAGGGTTATCAAATCCCTCGGTACTTACCTAACTTGAGGGACACATAAGTAGAATTATATTTGTTTTAATGTTCCTTTCTTATGCAGTTTACCTCAACAAAAGACAATAAAGTGGGTGTGTTTTTATGGCAATGTCTAGCAAGTTGGAGGCATGCAGGTGAACCTTTATCATTTTTTGCATGAAAATATAAAACTTTAAAAAGGGGTTCCTAATGACCACTGGAAGATGCCTATTGGGTGAAAAATATATTTGTATTTATCATCAATATTCCCATCTGTTTACATAAGGGTTTGAAATGGGTACCAATGTTCTTTTTTTGTCCCTATTCTAAACCAGAATCAAAGCGGATTTTCTCATTTGAGGGTGCAAGGAAAGTGTCAATTGCCATGTTAACTTTACTTGGAAAGGTAATTTACAATGAAGTTTACTGCAACCCGTGTTGGATAATGACATCATGGATATCATGGATGTGTTTGATCGTAAAATTGTTCAAGGTTATGATTGCATGAAAATCAAAGACCCCTGACATTTTCCACAGTGGCAACTTTTTTCTGCACGTCTTTACACTCGAAAAATAAAAATGGAATTTACATCACCCCAAAGAATACCTTCTGATTGTCTGAGAGTATACATGTACTTAATGAGAATGATATCGAATAGTTTAGGAGGGGATCCTCTTTCAGAACACACTTAACTGTTTTGTTTCATGCTCATGGTTGCTTTTATTATTATTGTTATTATCTTTATCATCATCATCATCATCATCATAATCATCATTATTATTATTATCATTTTTATCATTATCATAATCATTAATAATATTATTATAATTATTATTATTTATATTATCATTAGTATTATTGTTATGATCATAAATATCTCCAAATAGAATACATATGTTTGAAGTGATTAGTTGTTTGGAAGACTCTGTAGATCAATTATTTTTTTATAAGAAATATAATTTCTTGCTCCTAAATCTATCCCAAATGATTTACCACTTTAAAAAAGACCTTCAAGTTACATGTATCTTCTTATGTCTTATGTTGCAGCTGTGCTGTACGGTATTGTGAGCATCGGATTTGCCTTCATTGCTAGTAAATTAGGACAAGGTGTATTGGAGGTAAGTAAGCAAAAGCAGCGATGTATAATACAAACTGTGATGCTACACAGGAAAAACAATGTGAAGCAAAAACAAATAAGCAGCTTCTAATGGCACCACCTAAAATCCTTAACTACTAAAAACTGGCCCGGTTCTTCACCCACAATGCAACTTTCTGAACAATGTAGTCTCGTAATATATGCCCACCTGAATGATAGCACATTATTTAAATTCACTAATCATTAAATTCATACCTCAATAATCATGACATTAAGTAGTAAAATAAGTACCTTCCCAATCAAAACGTTTAGTTTCCATTTAGAAATAAAGATGTATGCTCATTTACTCACTCCATTATTAATTAGTACCTTTAAAAGGTACATTTTGAGACTAGCTTGTTATGACATACATTCAAATATAGACTTAAGTTGATTTTCGCAGGCTGAGTGAAAACCCTTAGAATTATAGAAGTACATATTCAAATACAAAAGAAATGTATTTGCCATTAAATTTCTATATTAGAACAAATAGTTTATAACATATTCTCTTAATATAATTCAATATTATTTCTTCTTTTTTTTCTTCTTGTAGCTGTGTCTTTCACTCATCGGTATCACATCTGGTTCAATAATTGGAGTATTCTTCCTGGGTATATACATGCACCGGAGCAACGCGAAGGTGAACACTGATTATAATTTTTTTTTTTGACATCTCAATTTTGGTTCAAAACACCAATAGATATGATTTTTTTTTTTAACAAGTGCACACCTACACCTACACATGTAGTTACCAATAATGCTTATAGCATTTCCATTTATTTGAAAGCAGGATAAAAGAGCATTGTAGATTAAATGCCTTGCTCACGGGCATAGGTGCCGCGGCCGGGGATCGAACCCCGGACTTTCCATGTATAGCCAGGCGCCTTTGACCACTCGGCCACGGCACCTCCATGATATATTCCATTTTATCGATAATGATTTCAATTGTACATTGCAAACAAAATAAGTGGAAGGATTGGAGTATTGGAGTATTGGAGTTTCATAAATAATGCAATCTCTGACAATAATCAATAATGATCTACGATCCATGATCAAGAACGTAAACAACAGCAATGGATCAATAGAAATACGAAAACTTTTGACCCCCCCCCCCCAAAAAAAAAAAGTTTACGCCAACGGGTGTCTGTGTTAGAATCTGATTACTCTTTCAAGACAGGTGACCGAGTAAGCATTCATGAAATTGTTTAATTGTCGCAAGTTATCGGAACGTATTCAACATAGTAAATATCGAGTTTTTGTAAAGATCTGATTTTAAGCTAATTATGAAATGGGTAGGCCTATAGTACTAAATTTGATTAGCTGTTTGATGTCTTATTTCTAGCAAAAAACTGCACAGCCAATTTATAAGTTTCATAATTTCTCCTGTGATTTTAGCTGATACTCTGCTTCCCTAGGCCTACATCAATACAGGACAGGGGCGGATCCAGGATTTTTCAAAGGGTGGGGGGGGCAAATTTTTCGGATGAAAATTTTGACAAGCCAAAAAAAAATAAAAATAAAAAAAAGGTCAATTTCTAAAGAGGGGGCACACCTCTGTTTTAATGGCATTTTTACATTACAATTTTGTTTTGCTTCTCAAAGGGGGGGGGGCACGTGCCCCCTGTGCCCCCCCCCCCCCTTGATCCGCAGCTGATACAGGTGAAGAACGGCATGTCGCATGGACTCCAAAGCCAAGTGGCATGTTACGAATCCCATCATTACGCTTTAGACCAGCGCTTCTCAACCTTTTTTTTACCCGAGGACCACTTTGACCTTCAGATTTTTTTCGAGGCCCATCAACCAAAATTTTCAGATAACATCCATTTTAATGAAAAAGTGTTTCGTGATATTTGAACACAAAGCTCTGAAGCACATTCGAAACAAACAGTTTGAGAACAAATCTGCATTCGCAAATGTCCGGCAAATGGGCGACAATAATATGCATGCACACGAGGTTCACATCAAAGTTAGATTGAAACCATCATAGTGTTCATGTGCATGCTTTGCAACATGCATAATACCTATAAGCGTGCTTAGTTTTGTTTGGCCCACGTAGACCGATCGGACGGAACATGTTCGGACAGGTCTGTGAAGTATATACTAGTTTTCCCAGGGAGTTTTTCCCCAATTTTTTTTTTCTCTCTTGAGCTTTTCGCGGCCCATCGGTTGCGAAGCGCTGCTTTAGACCACTTACGAGTGTCATATAAATTACAAGAATTAAGGCTCCTTCCTAACAGCTTCCTGGATTAACTAATAAGCCGTTACTAGGAAAATCCACCTATCATGGCTAACGTGTTTTTTTGTTTCTTATAGGGTGCACTCACGGGTCTCGTGACTAGCGTGCTTTTCGTCGGTTGGATAAAAGTCGGTTCCATACTTTATCCGTCATCTCGAGGCAGGAATTTCCTCTCCGTAGAAGGCTGTCCGGTCCCAAATAATACCGAGTCAATGGTAACCAGCGAACCGGTTACCATGATTACAACACAGTTTACAGACGCGTTTTCACTGCAAGAGGATAAACCAGAATCAAGGTAAGCCCGACGCCCACCCTCTCCCCCTCCTCGATCATTCAGCAAAGATCATTCAGCAAGAAATTTACCCACATTGTGGTGCACTCAACCCAGGTGAGGTGTCGTAGTATTAGTAGGAGACGTAGGAGCAGAAGCGTACCTAGGATTTTCGGGCAAAACCGTCCCTAGGATTTTCGGGCAAAACCGTCCGCCAAAAAATTTGACAAGCAAAAAAAAAAAAAGGTCTTCAACAAAAATTGACGAGAAAAAAAAAAAAAAAAAAGGTCTTCAAAAATAAATTGACGCTAGTGGGTAGGAGTATTAGTATTAGTATAGTAGTAGTAGTAGTAGTAGTAATATTTATATAGTAGTATAAATATTAGTAGTAGTAGAATGAGTAATATATAAGTAGTAGTAGAAGAATGAGTAGTAGTAGTAGTAGTATTAGTAGAAGTATTAGTAGAAGTAGTAGAATGAGTTGTAGTAGTAGTAGAATGAGTAGTAGTAGTAGTAGTAGTATTAGTAGAAGTAGTAGAATGAGTAGTAGTAGTAGTAGAAGAAGAATGAGTAGTAGTAGTAGTAGTAGTATTAGTAGAAGTAGTAGAATGAGTAGTAGTAGTAGTAGAAGAAGAATGAGTAGTAGTAGTAGTAGTAGTATTAGTAGAAGTAGTAGAATGAGTAGTAGTAGTAGTAGAAGAAGAATGAGTAGTAGTAGTATTATTAGTAGAAGTAGTAGAATGAGTAGTAGTAGTAGTAGTAGTAGTAGTAGTAGTAGTAGTAGTAGTAGTAGGAGGAGGAGGAGCAGACGAATATAGCCTTGGCATCTGATTTGATCTCTGGTTCCGCACCATGTGTCATTATATTCCTTAAAGGTAAAGGTAAACTGTAAAAAAATCAAATTTCGTCGAAGTTGAATACCATAAAATGTTTACACATGTTTTTAAATTGTTACAATAAGGCATATGTATATTATTATATATCGCGTTCTTACTTTTCAGTTCGAAGTGTGAATTGGCTATTAGGGGCATCGGGTGGGTGTTTCATAAAGCTGGTCGTAAGTTACGAATGACTTTGCGAACGGCTGGTGACCCTTTCTTGTGCTATAAGATACATCCCTGTGTAGCTGACTTAACAACCAAGAAAATGTTCCAATGAAAGTCGTGCGTAAAGTTGTGTGTAACTTTTGCAACACCCCATTATTCAATTCTTCTTTAAATCATGCAGGCCCGGCATAGCTGATTTGTACGCTATATCGTTTCTGTACTATTCCATCATTGGCCTAATCATCAGCACTGTTGTGGGAGGTATAGCGAGCAAGATCACAGGTACCATTTTCTGTATTTTTCAGCTGGTTAAAGGGGGAGTGAACTGTGTGTGGTTTCTCATTGACTGTGTGTTATAAATACATAGTCTTAGAATATACGTTTTCAGATATTTACTAATACTACAGAGAATAAATTGACCTAAAATTGTATTTGTATAGAGAAACTAAAATGTTTTGAGAGGAAAAGTACAGGTAATTGTTTTGCTACTTGATAACATAATTATTGCGGTATAAATGTATTGAGTAGTTAATTAGCATGTTATCATTCAAGTGGGTCTATATTACTAGACTACAATAGCATTATGGGTCAGGAAACTGGCCAGGTATGAGTAGTTGAGGACTCGAGATGGCGCTATTGGTTCGTATCTGCTTTAAGGTTCCAGCTTATTGTTGCTTCGTTGGCTCATTCGGGAATATCCTATACCGCAGTGAGCGAAGCTCTGCACATAGGACAGCTTTCGCCGTTCTGTGGCCGTTTTGAAGCCGTTCCTTGTATACAAATAACCATTTTTATGTAGCCCCCTTTTCATGAGGGCTACAAAACAGCTTTTCAAAAACGGATAGAAAATGGCTACCATAATAGCAAGTCGCTTAATATGTACAGTAGCACCTCATCCTCATAATTTTATTTCATTTATATTTTTGTACATTTCCTTTATATTTTTTATCTATTTTTTATTATATATTTTCAATGTATTTTTTATCTATTTTTTACTTATTTATTTTCGTTTATTAATTCATTTATTTATTTTGTTTTATTATTACTATTTTTTGTTGTTGAGGGCACTTATCATTTTGGGGCAGTTACTGATAACCGGCTATGGTAGTTTTGTAATGTATACCCACACTACCCTCTCTTTCTGCAACGGGCCCCTGATTTTTTTATATTTCGTAATATGTACCTAAACTGATTTCATTTTAACATACTATATTGGGCTCCATCAGGGTGAGTTATACAGACTGAGGTACGTTTTTGATGGGGGTTGGGCACCCACTATAGGGCTACTCCAACAAAACAACACCAGGTGATACCCATTTCTAGACTCATGAAAATTAGCAATCGAAAACGATTGCGTGTATTTCCAAATTTATTTTTTGAATTTCATATTACTCACCAAATGGCCGAGTACAAGCTAATGTGAAATATCACTCTCTTCCCCCTCTCATTTCATAATTCTCCCTGCATTTTTCTACCCCCCCCCCCTCCTTTTTCTCTATCTCTCGTTGATCCACAGGTTTCACTGACCCAAATACCATCGACCCAAGACTAAAGAACAACTTGACAGACGCCCTCTTTTGGTGGTTCCCAGAATCAATGAAAACTAGGATGCGATGTGGAATGGAGAAAGTCATTTATGATGTAAGCAAAGTTTATCTTTGATTCATTCTATTTTTTGTTCCTGCATAAGACAAGATTTTGTTTTTATAGAATTCGTTGCTCAAAGGCACAAGTGCCGGGTCAGAAATCAAACTTCGGACATTGAGAGCCATGGCAAAGTAACTTAGGAAAAAGTTAAAAGAAAATGCTAAAAGTTGGTACAAATGATGCCTCAATCACTGCCATATGTTTATAAAACAGCCGTTAAAATAACGTTTCGTAGAGCTATTTGCAACCATGTGGGGGTGTTTCATATTTAAGTGTGCCTTAAGAATCGGAATTAACTTTCAGTTGAGTTCGGAATATAACGATATTGGTCAGATAATACGCACGGGACACATGTTCGCGTTGGCGCAAGTCACACTAAACTCTTTGTGAAACACCCCCCCCCCCGGTATAATTCTCAGATCGTCTCACACAATCACTACTCCACCCGCTTTTGGTTCTAAATATCATTACGCCTAATCTTACTCTCTGAAACATTTTAAAATAAAAAAGTCCTAGCTTTCCAAAAGGGCAAAATAATGAATATATATATAGAGAGGCCCCATTTAAATCCTGACATAATTTTATATAATTATTATTTAATATTAATTATAATTATTTTATATAATTATAATGTTTTGTATAAAGTCAATCGTAGTGTTCAATAATATTACGAGACTTTTTTTTTATAGGCCTGTGCAAAAAACATAGTGCTGACCTCTGCGCGCATGAATTACCCATGTGTGCCCTACATAAACTACTTTCGTTTTATCATAACTGCCAATAATATTTGCGGTTGTTTTTTTTTTTTATTCCACTTTCGAAGGACGAAGATGACACTGACGAAGTCAAGGATAGTGCTGACTTCAGCGGCACAAATGGGAAAATGAAAGAAATATACGCCGATGAGAACAAAATGAGGCTCGTGCCAGATGATCGCAAACACTCCGGTACACCAGTATAAAGCGTTTTCGTTGAAAACTAATTTGAATTATTAATTAACAGCTGACGTCATTAAATAATAATAGCAGGGCCCGCTGGGAGAACAGTTTTCGGAATTGAAGTGGCTACCCTGGGTAAATATACCTTTATTATTATTATTATTATTATTATTATTATAAATGCAACTGTAAATTGCTTTTTTGTACAGTCATATTACTTTCCATGGACATACACAGTGGCGTAAATACGGGGGGCTTGGTGGCACTTGCCCCCCCCCCCTCCCCCCCCCCCCCTTATCGGCTGGCAAAACAAAAGAGAGAAAGGAAGAAGGGAAAAGAAGAAACTGGGAAAGAAGAAATTATTGTTCATTATAATGTTATATTATAATTATGTTATGTTACTGTATGTTACATAAGAACCTTTTTTTTCATAACTTTATGAAACATAATTTGCTGAGGACCTATGTCTTCATTGTTCCTGGTGCTCGCATTTTCTGTTTAACTAGATATAATAGATCAAATATTTTTTCGGGACACTATAGTTTTCAAGTATATTTGAGAGACCTGACGTTGTCAAATCAAGTCAATATACACCAAATATATTTCTTCGCACTTCGAGTTATCATTGTTTGATGTAGTGACATATACTTCTTTTTCATGACTACTTAAAGTGATTGCCCTATTCTAAGGTCTTAATATAAAATATTTCCTGTCCATGCTTACGTTCGCATTAGTGGATTGGTGAGATATGTCTGCTCTTCATGAATTCCTAAAATCAGTCCTTAAAATGTCCCTTTTTTTATCTGAATATAAATATTTTTCAGCATGCGCTTCGCGCTCGCATAATTTGATTAGTGAAATACGTATCGTCTTCGTGAATTCCTACAAACAAGCCTTAAAATGCACCTCTTCAGGTCTGAATTTCCTAAATTTTCAGCTCGCGCTTCGTGCTCGCAATATTTGATTAGTGAGATGCATATGTTAATCATGATTACAATGACTACAAGTGCTTCCTGTATTTAAATGTAATTCTAACAAAATCAGAAAGCGCTTGGCACTCGCATTAGATGACTATGGTGAGATATGTATACTCTTAATTGATTCCAAAATATAGTCCTTAAAAATGTCCCTGTTTGGGGTCAATATATACAAAAATTTCAGCTCGCGCTTCGCGCTCGTATTGTTTGTTTAGCGAGACAGGTACGTATCATTATAACAAAATTTTGCTTATTATGTCCCCTTTTAGGTCTGAAAAAAGATCAAAAAATTTCAGCTCGCGCTTCGCGCTCGCATTATTTGATCAGTGACATTCATATCCGTTTAAATGGCACTGTCCTTGAAATGTCTCTATTTGGTCAGTATACCTGGCAACTGAGCACGCTTCGCGTTAGTGACTCTAATTTTTTGCTGGTGCCCCCCCCCCCCCCCCCATGGCGTGACCCACGGTACGCCACTGGCCATACAGCAGCCCGAGGCTAAGCCGAGCTTGGCAGAAGAATTTCTCGCTGGTACATCGACTTTGTTTTCCCCAAACAAGGCATTATCAATGCTTTTAACAAAGTCCTGTGTCATCAATTAATAATCCACCTTCCATGATAACTGCATGATGCACATGTAATAACCTCCATCGTTTGTTTTGTTAAAAACTGATAAGTCCTCGGAATTGGATTTGTTTTTTTATTGATACCTAGTAATTCCCAAAATGGATCCAATCAATTTAGAACACCTAGGAACATGTTTTCAAATCAATTGAGAGTCGGTGCAGAGTAATTAACGATTATACCGTGTGAGTAAAAAAAAAAAGACACCTCACAAACCTTTAATCTAAGGAAAAAATATTCATAAACACGTAATTATTATATTATGGCCTGAAAGAATATCTTCTCCCGAATAGTTTGATAACTTATTTATGTGGTATGCCTTCGCGCTTGGATTGGATAATCAGTAGGTATTCTTTACAGGGATATACATTTTGATTTGCGCCAAAGTAAGGCATGACTGCAATGAATGAATCCAGATATCAAAGATGTCATATTCCTACATGAGAGAGTAAACATATTTGCAAATTCCTTTGCAATGAAATTAGCTTGAGAATTGATACTGCAAAGTGTTTATTAACCAATTATAATGTAGTTATAGAAAGGTGTTTTGGAATGGATTTTAATGCAACCCTTTTAGGGGGTATGCCATTGTGAGTGTCACTATAAATTTCACGCTCTGGTATTTTTTTTAATAGTTTTCCCTTCGTAATTTAATTGTAATCTGCATTTTCCTCTGTTATTATCACTGCATTGTTTATATAGATTTTTGTATTCTATTCTACTGTATCATACTGTGTTTGTCTATTCTTATTGAATTTTACTTTGTCTATTTTTTGTGTCTGTGTGTGAGCTTTGATACAAACAAAACTGAAACTGAAATTTTCTTTTAAAAAAGAATGCAAAAATACTTTGTAAGCATGATCAGCAGTAAGGCCAAATGGCATTTGGCATGTTCCGGACTCGAAGTGCTTTTAAAAGCGTAGCGTAGCAGAATAAAAAAATAAAGTAGAGTAGGGGTAGTTGAAAACGCTATATAATTATGTACCATGTGAGTCAAACAAAAACCTTGAAACCTCACAAATCCCCAATTTTAAGAAAGAAATATGTCATGAACACATAATTATTTTATATGACCTGAAAGAGTATTTTCTCCCAAATACTTTGATACCACATATATGTGGTTAATGAGGAGTTATTTTTTACTGTGATGTAAATTTCGATTTGCGCCAAAGTAAGGCATAGCTGCAATGAATGAATCCAGATGCCAATAATGTCATAATTCCACAAGAGTTAGTAAACCCATTTGCAAATTCCTTTTCAAGGAAAATAACTTGAGAAATGGTACTAAAAAAGTGTGTGTTAACCATGTGTTTAATGTTAATTATTGAAAAGGTGTTTTGCAATGGATTTTAATGTAACCCTTGTAGGATTAGGACATCCTTGACATCTGGAGTTAATAATTGCAGTCATGTCTTACTTTGGCGCAAAGCAACATTTACATCACTGCAAAGAATACCTACTGATTATCCAAGCTTGATGATATACCACATCAATTCGGTATCAAAATATTTGGGAGAAGATAATTATGAGATGTGTTCATATTTTTCCCCCTTGAATTGAGGATTTGTGATATGTCAATTTTTTTTTCTTCTACTCAGTGACACATGGTAGGCCCTATATATATATGTATATGGGGGTGTGGGTGGGAGTATGTGTGAGTGTGTGTGTGTATTGTATTGCAAATTTGTTTCTCCTGTTTATTGTAATGCTATTTCCATGGTGGATATGAGAAAAATGAGAATAAATTGAACTGAATATATATTATACCTTTATTTATATGCTTATGTTTCTAAAGAAATGCATACAATAAACTCTGTCTTTGTATTGAGCCAAATGATATTCAAATATCCACAAGTAAAAATTAACATACACAATTAATAAATGAACTCAAACAATAACAATACTTTAAATTTATCTAAGGTTAATAGAGAATGAAGTGGCATCCATTCAGTATTGATTTGTTAAACAAACCCGATATAGGACTAATTTATCTCTCATCTTCATAACACCTCGAATACTGAGTCTCAAGAATTGATTGCCTTATCAATATTTCGCTTTCCTTTTCTCAAATGCGACTTTATTCTACCAATGAAGAGTTAAGTAGCAAAAGTGGTTAGGTCCACTTTTTACCATTCCAAGAAAAACCATGTTTTTTATTCTCACTTACTGCAATATTCTCATGAGAAACTAAATTGTCATGATGTACTACCCTATTATGTGAACATAAAATTGGGTATAAAGGAAATCTACCTGTCTTCAATTTTGTTTCTATATATTCTTTTAAAAATATAATTGTGGACCTATCCCCTATTGCAAGTAAACTGAAATGAATCCAATCTAATTTGATTAAAAAAGTTAATTTTCTTTACCACTTTTATTCACGTTTTCATGTGAATTTCAAATTTTCTTTGTTTTCATCAGAACAACTAAAAATTTAGAGGTTTTGAGACTGAAAACAATAAAATCTATGAACAGTGGACCTAACCCCTTTTGACAAATGAGTTCTTCAGAATAGTTTGTTTCCGAAAGGGCTTAGGTCCACTCCAAGAAAATCATTTGTTTGTTCTCCCATATTGCAATATTCTTCTGCGAAACTAAATTTTCATGATATCCTACCATGAGAACATAAAATAGGGTATAAAAGAAATCTACCTGTCTTCATATTTTTTAAAACATTCTTTTCTTTAAAAATTATGTGTGGACCTAACCCCTTTTGCAACCAAATTGAAATGGACCTAACCTCTTTTGAAAAAAGTGATTTTTCTTTGCCATTTTAGATCACTTTTTAATGAGATTTCAACTTTTATTTGGTATCATCTTATAGAGCCACTAAAAATCTATACATTGAGACAAAAAGAAAATCGAATTTGATGAAAAATTGACCTAACTCCTTTTGCAAGAGAGCTCTTAAAATTAAAAATCCGTTAACACTATACCATGTTATGTCTCAAGTACAGGTGTGCAATCCAAGCCCATGAATTTGGTCCATTAGAGCAATAAATAATGTCAAAACGTTCAAGGGCATAATGGCATGTTGTAATTTTTTATGTTGAAATTTCATTTTTCAATCTTATCAAAGCAATAAAAAATTGAACTGTTGTCTACCTGATGCATTGCCTATTTGTGATTATTATTCCACTGAAGAAAAACATGCTGATCAATTAAGCGTCTGATCTATGCTGATAATGATAACGAAGATTATATTCATGAGCATGATTATCATAAAGGCAATGATATATATCCTATTTACCATGATAGACCTTGACGTCATAATCTCATTGCGCTTTCCCTCAATCACGCTAGCTGCATGGCAATAGTTTCAACATCTATAGATGGTGGCGTGATGACGTCACTACATAAGATCTGCTGATATCATTTTCATTAGCAGCAGGCACATTAGTTTTTCTGCTGCATTTTATAAATATTATTATTATACGTTTTCATGGAAATAGTAAATAAAATGATAAATCATTATCAACAAAACTACAATTTAATTTCTATAAAGGTCAATTTAGCAATTAGGGTTGCCTTACCTCCAAGCTTATTTTCATTATTGCCCACGAGCATGGGCGGAAATCCCGGGGGGGACAGGGGAGACGTGTCCCCCCTACCAAAAATAGTAGGGGGGACACAATATCAAATGTCCCCCCTACTATTTTTGGTCTTTTATGATGGAGAAAAATGCATCATTCACATTCGAAATAATAAATGTATTTTGGACTAAATGACCTTACATTTTGGGTGAAAACCTTCTTTTTTTTTATTGGGGGGGGGGCTTGTCAAATTTTCCAGAGTGACCAAAATAAGATGAGGGAAAGACTTGGAAAATAAAAAGAATCTTTCATGTCACAATATGAAATTTTCGCTCGCGCTTCGCGCTCGCATTGCCTGTCAGGTGATTTTTCAATATGGAGCTTAAATATCAAGTTTGGAAGTCAATATACATTACACATTTCACCTCGGAAATCGAACTTTCATTATTTTCTGTGATTTACAAACTGATTTTTTAAAAGTGCTCTGTAAAAGTGACAGCTTCATGGTCTGTATATTGACATTTTCTGCTCGCACTGAGCGCTCGCAAATTTCGATTTATTAAGTACCTATTATTTTTGTGTATTCTATTTAGTTTGAAAAAATCAAGTCTGATTGTCAAAACGTATCAGATAGCGCTGGCTACTCGCTCAAATTTTAATTGGCGATTTATTTATGTCTCAATATTGATTTTCATGACAGTTTATCAAAGATTTTGGCTCGCGATTTGCGCTCGCATTAATGGTTAAAAAATATTTTGACTAATGCATTCTATTCATAATTACAAAATTGCTTGAAATGTCCAGTTTTCAGGCCATAATATCATCAGATTTCTCGCCCTAATTAGGAATTAATAAATAAGATATTAATAATCTAACGATTAAATTGTCCCTTTTGTTTCATCTCGCGCTTCGCAAGAGGAATAGGAAGATAGTCATCATTTTCGTAATTATGACATGTCCCAAGGATGTCCCGGTCCTATGTCAAAACTCAAATAACAATGAAAAATATCAGCTCTTATCCACCTCACAATTGTCCTACAAAGTGCTTGAAATATATAGCTGAAATGGACTCTTTTTCAGATTTTTCATGATAAAAGAGGTGTAGAATGCCTAGATTCTAGGTCTAAATCTGAAACACGCGCATGTTTATTCAGATATTCAACTTGTTCTCTATTTAAATCATTATCCAGTTTCAGATCACAAGATCAAAAATTTTCTGCTCGCGCTTTGTGCTCGCATTATTAATGTAGAAAGATCCCCTATTACTCATCCTTTTCATGATTTACAAAACATGAATAGAGTGTCCCGTTTTTAGGTCTAAATCTCGAATTTTTCTGCTCGCGCTTAGCTTGCATCAATTGGTTAGTTATATAGCTACTATATGTTTCAGTTACAAAAAGTGCTCAGAATTTCTATTCTTTAGGCAAAAATTTCAAAAAAATTTAAGCTCACACTTCGCGCTCGCCTGATTTGATTGTTGAAATATGTAATGTATTCATGGCTAACCTTTTCCATCAGTTATCATCTGCTCGCACTTCGCGTTCGAGGTAATTATTCAGTTGCATATACATCTTTTCCAGGATAACAAACATTGCCCAGAATGTTCAAATTTTAGGAAAAAATACATAAAATTTCCCCTTTGCGCTCGCATTATATAGATAAGGATTATGATATAATATATTTATGTTGAATTATAAGAATAAAGCTAAAAAGTGGCCATGAGGACTACTCCTTCAATGAAACAAACAAAAATCATCTTCGAGCGGCCGATCGGGGATTAACATATGGCTGGAAAAAAATTCGCCCCCCCCCCCCATAGGCGAAGGCTGGATCCGCCCCTGTTGTCCCCCCTACCTTTCGGGACAGATTTCCGCCCATGCCCACGAGTGCTATTTACGTACTAGAAAACCCTTCCTAGACCCCACATTTTATAAAAGAAAAGTGTTATTGTGAGGTTGAATCATTTTATTCGTCAACATTCTAATCTTTTTTTAGTATCGACCTTTGATGCCCGAATCATGAATGAAGGAATTTGTTCAAGGAATATTTAAAAAATGCACCATAGCAAAACTCAGCCCATCTTACACTGTCTAACGCATTGCGCCTTTATAAAACTATTTACTTTTCTAGTTCAGAAGAAAAAAAAATCTTGCTCGAAAGTTTCATCAAGATAATTCTTCACTGCATGTACTTTAATTTAACTTTATTATCAGGACTTATATAAAAGGTAAGCCTAACCACTTGCACTTTAACAAAACGACACGCGTGAAGAATGTGGTGACCGTCACAACCACGTCGTGGTTTCATAATCCTGGTGCGAATTTTCAGTCGGTTCTTCTCGGATATCTGACTGTAATTCGGATGCCTCATGATCCAATGTCTCCTTGTCGTTCTCGTTGGGTTTTTCATCGATCTACGAAGAAGGGTTTTAAAAGATGGAAGAAATTAAATAGACGGATCGAGCCCTGATCAAAGTAAGTGTATATATATATATCTTCATATATCTTCTTCACGTTCTTCTCGTTTACAGGCAGGTAACCTATGGTGTCAATATTTTTGCTTGAATAATCAACACTTTTTTTCGACTTGGTAGTACTTTTACAGACAATCTAAACCTTGTACAGGTTGAAAAAGTATATCATGCAAAGCAAGCGTTATAGATCTATACTGATGAGCCTTATCAGTTAATTTTCCACCAAGATATGTGGCTTGTAGATGGTTAAGAATATTCTTTTTGTGGTTTGATATTGAAAATACAACGAGCTTTAACCCAACCGCTGATCGAACGGTTACGATATTAATATATAGATCTATTCCTTATATTATTGTTATCACAAATGAAATTTTTCTTACGCTTTGTGGATATGTATATTCCTTATGCTGACCATCTCTTCGTACTAGATCCTTCAAACATACGGGTAAACAGCACAGCAATGAGTCTACAACATACAGCTTAAGCCCAGGATCCACAGAAGCCGGATCTCCGAATCCTAGAAAACAGACGAGACATATAGACCAGTTTTGATTTGGATGTTTTGTAATAATAGTCTCTAATTTAGGGCTTCAAGTATGCCTAGCAAAATATGACTCGTGTACCGACATAGCAACACACCTGGTTAATTGCATAATCCATTGAAAGATCATTTGCTCTTCTTTGGAACTGGAAGCGCCCAAGTTATGGCCGCCAGAAGTTGCAGTGCTCTGAAGGCGAATTACTCAAGATTAGTCGAAACAACGCGGGGTTTTTTTTTTACCTACAAGGATCGCAACTCATTTCGGATTATCATCGTGATGTCAGTGGAACTGTGTTTAGTCCGGTATCATCTTGATCACCGAATATTACGTTGTATCCGGGAAAACCGCGGATTAGGATATTGGACAGGATTATCTGTGTTGCTCTTCGTAAGAAAGCGAATTGCGCCTTCAACCTGAAACCGAGTGCACCTGACATGTGACTGAAAATTTTTATGTTACTCCGTTCTCACAACTTAGACAGACAACAATTTATTCAGATCTGATGGAAATAATGACAATTAACGAATCGTATCCCACGAGCCTCAAGTCTTCATAAGCATAGACATATGCCTGTAATTGCCAAATTGATTGATTTCTATTACAAGTGATTGTAAAATATTTTATCTGATACATGAAGAAAAAAGCTGACAAAAGCTAACACTTGAACTAAAGTATAGGTACACTTTTTTTTTACTTGTTCTCTATAATGATATAAGATATCATTTAAAATGCAGAGTTGAACAGGCGACCCTGACGTCTTTGTAAGACAATGTTTCACGGACAAGTTGTAACAAAGTCATTTATGGAGGAGTATTTGGGCCTAATAGTTTGAGCCCTTTGTGTGAAATAACTCGAGATTTGGGACTGCTGAAACTGTCAACGATACTGAAATTAATTCCCCCCCCCCATAATTTATAATGAAAAAAGCACTTGAGTGATCTGATTCAAAAGAAATGTTATTTACCAGAAACGGCACTTGCAATCATGCCCAGGGCTACTGTGACGACCAGTCCTAATGGTGCATAATATTGGTAGGATAAACGATACAAGCCTGCCAGAAACCTCCTGGTTTTCAAGAGAAAGTGGGAAAGTATAAATCTTTACCAGAAGAACGCAAAAATGAAATAAAATAGTGATATTCAATTCACGAAAGAATAACATGTGTGTCACAAACATATAGTAGAAGTCATGATTTAGACTCCGCCGCGTCTTGTTTAAAGGATACATTGCAACAGCCATAGGCCTATTCTAGAATTCCATTATTCAATGTGTATATGGAGGATTGTAAACCCTGCCGAGACACTCTGCTCTGATTTTTTTTATCTGCCTTATATGACAACTCTGCTCACCAGGTTAAGGCCATTTTTTTTTCACTAGGGGCCCAACAGAACCCCCCCCCCCTCCGGGAAAATGTAATAAACAAAGAATAAAAATAAGAACTGAAAATTAAACAATGGAATAGAATCAATCAGATTAATAGATCGAATAAATTAAGAAAAATAAAACATACAAAATGAAAATATAAGTATCATTTAAAAATAATGAAAAGAATCACTTCATTGCCGAGAACAACTAGGTCTACTCGTTTTTACGCACACCGTTCATCAGTCAAATTGACAAGTAGTCAGCTGGGTGAAACATATTCTAGTCACATTTCTGACATACATTCTACTTAGAAATAGCTCTGTTATAGTAAAATTCGGCTAGAAAATAGTCAAATAGGACTAAAATAACAGTTGCACCCAGCTGATCCTATTAACTAGTCATTTTGTACTGATTTGATTTTAGAGTGTATTATTACCGTCTTTGCGGGGCAACAGTTGTGAGCAATACAGTGGTTGCGGTCGTCGCCGCGACGTCGTCCGCTATAGTCGTTGTATTGATGTACTTGCACCCGCCAACGACCAGGTTGTTGAATTCCCCAAGCGATCCCGACGATGAGACTGTGGATCCGAGCTTCAACCACACGACGACAATTAGGCCTAGCACAGCTCCGACCATGGTTCCCTGAAGAAAAAGATTGACGAATTACAGTAGAAAAATCACTGCCATATCGACCCTACCGAATCACACTTCACAATCACCATAATCACCACATATCAATATTGTAAGATCTTTAACTGCAATAAAAACCGACTACTTTTTTTCTAAATTGAATTACATTGGTAATATAGGGTAACACATAATACTTCTCTTTCTGTGCTCTTATGTCTTCTCGTTTCCCTTTTCATCCTTCTTCCTCTTCTTTCTTCCCCCACTACTTCATAGAGGGTGGCCCCTGCCCCCCCCCCCCCCCCCCGTGTGATGTCGTGGTCGGAAACAAGTTAGGCAATTTAAAAAGGGAGAAAACAAACCTGAGACGAACTCCGATGAAAGAATACTCCTAGCGTGAATATCCCTAATACAATTCCACCTACAACTCCAAACAGAGAAATAGTAAGCTGCAAAGAAAAAGAATAGTTTATCAAATCACAGAATGACTATTTCGAGATTGTTATCCATTGCCATAATTCATTACAATTCATCAAAATGTGTAACAATGTAAGCATTATAAAAATATATGCATTATTCGAATTGAATTATCCTGTTTGGCCGTATAAGGCACTTCATGTTACGTTGATTTTTTTTTCTCGGTAACTTATATATATATATTTATTTGATTTATATCGAACTCACAAGATCACCCTTTTATATTCAAGTGTTCAAAATTGATGTCCCGTCCTTCTTGGAGGGTTAATACGTTGACTGAAAAATATAAGCCCACCTTACCTTTATTCAATAAGAGCCCGTTGTTATCAAATAGTTCAGTGAGTCAAACTGCGATTGATATCATTACCATTACCCGATTACACGGAATCCAAAATAGAGATTAATGTCACTTGAGTTTATTTGATAAATCGCAAATATTTTAAGACAGGCATCTGAAAAATCCTTTCAATTGAACTATCTTCGACTTTTACTCTATGCTGAATATTTCACCTGCTGTGTGTAGAAAATATTAGCTTATATTAGAGGACTCACGGGTAAAATACTCTCTTGTAAGCTACTCGCAAGTGCAGCAAATCCAAGTGATACAATCCCATAAAGCAATGCTGTAAACATGAGCAAAAAAGAGAGACGATGTTTCAGTTAATCATCTTAAACATACACGGTACCCCCTTCTGATAGCTATTAGAAAAGGACTATTAACGGATCCAAATACTCTTTCAAATTAATTGAAATCAGGAGAACATTTACCCAATAAGGGGTCGTTCCCAGACTTTGGGTTTAATATTTTACAGTGTTGAACAATCGTGATGAACAAATTTATGACGCTTTTATTAAAATAATACAATTTAAGAATTAAGTCGTCTCTCGTGCAAATCAAAATAGCCTTAGGAAATATCACTAAGTAAAATATGCGTCATAATGTGCATAACATTATTTAATTTACTCTTTTCTCTGGAATTTTTTTAGAATCACATTTGAGGAAATACGAAGAAAATACGAAGTAGTAGTGGTGGTGGTAGTAGTAGAAGATGTAGACCTTTTAAAGAGAGAAGGGGAAGAAGCATTTTAAAAAAGAACAAGAAGAAGCATAGGAAATGAAACAAAGCATAGGAAAAAGCACTGTTGATACCATTATGTTAATTATCAGAACTATCGTTATCATGTTTCCAATATTTTTAACTTACTTAGAATGCGTAGAATCCAGCTGTATTTATTGAGACTAATATTTGGCCAGAATGCTTTAAGAACGTCTTCACCTGTTACCGCCGACAAAGAGGTTAGACCTGAAGATAGTGAGCTGACATTTTGAAGTAAGGAAAAATCAGACTCGGCATTGACCGAATAAATATGATGCCACGTTACTCAAAAGATGATGTAATTAAGTTTTGTCTAAGCAAACATTTGAGGGTCTCTTACTGAACTGGAATTGGCCAGTTCAATGTGGTCTCTGTTATAGGGATTCTAGCAGAGTTGTCCAAATTTCAGCACATTTCCTTTTAAAATCAACAATGATATATAAAGATTTGCAAAAATTTAGTTTCATAATATTTAAAAGCAAAATTAGAAAACATATTTCCTTAATCTCATGGCCAACGATACACTTTTTAATGGGGAATGTATGAAGGTTGACGTTAATTCTACTATTTTCGCAACCTTGTCCCTTCTTTTTTACTCTCATACACACCCAAACACATCCAAACGCACACACTCCAGCATTTCTCAAATATCATTGCAATGTTTCCATACTCCTAGACATCTGCACCCCCTTTCCCATTCCCGCCTTCTCTCCCCCTCTTTATGTCTGTTTTTTTTTTTCTCTCTCCCCCTCGCACACACGCAAAGAGAACTCGCTGAAAGATCCACACACCCACTTTACAATTTCTCCATCCCTTCAATGTCTTGGGATCTGCCTGTCTCTCCCCCTCCCTGACCCCCTCCCCCATTCCCTTTCTCTCTTTTCTCAGACTTTATTCCTAGCTCGTCGTTGCTTCTAACCTGATGGATGCAGCCAGTATTGTTGAAACGAATAAACCAGGAAGTCCAGGTTTAGATGAAAACAGATCCATCACAAAGAAGGGCGTCAGCTGGAAAAAAAAAAGCATCTTTCGAAATTGCATATTTATCGAACTAACATTGCAAGTTGATCTATTTTCATTTATTTCATTTCTTTTACCACTGACATAGCTTGCCCCTGTATAAATGTGCTTTATTTTATATACCATTTGTGATCAATCATTTAATTCATTTGTGTCTATAACTAAGACATATTAATACTTTTATATGTTGCAAATGAGTCATAACTGCTTCCATAAACAATCTATAGAAAAATATTATCAAAATAGAAAAAACACTAACAAACAATAAATAACAAACTCAAGCACACCCACACATACCTGTTCAGCTAAAGATAAGTCAGATGTTCAATTTCTCACCTGGTCAATTTGCGAGATCTGTCCAACAGTGTAAGGATCGCAAAGGCTGTAAGCAGCATAGACTACTAGGCCTAGTAATACACAGAGTGACACTACCACCACCTTTAAAAGTGATGATAACATGACGGCCCTGGTAAAATATAAAGCGTAACGTTCAGTTCAAACTCATCTCAGTTTAAACATAAACGAATTCAATTAGACATATGCGATGTAGGGGTAAATTTCCGATTCGACTACTGCCAACTCGTCCACTCACCACATGGTATACTTTCATTTAGTCTAATACCATTCCGTCCATCCACATTTCGTCTAACAACAATTTGGTCCAATAACCGTTTGGTCCAATCATTACTTAGCCTAATCACCATTTAATCTATGACCATTTTCCATCATAACTAGTTGGTCTAATCTAATATCCATTTTGTTTTCATCCATTTTTCACAATTAAAACTTATTCCAATAAAACTAAATGGCTATTGGACCAACCGGTTATTCGACGAAATGGTGAGTGGACGAATTGACAATTAGACCATATGGATAGTGGACGAACTGACGGTAGACCAAATGATAGTAAACAAGTTGGCAATTGGACGAACTGGCATTAGACGAATCGGAAATGATTTAGGTATGTAAGAGGAGGAAATATGGTATATACCCTGTCGAAATGGAGCGACCTGGGAGGGGAAAATGTCCCTGGCACATATTTCGTCAGGATTTGTGGCAAACAATTAGTTGGCGTATATTTGTTAACCTCATAAGTCAAGGAATCACAAAATGTATATAGATTGTTTGATTTTATTCTCCTTCCTCAGCAAACATTGACATTTACAATTTGTGAGTCGAAACAATTTAACAAATTTACTAATGGCTAGATCATAAATGCATATACAATCTCAAAGCGCAAAGAGCGGAAAAGTTGGAAAAAAGGGTGGAGGGTGGTAGCGTTTTCTTCTGCGAAAACGCAGTCCCAATGTTCGACGGTTTTCGGGGTAGATATACCACGTGTCATCCTATTCAGGGAATAGGTTTTTCATATAACAAATTATGTAACAAATTATGACACCTGAAACTCACATTTTTGCCTGTGTTTGTGACTGTAGACTTATGTACTTCTGCACGATGACTTGATTGGTTCCCATTGTACCTACTACAATGACAGTCATACCGACTACTACTGACCATACGGTATGACGGACAGTAGGATCAAAACTCACCCTACAAGTCAGAAAAGAAAAAAAATGTTTTAAATGACAAATATACCCCCACCTTCCATCTTCATTGAATCCAAATTAATTATGGTCTATTAGGCAGCATTTGCTAGAGTATATTGCACATGTTCTACATTGTATATACAAAATTTGCAACTAGTAATCACATTAAAACTAAAAAATACACAGACTGCAATTAGATGAAACATTAAAATTTAAACAAAGACAGATAAATTCATCTTTACTCAAATATGTAAACGTTCTTGTAAAAACAGGTTGCGTGAATTGCTGATCGACTTAAATCAGGGAAATCAAAGGCCACGCGAGGTAGTATTTAACAAAATGAACAGTTATAAATAAATAAAATATGTTGAATCGAGGTACCCGGAAATGGACTACTGGAGAGACTTTAGAAAAAAGAATTTAGGGGATGGGACATTGGGCATGGGGTAAAAATCCTCATGACGATAATAATCAAAGGCGGTGCCCGAATATCTCCTATTTTGCGTTTTCTCTTTCTTATTATTTTCCATATTTTTTCTTATCTTTATCAACCATTTGAAAAAATCATAGGGGTCTGCCGACCCCTGCCCTCCGTCAAAGTCCATGGAGCTTTCCCTGCTAATAATACTCTAAGGAACAAAGTGCGTTTTAAGGTGCAACCTTACTCATTTGTATGTGCAGGTAATTTGTTTGTGTCAATGTTCACGGTGTTACATATAAGAAGAATTGTAAGAGCAATTAGTCTGGTAGGGAGGTAGGGTTCCCATGCACCCGAATGATATATTTTTTTAACCTACATTTTTGTAATCTGTAAGATGTGTAGTGAATGAATTTTGATGTTCCCAAAACGAAATATTGTCCCATGGGGTTCAAATTCAAGATGGCGTCCAAAATGGCCGCCATATTCATGGGATTTGGTTTTTCGTACATAGATTCCGACACAAACATTCATTTGCCACAAAATTAGTGTCATATGAAAGATAAATAAATTTTCTACAAGTTGATACTATTCACGGGTGATGAAAAGCTAATTCGGCTGAGATTTTAATAGGAAAAGTGCAATTTTTAGAATTTTTTCCAAAAAATTGAAAATTTGCGAAATTCATAATTTACCATAAATCTAAAGAAAATAAAGGAATCGCCTCAAAAAATTCTAGAAAACTTTCTTAATATACAATTATTAAGTGGACGAAATTCCAAATCGATATCGTTTTTAGTCACAAACTTATAATGTCTCAAACTTGAAAATTAAATTTTCAGAAATTTAGCTTTTTTACTGCATATCGGAGACTTGGATACACTAATGTATATTGTCACATTTTCAACCCAGAAAATGGAGAAAGGCCTTAATAAAATGCAAAATTATGTATTATTTTGTTGGTAGATTTTACTACAATCCCTTTATTCTTCGATTTAAAGTTGGTTGATATAGTTTTTGAAAGAGTTAAGACTTTTGGCCAAAATTTGTATGTTTTTGGTAAAAAAAAAATGCATATGCACTGTTATTGATCAGATTTATCATGAATGTTAGTAATAAATGCACAATCTCAACATTCGATATGAAAGAGGATGTATCAACGAGAATATTGGCAGCCTTCATGCCACCATAAGTATCTTCATTTGCTTCAGATAAAAGGAAAATATGCTGAATGTATTAAGCGATTTTGCGCTAAAGTGATGCCGAAAAGCAACCTCAGTGTGGCAGTCACACCCATGAAAACGATTGCAAAGTGATGAATGGTATGTCATTCAAATAATACAATAGCTTGGATCAGCCTCTCGCATCGATTGTGTTGGTATGACTAACACACCGTAATGTACAGTATGTAATGTGCATGGTAATAAAAATGTGAATCAGAAGGATGTAAAGGCAAAAAAGGTGTTTCTGTTACATTATAAAGAAATTTATTAAATGAAGTATCTTAGAAACAGTTATAAGATACACTTGCACTGCAGGTAATTGAGATGAAGTTCTTACACATCAATACACAACTCAAAGGAATATGTCGAAAGCTACCCCCACTTTATCTGTATTTTGAATCTATGGCCTGTATTCCTAAATCAGGTTTATCTTCGAACACGAAATTAGTGTCATATGAAAGATGAATAAATTTTCTACAAGTTGATATTATTCATAGGTGATGAAAAGGTAATTCGGCAGAGATCTTAATAAGAAAAGTGCATTTTGAAATTGTTTCCCCCAAAACGAAAATTTGCAAAATACTTGATTTACCATATACATGTATCTAAGGAAAATAAAGGAGTTGTCTTGAAACTTTCTAGAAAACTGTCCTATATAATAATATACAGTTATTAAGAAATTGAGTTGTTTTTTACTGCATTTTACAGACTTAAATGTACTATATTGTCATTATCTTTACCACCCTTTTCAACATATTGATAAGTTTTTCTAACCTACACCTTTTCAATCTTGGAGTCGTATACTGAATGAATTTATTTTGATCTTCTGAAAACTTGAATATTGTCCCTTGGCCGCCACCTTGACCTTGGATTATGACAAAAAACTCTTAACAGAACTTTTCAATTCGACGTCATAGGAAAACAAATTACAAATGTTTTGAGGGTATTCTGATTATGAGAAATTAATTGAGTGGGTTATCTTTATTCTTTACGATTTGAATAAACAATTCTGGTACATTAAAGTGGCAAAAAATGACAAAAACCTCTGTTGACCAATGTAAAGAAGGGGAAGGTCTTTTTGGAACATTGAGATGTGTATGGTTGTGTTATTAATCTATTTAATATTTTCAAGAGTAGAAAATGTGGTGACGAGTCAGTACCAGGGAAAAGGCCTCCTGTAAATTGCATTTTACAACTTGCAACAATTATATCATGTCAAAATGTAAGCTTTATGGTTCTTAGGGAGGACTTTGCCGGACAGGCAGTCAATTTTAGAAGTCATTGGCAGGCTCATGTGCTAGATTTGGGCGATCTTTTTGAGCTAAAACTTTGTGCCAATGTGATCTTGAAAGCTATATTCCTGATCCAGAAGTTGTAAACTTTGGACTGGAAAAGCAATTTTGCTTGCTGCAAAATTCAAGAGATTTTTTATTCTCTTTGAGAAAAAACCACGGAATTTTCTTGGTTGCCATCCAGGCAACCATGATGGCAGTTTTGGTTGCCAATGTCACCCGGGCACCGCTAATTTCGAGCCCTGCTTTGGAGTGGGGATGGTGGATGGAAATTCCCTCACGTGTGATCTGTTCCTTCTCAAGATTCCTCCGCTCGGCTTTGATACTTCGTAAGACCTGGGTTCCTCACAGACTTTGGATGCTTTAGCTGGTATCCAAGTGTGTTATATTGGATGTATAACTCTCACTGGCTGTCCTACATGCAGAGGTGGTAGATTAGAACTTGCATGTCGATAATGCACTTCCTTCACCTTGTCTTGCCATTCAAGAGAAAATCAGTGGTAGTAGAATCTCTCGAGAAATAGTGACTTGATAATGTGGTTCTGATGGGTCTACCAAATAACATTTCTGCTGGTGATCTCAAGTTACTTTCGACTGGTGTTGCTCTCAGGTTCATCATTGCTAGTTGACTGTCTTGGCCAGTCTGAGAACATTTTGTCAAATGATTCTTGACTGTACGAACCATCCTCTGAGCTAATCCGTTTGATCCTGGATAGTGTGGAGAAGAAGTAATGTGCTTGATATTCCACTTCTTTCTTCTGCTGCCTTGCTTGATGTTTCTGGCAAGTTTCACTCTGCTTTATCAACTGGTCGATGTCCTTGTTGATGTTTGACAAGAACTCTGTCTCACGAGCAAGTCGTCTGGTACTTTCGATTCCCATGTGTCCTAGGTGAAGCTGTCCAATGATATCATTCCTCAGTGACTTCGGTACGATGACTTGACTTCCCGTGAAGAGTACTCCATGTGATAATCCTATGTTATCTCTATATGACCAATACTGCCTAAGGGATTTCAATAACTCTTGGATTGTTTCAGGCCAACTCAGGCCAAATCTGCCATAATGATCTGGGAATTGGATCACTAGCCGTTTCTCTCTGAAGTTTTGTCCTCTTGTGTCTTCCGAAGAGTAATAGGTCGATCGCATATGCGAATATTTTTCCTCAGAGCAGATGGATTTAACTCTGACACCTAACGGTACATCGCATGCTTCCTAGGATTAGGAAGTCGACTCAACGGATCGGAAAGAATCATGTCGTAAGATTTCCCTCTATGTTTGAGTAGTCGGAATGTGCAGTGGAAAGACTTTGGATGCAAACGCAACAGGTTACCTTCATGAAGCAGGCATGCTCCTAGATCTTTCATTGATGTATCTATCTTGACAGTTCTCTCTCTCTCTCTGGGTCATAGAACTGTAGACATGCACCTGATGATACTGCACATTTCAGGCTGTTCAAGGAATGTTCATGATCATCGTCCCAGATAAACGGTAATTCCTTGTGGAGAAGTTATCGAAGTGGTGCTGACTTTTCCCACAAATTAGGAACATATGTTGCTAGGTATTTGAACAATACTAGGCATTTCTGAACATCCTCTTTGTCCTTGGGTAATAGTACTGTGGTAATGTGTTTGGCTTCTACCTTGCTAGGATCTGGGTAGATATCTGATCTAGTGCACTTGGAGCCAAAGAAGTTGATAGCTTCTTTCTTGATTGTGCACTTGGAGCTGTTGAACACTGAGTCTTCTTGCTTTGCCGTCTCCATGGACAAATACATATTATTGTTGTGTTCCTCCACGTTGATCTCGATCTTGTCCTTCAATTAGTGTGCTAGACTTGCGTGGTGCGTCTATGGTAGGTTTAGCGATGTCCTTGACATGAAGCATCGCTTTTCTTTTGAAACTACCAATAGCATCGAAGTGCTCTGGAAATGCTTGTTCGAGATCCTTATCACTTGTGATAGGTGTTTGTTTAGGTTTAGGGTTAGGTGTAGGTGTGTCATAATTGTACATTGAGTGAATTGTGATAATTCCAAGGTCAGTGCAACCTAACAACCCAAGGATAGCTGAAACCTTGACATCTGGTACATAGAATGTCTGTGTTAACCATTTCGGACTGTAACATTTTATGTCAAGTGTACCTTTACATTTCATTGGAATCTCACCATAAGCTTCAAGTTTTACTGGTGTTTGTTTCACTAATGATTCCGACTTTGAACTTTATATTTCCTTGGCGTACGTACTATGATAGTGTTAGTACTTGCACGTGAGTCAACTCTTAGGTAGAGCTTATGTTTACCGACTCTGTAGGCATATGCAAATGTTAGCAAATGCTACTGTACCTTCTGAATTTACAACTGTGTGTGGCCCATTGGTGTGTATTGTGTCAAATTATGCAAAGTTGGATAGACTGCCTTTAGACTGATAATGATCTTGATCTGTGATAGTATCGTGTGCTGTGTCCATTTCGCTGATTGGATATTTTTTTTAAAACAAGTTCACACCTAGTTACCAATAATACATATAGCATTTCCATTTATTTCAAAGCAGGATAAAAGAGCATTGTAGATTAAATGCCTTGCTCACGGGCATAGCTGCCGCGGCCGGAAATCGAACCCCGGACTTTTTCATGTATGGCCAGGCACCTTAGACCACTCGGCCACGGCACCTCCACTTTGTTTTGGTAAACGATCATCAGATATCATGTCAGATCTTCGGTCATCTGAACTACGTTATGGTTTTCAACTATGATCACTTTTTGACTGGCGACAGAATTACCCCCAATGACTTTTACTGTGGAGAGCCAATTACATTAATATGGACCCCCAAACGGTTCATAGTTGTCTGAGAATGATAATTTAGGTTTTTTCCTTCATTATGAAAGCAAACGGAACAGAGTTGTAAACATAAGAGATATACAATCAACATAATTTTTGCTCTTCATAAATTTAGAAAAGAGTTAGAACGTGTTGGATAATAAACCTGATTTTTGAATACAGGCCATAAATTCAAAATACAGATAAGGTGGAGGTAACACAGTTGTGTATTGATGTGTCAGAACTTCATCTTTGTTACCTGCAGTGCTAGTGTATCTTATAACTGTTTCCAAAAGACTTAATTAAATAAATTCTTTATGATGTAACAGAAACACTTTTTTGGCTTTACATCCTTCTGAATCAGATACATTTCTATTACGATGCACATTACATACTGTATATTAAGGTGTGTTAGTCATACCAACACAATCGATGCGAGAGGCTGATCCAAGCTATTGTATTTTTTGAATGACATACCATTCATCACTTTGCAATCGTTTTCATGGGTGTGACTGCCACACCGAGGTTGCTTTTTGGCCTCACTTAAGCGCAAAATCGCTTAATACATTCAGCATATTTTCCTTCTTCCTAAAGCAAATGAAGATACTCATGGTGGCATGAAGCCTGCCAATATTCTCGTTGATACATCCTCTTTCATATCGAATGTTGAGATTGTGCATTAATTACTGATATTCATAATAAATCTGATCAATAACAGTGCATGTGCATTTTTTTAAACCAAAAACATACAAATTTTGGCCAAAAGTCTTAATTCTTTCAAAAACTATATAAACCGACTTTTAATCGAAGAATAAAGGGATTGTAGTAAATTCTACCAACAAAATGACATATAATTTTGCATTTTATTAAGGCCTATCTCCATTTTCTGGGTTGAAAATGTGACAATAAACATTAGTGTATCCAAGTCTCCGATATGCAGTAAAAAAGCTAAATTTCTGAAAATTTAATTTTCAAGTTTGAGACATTATAAGTTTGTGACTAAAAACGATATCGATTTGGAATTTCGTCCACTTAATAATTGTATATTAAAAAAGTTTTCTAGAAATTTTTGAGGCGATTCCTTTATTTTCTTTAGATTTATGGTAAATTATGTATTTCGCAAATTTTCAATTTTTTGCAAAAAATTCTGAAAATTGCATTTTTCCTATTAAAATCTCAGCCGAATTAGCTTTTCATCACCCGTGAATAGTATCAACTTGTAGAAAATTTATTTATCTTTCATATGACACTAATTTTGTGGCAAATGAATGTTTGTGTCGGAATCTATGTACGAAAAACCAAATCCCATGAATATGGCGGCCATTTTGGACGCCATCTTGAATTTGAACCCCATGGGACAATATTTCGTTTTGGGAACATCAAAATTCATTCACTACACATCTTACGGATTACAAAAATGTAGGTTAAAAAAATATATCATTCGGGTGCATGGGAACCCTATCTCTCTCCCCTACTAATTACATTCATTTATTTAGTTATTTCCCCTTTAAGGATAGCCAAGAATGATAAAGAACATTCAAGAACGTGTTTGTAAAAGCTTTTGTCCTGCAGGCCTCTTGCCTATTTAAAGGCCAAGGAGTTTTATTTTTGAATAGGGAAAAGCAAACAATAGATTCCTCAGGCAGTGGAAGAGAACAATAGGATTCCAGTGGTAGTGGAAATAAACAATAGAATTAGCTATGTTGTTGATTTCACTGAGGTCATTCAAGAATGTTTTAGAAATGTGGACTGCTCCTGAAAGGAGAATGTTTTTTAAAGACAATACTAGAACCTTCCATGATAGTGTATACTAGAATGTTCTAGAATAGTTGAAATGTGCATATATAAGCTGCAGTTTCTACAAGGACTTCATCACATCATATTAGATCACTTGATCATATCAGATCACTTCATCATATCAGATCAGAACTCAGAGTTTCACGCCAGACTTTATGTCAGAGCAGAGTTTATTTCCACCTGGAATATTTATCTTCTGTGGAATTATTTGCCCGCCATCAATGAACTGTTTGCAGTTATTTTGAGAGAGGAATTTTCAGTTCTCATCGAGATCATCAACATCATCAACATGTTCAATGAACGCTTTTCAACCCATGGATTGCTGAAATTGACTGTTAATCATCATCAACATCGTCTTCACGGACATTTCAACTCGTTACAGTGACTCTTGTTATTAATCGTGCTTCAACATCAGTTTCATCATCGCCATCATTGTGGACTTTTATCTGGATACTATCATTTGGATCATAAAGTTTGAATAACACCAGAACTGATTTCAAGAGACGTAAGACCATTATCATTTTATGATTTGTTTGTGTATACTTAATTATTTCCTGTAATAAAAAGAAGGAAATTCAAACTAAATTTTACTTGTTATTTGTTGCAGTATCGTAACAACGGTTGGTGTCAGGGTAACTCGATAAGGGCAAGACGACATGTTATGATTTAACGACCCATTCCTTTATTTGTGATAGAGTCTCTTTCTTTTTATCCTTTGTAACTGATTAAACACACCAAAGGGGCGATCGCCCCCAGTAAGCACTGTCCCTGCTAAATGCGTTTGTGAGCGTGAATGTGAGTGTGTGCGTGGGTGTTTAGCCGTATATGCATGTGGACTCCCTGAAGGTTATAGGCTGCATGTAGGCCTACGTGTGCATGATGCATGCAATCTAAAGAAGATGTAGAGTACTTGGGGAAGGGAGCGTCTATTTCGAGGAGTAAATATTAGGAAAGCCATGCTTCATGTAAAGATATTCACAAAACATTGTTTTATTATGTTTTGACAAAAATTGATGGTGTGTTATTCAAAGAGCACATGGCTTCTCTCAACCTATTTCACTGAGACTGTACGAGCTCATAGTACTTGGAAGACTTAATGGCTATTTACATGTCCTTGCAAAGTGCTATCCCAAGATAGTACTTCAATTACGAACGGGAAACCATCAACGTCTTGCAGATTATGATTGTTTATGGAATTAAAAATGAAATAGAGTGCTAAAGGTTAAATTGAATCAAATAATTGATCGTAGTATGACGTACACCGCTAGTTTGAAACGGTCGCTCTCTCGTGCTATTCGCATCACCTCTCCCATTCCTCCAACCTGGTTCGTTCCCATGACAACGGCAGCAATGAGACCTAGGAGAATGATGATGGTCTGATGAACATCTGACCAAACGATTGCTCTCATTCCTCCCTGTGTGAAGAGGACAAGGAACATGAAACAACAACAAAAAGAGAATCAAAATCGAATGACTATAATCTCTCAAAATGATTCAACGATATCGTGCAAGCTGCACCGTGGTAAAACCGACAGTGGTTTATGAAAACCTTGCAGGAATTTACTTCTTCAGAATAATGTTTGTGCGTTGTAATAGTATCATAGTCCCTTAGGAAGGGCAGATATGTTAAAAGTTACATGGTATATGCGCTATAAAAGAACTGAATACATGAATAATACAATAATTTATTATTATAAAAACCCTATATTAGGTTACATAGCGCCAATTGAATCTTCCATACGCAATCGAGACAATGTTTTTTGTTATTCTTACAATAAATTCGACAAAAGAAGAATATCCATAAACGCTTTTAATGCTCAGTTTCATCGTATTTCTTTAATATCCATGATAACGTTCATTACCATACAATATTCATTAATTCTAATTGTAATCTTATGCATTCATTTCTCCTCCTTTCACAACAAAACTATTATCATTCTTTTTTTTATTGATGTCTTTCATGAATGGGTGGTAACCGCTAAGATCAAATTGAATTAATCATCTTAATGATGACTAATACTTTCAGAAAAAATGTCCATGGATGCACTTGATTTGATGATAGTAAATTCTATGCATTACTCTCGCTAACCAATTATTCGATTAAAAGATGAATCGAAAAAGTACAGAAAGAAAGATATTATTCAGTCTTACCACCGTTGTAAAACTAAGAGCAACGACCAGGATTATAGTGTGACTCGCCCATAAATTGAAGCCAGTCACTATAAAAAGAAAAAGCACGACACTTCAAGCAACCTAGGAGCGTACATGTGTGAGCTAATATGACAAAGATTTGATAAATATGCAAAACATCATTTCTATCACACAGCACTGATCCACAGTTGCATTCACAATAATCGTCACCCCTATCTTACCCACCCACACGCACACGCAGTAGCGTACCGTGAACCGGAGGAGACAAAGCATTGGGGGGGCACTGCATTGTCTGTGAACAATGCTGTGCCCCCCCCCCCCCAATGCTTTGTCTCCTCCGAGTCACGGTCCGCCACTGCGCACACGAAATAAACACAGCTTATGACGATCATTTTGAGCAGCTATTTCTTCCAAATTTTGACCGATTGATCTTGGCATGCACTGATAGCAAACTTTGTACATTTCTAGACCGATTCTAATCAACAGTGTGCTCCCAAACGAAATTTATCAATTTTTAAAAGTTTTTGACATGTAGATAAACAAAAAGAGGCCTACAGATGTATTCGTCACATCGAATGCTGTCATTTTATCGTAATAACTTAATAGGCCATTTTAATGAAATCAATTCTCCAAATTTCTAATTTAAGGTCAGTGTTCTTACCAGTTTGAATTACTAATGATGGCACATACAAAACAATGCCGAGATATACCATCTAAAAACGGAAAAAAGAAAAGAATCCATATTATCCTGCAAGGTTAGGGGCATCTCCTTATTCACTAACTTTAATATTATCTCAGATAAAGAGACAATGGCCTACAAGACAAGACAACAACATTTTCCTCATTCTGAAAAAAATAAAATCAATGCCCTTTTGTGGGTAAAGATGTAAAAACAATTTTCTGAGTGTAATTAATAATAATTAATACAATGCAATGCATGAAATTGATTTTGTGGGAACGTTAAACAAAATAATGTATAAGATTTATTGCTGTATATTTCTTCCACATAAGATTGCAAAGGGTATAGGAAATCATAACAGTACCTGTCTTGTTTTTTGATCAGCATATGAACAGTCGTTAATTTGTCTATGATTAATTTGTGACCCCTTGTTTGTTACGGCACATTTTTGTATATTCCACATTTTGGTTAGTTTTGCAAAATGTGCAATTTACCAAAATATGCCGTAACTATGTTACGACACATGTTGGTATTATGCCTCTTTAGTTAAATAACTACACAGGGACACTGATAATACCTGAAGTCCAGTGGATTAGATACTAGCTCGTCATCATCACGCCCATGTTCGTTGTGGAAATGGACGTGGTAATAAAACAACTTAGGCATGTTATAGGCGTGTCAATCATTATGAAAAGAAGGAGGGGTTTCGCCATTTTAGAAAACGAATGACCCCAGAATAGGGGTATTTTGTAAATACCGCTGAAATGGGTTATTCGCTATATTTGTATATGATTGGGTATATTTGATTATGTTTATTTTATTCGTTTTATATGAAAGTGCATGCAAATAATCATTCAATAACTCACCATCTGTACAATAAATAGTAGACTGCAGAATACTCTCACAGTCTTGTTGAATCGAAGCTCTAAATACTAAAGCAAGAAGAGATTATTTATTTATCATCATACATTTTCAGCGTCAAAATTTAGCAGTAAATATCAAACATTTTGCAGATGACAGCTTGCAATGAAATATAAAAATAGTAATCGAATCCATACAAAACAACATCATTCAAATCACAGAAACTGTATTTTTTGCTTTTCCTTCAAATTCTATTAGAGAAAGAAAAGCTGATTTCGCGTTTCTTACCCACACTTTTTTAGTGCAAATATGGGCGATGCCCTATAGAGTGACCCCCCTTGCGTTTGTTTTCAAGAAGAGAAGAAGAAAAAGAAGGCAAAGTAAAAAAAATTGGTCTGAGTCATACGTACTAATCTTCGTATTCGATTAAAATAAGATGATGATAATTAAAATGGCGTCACCTTTCAATCGGCTTGCCCCACTCCTTATCAAATGCCATGGCGCTGCCCCTGGTCCTGAATTTCAATATCAAAATATATATATATAATTTGTACAATCATTTTTATTAAATCATCATTCTTTACGTAGTTTCCTCACCTCAAAAGCGCTTACAACGCCAATGTTGAAATACAAAGGCACAAACATCCGACACACAATGGCACCACCGATGATGTAAGCCAAACATATCCACCAAAACATTGTATTATACATATACACATCAACCGGGGTGCCCAGGATATTAATAGCTGCTGCGAATGGGATCGTCATTGACATCGAAACGGGTATGACGTTTAGACGTCGACTGCCAAGAAGGAAGCGTTCGGAGGTAATCCGATGTCGGCCACGATGACGGCGTTCGACGTAGGCGGCAACGAGTCCGATGACGAGCGACAAGACAAGCATGGTGATACAGACCGCGTAGTCCCCGGGAGTGAAGAGTTTTGGTATTGTGTTGCTCTCCATATTTCTATTACTGAGTGTGAAACAAAACGTGGAACGTACAAATAAATGATATAAAAATACCATCCAACGTTCGATGAAACGTTTATAGGCCATGTAGGCATATTACAAATGAAATAATCAAAGCAATATCAGCAATGTTAATTTAGGAGTGACAATAAATGAATAATGCAATCTCAACTAGGATTATGCATTTTTTAACAGAAATTATTCATAACTTTTTCTAAATGATGATAAATTATGTTTCTATAGCCCTGTTTCATGCTTACCTGCTGTTCTGTGTACATGGAAGATTCAGCAACTGTTCCCCATTTTTCGCTCACAACATCCACAACATAAAAACTTTGATATATTTTCAGTTCGATTTTATCTACCTCCAAAGTCTAAGAATGTTCAGAAACACAAGACATGTAATGGAAATGCCAATAACATGACTTATTTTGTCGCCACATAGGGCAGCATAATATACTTATCATGCTTTGTTTGGACTTTGAACGATATTCTTTTAAGTAGGCCTACCAATGACTAATAGGGACAGTAATTAATAAATAATCATTCGAGGAACGAAGTCCTTTATTCTATACGAAATAAACGAGCAATTTGCAGATTTATCTCTAACATTCACATCCGCCAATTGGCATAGTTGTGTATATTGAATTATCCTAATATAATATACATGTATATCACTTTTTTCTGTCCGCTTAAACGGAGTCTTGAGTTTCACTAAGTCAAATTGGTTGGTCTGATTTATAGGCTTAGTAAGTGGACAAATAATAAATAGTAAGGACGGACATAAGGATGCTCAGACTCCATGCTTTGATCAACTGTTTGAATCAAATTTCATTCGACAAAGTACAAAATTAAAGGGTATGGGGTAGGCTAACTACGGGCTGAAAATAATTATATCTACATAATAGGAGTAAACTTCACCTAGCTAAACGGTGAAAATTTTATAAAAATCTCATAACGAAGTTATTGAATATTCAACTTTAACAATATTTTGTGAAGTACTTATAATCACGTCGTCATGAACATTAATTAGTGGGTTGATGATGTCAAACCCCGCTTTTATTCTCATGTAATACTTGTCTTAAAATCTTATTTTAGATGTTTCTTTTACATGTGTGTATGATAAATTATAATAAAATGTGTTGCAGCAATTAATGAATATCTTATGCATTAAATCAGTAGTCAATCCCATCATTTTGGTGGACAAAATTTGAATGAATATGATTTCATAGAATTAATAAGTGGGACATCATCAGCTTGCTCATTCATTTCATGAGAACATGCAGACCTGTATTACCGAAGTAATGCAAAATGCCCGGCAAAATGTTGTCATAACTTTGGTATTCCTTAATCCAAGTTTAATGAAATTGCTTTGTCTGATTTTACTTTGTCTGTTCAAGTAAGAATCGTTTCCAGTCTAGAGTATGATTATCACCCTTTAAAGACCATCATGGGCTTGAGACTAAATGTATTTATCAGAAAACCGAACGGTGATTAAACAAAGATCGGGATAGGGCGATATGAAAATCCCTTGTATGTTGCCTTATAAAACTACGGAAAAATAATACAAAGAACATTGGCCTTATTTTGGAATATTTGTGTGCTTTCTTTCTTCAAATTTTTAGCAACCTTAAAATCATCATCTTTGGCATCCAATACAATAATCACCGTCACTATTCCTTATAACAAAATAGCCCTTTCATATACATGCACATTGCAAGGGGCAATTTAGTCAATTACCGCTACCACCGCAACCATGATTTTTATCATCATGATCATCAACATCATCATCATGTGATGCATCTTCATCATCATGTGATGCATCTTCATCATCATCACCATCATCATAATCATCATTGTCGATCCTTATTCCTATCATCCTGAGCAGATCGAAGGCGCACTATTCATCATCGTCATCGTTATAATCCCGTTCATTATCACCATCATCAGCATCATCATTATCATCATCATCATAGGCCTATATAGGCCCTAAATCCCGGCCCCTCTAGGCAAAATTCGAAGGAATAGGCCCCTATGATTTTTTTTTTTAATGGAAAAAAAGAGGTGGGCACAAACTTGAGGCCTCAAAGTCTTGCTTGAAAAAAAAAAAAAAACACCGACTACCACCATGCATCCATTCCATTCACCATTACCAACCAGCCCCCCCCCCCCCCCCCCCACCACCACCACCACCATCATCACCACCACCTGACCACCAAGAACAAGAAACAAGTGCACACGGTTGCTGTCCGTCCCAGCCCGTGGCACGTACAACCGACCGATGTACGGCGCCGTTGCAGCCGGAGCTTGCCCTGGCCTAGAGCTAGCGAGAAAGACCGGCGTACATTCAGCCCGCAGCGATTCCTGTGTCTGTGAGTGTGAGAACAAGATCAGTCTTATCATAGTTATACAAAATTACAAGGGCAAAGGCAGGGACGAGCTTAACTGCTAATCGGGAGACTTAAAGAAACTTCAGATCAATTTTAATGCTAGACACCGAGTCAGTTGCACTTCAAACCGACAGTACTAATCATGAGTAATTCCGAATTTAAAGGCCAAATTTTGATATATTCTATCGTTGGATGCCCGTTCTGCATGCGAGCTAAACAGACTTTGCAAGATCTTGAATTGCCTTATTTGGATGTTAACCTCGATTCTTATGGTGAAAAAGTACGGAAAGAAGTCCGGGAAAGAAGTGGTAGGAGTACAGTTCCACAAATCTTCTTTAACGCAAGACATGTTGGTGGCTTTGATGATTTACAAGCCTTGGTAAGTAGACGATCATTCCCTTTCAAAAACATTATTTACCTTTTTACTTCAGTCCCGTCTACTGCGCTTTATGTGTTGTTTTAGAAAAAAACCTAATCCATATCCATCCATCCATGGTATTGGTAACTGAGCTGCAACTGAATACAGCACCGCGACCATGCCCATTTTCCTTGTTTCTACCTCTAGAGCATTAGCATTATAAAAATAAAGTATGAATATTAATACCAGAACTTAAGTTAAGGCAGAAAGCATGAAATAGAAGTTTAGATACCTTTTCGCATAAATAAAGCCTAAGTTAAAGGGCTAAAATTAAATTACATTACACGTACATGTACGTACCGTAATGTAACTTTTTTAGATTTAAAGATGAACTAAGTCTTTAAAGATAATCTAAGACTAAAAAATAACGTTAAGTCGACCTGTTTGATAATCATGATGACAGAGACTGAAATTTTACATTTTCACTAGAACCTAAGTTTGACATTAACTTTCAATGAATATGTGTCTGTAACAGTCAGTGTGGATTGAGCTTGAAAGTTGAAGATGGACAGATTGTGTTCCCCGTGATATGAATGTGAGTTGTGCATTTAGACCCTATCTTAATTAGAATAATGTGAAGTCCTGCTTATTTGTTTATGACATGGTGTATCACTTCCTAATATGGAATTTTTCTTCCCATAAAATTAACTTTTTACATGCATACATACATTGCTTTGAAAATACTTTAACATTTTATTATTTTCATGCAATTGGCTGTATACAAAAATATCTGTTCAGTGTGATTTCATTTCTATTGGTGTTCGTTGTAGCTGTGATATTTTGTCATTGGGGGATTGATGAAAAACAGATTTTTTGCTAATCTTTTGTACCTGTGTAAATTATATTAACTATTATATGTTTTGTTCTCCATGTTATCAGATTGCTGATAAGGATAATTTTAATCACTTGATTGATGAAGTGCGGAACAATGAGGCTCCTCCTGATGCCCCCAAAATTCCTGATGCTAGTGAAATGAAGCAAGAAAAAAGTGGTAAGACGAAGTACCTATGACTGAGAATGGAACATTTTCTTGTTCTGTAGCATCTGTATTAAGACTTAATAAAGTTAGAGATTATTTATTTTAAAAGTGTTGTGTTAAAGATTTACACTAATATCTGGTATGAAATTCACTCTTGAAATATCTAAAGCGAGTGAAAATTCGGGTCTATTTCTGTTTTTTTTTCTTCTTATATCACTCCTAAACCATTTCATTTCTCGTAAAAACATGGATCACATGTTTTTGGGGAGAATCTGTGGCTGTAGACAGTAAGTCCAACACTGAATTCGTCAATACTTGGCATGCAGAAACACATGTGCCTGAAACCAACAGCTTTATTCCCTGGACAGTAAATTATGCATTAAGTTAATAATAATAATAGGCATTTATATAGCGCCATCTAGCTAGAAATATTATATTCCGAGGCGCGTTGTTATTATTACCCCGGCTTTAGCTCGAGCTGCCTTTCAGCGCTCATTCATTCAAGGAATTAATCCTGCCAGGTACCAGCTCATCTCACCTGGGTTGAGTGCAGCTCAATGTGGATGAATTTCTTGCTGAAGGAAATTACACCATGGCTGGGATTCGAACCCACGACCCTCTGTTTCAAAGTCAGAACACTAATCCACTGGGCCACAACGCTCCACAAGTTATGGACCCCCTCCCCCTCATTTCATACTGTAATTCAAAAGAACAATGTGTGATTTCAATTTGTTATTTTTTTTCACATTTTTTTGCAGATATGGAATTCACCTGTGAGCTAGACGAGTATGCCGTCTTGATACGAGAGCTTAAGACAAGCGGGATCATCAAAGATCATCGGAAAGGCCTTTCAACCTACAAGAACACATTCCAGGCGAGAGAGTTTGTCGACTGGATAGTGAAGGCAAGATCATTTGAGGGTAAGGTGTGACAGGTTTTCGAGACTTGATCATAGACCCGAGATGCACTGCAAAAACTCCGATGTTGATTTAACACCAGCCTGGAATCTATATATGTCCACACCAGAGAAGTATTGAAACAACACCAATTACACGTACTTAAACTGTGCATTTAATTAATGTGATATCAAATCTTATTATTTCAGAAGAATTATAATTGCAGAATTGTAGATTACATTGTACACTACAATTTTTTTTTCCTTTCCTTGTAGAATGTTTGATTGAACCAAGCTCAATCACATTCTTTCTATTATTTGATTGATTCTATTCACTTTATAGACCGATCCACTGGGATCGTAAGCGGGCAGGACCTGATTGATCGAGGTTTTGCGAGTACTGTGAAAGGATCTCATGACGGACGGTTTGAAGACAATGATAGCCTTCTTAGATTGCTAGAACATGATGAGAATACTGCGCTCAATTCAGGATTGTCAAGTGAATGTGAAGCTAGACCCGGTGAGTGACTGTTGAAATTTCAGTATCAATAATAGACTTGTAACCTGCTGCATGAGCCCCCAAACACAATCTTTGATTCCACCACTGGAATGTTGATTATAAAGAAAAAAATGAGAAAATCAATGGGGATTCGGTGTACTCTTTCTTAGCCTGCATTTAAGTGTTCAAGACCTAAAATCACCTTTTCTATGAACTTGGGGAATAAAACTATTCTTTTAGTTGATGAATGCCAACATGTTTTGATGCTGGGGTTCAGTTTAGAGCCTTTCTATGTAGAACAGATTTGTGTAATCAGAAAACCCTGTTCTGAGACCTGTACCTTTTTCTGGTTTAAGAGAAAGTGTGCGGGCCATATAATAGTGCATTGGTAATTGCCAAAACAAAAGGTTCGGAACTTAATGACCTCACCTGGTTGAAGAGCTCAATACAGCTGTGCAGTATCAATACTGGTGTCCTGACTGTAAGTTAATTTTATAAACACAGCTTTTTAAAAGCTTGTTTGGAAAGCCTCATACAAATCGGTCACAATAATCCAATGCTTTAAAAAAGAAATAGTGATGTGATTGCATTTAGTTTTTTTTTCTGTTTCAGCTTCAGATCTTGGGGAAGATATGAGGAAGCTCATTCTCTCACTGTACAATGAATATCTTTCTTCAGATGGCAAGGTAAGAAAGCATTACTTCACAGCTTAGTTCATTATATGCTTTGCAGAATGATAAAAGGGCTATCCACCAAACCCCGAGGAATGGGCACTTGTATATTGTGATGTAAGATGACACATTTTTCATGCCCCGATTTCTGTTCTCTCTTGATGATCGATGTAAATCTAAGACACCTGTTTGCTCTCTCATTCTTTCCCCCTTATCCTTTGTTGTCTTCCTCTCTTTTCTCTCCACTTTTCCCTTCTACCTATCTCCCTCCAGTGTGGACAACTTGCTATTTTAATCTTGTATTTGTAATGTAGCCATTTCCGATCTCTTTTTAATAACCATTCTGGAGCTCATGAAAAAAGTCTACTTACTGAATTTTGTCCATTTAGAATTCCCCATATACATATACATGTAGAATGGAACATGAAACAGCAACAATATGGCAAATTTGTCCACTCCACTTTGCATGATTTGTTTCACTGTGCTCTCACTCTCTCTCTTTCTCTCTCCCCAGAGAGTGAATTACAAGGGTATAGCAGCGAGTTCACAATTCCAGACCTACACCCGGATGACGGCGCAGCTCTACAGAGTGGATGTGAAGTCCGCTTCTAGGGAGGAGAAGATTGCTTTCTTCATCAACATTTACAATGCCCTTGTCATCCACGGCTATGTCACTTCTGGACCCCCACAGAACCTGTGGCAGAGATACAAGGTTAGAGGTCAAAGGTCATAAAATATTTAAAATGTTCCTACAATGGAAATTAAAGGACAAGTCCACCCCAACAAAGAGTTGTTTTGGATGAAAGGAGAAAATTCCAACAAGCATAACACTGAAAAATTCATCGAAATAGGATGTAAAATAAGAAAGTTATGACATTTGAAAATTTCGCTTAATTTCACAAACTGTTTATATGGACATACTGGTCTGTATGCAAATGAGGGAACTGATGATGTCATCTACTCACTTATTTCTTTTATATTTTATTATATGAAATATTCTAATTTTCCCCTCATCACGTGAAAGAAAGTTTCATTCCTCTCTGAACATGTACAATTACCATTGTTATAACATTTTGTGGTTCAATCAAGTTGGCCCCTATTGTCAATTTTTTTAAAATTGAAATATTGTATAATTCAAACAATAAAAAAAAAAAACAAGAAATAGTGAGTGAGGGACATCATCGATTCTCTCATTTGCATGTCACTGAATTGTTCATATCACTATTTTTGTGAAAAAGTAGCGAAATTTTTAAATGTCACAACTTATTTTACATCTGATTTTTTTCAGCGTTATGCCTGTTTGATTTTTCTCTATTCATTCAAATCAACATTTTTCTAGGGTGGACTTGACCTGTAAAGTTGATTCATATTGATACACAGGTCTGAAAACAACTCATATGGTGCTATTGAAGACTCCAAATGATAATCTGGTTATTTGCAATGCGCTTAAATCATACATTGTAGGTATCTAGGCGCTTCCAGATTTATTATTACCCCGGTCTTCGTATGCAGTCAGTCATTCCCACACAATGTATGCACTTCCTCCACTCCCTTAGGAGCATTCCAGCCATCGCCACTATGTTTTATAGATTTTTAAATAATTTTTGAATAAATATTTTTGCCACTTTCTAAGCTTCTTCCTGAACCATATTAGGCTGGGCTATTTTGATAGATCATAGAGCGGTGGCTCCCAGCCCCCCTCCAGATCTTTAGCTGTCAACCATGTAGCGTTTATTTTTTTAAATTATGTGATTTCAGTGATAATGCTAATTTATGGCGACAATCAGAATTCTGCTTTAAATCAAGAAATAAGTACTAAATATTTTATGTATAATTTTAATATGGGTTTCAAAATTCCTTGCAATCTTCTTAGCAAATCTGTTATAAAGGAAATAAAGATTTTATTAAATGTGAATTTATTTTGCAGTAGATTTGCACATGAAATCACTTTTAGTGGCTGACTGTATTATATCTAAACAACTTATCTTTAAAATAATATATACTATCATAATTATTTCTCTCCTTTTAAGTTCTTCAACTATGTGAGCTACATTATTGGTGCAGAGATGCCAACCGTTACGGATTCGCCGTATTTGTTCCGATTTTATTCCTCCAATTACGGTGTTACGGCAACAATAAAAAGGTTACGGAAAAAACAACTACAATACATGTGTATTGTGTATTGCTTTGCTGTGCATGTGTATATATGCGTGTATTGTGTATTGTGCATGTATATGCGTGTATTGTTTATACATGTATCGTGCATGCAGCGTGTGTGTGGCCAACGGTAAACCAACGGGAGTTTCTCTACTATAATTTATAAACGCGCGCACTGCCTATATACTACGTTCATTGAGTTATGCTTTTATCAAGGCTTTCTGATTAGAATTATCGATATCCTGGCCAATCAATGCGAGCGACAAGTTCCGAACGCACGCACATAGACAAGCACAAATCAGCGGCACGAATCGCGGTATAATAGCGACTGGTAAATACGACTGTAAAGAAGATGACGTCATCCAAGATGGCAACTTACAATGACCAACGAAGGAATCGAGGATGACTAAGTTTTGATCATCATTTGAAAGGAATTAGCGGTAACTGCGGTCTAAGGTACGATGTTTCTGAATTTTATATATTTTCTCGTAAGTTTGGATGTAATTATTTTTTCATAATGTGACATTTGATGTACCAAAAACGATCCGAAAATCGGGTTTCCGCCGAATGTTAGATCTAACGTTACTGCTGCATGCTGATACGGAACTCAGGGAGCTCCGGCCCGAAAAGCGGGCCGGAGCTCCTTGGGTTACGTACGTATCAGCTAGCCCAGAGCTCCCTGGGTTAGCTGATACGTTGTCTTAATGTACGGGCCAACAACTCTTCAGTCTATGTATTGGTGAGTGGAGCCAACGCGGTTCAGCTGAACAACCAAAATACAGAGACTGAAGCTTTTGGTCCGGCGTTCTATGAGAAACACACAACTAACTACCGTCAGTTTTTCAAACCTAATTGACTTCAAAGTCATCGATTACAACAAGGTAAGAAGCCACTTGGTCCCCCCCCCCCTAAATTTGAGGTGGGGGCAGACCCCCCTCCTAATTTTTTTTTTTTTTTTTTTTTTTTTTTTTTTTTTTTTTTTTTTTTTTTGCTTGTCCAATTTTTTACCTGTGACATGTGTCCATCCCAAAATTAAAGGTGGACCCCCCTAAATGTTTTTTTCTTGGACACTGTCCCGGCCCGCGATGAGTTTCAGTATTTTTGGAGGACACCTAGTGGCATCCCTGTATAAACGATGCTACTTCGCGGGATGTTCCTGAGAAACTCCCATTTGTTCCTGACAAATATGGTAAATATTCCTGACAACCATCCCTTTAGGTTGGCATCTCTGTTGGTGGTCAACTACATTCTCTCAACAACATAGGTTGATGCCTACTATCATATCTCTCTCTCTTTTAGTTCTTCAACTATGTAAGCTACATTATTGGCGGTCAACTATATTCTCTCAACGACATTGAGAATGGAATCCTGAGAGCGAACAGGAAGCCAATAGGCTCCCTCTCCAAACCCTTCTCAAAGAACGATCCTCGCCTCCAGGTGGCGCTAGATCAGCCGGAACCACTCATCCACTTTGCGTTGGTCTGCGGAGCGAAGAGCTGTCCACCAATCAAGACATACTCAGGCAAGGTAAGCATTGTAAAGAATTCCCATGTTTTCCTTTATACTACTACTACTACTAATAATAATAATGATGATCATCATGATGATGGTGGTGATGATGATGATGTTGCTGCTGATGATGATGATTACGATGATGATGCTGCTGCTGATGTAGCCTCTTGTTGAGGCCCTGGCGGCTGCTTCCCGAGCAAAGCGAGGGATTTCCTAATTCGCGAAGCGAATTAGGCCTGGCGCGAGCCAGGGCCTCTTGACATCTGAGCTGAATTATATATTTATGAGGAACGTCTTCCTAATGAATATACATGAGTCATGATATTACCGGTCACCTAGTAAACCAATGAAATGTCAAAGCTGTTTCGTCCGGGGTTCGGAATACTTTAGTAGTCCACTATTCTGCAGGGGATTCATTTAATTGCGGGACACTAAAGGGGATATAAACAGCAAAATGCTACAAGTAGTGGTACTGCTACTGCTACTACTAGTACTGGCCGTAACATGCAGACCCATCACCGCCCCGAAACTTCCCGGGAGATACTGGTCAGCCGCTGGTCAGACTTGAGTCAAGGGGAAGCTCCAATCCAGCATTCCCTCACTGCACAGCGGAGATCGATAATCGACGCATAGTGGAATCGCATGAAATATTACATTTTTTCCATATCCTGTGGGTAGATTTACAAAAACATCTCGCCCTTTCAGTGCAGATTTAATTTCATCGACTTGCAAATCCTTAAATCGGTCAATATTCAGCATTTTAGAGGCATATTCAATGCTCTTTGATATTTCGTCGTCACTCTTCGCCAAGAATCCACAGGTCGCCATTCAAGATGAGCTCATGAATATTCAATATGACGTCATAGCGGCCCGCGCTCTCATTGGATGATTTGCACCGACCAGTTCTTGGTCGGAATATTGGTAAAACAAAAGAAAGTCGGTGAAATTCGGCCCAGATGTCAAGAGGCCTTGTCTCGCGGCGCTCTGCTTTGCTCTCTCCCTTGCTTAGCCATGTTCGCTCGGAAAGCAGCCGACAGGGCCTCGACAAGAGGCTACTGCTGATGATGATGATGTTGCTGTTGTTGATGATGATGATTTTTTTTTAATGAATCTTTTGCAAACACATATATTTCAGCCATTGGCTGCCGTATGGGTATGTATTTTTGTTTTTGAAATAAATAAACCGTGAATATGAATACAATGATGTTGATGATGGTGATGGTGATGTTGCTGATGATGATGATGATAATGATGTTGTTTATAATGATGATGATGATGATGATGTTGAAGATCATGATCATGATGATGAAAGAGTAGGTTCACAGCCCTAGCAATATGATTGTAAAAGCTCACATCCTACAGCAGAATGGACCATTGTGGCCCATTGAATTAGTGTCCGGATTTTGAAATAGATGGATGTGATATTGAATCCAAGCCATGGTATAATTTCCTTCTGCAAGAAATTGATCCACTTTGTTCTGGCCTCAGCCAAGGTGAGGTAGATTAGTACCTGACTGGAATTAATTATTTGAAATTCTTGCGCACTGTAAAAGGCTTGCCAGGCCTAAGAAATATCCAAGCTCCCTTTGGAAGTGCAGAGACGTTAAATGATATCAGGATATGTGCTATACACATACTACCAGTATCATTGCCATCATCATCATCATCATCACTTTCATGCCCGAATTTTTCCATGGAGTGATTTGCTCCATGATTATTTAAAATATTATTTTGTGGTTACTTCCTAGGATGTTATGAATGAGTTACAGTTAGCAGCAGAAGCTTTCCTGGAAAATTTTGCTCCATGATTTTTTTAAATATTATTTTGTGGTTACTTCCTAGGATGTTATGAATGAGTTACAGTTAGCAGCAGAAGCTTTCCTGGAAAATTTAGCTCCATGATTTTTTTAAATATTATTTTGTGGTTACTTCCTAGGATGTTATGAATGAGTTACAGTTAGCAGCAGAAGCTTTCCTGGAAGGGTCTGATGGGTGCCAGGTCATTGAGGACAAAAAGGAGGTTAAGTGCAGCCAGATCTTCAAGTGGTACAGGGAGGACTTTGGCAGGAACGATAAAGACGTAAGAATTATTTCCTTTTTACTGTAGAGGTGTATTTGCCCAGGACCCTGTTGCATCAAACTTAGCTATTGATTATTGGGCTGGGCCCTGTCTTACAAAGAGTTACAATTGATCCGATCAATCATAACTATGGAAAGCCAGCAACGTCAGCATCTTATAAATGCATGTTCAAAATATTTTCTAGAAATAATGTATATTCATAAATTCCATGACGAAAAACCTCCATTTAGGATCGCTATACCCCAAATCGTTTTCACCAATTCTCTTCTCCATTCCCTCAAGCAAGAAATTTAATTATCAAAACACATGTTTCTTGACCTCGGTCTGAAGATAACGCGACAGCCCAGCACAGCAGGGGGTCACACGGCACGATGGATTGCAACGTGTCTAAGCAAGGAGATATATCACTCTAACTCCTTGGTCTAAGAGCCTGCTATGGAGTTCCGTGTATACACGCGGTGAAGTGCAACTTTTTTTCTTCTTTCTTCCTTTCTTTCTTTCTTCCTTCCTTTCTTTCTTTCCTTCTTTCTTTCTGTCTGGCTGTTTTTTTTTCTTTCTAGGACTATTTTTATTCATCCACCCCCTTTTTACACCTCTAAAGAACCTGCATTTGCCAATCATATCTGTAGGCCTATTAAAAAAACTATGGGATGCATCGTGTGCGCAGCGCTTTAAGGGCAGTCCCTGCATGCAAAGCATAACCTAATTTTTATTCGCTTATTTTCCTTATTTCGAGGTCGATTTTCTTCGTTCGAAATTGAAAAAGGACTAATATTGGATGTCTGAATACAATATGCCTTTGAAAACGTGATTAAATATCGAAGACAATAATTTAATTCCGAAGTTCCTTCTTCAGGCAGAGAAGTCTTACGTAATAGCACAGCTGTTGTTTATCATTTCGTCCTTGGCTTTACTGGCCTGTGGAGGTGAAACTGAGACAACGGGGATTACCTGGCCAAGATGGGTTTATCGGGGCTTGGAAATGTTCAAATGAGAAATGAGATTTTCAAACGTATTTTGGGGTATAATACCGCAGTTTGATACCCCAACAGCGGTAGAACAACAAATGGGGCATTTTCGTAATGTCATTGTTTTCGTGACAATTTGGAGTTTTCCCCTTTGTATACAAAGGACATTTTGCAAATTTCCTGTAGAAAAAATTATGACACTGATGGATTTCCATAGAGTTATGATTGATTGGATCAATCATAACTCTTTGTAAGACGGGGCCCTGGGGTGGTATTCTGAGATCCATTTTATCTCAGATAAAATAAAATATTTTATCTCCGTTAAAATCAGTGAGATAAAATACCCTTAAAATCTCTCCGAATTAATATTCTGAGAACAATTTTATCTTCATTTTATCTCTGTAAGACACACCTATTTTGTAATCAATATCCAATTAGAAACGCGCTTTTATAGCTCTCTCATATCACTCAACCAATGGAAATCCATTCCGCTAGGAGGTGTGGCGAATGAGTGAGATTGCGTCAATTTATTGACTTCAATACGCTTGCACTATACGCTTGTGCGTCTTTACAGAGATTTCTTTTTAACAAAAATGGCAATACTCTCATCTTTTTTTCGAAGTCTATATCGCATCTTTTCAAGCATCATTTCAAAGACAATATTAGTCAAGAAAAGTCTTATGAAATGCTTCCTGATTGTACAGGAATAACTTTAAGGTGTTGTTCTCAATGAAGATATCATTTTTCTTTATTTTCATGCCAACATTTTGAGTTAATTCACTTAGAAATATTGACGAAATGAACGTCGCGGAGATAAAATAGCCCCTACCCTCTTTTAAGTTTATTTTATTTTTTCTTCAAAGTAACTTGGGCGCAAGCACATCACCCGCGTTGCAATGGCCAGATACGCGATGGGTATGTCTACGCAGCCACTGCTCTGTTGCTCATCATCATAAATACGCAAGATAAAATTTATACGCAAGATGAAATTTTAAATTTTATCTGAAAGATAAAATGTCATCTCAGAATACCAATTTCATTTTACGAGATAAAATAAAATATTTTAAAGATAAAATGACCTCAGAATACCGCCCCTGATCTATAAAGTCTACAATCGATTTCATTGATTCTTGTGTTTGATTAGTGAAAAAAAAGATCGGCCTCACAGTCAATCCATCTTTGTCCTAAAGGCACTCATTTCATATGGAATAGTATTATGGATTGACCATGGGGCCTGTTTTACAATTGATTACATTGATTGTTGTGTTTGATCGTTCATAAAAATCAGACCCCTCCCCTCCAGTCAATCACTAAGTTTTGTGTTACAGGGCGCAGATGATCACACTATTCCCCAATTTTGGGCAACCCATATGAAATTAATTCCTTATGGAGAAATGGTGGATTGGTTGTGGGGGCTGATAACTTATAATTTATTGCATTGATTTTTGTACATGATTGATTGTAAAAAACAGCCCCATAATGCCATAATCAATCACTAAAGTTCATGTTACAGGGTGCAGATGATCACACTATTCCCCATATTGGGCAACCTTATGATTAGATTACTTAGATTACTAGAAATATCAGACTTTTTAACCCTATAATTATGCAACTGATATTGACTGACAATGTTGCCTAATGTCCGAAGTCTAGTTTTGTCACATCTAAATGTAGGTCCACTGGCAGTCAAGGGGCGCAAGAGGGCCCCTCTATATTTTGGGGAATTTATTCATTCATTTATTCACGTTTTATTTCAACAGGGTAGCCCTTTCAGTTTAATAGCAAACTGATTCACAAAGGGGCCCTGCAACACAATAAAAAACAACACAATATTGATATTACAACATATACATAAAACATGTAATAGAAATAGAATGCCAATAATACATACAATAAAAAATATACAATATGAAGACAAAAAAAACTTTAAAAAGAAGGGGGGAAAATAGTTTTAAAAAAAAGAGCCTCAAAAATTACAAAACGTACAAATAATTTTTAAAAACCCCAAAATAAAGGGTTTTTCATTCTGTAAAAAAAAATGTCTTCTGCGCCCCTCTTATTTTCAGATTCGCTCTTTGCACCCCTTTTTCTTTGGAATTCTGTCTCTGCCACTGAGGTCCATCATTCTTTAACATATTTTGTGATTTTGACAGGTAGCTGTATTTATATCCAAGCACATGGGAGAGAGTGAGAAGAAGAAATCACTGCTTCAGGTCATAGGTCACAAGGACTACAAGGTCAGTTATATGAAGTACAACTGGGGTATCAACTCCCAATAGAGAATGGCTTTTCAACGCCTATTGGAAAACACTTCTATGCACATTATTTTACTATAAATTAGTTTACAATACCATGCCATAACTGATTACCAACAATCCCAGGCAGAGTCAACCCAGAATTAAAATAATAATAATAATATTACAGGATTTTGTATAGCGCACATATCCACCTTGCTAGGTGCTCAAAGCACTCCTATATTATCCCGGCTAAGCTAGTCTACCAATTCTGGTGCGCACAGCTTTTTGAGGAATTACTTCCTGCTGGTACCCATTTACCTCACCTGGGTCGAGTGCAGCACAGTGTGGATAAATTTCTTGCTGAAGAAAAACACGCCATGGCTAGGATTCGAACCCACCGCCTTCTGTTTTAAAGGCGAAAGTCAGAACCACTAGACACTAGAAAACATGTGAAATATCAATGAGTAGGTGCTTGGTATGACAAGCTTATTATTGTATTTAAAGTATTATTAAAAGCGGAGTTTTCTCCTTTTTTTGCCCGATATTGTCGTAAGTTACTATTTTCCAGTCCAAACTAAATTGATGTATGCTTGTAATTGTTGTGTAAAAGTAATTTATATATTTTGAATAAATGATTTTAATCCCCCTTCCCCCCCCAAAAAAAAAAAATATATATATATTTATCTGTTAAAGTCAGCCTTGTGGAAATAGTAAAGTGATATTCAGTGAAATTGTGCAAATTTGTGGTATACTTGCAATATACTTATTCAATCATTTCATATGTACATGTACATGTTAATTCATAATTCTGAATTTATCAAAATATCCTTTTCTCCACATATATCCAACATTTTGGTCATAATCCTAATTTTATTATTATGTATAGGTAGCACACTGTACGTTTATGATCTTGTGGAGTTTCTATTTTTAGTAGGTTGATTATTATGGCTGATATTTTTGTATGCATACATATACAGTAGATGTATAAAGATTCATGCATAATTATGTTTAACAATTTCAGGTATCTGATCAAACTGCTGTGTCATTTGATAATGATAATTTTCAGGGTAAATACAAAAGATCTATGAAAATTTCACCTTATTGAAAAGGAGAGATAAAACAAGAATGACATTAGGAAAAGGAGAAAGATATTAAACAGATAATGAGTCATTCAAAAACACAATATCATGCATTCCAACTCTATGTACAGTTTACCTTACATATTTATTGTGTTATGATACATGTGTGCATTTACATGTAGATAGTCATTTATTGCACCTTTAATATGTATTCACTGTCTTTGAAAAGCCTCTTCAAAGTTTTGGTCAATTCCCTAGGGTATATCACTGTTCCATTTCACAAGCCAGCATGTTCTAGAAGTGTTCTGATGTACAATCAATGAGATAAGAACATATTTTTTTTGATTTATTTTTAAGCATTTTACAGGAATGTAAGTATTAATGTGTGTCAGATCAAAATAGAGATATCACTTTCTTTTTCAATTAAAAATACTTCTCAGGGATTGAATGGGCTGAAAATTCTAAGACACGACCTTCGTTTCTGATAAAGATCATCACTCAATTTGAAAAATTAGTATCCCTTTATTTAAAGAAAAGATTGAATCAGTACCAAGAGAGGGCACTAGATATTAATTTTTAAAAAGTTCAAATTCAAATTATCACAAAGAATAAACTGCCAAAAAAGATTTAGCACCCGCTACACTTTTCTAAGATTGAAGTATTAGCTGATACTTGAGGTTAAGAAATATTGTTCATCCTTAATACCGAAGCTTTAAACAGGCTTTAATATCAGAACAACTGAAATATAGAATTCCTCAGAGATATTTTGTTTCATATCATAACTAATACCCTATTTAAATATTTCAAACGATATAATTTTTTCGACGAGAGAGTAGTAGTTTTCTTGGAAAATTTACCTGTAATGAAATGTAAGAAGACACCTAAATTATTTAGACTACCAGAAACTTTGCAATAAACAAACATGTTAATACCTCAGAAGTATATAGAGGAGGGACCAATATTTAAGAAAGCTTGTTTTAAGATGCCTCAGTGCTTGACAAAGATCTGTAAGATTCTATCAAAGTGAATACTGACAAATTATAAACTGCTTGAAATCAAAACATATCAATACAAATTTTATGAACTTTTACCACTTTCTATCTGAGTATTTTCTGTAGAAAATCTGAGTTTAGTAGGATTTGAAAATAGGTTTTTATGGACTGACTGGTCTGATTAATTTCATGTCATACAACGGTGATGGTGGTGATTTTGTTTTACCTGATTGAATGCATGTAAGCAAGAAACCAAAGGACCTAAAAAACACACAAGTACTGAAAATCTGATTTAGATATTAGAGTAAGTTTGTTTTGATAAAAACAGAAAAAAATTAAAAAAATATTTACCTGTATTATAGAGGTTCACCAAATATCTAGAGTTTCTAGACAAGAATAAGCAATATTTTGTGACATATGATGCAAGCAGCTTCCTTGTTTGTCGTATGACCATAAAATGTAATTTCCTCAGAAAATTGAACATGTTTCATGTTACATTTTCATTCATTAGTTTAAATAATTATTTCATGCACACTTCTATAAAAAACTATATTCAATCATCATGAACTAAAATGAATTCATCATTACTTGACATGGGTAGCTGCTTGCTTGATAAAAAAAATATCAAAGCCAACTTATTGTCAGATGAACTTTCCCTTTGGTGATACTGATTAAATAAATTTATCTGAACTCGGGACCTATCGTAATTGATGACAAGTTGCAATGAAAGACAATTGCCATGGTAACCATTGTTCTCAGCCAATCAATCCAAGAATTCCACCCAGATTTGTCAATGTCTGGAACCGTTTTGTCGTTGATAATCTTCATACATTTGTATAATGCATTTCTTTCTTCAAGGACATTATTAACAAATTTTTAAAAGGATCATGTCAGAATTATTGTTAAATTGTCCAAAAGCCCTGTTTCATGAACCCTGTTTAATAAATTCTTGAAAATTCATTCTCGACCATCAAAATCAATTGTTTCAGTAGCTTGTAACTGTCCAAATAGCAATGATAACAAATAACTCTTGGTGAGGAGGAAGTAGGCCAGGTTATAATGTCTTCATTGTAACTGATTTTATGCACTTTATATGCTATTGTAAAGGTGTCTTTCACATGATATCATGCAGCTTATTTTGAATAGACGTATTTTTCTTATTGTGATTGACCTTTGGTTTTAAGTTTTCCCTCCTCTATGGATTCTGGCAATAACAAAGTCAGCATGCATTTTACTTCACTTATATAACAAAAACATTATGTTCTATCAGCATTTGAATGTGTGACAAGGATTATCGTATTTGGATTCGAAATATGAAGAAGCTGTAGAAGAGAAATAATCCTTCATTTTTTCTGTTTCCTCTGGGAAACATATTTTTGACATTTTGGGTAGAACTGAAGTAAAATTAGTATATGAGTATCAAAGTATTTCTTTGTCTTTACTGTAATTAACAATAACATTTTTTTTCATGAAATGTTGTAATTTGTGCAAAGAGATCATATATATATAGGAAGCTTGGTTATCTTCATTTTCTGTACTATGCGAAAGTGTCATGGGAGATGATTCACACAGGGTATGATGTACAGATGCACTTAAGTTTAGTGGAGCTCACCCAGATGAAAAGTTGATTGTAAAAATAGCAGAAAAATGTATTAAAAAAAGATTGGTGAAGGTTTGAGGAAAACCCATGAAAGACTTTATACATGTACAGTAGTTACTACAATTTTATTTTTTGATTTGTGGTATCATGCATATGCTAGCAGCTTCCCATATACACTGTATCGTGTGTTTAAAAAAAATCAATAAATTGTCATTTTCTCAACAACAAAAAAACTTTTGATAGTACCTTGAGTATAACAACAAACAAATCATTTAACAAGAGCTCCTGAAAGAAACAATTTTATTTCATTGTGAACCTTTGAAAATTAAAAAATTTACATGCATTTTGTTTACACAACATACATGTATGGGGCAGTTGCTCGTACATGACGTCACAAATTAAAAACTATAACTTTCTTAATCTTTGATGGATTTTCCTCAAACCTTCACCAATATTGTTGTATTTTTACAACAGATTTTTTGTCTGGGTAAACCTCCCCTTTAAATTCTAGTTCGGTTTGGTATATAACACATGTGAATACCATTAAAGGGGAAGTGCGCTATTGTGCACAATATTAATTGTGCATTTGATATCATGTATATGTACGTGTCGATACTGACACATGACTTTAATTCACACTTATATCTTTGTAAAACACCCCCCCCCCCCACGTGATAACATTTTGGACGATTTGTTAACAGTTACGCACAAGGTCATTCTTTCAAGTTATTTATCAGTTTACTTGGTTGTGATCAAACTGAATCTCTCAGGGCTGTTTTTAACAGCACTAGATAATGTTTTTTTTCCTGAATTTAGATTTCTTTAAAGGTTTATTTATGGAGGGTCATTTGTGCTGGAATAGATTTTATATTTGTAAAGTGAGAGTATTGTTTATTTTGTTGATATTGAAACGTGTGAAGATAATGACCATTACACTAAAAACATCATAATAATGAATGGTTATCATGTGTAGTTATTTTTAAAAGTGATAAAAGTTTACAGTTCTATATTTGCTGTATTATTTGGTACTGTTTTATGTTGATTGACATTGATCTTCACATTTGTTTCTTTTTAAAGATGTTTCTGGAGAATGTTTTCAATCTTTTTAAGCTCCTCTTCTCAAAAGAGAGCTCCAGCTAGATCCCATTCCTGCATTACCCAATATTGTTTTAGTGAGCTGACAAAGGGACGGCGGTTGGTAACCTTAATTACCAGAGATGACCACCTAATAACCATCCAAATTTCAATATCCACTTTCAGATGATGTATGCTAATATTTATTTATTTATTTATTCACGTTTTTTTTTAAAAGATAGGATTGTCCCGTTAAAGCCTGAATTGGCCTGCTTTTTAAGAGAACCCTGTTAAATTGACATATAGACATGACATATTCAGAACTAAGAACAATGAATGAAAATAAATAATGACAAAGGTTTTCTTAGAAAAAAATCCTATATGAAATGAGTATAAACTATGGAAATAATATATTAACACAAAGACAATGCTAAATGGACAAAAATCATTACAAGTAACAAACAAATTAAAAAATGTGATAAGGCAGTGGTCATTTGGTTACATAGGAAATTTGTTCAAGGGGTCTGGCATTGTCTAAGGCGTCTTTTGAAGATTTGGGAGAAGGGGATGTCTGGAATTTTTTTTTAAATACATTTAAGTATTTATTAAAATAACTCATCAAAAATCACAATATTTACAAAAGATTTACAAGATTAATAAAAAAATCATGAAACATACAAGAAATAAAAAGACAGGATAATGATAATAAAAAAAAGAATATCAAGTGGGAGGGATTTGGAAAGTTTGGTTGCAATATAAGAGAAATAACGTTTTTGGTTTAGGCCGGTAAATAACTTTATTGGGACTGTATCACTGTGGGCATATGCTTAATGATGGAATGTCACTTATTCTTTGATTCTTTTTTTCCTTGATTGCGCTGAAACATGATCATTGCAGGAATAAGATCGGCCTCTGTTTTTTTCTTTCTTCTTTTTTTGAAAGATGGAGCTTACATATTGATGATTATATCCCTTACTTAAGATTGTTGTATTGAGAGTGTACACAAGGAGAAAAATAATAGTTTTACTACGAAAAACGTTTGCCATGAAATAGTTCATTTTCCTTGCTGACGTCACGCATAGTCCATTTTTTCCCTAGGGAAAAAGTGAACTATACGTTTTTTGACCCCGCCCCCTACTCGATTCGCGAGCCGTGCGGCGCGATGCGAGCAGAGCGCTGCTCAGCCTAACGGCACTCTCTACTGCATGCCACGGGGACCTTTCGGCGAGCTGCACTATAACCAGGTGCGCTCGCTGACCAGACGATCAATACGGCAAGGCTTATTGTTTTCTCAACTTCTCAACGATTGTTCCATCATCGACTTATTAAAAATCGTTTTGCTGTAAAAGTCGGGTATCAACGAAGAATATCGTATGAAGAATATATATGAGTTGAAGGGATATAAAACAAATATACAATGACCCATTCTCGGAACTGGCTAAAACTATTTGCACTCAGGAACATCACATAGTACTATTCTCCCTCGGGCCGATGGCCCTCGGGAGAATAGTACTATATGATGTTCCTTCGATGCGAATAGTTTTAGCCAGATCCTCGAGTGTCATTGTATATTTGTATAATATTTCTTTTGGAAACATTATTTGAAAATATGTGTTCATTCAACACATTAACATTATTCTCGGTTTGATTTTTTTCATGGGAAAATAAACAGGGTATTTCACTCTTTATCATGCAATTATTTTTACATCAATTGTTACACCTGCATGTAAACAATTTATAGGAAACCAACTAAAACGTAATGGCCCGTATTCTGAAGTCGGGTTTAATTTAAACTCAGGTTTAAAGTTGTGGTTTAAGTATGGGAAGCCAAAAGTATCAAAATTTTTATTAAGTTCTATGTTTCTTATGTTTACTGTGCTCTTTCCTGATTCATCGATGGTGAAGACAATAATCTATATATACTTCTTAGACAATTATGTATGATTTGAGAGCCAAATGAGCTGAAATAAGATATCTCTACCGTTAGTGATTTATGTAACAACTGGCCGTCCATACTTAAACCACAACTTTAAACCCGAGTTTAATTTGAGTTCATCATCCATGTGATAGTTTATGATTGTACTCTGGGCCTTTCTAATGTTTCTTTGCCTTTGATAGTGCCATCTCTTACCTTGAAATTCGTCAATAAATTATCAAATTTGTATGGGAAACTGCAAGTAAAATGAACCTTATATTTGTTTATAGTATGCTGATGTGTGTGTTTGTATCGTATCGGGGTGTGTGCGTGTAGGCGCGCGTGTGTGTGGGCGCGGCCGTATATCTGCAGATCGGTATGGAATAACGTAATGGAATTTAAAAAAAATTATTTTAAGTGAATGTATATCATGTTATAAGGTATAGTATCTGATGACAATCTTGTTTCCATGACATTTACTCCGCCTTTAAAAAGTGCTTCGATGGAAAATATTCACGTCAAGCCATACGTAAAATCTAACTTACAAAACTAAATAAACCCTATCATTATCATTACATTATTCTGAACAAAAAACTCTTAAAAATCCTAACCCTATGCCCTCTGAGATATTAAGACCGGAGCAAATGTGTCATTATCCCGTTTTTCGATGCAAGTAATACGAAATGACAAATGAGCACATCCTTTACTTTAAAGGACAAGTCCACCCTAACTAAAAGTTGATTTGAATAAAAAGAGAAAAATCCGACAAGCATAACACTGAAAATTTCATCAAAATTGGATGTAAAATAAGAAAGTTATGACATTTTAAAGCTTTGCTTAATTTCACAAAACAGTTATGCACATCCTGGTCGGTATGCAAATGAGGAAACGGATGACGTCATCAACTCACTATTTTTGTATTTTATTATATGAAATATTCACATTTTCTCCTCATTGTCAAGTGAAACAATGATTAATTCCTCCCTAATCATGTGGTTTTAGAAAAATGTGACTCAGTCAAGTTGGTCCTTATTTTCAAATCTGCAAACAATGAAATATTGTATAATTCAAACAATAAAAAACAAAAGAAATAGTGAGGGACATCATCGACTGTCTCATTTGCATGTCACTGAGTTGTGCATAGCACTGTTTTGTGAAAAATAAGCGAAACTTTAAAATGTCAGAACTTTATTATTTTACATCCGATTTTGATGAAATTTCCAGCATTATGTTAGTTTGATTTTTTTCTATTTATTCAAATCAATATTTTTCTGGGGTGGACTGCAATACGATTTTTAAGAAACATTGTTATTATTATTATTATTGTTTTTATTGTACCATTTGCTTTAATGAACAATCATACAGTTGAAAATAATTATGAAAATAGTGTCATAGGAACATCTTCAATTTTTCTCAACAATTCCGTTTTAAATAAATATACAATTGATATAGAATATACGTTCTCCCCTTTTCAGCGATTATGAATCGATACCAATTTTGAGAACAAATATAATGCGGTTTTCTGATCAAATAAAATAGGATGAATAAATATGATGGGCTTATTTTCATACATTCTAATAAAAAAAATATAAGTAGAAAGTTGGATTTTAATTCGACTACGTAATAGGTCAAATGATTCAGTTTTTTATAGTAATTGCTTGAGGGAAATACGAGAGAATAAACTGAAGGATGTGTATGACAATTACCAACATCGATTTTGCTTTGAATTTCTCTAGTAATTCTTTGTGCATTCGGTCGACTTTCAGCGCGCCCGCTCCGTAAAGACTTGCAATGCTAATAACTTCATTATTACGATAATTGCCATGTTAAGAGATGTCGGTCGCGCACCAAAATCGATGTTCCCATATTATGTTTACCATAAATATTCCCATGTTTATGTTTAACATAAATATCAATTGCAAAGATACCATTCTTGGATTAAAGTTTAGATGCGGACAGTTTTTGCTAACCCAAACGCCCCGAGTGTAAAAAAAATGAGTAAACACTGTGCAGAATCTTTCAAGAATACCAGAACAGGTTGCGAAGTGAACGCATATTAATAATTTTGAATTCCGCGTCTTGTCCTGCGTTTAAGGAGTATTCGCACTGCGACGCATGATCACTCCTAGGACGCAGCAAATGCATTGAAAATGCAAAGCAAATCACATTGAAAACCTGGGAGGTCTTTGTCGAAAATTGGTGAATCGGAACAGTAATTTCGTCTGATGTTTCGGAGCTGACGACAAATTGCAAATATCTGGTTTGTCTAGAGTCACGGACGCAACGTCTGTTTCACGTCTGTTTCACCGAACCTCGACAAAGTCTTCATTGGCATGAAAGATCTGTTTAAGTTCTAGAAAGCGTGCGCGTGGCTGTTGCAAAAATTCCCTATTGCTGACGCCTGATCAAACGGATTTAACGGGACATATTTCTTGTATGTGTAGGAGGATTAATGGGGACTCTCATGTCAGATGTAATTTTATCTAAACTAATTAGAGATAGCACTGTGTATGCTCATTCTTAAGGTTTGAATTGATCGCACGATGCCAGGTGGCAGAGATGGTCATTATAATTATTATACACATGTTAGACTGGTTTATTGTTTGAACGATTAAAGACCAAGCATAGTTTCATCAAGATCGCAAGGAATATTAAGCCAGCAATGGCCCCCAGCGTGATCACCAGTGCACCGATGGTACGACCTGCTCGTGCCACCGTCATTTTCAAGCCAATGAAACTATTAACGAAAACTGTCGGAGTCGGATCTTCAACTTCGTCGTCAATGAGCGTCTCCTTCAAGCCAGATATGACAGTGTACCAGAAGACGTCTTTCTCCTCGGCGCGTGGAATGGGTGCTTCGGTTGGACAGGAGTCCAGCTGAAGAGCATTGTATCGGAGTGGGTCATAAGGTTGCCATGCTGAATCGGGGTCAGTAGGATTGGCAGATGGAACACTGAAATATAACCAAATGTAAAAATAGTGACTTGGATTACGTAATGAAAACAGCATACATGTACCTGGATTGGTGAATTAGAATTAAGGTTCAAGATTCATAACTTTTATTCAATTTCTATATCTACAATAAGCAAATGCAATCATTTTACTGAAAAGTCAAGAAAAATATATTTTGGGCTGAATGACATGTAGATGGTCTCCCACAAAGACTTTTTTAAATAGATTTCGTGATGCATGGGGCTGTTTTATCATATTCTATTTCTTATTGATATTGTTACTTTATAGCTTTATCTTTAAGTAGTGGTAGGCTAGATTATGGAAACATCAATACTTAGATCATGAGTAATAATTTTGTTTTCAAAGTCCAAACTTGGTGTATTATGGGACGCAGGTCAACTCTGCCCTTTTTAGTTTAGTAATTTTTGCCAGTCTTGATCGGGATGAAAAATAAAAACAAAAGAAATTATCATGTGAGAACCTCCAAACAGCTACTTGCTGAAAATGGATAAAATGTAATGAAAAATATCTTACCCTGACTTTGCAAACGTTGAGATCATTTCCATGAAGTTGGTGGCAACTTTCCTGTCGACCGGGCTGTAACCATAGCTACTCTGAAGGATCCTCTGGCTATCATATGGCCAACCGAAGGCAAAGGGGAAGTCATCACCGAATGACGTCCTTACCCATGGTGGTAGGAACGGTTGATAGATATGGTTGTCGGCATGAAAGGTCAAGGAATACAGATACATCTCCTTGTCAAATTTCGCCATCAGTTTCCCCGTCTCCATCAGAGGGACGTTAAGCCAGATATCGCTCAGGAACTCACTGATCTGTTGTCCAACTTTGCAGTCTGGATTCGGTACAGTCGGGGAGAGCTCACTTTGTAGATAGAACATCTTAAACAGGGAGGCGAACTCGTCCCTGCCTTCGTAGAAAATATCTACAGCGTTATCGATGATAGCACCTGCAAAGCGTTCATCTGGGCACCCATCAGAAACAGATTCGTTAAGGTATTGAGCAGTGATGATGGTATTGTCGCATTCACTTGCTCCTGCGAGTATGGGGATTGTTTCGTAGTTACCCGAGGCTAAAATCTTATCGGCGGAGTCTTTAAGGTACGTTCCGTCTATTACAGGGGCAAACGAAGTTAAAAATAGGTTGCTTCCTCCTACAGGAGCCTGTCGGATTTCTGCAGCTGATTTGGTTCGAAGGCATGCGACTAGCTCAGTGGTCGTTTCTGAGGGGCAAACTAGGGCAGTCGCGAGCTGGACAGCAAACGGGAGTGGATCTCGTTCCACCACTGTCAACATAGTGGGCGATAAAACAGAGTCGCCAAGCGCGATTATTTTATGCATGAGTCCATCATTGAGTCCGTTTAATGAAATCAGGTGAGCTACTTGAGCACCAGAACCCATTCCAAATGCAGTGACATTTCCAGCGTTCCCGCCGAAACTGCCGATGTATCGTTGAATCCACCTCAGAGCTGTAACAACGTCCATAATACCGTAGTTGCCAGGGGCGACTTCGTCACCTGTTGAGAAAAAACCCAGTGCTCCAATCCGGTAGTTTAGAGTGACCACTATCGCCTCAGCATAAGAAGCAAGAGTACTTCCATCAAAGACAACACCGTTGCCGGAGCGGAACTGACCAGAGTGAATGTAAACTATGACAGGAAGACTACCTTGTCTGGTGTCCTCTACCACAGGTGCGAATATATTGAGATGCAAGCAGTCCTCGCTGTATTCAGAAGCTCCAAGAATAGGGGGCGGGGCCTGAGGACAAGCTGCTGTCGGTTCCGTCGCATTTAGGATACTATTTTGGCCCCAATCAGTAAGGACTTCAGAATACTGGAACCGCCTTTCGCCAACTGGTGCCAAAGTATAGGGAATACCTCGGAAAACTCCTATTTCCCGATCACCAACACCACCGTCTGCTTTGCGTAGGACGCCTCGAACCTGCCCCAATTCAGAGTTTCCACTCGTGACATTGACAATCACGAGATTACTTGTTTCTGGTTCAGCACCAAGTAAGATATCTGAAGGTTGTGCAGCCAAAGAGCACGTTTCGGCTTCATCGTTGCGGGTTAGCTCTGGAATATAGTCCAACCAAAAGTCGACATACTCGTTCCTTAGTGTCACACCCGTTTCAATCGTGTCAGAGATCACGAGATAACTCTCAGAGGTATCATCGCTAAACTCGGGCCAAGCTTGGGGCCGATTGTTAGTATTTGGATCTCTGCAAATGAAGAATTCAAATACGTGAAATTAGTATATAGTTTGCTTGTCTATATAACTTACGTGTCCTCCCATAGAAAGAACACCTCTGTTTCATTTTATGAAAGTTTTCAGCACTGACAATATCCCATTCACAGTTCCTTAAAACCATAAATGTACTCATCCTATTCACTGATTGGCATGCGGTAAGAGAAGCATTTCGCCAAAATATAAACACATCCCCCCTTTTTTAGGGGGGATTATTATCAAGCATCTTTTTTTTTTTCTTTTTTTTTTTGCTTGTCAATTTTTTTCGTGGTCGAAATGAACTTAATTTTGGGGTGAAAACTTTTTTTTCCTTGCTTGTCATATTGTTCCTGGGGAAAACGTGCCCCCCCCCCCCCTTTGGAAAATCCTGGCCACGATGGGTACAATCAGCATGATTAGAGAAAAATTACAATGATTATCAATTTTTACGAAACGGTCCCCTGATCATGCTGTAGGATAAAGTGGGTTATATTCACCCGATCGAAGATATGAAACTAAAATAACACAAGACACATAATCTCATTGCCCTGATGATCCAGACAATAGTATTACATCTCATCTCAGGTTATACATATATCGGATTTTTTAATAACAATATCAGGTATTCTCCAAATATAAATTGTTGGGTCGGATATTTCTTACTTTCGTCACTGTCGCAGAGGTATGTATGGATTTGCCAACTTGCAAGCATTTCACGTCCTGAATTAGATTTGTAATTTTTCGTTAAAGGGGTTATTGCATATTATGTTTTAATTGGCTATATTCACGAGTAAAAATTTATTCTACTGTACATAATACACTCTAAAAAGGGTTTACCCAATATTGCGTAAAATGGGAACATGCATGTTGGTTGGGTAAAAGATATCAATATTTTGTCAAGAAATAACCAAATATGGGTTAAAAAAAATAAAAAATACCCAGCAAACATGCATATTCCTTTTCCACCCAATATTGGGTAACATTTTACTCGGTGTTTTAGAGTGTATATAATTACCCATTTTTTACGAAGTTGGTCCAATATTGAATCATAACATCACGAACTGACTCGGACGTACTTCCAGGAGGAGCATTCAAAGCCGTCTCTCTGCCGAAAATCGAATCCCAGAGGTAGAACAATTCCTCGCCCTGAACTGCCCTGTTTGGATCCCGGAGAGGGTCATCTATCAGTCTATAGTTTGTGTCCACGTAGTCAAAGTAATACAGATATGCATTTGTTTCGGTGCTCCTCTGGTGATTGCGCAAGAGTTGAATGGTTTTAGAAAGGTAGGACCGGTCAGCGTACATTTTAAACATAAAGCGTATTGCGCTTTGCGTATCTGGGAGATCTAGAAGAGGGCCATCGTACCTGTAATCGATGGCCTCCATTGTAAGTAATGCCTGGTCATCAGTTCTATACCTCTGCCTAGTATCGTAGTAAACAAAGTTCGATACATCCTGGACAGTCTGAAATGCCTCATTGACATCGACGTACCCATTTAAGAGCGCTGCCCCTTCGTCACTGTTGACTCCCATCAGAATGTCATATTGGTGTAAAAGATCCATATCTTGTAGATTATCGAGGGTACGTGGAAAGAAGAGCCCATCAATCCGTGGTTCAAAGTAAGCACCCCCGAGAGCGGTGTAATCGACAGCTACGATTTCTTCCCATGTTTTATTCCGAAGACAAGCTAGATTTTTTGTCCATGATCCTTCAGTGCAGTTCAGGGTATTAATGACGATATTGGACAACCTCCTAGCCTGACCCTCGGAACTGATATAGGAAGCATCGGTTGATGTGCTGCTCTGGATAATAGCTCTTTGGAATAGGTTATTATCGTTTAAAGGAGTAAGAATCTGAGCTACAACTCCTGTAGCTCCCTCACGCCCTTGGCCAACAATGGTAATCATACTCCCGTCACCATTGAAAGCTCCGATGTTATCCCGCACCCACTGTATGGCAAATCTTTGATCCCAGAGTCCGTAGTTCCCCGGTACCGTGTCATCCTCCGTGCTGAAGAAGCCGAATGTGAGGAATCTGTAGTTGATGGTGACGACGATGATGGAACCTTTGACGGCCATATCCCTCCCGATGTACTCCGATCCCGAATAAGCTCGGTACCCTCGACCTGGTATGAACAACATGACAGGCAGTTTGTTATCTTCAGTTGCTGCTGGTGGTACAAAGATGTTCAAGAAGAGACAGTCTTCGCTTATCAACAGATCATCAAGATCTTCCACTGGTGATTGTGGACAGGCAGCGCCAAAAGTCGTTGCATCCAGTGTTCCGTCCCAAGGAAGCTTGGGTCGTGGACGAGCAAATCGAAATTCTCCCACTGGGGGTTCTGCGTAAGGAACACCCATGAATTCTTCCATTGCGTTGCCGTCAAAGTCATAACTGTTCCCTTCGACCTCTCCCAATCCAGCAACGTTCACTGTCACTTGAGCAAACGAAACATGAATGTCGATGATGAATAAAAGTAAAAGGACAGTAACCAGATGAGATGCCATGACTAGCAGCATTGGTAAGTCATCGACATCCACAACATTTAAATAGCTTTGAGTGGTCGCTTAATAATTTCTGCGGAAACTCTTCAAACCTATATATGCAACCTTTCCCGGATTTCTATGTGCCACACCTTTGGAAGATAAACGGTGATTGGTCAGTTATAACTGCTGTTTCACTGTTTGATTTCACCCTTTTGTCTAGAGGAAAATGATCACCGCAGGGACAAAGTACGTGGTATTAGCAAACATTCCGACACGTCTGGCGCGAAATGACTCAGCATCGTGTAACGTAGTCATATGGTAGTGCAGATCTCTGCATACAACTTTGAAAAATATTTATGAAATCAAATAGCAGGGGGTAAATATTGAATCATCCGAGAGGCACTTGTTGACCTTCGCATGCTTTATTATCCTTCTTCTCAGTAAAGCAGGAAAGTTATACATTAAAAAACCCCGAAAACTTCCATTTTGTAGAATAGATGACGAAATCCTTGTTAAAAATGAGATGACGTATTAATATCATACGAGCAGTTGTTCATTCACTCACGAAATTGGTTTTGAAATCCATGACTATATATATTTTAGACGATACCATCTTGAATACATTAGAAAGTAGGCTATGATTGATAACGCAAAGACAGCGAAATGTAAAGATAAAAAAACAAAACAGAAACGAGTCGACAGACCTTCAATAAAGTATGATAAGTGGTGAGAGTGATACAATTCTTACCACGGGAATATTAAGATTTAATTTTATTTATTCATTGAAAAAAAAAGTAATGGGAATGTAACATTGGTAAACGTAAACCCTGCATGCGATCGGATAAGCAAAAAAAAAATTACCTATGCTGCCCTTGGGGTGCCCATTGTCAGGAGGGGTGCATTCTTTTATTTTCCTGCCAACTAATTTTTCCTGTATATAATTCCCTGCTAAAATTGTCTTACAACCAAACAAGAGATCATAAAAATTATATAGGGGCGCTTACCCCCTCCCCCTCCCTGAGCAGGCCCGCGCGTGCAGTCGTGATTACTTAGGACGACTACTACGAAGCCATGCGAACCATCGATGTCACTTTCCGAGATGAATTGAATTCATTTATTTTCCATTAAAAACATGCAAAATCAAGAATATACAAACATTACAAAGTATGAAAATGAGACATTGTACAAATTACATATCATACTTTAAAAATAAATACATATAAAGGAGAAATTATATTTCACTAAAGATCCCATATTGATCTTAAAATTTCTGTGATGATGAGAGGTAAATTAGGCCGGAGCACCAAACAGTAAGTGGCGTATCTAACTTTTGTCAGAGTGAACTTCCGGTCCTCTTTAATTGATTCAGATCCCTTAACAAATATATTGAAGAAAAAAAAGAATGAAAAAACAAATTATAAAAATACATGAGAAATTTAAAAATAGGCCTACAATAAACTACATAAGAAATTAATTATGTATTGACATTCTTTTTTGGGGGGATGTTTGTTAGAAATGTCAAATTTATGTTTTCACCAAAAATAAGCATTCTACAAGCAATAATATGAGTTAACAGCAAAATGTATTTTCAGACACTAATTTGCATCATTTATTTTGAAATATGAAGTTTTAACTTGTTGAAATTTTTCTTAACATTTGTAGTTTCAAAAACCTATAGGCATATATGGGGGTGCAAATTTTCGCCAAACAGTCTGGCAAACTGACACTAAACATGGTGTGAAAAGGCACAGTTAAAGAGATCGATGCATACTGCGGACTGAAAATAGTATAAAAATTCACAAAACAAAATATGATGAAAATTTCATCAAAATCTGATAATAATAAATAGCAAAGTTTTGGCGTATGTGCATGCCAGGTCTATGTAATACATGAAATATCGAGACATTATTTCTCCTATTAATCCTCACCCCCATCGAGCCCTTTGTCAAAAGCTGTATGGATCCGCCCCTGAATAAAAATTCACTTAAGGCGGACGAAAATCCCCCCCCCCCCCCCCCATTGCGATCGACATTGCCAGAGCCGCGCATGTGCGCGCTGCCGAGGTTGTCTGTCCAAGTCAATATTACACGTATAGTCAATAGAACCAAATCTGCCGAGGAACCAAATCTGCAAACATCAAGCTGCGTTAAACCTGGCGGATATGGTTCCGATTAGGGTTGGTGTTGGAGTTAAGTTGGCGCTCTTCAATCTGGTAGATTATCTGCGCCAGGTCGTTTCCGAGTTAGCTGCTTAATTCCCGCATCAATGTCCTCGGCGTTAGACTAGTCTGACCTGTCATATAGCGAGGTGCAATATAATTATGATTAGTTACCACCACCATTAAATTGTGCGTTTTTGTACTTCATAGTATGCAAACTTATATAAGAAGCTAGGTCGAAGCTCAATTTGAGTAGTCTAAGGATTGTCACTAATCATCAGAACAAAAGGAAGAGAGAGAGAGAAAGAGATGGAGAGAGATCAGTGGAATATTCTTATTCGAATCTCTTTGTTTTTTTCCACGTAATTCAGGATAACTTTATAATCTGCATTTCTTCCCAATAATGTTGCTAGATATGATATTGGCTTGTTTAATTTCAGGCTTCTTTGCATAATTCTCCTTTCTCTTTCATTTTTCTTACATTGTAGTAAAAAATGTTCTATTGTCTCAGGAACCTGACAATGGGAACATAGACCATTTTCATGTTGATTAGATTTATACAGATAATAATTCAATTTACATTAAAAACGATATCGGCCATTTAGAACGATATCTGCCGGCGGATACGGTATCCGCCGGTGGAACCAAATCCGCCGCTACACCGGCTGTAATTGCCCTCCCCACCCCCCCCCCCCCCCCCCCCTCCGATCCCCTATCGATAAATCTCGAGCGCGATATCGGATGCGCATGCGTGACACATGTGTTAATACTTAATGGTCGGTGAAAGGCATCTGCTGGCGTAAAATCCCTTGATTTTGACAAATATTGGACTAAGAATTAAAATATCACCATGGCTACTGATGAGGTACATGAGGTGAGATTGAAATTATAAAATTTTTCATGTTTTATTCAAATAATTGGCAAGAAAATTCTAAAGGACCGAGTATGCAGGTTATTCATCACAGTCCCGTACTATCATATCTGCGTGGTATTTCTGGTAAACGAGCCACATAACGTCGACAACAACGTTTTTATTTTATTTAGTCTATATCTAACAAGTTAACTGTTAGACAGTATAGGGGCGGCCCAGTATAGGCTTAAGTTATAGATCTAGTCTACTGCCCAACTTTAGCAAAAGGAAGCAAGTGATGCATCAGTCAAGTTTGAATTATTGAACCGGCCGTCTCCATGCCATGCCATGCCAGGCCATGGTCTCTGACGTGTTAATCAATTGTGGGGATTGGGATTCTGGCAAGAAACCGGGAGGGGGGGGGGGCACTCAGACAGCATATAATGCGTGGTGGTGGGTACATGCATGTGCCGCGGAGACGACCCCCATTTTTACACTCCTATTCCTAATAAATTTCCATTCAAAGTAGGGTGTCTGAAGCCACACTGAAAAGTGTCAGCATAAAACAGGCTAATTTAGGGGAAAATATGGCACATTTTTTCGGGGAAGTTCAGGCTACTAGAAAAATGTGATCTGAATTGATTATTAACTTGTGTTTGGCATGTATGGAAAGAGAAAATTCAGGGGCTTCTTTTGACAGTAAGGACAAGTTTATGTGATCATTTGAAATAAGGATTTAGAGATAAATTGCTAACCCTTATTTTTGTGTGTGTTGAGATTGCCATTTCTCCATGCGTTTTCTATGGGGAAATGAAATTTCTGTTTTGCACAATTTTTTTCACTTTGTCGCAATTTTTCATTGTGATCTGGTTTCCAAATCTTTATAAAAATCATACCATCAGATAGAGCATAAAAAATCCTATTGGACTCTTTATGGACAAGTTTTTGGCATTAATAATGAATTTATAACAGCTCTTGGAAGCTAAAAATTTGGATTTGTGTGTGTCCATTTCTTAACTACACAGTCTATGGCAGAGAAATGCTGAAAATTGACCTAATTTCATTCTTCTTTTTTGCAGCCAATAATTTGATTTTTTTCAAAAATGTTACATTTCTGTCAGTCTGAAGGTCATTTCTCTTCAAATTCACAAAGAAAATGTGATATTTTCTTGAAATAAGAAAAATAATTTTTTTCTCCAGACACCCTATTCAAAGGGCAAGACAACATTTTTATTCGAGAAAAAGAACAAAGAAAGTTGATCCAAGGCCTTGCCAAAGCATTTTCTTCTTATCAAGAAAAAAAGAAGAGACAAATCTGTTCCAAAGCAAATGCAAAGTTTCGCATACAATGTATTTTTTGTAACGCCGTTCCGGCCGCATTGATCCGCTACAGTAAGCTGCATTTTTGGTAGACGGCTGGCAGCCGTCTGTTTCGAGGAGTTTTTTAACATTTTTGATTTTTTTTTTAAATTTCTCCTCGTACACAGTCGACGGCTCGCTATTGTGCAGCCACCATTAGGGGGTTAACAACGTGTTGTGCTCTCATTCTAAAAATCAAGCTCTCTGTAAATCTATCGAGTGAAATTGCGATTCCAAGTTCTTTTCTGTTAGTATTTCCAATGCAAAAAGTAGATTGACAACGGTCAGATGGTCTTGATGGCGATATTGTTGAGAGAGCATGTCTACAGACTACGGGGCCACAGACATGCAGACATTGATTAGCTGGAGGGGGAATTGCCAAACTTAATTAGGACCTAGATCTGATTAAACGGGCTTAACGTTAGATCCAACTCTATCGTGTGGCAGCTACATAATAATGTTTATTTTCCTTTTTTTAGTTTCATTTTTTCTGTTTGATTCTTTATCCAGGTGACTGAATGCAAGGACAAATTACATGAAATGGTAAGATCAAGTCAGAGTCTCGTCAAAGATCCATTACTTTGTAAGGCCTGATAACCTCAACCTTGATTGCAAGAGAATTGAACAAATTGAAAATTACCTCTCTATTCTCTCGCCAGGAAAGCTAGGATAGGGGCTGATATGATTTTTTTTTAGCTTTTGATTCAATGCTCAGATATTTAATTATTGTATACTGACATTTTGTAAATTTGCATTGCAAGAGATTGATTTAGTTGAACACTTTCTGATACTAATCAGGCCTAAGACGATGTCAAAGAGTGTCCAGTATTTAATTATTGATGATTTTGTTTTGTTAAATGGCATATCATTGTCCACACATGTACTTAGTCCTTGGAGTTGCTTGTTTTAGTTTAACAAGTTAGATTCACTATTGATTCTCAATCATGTTTTATTCATATAATCACCAAGTTGAAACATTTCACAAAGCTCTCATGAGTGACTTCACTTCACAAACGAGTGGCGATCCTTTCTTGTAGTACAGTAATACTTATGTGCACCAATTTATTATTGGTGTTGATTAAGCTCCTAAAAAAGGATGAGCAGTTGTTTATAAAGTTGCTTGTAGCTTACGAATAGCTTTATGAAACACCCAAGTGGCCCTTTCAGATTGAAATTGCTGTTAATAAGCATCTGAATGCAAACTTCATTTATCTAACTTTAAATAGTAGGGAATTCACATTCGCTCCTACTTTGTTAAGAAAGGGAAAATCTGCCTTTGCTAAATCTCAAGAACTGGGGATGAAGCATCTTATATATATCACCAGTTTTCACTGATCAGCAGATATGTGCCAATCAGATGCAAGTATTTCTGTAGCCTACATGTATAATGTAATGATAAAAATTACTGACCTTTTGTTTCATGAAATGCTCCCTAAGTGTGCATAATTCATGATGCATAACTTAGGAACAGCTTTATGAAACAGTCCCCAGTGCAATAATGTTTGAACTTCAAGCAAAAAATGATCATAATTTTTCATTTTTCTCCCTTTTTCTATCGCCGATCAGTCAGAGAATCTAGTGAAAGTTGTGTTCCCCAAGAAGATTCGAGAGTTAGGGGAATTAGTAGAGGTGAGAATTTCTTAAATTCTTTTGGTAATTGTTCTTGATTTCATTCATATTATGCATCTCCAGCTCTATCGTTCAACCCCCTCCCCCTTACCCTGTCGCAATTGGTCGATCTGTCGATTTTTAAACCATTTGTAAAACTCCTCTTAATGTTGCTTGAAATCTAAATTGCCTCTTACATCAGTTGCTTTTCTCAACTGTATGGTAGGGGGTCCTAAAGCTACGCGGGTCCTAATGCTACGCATCACTCATCGCGCATGCAGTTTTCAATGGCAAATGCGCACTCTGTGTTTCGAACTGTGACTGCAGAGTGACAAACAATTCCTCTTCAATATTTTCTATAGAGGCTGCAGTAAATCTCGAAATGCAGACCTGCCAACCATTATTTTTTATTTTATTTTTTTACAAAATCGTAATTTATTGAGAAAAATCATCTCTATATGTCTCTATTTCATATTTCATAAAACTTACACAAATATGGTTATTAGATCAATGTAATTTCAGGTAACTTTTTTTTATTTAATCATTTTGTTAAAACCAGGGTGAGATATACAGTATAATATACACATGTTTCAATGTTGTTTTTTTCATCTGCAAGAGCAGTGCGCATTTTAGCTAGCATGCAGCTTGAGCGCTGCGATGAGCGCGTGCGCCATGCATTTTATTATGAAATACACTTTTTTTGGGAAAATATAGTTGTTTTTTTCACAAAATACAATTTTTCATTCCCAGAGGTTGGCAGGTCTGGTCAAATGCAGAGAAAATCCACAACTATTGGAATTTTGGAGTTATATTCACTTTAATTTCATATTATGCTATAATAATATGAACATATTTTAGAAATTGAGGCAGAGGAAATACTATTTTTTGCATGATAAATCGAGTGCGTAGCTTTAGGACCCCTTCTACATCGGGCGGCAAAATCAAGAGGTGTTCAGAAAACACAGCGGGATTTTCGTATTAGCGGGTTTTGTGATATTTTCTTCTTGGTTAACGATCTTTAGAATGTTTGACACAAATTAGTGAAAGATAATTTGCTAAAATATTAAAACTGGCATAGTTTTTATCGTTTGTAAACAAAGTGCGTAGCTTTAGGTCCTCCCATCATATATTTGAAATGAATTTATGAGGTTCAGTCTATAATGTGTGTATACAGTTGTAGATTGTATAAAGTCCAAGCCACTTAGTGTATACATGGAATTCCCTTTTCAGGTCCCTGTATTAACATAATTAAAGCTTAGCAATTTACTATTGATCATACAGAATCAATGCAACCAATCATAGAAATTGATAGCCTCTTATAAGTCTTTGTGTGCTTGGCCATGAACCTCTCTGTGCCGAATTATTTCAGGGAGGGAAACAATGGATAGTTTGTTTGAGCGTGATTTGCGAAAAGGTTAATTGATTGTTAATATGTGTCACTGATTCCCCAGTGAGCAGGCATTTATGCTGTGAATCACAATTCTATGTTTCAAGAATGATCCAGTTTACATAGTCTGATTGACCGGCCAATTTTCCATGGCCATGGACTTTGTTAGCATTGGATTAATTTAATTATTACTTGCCTGCATGATGATAATAGTGTCTGTTGAATGTTTCTTTACAGAGTGATTTGTTTAGACTAAGTCGGATGTCAGAGGTCACGACGAGTATCAACATTCCAGTTCCAGCCCCAGTCATTCTAAACCATTCTGATGATGTAGACGATGCACTGAAACCACATGTAAGTGTTTCATACTATCATTGTCAACCAATCAGAAGCAAGGATTTCAGTAGCTTGTCACAGCCGTTTGTAAACATCACAGACAAAAAAAATTCAAAACTTTTCTTGTTGTTGTATTTGTTTTCTTGACTTTGATGCTTGTTTTACACCAAGTTTATATCTAAAAATATAAAGCTTACTCAACCCAATCGAATCAATTCTTGACAAGGAAGCAAATTAAAAGCAGCATTTTACAAGTAATCAATTAACTAATACTGAGCAATGCCTTTCTCTCTGCACTCTGGCCATCGATACTTCCTCCCCCTCATGCTTAACCCCTTTTAAAAGGGAGTTGGGTAGTAACCTATCCCAGAAATAAGAAAGAAAACTTTTCAGTTAAAGTTTTCATCTCAGGGTTATTGGCCAAGCATGCACAAAACAAACTTTGCAGCTGTTGTATTAACCATCAGTGTATTGTGTCATGTTTGGTGTCAGAGCTTAAATAAAGGTATCTATGTAAAGCTGATGAGTTGTTCTTTTATACTTCTGGCAGATACTAATCATTAGATTCATTGGAACCATGAAGTTTGTTTACCCATTGATACACACTGTTTATTCATTTTCAATTGCATTTGATTGAAATCCTGGTATGCTTATTTCTTTATACAGGCAAAGAAACGGAAGCACGACACACAGAATGATGTACAAGGTAAAAAAAATTAGATTCACAAGCTATAAGAAATGCAGTCATCTTAATACCCATTTTACTGAAGTTTGTCTCTTAACAATAGTTTGCAGTATGAGGAAAGTTGAAAAGGAATATTCAAAACTTGATCAATTTTGAATTAATTTGAGCTCCTATACATTCATCTGATACATATGTATATAGGTAACAAGTACCCTGCCCCGTTAGACACCTTTGCAATGGTGCTTTACACTCACATTGCTATCATATTTACATTATATGACCTAAATGCATTCACTTGATGATAATTAAAATAGTAATATCAACCTTGGAATACAGTCACCTCAACCTGATGCAAATTTCACAGGTCTTTATTCATTTCATCTCTGCAGTTTGCAAAGTGTTTTCTTTGTCTGCAGATTCAAAACCTTCGATGAGCAATGATGTAGCTTTCTACATGTAGATCGACTAATGTATGTTGCCTCTCTGAATTTGTTGTTACCAACCTGATTCAAAAGTTCACCTTTGACCTTCTACCACCGATCCTACAGGGTGCAAGGTGTTCTCTCTGCCTGCAGGATCTGTACCATGCAACACGCAGTTAACTGATCTGATAGATATCCTGAAACCCAAGATATGCTGCCTCATAGAACAGTGTAACACGCTGAAGATGTGGATCCAGCTACAGATTCCAAGGATCGAAGACGGCAACAACTTTGGAGTCTCCGTCCAGGTAGGCTAATCGGTTTACATTTAATAGATCTACAGTTACGAGCAGTTGGGATTCTTCTCAGATAGCCAATATACAGCATGGGCTAAAGCCATTTGGTCTAATAACTGTCAATTTGGTCTTGTTGCCATTTGGTCTAATTTCCATTTGGTCTTCAGTACATACAGAATGAGTGGTGTAAGACAAAGTGGATGTTAAATGCAATGGCCCGTATTCTAAAGTCAGGTTTAACTTAGACCACAGTCTAACTCTGGTCTAAAATTATGGGGAGCCAAAATTTCACAATATCTGTTTATATTGTATATTTCTTATGTTTACTATTTCGTTCCTTTTTGCTTTCAAATGAAGAAAAATACTTCAGTTATCATATTTCCCAGACAAATATGAGCAATTTGAGTGTCAAATTAGGTAATAAAGTGGATTTGTACTGTTAGGGATTTTTGCCCCAACTGGCTATCCATAGTTAAGCCACAATTTAAAACCAGGGTTTAATTTAAACCAGAGTTCAGAATACGGGCCAATAGGTCTGGCATAATTGGTTCTAGACAAAGTGAGATTAGACCATCTGGTGACAAGATCAAATGTACAAAGCAGATGTGGACCAAAATGGTAGTTAAGTAACTAATCATCTTTCATAATGGGTGATACTTGAGGCATGCAGGAATTCCAAAGGCATATTTTCATTATTGCTTACCCTCACGTGTTATCATTGACAAACAATGGAGAATGAAGGAAAGCCGCTATTAAGGACACAGCGGCTTTATGGCGTTATTCCTTTCAAAGGGCATGGCGCAGACTTTTTGAGAGGTGCCTTATTGTTGCCAAGAATGTGGATATAGGCTTTCCCTATTAAAACGAAGGATATGAAAAACAAGAGGCATTGTTAATTCAAGTTCTTGTGGTTATTTTTTAAAGGAACAATTAATTTTTTTTAGTAGGAGATTTTCTTAAATATTTCTGTATGAACCCAATTTTGGGGGATTTAGTGGCTTTCAGATCTATAAATTGGATTAAAATTAGATACAGTTTAAGTGATGTTTGATGAACTTAAAAGTTTTCTTTTCTGGAATACGTTGAATACTTTTAACAGGAAGACACATTAAGTGAACTTCGTCAGGTAGAGAGCGAGGCCGCTTCGTACCTTGACCAGATATCACGGTATTACATCACAAGAGGGAAACTAGTCAGCAAGGTCGCCAAGTACCCTCATGTGGTAAGTCAATAGCCAAAGTTGTCGCTATGTCAGGTCCTGTGTCCTATTTTTATGTCCTGGGCAATTCCATAAAATAATCAACCTTTTTGCAAGTCCGACCCCCATTTTCTCAAGTTTTACTTCACTTCATAAACTGACCAAGTCATGGTCATTTGAGAGCATTACAGACTGTCCAAAGAACAAGAAATCAGAGACAGAAAATGTCATGAAGGTCCCACATATAGGGGGTCGGATGTACATATTTTATGGAATTGCCCTCCTGATGATAAAAACAAAACCACTATAATTGCTGTGGTCTAGTGTTTATGTCTCCGGACTGTAGATCACAAGGTTCAGGGTTCATTTTCCCACCTTTGGCACTGACGCCCTTCACCTACATGTATCTGTTGATCTATATTTGCTGCACTCATCCCAGGTGAAGTAAATTGTACCCAGTTGGAATTCATTCCTCAATATGTTAAAAACTGCCTTATAACCCAGCTATACTTAAGCCAGGGTAATGCTATATACGGTGCTTAGAAACATTTGTATTTAGCTCTGTATAAATGTTGCATATAATCAAATTTTCATTGTCATTCATTAAAAATTATCTGCCCCCCTAAATGTTGATCATTTGATACTATTTTGGGAGTAAATGTATTCATGCATTGGTGAGCAGGGGGTATTCATTGCCAGAGTGTAGCAATCAATTTTGTACCAAATGCCTACTAAGTCAATCAAGCATTGGGATCAAGCTCGTACAAGTGGATTAAATCCTGTAAAGGGCTGTCTCATCTGCACAAATTTTCCAGCACACACTGATGTACAGTTTTGAAAATAATCATTTGACCACTTTCATACTGAGCGCCCAAATAGCATGGTCGAAGTATTGTATCCCAAGCTGTATTTATGACCAGGGGCCCGTTTCATAAAGGAGTTGCAACTGTTGTAACTTTGCCATTATGGCAACTACCATGGTAACAGGGCTCAGCAGCCAATCAAAATCAAGGTTTCCATGGTAGTTGCCATAATGACAGAGTTACAACAGTTGCAATTCCTTTATGAAACGGGCCCCAGATGTTTAATCATATTATCCTATATTAAGAATTTCCATTGTTAGTAATTTAGTATACAGAACAATTTCTTGATATCAATAAATTATTTTTTTATAGAAAAAATTGATCAATTTCCTGATAATAACAATTGAAATCTTTATACCATGGAATCAGATTAACGGTTAAAACGGCCTGCCATACTTGTATTTACATTGGTATATGCTGGCTAAAACATTGAGGCATAACCCAACATGTAGAAGCTACATTGCGCACTTCAGCACATCATTTGGTCCGAGTTGATTTTTACACTCTCCTAAACATTTCTATCTGTTCATTTACATGTAGTTGTAGGCAAAGACAAAGTCAGAATAATTGCGAGTCAAGTGATACAGGATGGAAATCCTTTTTTGTAACTTTTTTTTCTTTTACATTATGAGTTCATAGTTGTTGTTGTCTTGGAGCCAGTTTCCTTGGTATTACATTCTTGCTTGCTTTACTAATGAATCTCAAAAATGTGTACAAAATCAGCACCTTCAAACTGTAGTCTCTTTGTTAGTGCATGTTTGTAAATCTTTCCTTTTTGTATGTTTTTTCTTAGGATGACTACAGGAGGAGTGTAATTGAAATCGATGAGAAAGAATTCATCAATCTTCGTCTAACATGCCTTGAGTTGAGAAATACATATGTGAGTTGATATTTTCAGATTTCTCATAAATGCTAGGTCAAAGAAACCAACTCGCAAGCGACTGACACTAAAGGCTTCCGCACACCTTACGACCCGACTGGTCTACGATTGGCTTGCGACTGAGGGGAGATGTGACATCACAGCTCTTGTCAGCTTGAGAGTCGTAAGGAAAATCGTAAGGATTTGACATGTCGAATCATTATGACTGGATCGCAAGCTCAATCCAACTTCCAGCCAATCAGACAGCAGAGTTGCACGACGCGTGTATGGTATACAACGCGCACACGCAGTAGTAAGCGCCATTTTTCAGTTGCTATGGCATAAAGTGCATGCGTGAGTCGCAGACAGCATAGTAGTCGGATCGCAAGGTGTGCGGTGTCGAGGCTTAATACTACCTTGCGATTCATCTCTACTCACTCAGTCGCAAGCCAGTCGTAGACCAGTCGGGTCGTAAGGTGTGCGGTGGCCTTTAGTCATTGGAATTTACGTAATATATTTGGTCGGCATGGAGTAGGTTTCGCTGATGTGAGTTAGTGACATAAAGGGTATGATGAGTAGTGGTAGATTAAGGATAAGTTTTGTAAAACAGGAATGCCTGGAAGCATACTAAAAACATGTTTCTTTGGGGTTTTTCCCTGAGATATATTGTGGTATCACTATTAATATCATTAGAGAGTTATCCAGAATTTTAGAGAGTATTCTGAAGACTATGTATAAAAATGTGGCATCCTAGATTACGATCAAGGTTTTGTAGTTGTCGGTCTTGAGATGGCACTGTTTAAAGTGGATGTGTAATTGTTGCTTAATAAGGGAGTCCTACACATAAACTAAAAAAATTGTGAATATCCTTCCATAGGCTTATGCATTGTGATTGTCTTGATACCCTTTTGACAAATGTGAATATATTTTGTATGATTTATGATTTTCTTATAGCTTTCCCTTCATGATGTGATAACGAAGAACAAAGACAAGATCAAGAAACCTCGAGGAAACAACACAGAATCAATGTACTGAGGACAACGCCATCAATCATTACCAACCAACACAGTTCAACCCCTTGCCTCCCAGAACTGGATGATCCCTGCACAAAGTCTATGGGAATTACAGAGTTCAGTAGTCAACAGGTTAACTCTTTTTCTACTGGAACTGTGTAATCTCTGTACAAAACATATGTGAATGACAGAATTCAAGAGTCAACAGGTTAACCAATTGCCTTCTTGAATTGGATTATCCCTGTACAAAGCCTCAGGGAATTACAGAATCCACTGGGTTAAGATTATAACCCTCTGAGGTAGGGCTGAGTCAAACAGACTGGTCAATTAGTGCCCAAACGATGCTGTCAGTCACTGGTATAATTTCTTCCAGACCGGTGGAATTCAAGTAATACATTAGAAACTCACAGATTCAAAAGACTTTGACAGTCAACCAGTTAAGAACTAAATTTCCTTAAAGGTTTATCTAATATTAACAATCAGCTTGCACTATGGAAATAGTCTTGCTCGTTTGATTAAAGGCTTGATGTATAGTATCACATAAAGGGTTTAGACCAAGATCAGGAATTATAGGTCTTCAAGTGGTTGACATTTACAGATGTTCCAATATTGAATTTCCAATGCATTTTTCTTAAATACACCAGTTCCCAGGTCTCTGCTCAAAGAAGATAAAGTCGGCGGTAAAAAAAAAAAATTAATGACTCGGCCATATTTAGTGGAACCATTTTCAGTGGTGTTAGGACACTATTATCAGTACCAATCAAAGATTAACAATATTCCAAGGCATCGCTTCTTATTATCCACAAGCCTTGAAGTTATTAGGAATGCACAAGTATTACTCACAGGGAAATAAGTTTATCCTCTTGGTCTTCTAGCAGGTGGTCTCACTCTCAGCCGGGACTCTCAGATTGTCACGGATAAGACGACTTGATCAAATTATGGTTTGATCCAACCCAATTTGGTAAAATTATCACTTGGTCTCATACTGAGTTGCTCCTACTTTCATGCCTGGTCTTATAGAGTGCCGAAGTGTGACGTCATCAATTTTCACTTTGCATATCAGCGTGTTTGATACCATACTTTGGTAGAGCATGATGAAAAACCTCTACAACCTAAATGTGGTGCCAAAAAAAGTTGTTTGTGATGTCATCACTTCGGTACTCTATTTCCACTTTGTGTAGTTTTAGTTTGTTCTTGGTCAAATGAAAATTTGGTTTGTAAACAGTTCAACAACTTGAACAGACTAAGGAGTGAGAAACCAAATATTAGTAGACAAAATAATTATAGATAGACTGGTTATACATGTAGACAGAACGAGGATTAAAACGTGTTCAATGAGACCAAACAGAAAGTGGTTTAAGTATATGTAGGTGTAGACAAATTGGCAAACTACTATTACATTTTTCCAAGACGACTTACTATTGCTATCACCACAAATATACATTTCATCAGGGGTTTGAGAGTTCAGGTTTTTAGCTGATTTCATATTTATTTTTTATTCAGCGTAATTTCAGCTTATTTTTGGCTTTTCTCTGTACTAAAAGTACGGAAGCTCTTTCTATTTCAGACTTTTTCAACACTCTTCAGCTTTTTTTTCAGATCTCTTTATTTGTGACCAATCACACCACTGTTTCATAATCCCTAAAAGTGTTCCATGTTTTCAACAGCAACCTATGGTGTACATGGAGTTAAGAACTACTGTACGCCTTAATTTCATGTACCAAGAGATATTTAAAAAAAAAATAATAATTAAAAAAACCTCACAAAGCACCCTCAGTTCCTTCTGGAGTGGCGTTACAAGGGTTTTACCATTTTTGCTATATAACATGGATTGAAATCTTCATGAGGAAGCTCCACCCTCTTATTGCATCCCCTCTACTAAAAAACATTGATATTCCCAAACCAGGCCAGCGTCAGTACATTGTAAGGATATCATATGAATTGACCAAAGCAGGGTTCCCACAGTCACGGAAAATCCTGGAAAAATTTGTGGTCATGGAAAAGTCATGGAATCGCATTTACCTCTTGGCTATGGCAGCTTTCCAGTTTGTCGTGTCTTGCAACTCTCATACTCTGTGATCATACATGTACTCTGCTGTTATAATCGGTGTTCATGATTTCCATTTTTCCCAAATTCTACATAACTCCCTGGACGTCACGGGAAGTCATGGAAAGCAGCAATTTAGTCAAGGAAAAGTCATGGAAAAGACATGGAATTCTGTTTTCAAATTTCTGTGGGAACCCTGCCAAAGTCAAAGTGGAGACTTAACAATCACCCAATTAAAGTATCCAATACCCTGAAATGGAGTACCAAATTGTGGCGTGAAATTTTTTAGTTTTTTGTTATTACTATTTTTATTTTTTGGCAAATTGATGGCGTCACACTTTGTTACTCCATCTTCTTTACATAAATTTTGTATCATCTTGATATTCAAGTGTATTTTATGATTCTGAGTATTTTTAACTATGATTTATAGTTCCTGTACAATCTCATCAATCATGATGTCTTTGATATTGATCACTTCACCGCAGGTTTGTGTGTCTCTGATTTTTACCCTATTTATCACAATGTATTTCATGGATTATTTAATCGATTTCACACCATGTTTTGTTTGCTATGTCTAGAACAAACCCTGTCTTTTATGAACTTTATCTAAAAAATGATTTTCCTAATCAAGTAAAATCTCTTAATCTGTAGACCATTTATATATGCACACATGATTTGTCACACAAACCTGTTAATCCACAATATGTATATGTATGTATTTCAATCAATTTTCAATCTCTGGTAATCTTTTGAGAGTCCCCTTCTGTCGTTGTGCCATCTTAATCAGTTTTTATTTTTCCCCCTATTTTTATTGTGGTGCCATGTTTTTTTTCCATGTGTACATTTGAAGCAAGAGTAATTTAAGTAATAAAATGCCTGTAAACCACAACCATCCCATCATTGTATGTTTTTGTGTGCATTTGATAGTATCACTGAAAGTGTATCTCCTGTTATGCCCGACTGTAACCAAAAGAAACAAACGGCTTATGATGAACCAGGGATGTAATAGAGGGCATAAGGCCGGCAAAACTCCATACAATATTTTAAAAGAAAAAGGAATAACTTTTAACCTAGCTCTAGTGTGTTTGATACAAGCTCCTCTTGTATAATGGGTGGAGTAATCATTGATACTCGTACACTTAGAATATCAAGTAATTGCTATACTAAACCAGACCTGCCAACCAGTACGTTTTTGCAACCAAAATATGGCAATACGTTTTTTCTTTAAAAAATACGTTTTTGTAAAAATAAGAAAATAAATTAAAAAAAAAATCATCTCTATATGTCTCTATTTCATAAAACGTACACAAATATGGTTGTAAGATCAATGTAATTTCAGGCAACTTGGTTTTTTTTTCAATCATTTTGTTAAAACCAGGGTGAGATATACACATGTTTAAATGTTGTTTTTTTTTCATCTGCAAGAGCAGTGCGCATTTTAGCTTGCATGCAGCTTGAGCGCCGTGATGAGCAAGTGCGCCACACATTTTATTATGAAATACACTTTTTGGGTGAAAAATACACTTTTTTTTATCACAGAATACACTTTTTCATTCCCAGAGGTTGGCAGGTCTGCTAAACCCATATCTGGAAACACTTGCAGTAATCCATCTTGTCAGAATGCAAACTATTGGTTCAAAATTATTAATACCACTCCAACTGAGTTTCAAGTAAAAAGAAAAGGATTTTTTTTTAATCATATTGAAAAAAAAAAACACTCGACCAAATTGTATATGATTACCTACTACAGGCAACTCTGAATATCAAATTCAAATCACTTGACTTGGGTACATAGGAATCTGTTTGAATTGTCAAAAAAAAAAACTTAGAAAATATTTTGCATAATCTGGGTCCCGTAACACAAAAGTTAGCGATTGATCGTACATTGTAGTCAATGAAATCAATCGTAGAAAAATGTTCTACGATCATTGCTAAGTTTTGTGTTACGGGGCCCCAGGTCTAAAAAAATGCTCTGACTTGGGCGAATATTCAGTTTTATATGGAAAATCAACGGTAAACTGCCAATTCGTCTATTGCCAACCCGTCCTCTCATCACATGGTCTACCTTCATTCTGTCCATCAACATTTTGTCTAACAACCATCTGGTCCAATAATCACTGTCTAATCACCAGTTCGTCCACGACCATTTTGTCAGTCGAATACCCATTTTCTTTTCATTCATTTCACCAAATTAACACTTATCCAATTAGACCAAATGGTTAATGGACTAAATGGCTATTGGACAAACTGGTTATTAGACGAAATAATGAGTGGACGAGATGGCAATTAGACCACATAGTGGACGAACTGATGATAGACCAAATGATAGTAGACGAGATGGTGATCAGACAAATTGGCATTAGACCAAATCAACTTATTCAAGTTACAAGTTTACCGGTAGTTGATATCCATAGTGTACCAATGGCTCTATTGGGGTGTTGCAAGAAAATATTTGCAATCAATTGCAAATAATCTGTTGCAATTTTACAATTGATGGATCAATTTTAACTATAGCAAATAAGATTATTCTCCTTGTTTTAACCCTAAATAGACTGGGCTATTTCAACGCCTAAGACCGGGGGGGGGGGGGGCTGATTCAGCCCCCCCTTATGATCTCGGCCGTCGATCGCGACAAAATATTGGCACGCGCATTACCCACGGCATTTTCTACAAAACTAATATCCAATTCAGCAAAAAATCTCATTGCTCATTAATTATGCTAATTTATGCGTAAAATCATGTTTGCTGTAATTAATAAAATAATGCCCCTGAAATGCTATTTTTTGTTTCACATACTCTAGATAGGCATCTGATCAAATTTATTTTTCAAAAATTTCAACATCACATTTTTTTTCTTATGTATTCTATTGTTTTCTAAATTTCTTATGTATTTCTTTGTTTTTCGACTTTTTGTTTTTTATTGTTTTATCAATGGAAATCGTCGGGGACTTTATTTTGACCATAAACAAGATAAAATAATTGATTTTAAGCAGTAAAAGGAAAAAAATGATACATTTATGAATTTTGGCTAAAAACACTATTTGCATTGGATTTGTACACAAATTCACGTTTTTGAGTAATTTTGGGTCGAAATGTCGAGGGGGGGGGGCTGAATCAGCCCCCCCCCCCCCAGTCTTCTTAGGGTTAAGCAGATTGGCAATTAATCACCAATTTGCAATCAATTGCAAGACGTGTGATTGTTTTAGGGACCAAAAATAGACTTGCAATTGATCACAAGTTTCTTGCAATGCCCCATATGTGTAATCTTCACAATGAAGATGAGGTATGCTCTCTTCAAAACAATAAAAAATAATGAAGAAAAAATATGACAGGACAAGCGTCAAGTGAGAAATTTCTTCTGATACATATTTAATATGAAAGCTACAATGTGTTTGATTAATCTTTGAAATAATAATAGTGTACATTATAATCATCCCGATGAAAGGCATACCACATTTGACTAATTTCTCTTACTTTTTTTTCAATTAATATTTTGTCTTTATTAATGCATCAACTATCAATATCTACAATTGGTCATTCAAAACTTCTATCACGAAGTTAAATCCTACGGAAAATTTAGGACAATATACTTATTACAAATTACTTAAGTTACATGTATCTACCCAGATTCTGATTGGCTTCATTGGCATCAGGTTCATTACAAACCTGCGTCAAAAAGAATAAGTTCTATAAAAAAAATGCATGTTTCAAAATGGTATTAAACATAAGTAGTGCTCCAAGAAGTATTCTAAATTTGCATTCCGACTAAATTCTTTTCTCATGATTTATGCAATCATAAAAATAATCATAATGATAGTACGACTTTCTCCCATAATCTCACTTTTCATATGTAAAAGGGGGAAGTGCTGCAATATACCGTTGAAAGTGATTGATAATATGTAATAACGAATATATTGCAGTACTAGAATGCACTGCTATAGTGTATATTATTTGATAAATTCATAAAGGAGCTTGCTTGCTAGTGCTATATGTACTATATGGATGAAGCCCATATAAATTGTTCACATGAACATCTTGTAGAGAATATTCATAAATATCTCATATTTGTTATATGATTGGGAAAGTCCTTAAATTAATTCTAGCAGATCCAGAAATTATGTACAAGACTGGATACAACGATGCATCAATCAGCATAATTCAACAAATCATAAAATTAGCCAGAATAAATTTATGCTAAACCTAGCACCCAATAGAAGTCATTGAACTAGAAATATCCTGTCCCTATTTCACAAAACTTGTCATCAAAGATTGAATTACAAATTGTTGTAAAAAAAAAGGTATGAAAGAAAATCAGATGATTACTTCCATGTATATAAAGAAAACTCTAGCATCATCAAGAGTTTTGAAGCTACCGAAAGGAATACTAGTATGATTTATTAAACCCAAAATCAAATTAAAACCATTACCAGGAGCTTCTGGGCCCTGTTTCATTAAGACTTGTTATGCACAGTTTCTATCACAAGTTTACTATCAGCCAATCAAATTGCATGATCTCAGTAGCTATAAACTGTTATTGAAAAATTATTGTAATAATTTTTTTTGAAACAGGACCCTGAAATCATTACGATTGGTTGAATATTTTTTTTTTTTAACGACAAAGAGCGAGTTTTATGAATCAGGGTTCAGGTTCAAAACTTCATATAATAATTTTCTATCAAGACTCATTTTACACTGTACAATACTCTCCATCAACAACAAAAAAACTGCAAAATATATATTCAGAATGTTTGGAATTTAGCTCAATTCGGTAGATACATGATATAAACAAATTTACTTGGATCATACCTAGTGTTTTCTACCTCCAATCTACTTCCTTCAGTGTATGGTCGATAATATTTTGGTGAATTTAGAACTTTTCTCCAAGAGTACATATTAAAAAATGAAAATGGAGACAAGTTAGATATTCCTGCTACATACTAGCTGCATGGATAAATGAATTATCTCTTAATCTCTCTCCGTCTGTCTCTGCCAGCAACTAGACAGGGAAGATCATATTTTGGTCAGAGTTTGTCCAAGAAATGTATTTTTTAAAAAGAGAGAGAAATCTCCCTCTCTCTCCTATCTAAGACACGTTCTTGCTGTTTCTTTCGACGATATACTCAATTGTCAAATGCATTGGCTCACTCCCATGATGAATGAGAAACAATGAAACCATCTCCCCTTTATTTTGCCTATCAATATGTGAATTTCGCTCACACCTAGGACTCTAATATTGCCAATGAGATGCATTACTGTTATTCATTAGATATAACCAAATTTGCTTATTTATGCACGTAGAAAGAACTAAGGTGGTAACAGAAATTTACATCATTCAATGATGAAGAAGCATGAAGCTTTTGCTAATGAGAACAAAACACTTGGGTATTTGCATACAGAGTGGAAAGTAAATTTGCCCGAAAGAGTCTTAGAAATTCAGATAGGGGCAATGTTGACTCACTTTGAAGCAAGCTTTGGCTGGAGAGCTCAAAGCATAACCGTGAACAGTTCAAACGTCACAAAACTTGGAATACAAACTCCAAGAGAGTTTGTATTCCAAGATGGCACGGGGCAAGATTGCATGTGTACTGGATGGGGGAGGGGAGGGGGGGAGGGGCTGTAGTGTGAGATTTGGTGAATGACAATGGATTCCACGCTGAGTATATCAGTCTCAAGCTGGTCCCATAACACAAAGCTGAGGATCAGGGCCCCGTCTTATGAAGAGTTGCGATTAATCCGATCACTTGCAACTTTGGATGGCCACCATCTATTATGCATGTTTGTTCAAAATATTTTCTAGCTTTGATGTATATTCATGCATTCATCATTGTCTTGAAAATTCACTGTGCTTCTCTTTGCTTACAAAGGATATTGTGCACATTTCCTGTAGAAAAAAATTATGACACTGATGGATTTCCATAGAGTTACGACTGATTGGATCAATCGTAACTCTTTGTAAGACGGGGGGCCCAGATCATACAATCGATTTTCATCATTGATTGTACATTGTGGTTAATGCAATCGCTTGCAAAAAGTTATTTTGTGATTACTAGCAGAGCTTTGTGTTACGGGGCCTTTTTCTCAGGCTCTAAAATCTTTCTAGTAATGTTATTCTTCTGTGATGCTTGATGATTCTATTGTTGGACAAAGGTTCTTCCTCTGCAGAAATGAAAAGATGGAAAAAACAACAAAAGGATCGTTTAGATGGACTAGATTTGAGCTATCTCTGAGGATATCGTTCATTACTCAAGCATGCTGAATGCCTCGGGACCATTAACATGACATTTGCTCTGGCGACAATTGCTCTGCTGTAAATTCCACACACTAATCGAATGACCAACTTCAACCCTGTTTTTTAACAATATACCCTACCCTAAACCTAACATAAAACCCTATTGCGACCCTAGCCCTAACTCTTAGACGAAATTAAACCCGGAGCAATTGTCACAGGTGAAATGTTGTCGGACCTCGGGACCATGGGGGTGTTCCACAAAGATTTAAGTATGACTTCGCGTCGCACTTAAATGCCAACGCATACCTGATATGCTACATGCAATCTTATTGATTGATACACAGTAGTGCGCATCCTCTTGGCATGATCTGACCAATGCGGTCATGCCTTTTATAACGAACGCAACTAGGCATTTAAGTGCGACTCTAAGTCATACTTAAATTTTTGTGAAACACCCCCCATGTCATGAAAGTTTTTATCTGTGATTTTCAGTGACAGATGCTATAATTTACTGCAAATCCTTTCATCTGATTATCTGAGAGCAAAAATTGCTTTGAAATTAATGGAAAAGATAGGTCTTCGGTCTACGTTTCAACTGATGGAGAAGATCTACATGTAATTTCATATGGCAAGTTATTCCATAGTTCTGGGGCTGCGCAGGCAAATGCATGATCTCCCAAAGTAATCATTTTGGATGTGAAGGAGAAAACTAAAATTGCTGGCAAACAGCATTTAATGTACAAATCAAACGCAAGTTCTGCATGTAGCCAAAATTCATTTAAGTATCATTATTTTTACTTTTACTGATGAAAAGGAATTAATAATTGTGATCGACTTATGAGGCCCGTGAAGTTACTATAGTTGTCCTTGGGAAATGAGGCCTCTGATATAACTAGCATATACAAGGTAAGCTATGCAAGTGAAGACAACAAAATCTGCTAGTGTGACTAAAATAGTGTTGCTGTCCTGTGAAGTTACCACAGTTGGCATGAGTCACAAGCAATTCTGTGCGATGTCATGTGATCGTATCCCAGGTATTTTTTCTTTTTCCATGCAGTGTCCCAACGACAAAAAAGTGCAAGTATCACAATGCATCCGAAGAATCCCAGAGTAAATTTGTTCTGATCTCACCCTCTAGGGTGCTACATTTAAATCACCTCACGGGGCATGAAGAAGAAACATACACAGGCAAATAAAAGGAAATCAAGTGTTAGGGCAGGGTAAGAGGGGTAAACTTACGTAACAGTTTTCTTCTGTGTCTTCTGACTCTGGTCCTCTGGTTGAGCTCGGTTGAGGATCTTCAAGAACTCTGAGGTGCGAAATCTCATCCGGGAATGAATGTAAGCCTGCTCATAAAAAAACAAATAAGAAAAACAAAGACGACAAAATGATAACAAACCTCAGAGGATAATCTTACTCTTCAAATTTATTTAGCAGTTCTAATTATTGGGGAAAAGATAAAATCACCAATTGTGATGCGATACTGGTAAAACTATTCCTCGCACTTTGACATAACTATATTATCATTAGTGCCGATTCGGTATGGCAGGAGCACAACTCTTCCCAATCATTTCTGTTGGGACTCGAATCAAGATATTTCTCAGAAGTGGTACACCAAATTAAAATGAATTAAAAACCTAAACTTGTTTTGATCTAATAGATTTCATTCTCGAAACTGAAATTTTCTCATGACAAATTTCATGTGACAGAAAAAGTATATTGGAGTTATTTTATTATTGTAACAAAGTGCCTAGCATGCTCCTCTTCTGGGGCTAATTTCATTCATTCATCTTGAAATTGGAGTATGTCACTTGTTCGCCTTGATGAATTTCGGGCAGGATGATTAATGAATGACGATCGCAGAGAACATACATTTACAGGGGTTTCATTTACCTTTGAACACTTTATGTGATAGTGTAGATAGTCTCGGAACGTATGGATGAGATTGATGGTGTTGTCTCGTGCACTCTGTTTTGTATGACGTTTCTCCAATACTACAAGAACAAATAAACAGAAAGCAAAATATTTAAAACATAGAAGAAACGTGTGTATTTAACAAAACCAGAGATGCAAAGATTTTAATTGTGCATAGTTCAATACTTCTTTAAGGAAGAATTCCAACCACAAGAAAATTCACTAAAGGTGAGTATAAATATCATTATAATTAACATGAACTTATCCGAGGGGCTAGGGCATAAGTTTGGTTTGATGTTTAATGAGTTTGTATGACTTGCCTGCACGAATTGAATATAATAGATATCGATCTAAAATCAATTGCTGTATCACTTGTGATAATAGCTGGATTTATATGGCACTGTTTCCAGAGGGTACAAAACCTAACTATTTCCCACCTGCGTTAGATCGATCTAAAATATATTTCTGTATCACTTGTGATTATAGCTGGATTTATATGGCACTGTTTCCAGAGGATACCACACCTTACTATTTCCCCCCTGCTTTAGCTCAAGCAGGCATTTAATTGCAGCACTCAATACACTCAAGGAAGTAATCCAACCAGGTCTCCATTCACCTCACAAGGGTCGACTGCAGCACAACGTGGATAGATTTCTTGAAGGAAACATGTATTGGCTGCGGTTCCATCACATGACCCACTGTTTTACCGACAATAATCAGAACCAATACGCTACAAATACAACTTGCCAATTAAAAACCAATTACTGTTTATTTATCCAAGTATCCATGCCACAGTATTTTAATAGCACTGATATGCCCTATGACAAAGCGATTAAGGCCGTCAATTTCAAAACTTATGCAAGGCAAGGCCATTTTTTTCAAGGACATATTTCTAAGTTACAGCACAAGTAGAAAATGAAAAAGAGCACACAAGCCTTAGATGGCCAATGAGAGGAACATTGATGCCAATTAAATGGGCATTCAACACCTTCAATGGCCATGGAATAATACCCTTTCTCACACACAAAATATTACTTAACCCCATACTATAGGTGGGGCTTAATGACACGTTAGCCACAGGGGTTAGTCCGGGGTGAGGCCTACTCAACTTTTATTTTTCATGGCGTTTTGGTAAAGTGGGCCTAACCCCACCTACAGTACGGGGACTATCTTGCCCTGCAAAATAGCAGGGATGACTGGGCAATAGTGGTGTTTAATGTCAAAGTCATGGGTTAAGAGTCATTGTGAGAACAGAAACTTGGCCAAGCCAAGGACGGTGCTCCATCATATATGCCCTAGAGGGCAATGGAAACAGCATTGTTGTCCAATCTTTGTCAAATCAGAGATAAGCAATGATGAATGGCTACGACCAATCCAGAATTACTAAATTTTGTGTGAGAAAAGCAAATTTTTCCTTAGCAGAAAATTTGGCCAGTGCGAACAGGAAACAATTATAATACGGGGGTTAACCCTAATTCTCCCGGGGGAGGCCATTATGGCCCCCCCCTCGACAATTTTTGCGATATATCTGCTGCGCAAAATTTTTTGACCTCGCCGCTCACTGACTTTTTACTTTCAAGTCTCGCGCAAATTTTGAGACCAAATTTGTGACGCCCGGGTACGCGGTTACGACATTACGCAACATTATGTTAGTGCATGTCAGACCCAAAATTGCTCATAAACGTGATTTCATGTACAAATCCAATGCAAATTGTGTATTTGGCCAAAATTCATAAATGTATCATTATTTCTACTTTTAATGATCAAACTTAATTAATTTTGCCTTGTTTATGATTAGAATTAAGTCTGGAGCGATTTCCATTGAAAAAACAGTAAAATACAAAAAGTAAAAAAACAAAGAAATACATAAGAAATTTAAAAAACAATAAAATACATAAGAAATCGGTCTTGGTACCTGAATTTTTTTCATTCACAATTGTTAGGAATGCTATAAAGAATATTTTCACCAAAAAATAGCATTCTAGGAGCTTTATTTAGTGAATCAGAGCAAAAAGTATGATTTCATGAATAAATTAGCATAATTAATTCATATAAAATAAAAATATATGAATTCAGTGAAATTTACCAATGCAACTGCGTAGATTACGTCATTCTCTACCATCATGCAAATTTTCGTTGTGATCGCGCAATCCACGGCTGAGATCTTAAGGGGGGGCCATAATGGCCCCCCCCCCCCCCCCCCCCCCCCCGGGAATGACAAGAATCAGAATACCCCGGGAGATTGAGGGTTAAGGATAATATGGGGTTACCGGAAGTCCGGGGTTGAGAAAACATTGTGAGAAAAGGGTATATAATACCCTCTAAATTCCGAAACTTCTCTAGGAATGACTGCAAATACTGTGAGCTCACCGAATGTGATGTATCCAATGTTGTCTCCTACGGCTGCATTGGATCCCTCAAGTTCACGGGGCGGTTCTTTGTGACTGAATAGGACCTGTGGAGCAGTGTGACTTGCTTTACGTCCCTCTTTAAATTCCTACGGGAGAATAAATCACGTGGAAGCATAGAATAAAATCTAAGATGAAAAATCAAACGTTACTATGCGATTTCTTTCCCAGCACGGCATAAAAAATAAAGCATGCCAACCTTTACATTTTAATTCAAACTTTGACCTGCTCAAATACTAATTTTCTCCCACTGTTACCATGAATAAATATGGGGGAACCTAAACGTTGACGGTCACCTATTTTTTAGAAGTACCTCTTAAAGCTCTTCATAGTAGAGTGGCTTTTATAGTATACCCTCTGCACTATTTTCAAGGAATGTCAACCTGGGGCCTGTCTTACAAAGAGTTGTGATTGATCTGATCAATCGCAACTATGTCAGCAATGTCAACATCTTAAGATAAATCTTTGTTCAAAATATTTTCTAGAAATTATGTATATTCATACATTCACCGTTTTGTTGTCAATTCAGTATGCTTCTCTTTGTTTTCAAAGGACATTGTGCAAATTTCCTAAAGAAAAAATTATGAAATTGATGGATTTCCATATACTTGAGATTGATCAGATCAATTGTAACTCTTTAAAGATGAGGCCCTGCCATGTACCCCTTTACCGGTACCTCACCTTGGTTGAGCGCATCACAATACGGATGAAATTTGTTCTGAAGAAAAATAATGCCCGAGGGCCGTTTCATAAAGCTGTTCTAGGTTAAAAGTGACTTTAAGAACGACTGGTGATCCTTTCTTGTGAAAAATGATATTCACCATTAAAGGGATGGTCCGGGCTGAAAGTATGTATAGCTTAATAAATAGAGTAGAATTCACTGAGCAAAATGCCGAAAATTTCATCAAAATCGGATAACAAATAACAAAGTTATTGAATTTTTAAGTTTAGCGATATTTTGTGAAAACAGTCATCATGAATATTCATTAGGTGGGCTGATGATGTCACATCTCCACTTGTTCTTTTGTATTTTATTATATGAAATTAGGTTTATTCAAATTTTTCCTCCAAGAACTAGAAAAATTGAATTGACAACTGAGTTAGTGCATTAAATATTTATTGCTGCAACTTATTTCATTTTAAGGGAGACATATTATTCACACAAGTATGAAATAATGAAAAAATTATGATTTTATGTAATAACATAAGAAAACGGAAAGTGGAGATGTGACATCATCAGCCCACCTAATGAATATTCATGACAACTGTTTTCACAAAATATTGCTAAGCTTTAAACTTCAATAACTTTATTATTTGTTATCCGATTTCGATGAAATTTTCGGCATTTTGCTCAGTGAATTCTACTCTATGTATTAAGATATAAATATTTGCAGCCCGGACCATCCCTTTAAATGTTAGTTGATGATTATTTGGCGTCTAAGAAAGGTTCACTGGTAGTTCTTAAAGACGCTCTGAAATATGAACAGCTTTATGAAACACCCCCCCCCCCCCCCCCGGAGTAGGATTTGAACCCTCATGAATTGCAGACAAGAATCCGAACCACTAAACCATGATGATGCAGCAATATACATTCCCTGCCACATAGATACATGCTTCTACTACAGGGGTGTGAGTGGTCACAAATAAAAAGATCTGAATAAAGCTGAAACTTGTAGAAAAAGTCTGAAATAGAAAGAGCTCCCATACTTTTTGTACAGAGGAAAGCCAAAAATAAGCTGAAATCAAGCTGAAAATCAAAACAAAAAAATCTGAAATCAGATAAAAATCTGAACTCTCACACCCCTACTACTATTTGTTAAATTTTAGATGCATGTATATCACCATGTAGCTCTTAATAAATATCAACTCTTTTTCTTTACTATATATATGTTTCAATATACAAGAAAACGGGCAATTCCATAGAATATGCAAATGCGACCTCCTACATAGGGGGCATCCCCGAAATGATCACTCTCTGTTTTCTTGCTATGTGAAATTTCGTAAAGCTCTCCAGTTATAATGGCTTTAACAGTCCATGAAGTGAAAAAAGAATCGAGAGAAAAGGGGGTCGGATGTTGATTTATTTTTCATATACAATCAGCAAATCATCAACATTTGTTTCTTATTACTTACTTGCATAAAGACTTTTCCTATAATCACATCATCATCATCCTTGAAAATCGTACTGAATATTACAGTAACTCTGTCACCTTGAGAGGAGACGTACCTGCAAATTACAACAAGAACCAACATAACATGGCTTAGTTTTCTTTAATATCACTGCTGCAAGACTTTTACAATATACATGTAGTCTATCACTGAATCTAAGGCCAAGTCCATGCCAAACTTGTCAATTTTAAATAAGAGTGCAACCATGCTTTTTACATATACATCCCTAAGATCAGAGCAAAAATGTTGGAATTTCATAAAATTTTTGGGATAATGAATAATGGATACAAGTCCATATTAGGGTGTTGTTTGTGCATGATAGTCGGTGCCTAAAAACTAGTTTGTCAACCCAGCTGGCTCCATGCCAGGTGGGTGTTTCATAAAGCTGTTCATAAGTTAAGAGCGACTTTAAGAGCGACTGGTGATCCTTTCTTGTGGTAAATGATATTGACCATTAAATGTTCATTGGTGATTATTTAGAGCGTAAGAAAGGTACACCAGTCATTCTTAAAGACGCTCTTGACTTATGAACAGCTTTATGAAACACCCACCTGGTTTTATCCTCCTACTTACATTGTTTCATCATCTCTGTAATTGATGACAGCTGTGGTCTTACTAGCCACCTCCTCATCCTGGTATTTGAAGTACTTTTCAAATACCGATGCAAAACAATTCCTCTTCAAGAGTGCCGCTTTCTCTGCCGCCTCCGCCTTATTGGCCGGTAAGTTGTCGAGGTCGTACAATATCGAGACACTATAACCCTCCTCCGTTGTGGTTATGTGGTTGCCGTACTCACGTTGAAGAAGCTAGTAGTAAAAAACAAACAACAATAGTCAGTCTTGTGAGTCTTGTGCCATAAATACACGCTCTTTTGGATTTGTTGCAGTTCCAATAACTTTTTTAACAACATTAATACATGGACATCACATTCATATATCGGTAACAGACTCTCAGGTCTGTCACTGCAATACATATGTAAATCATGATGTTTGATTAATAAGCCTCACTGGGACAATTTCTTGCTCAAGTTGTCACTGAAAAATATTTGCTTAGTCTAAATGTTTTTAAAATGTTAAGCATTTTTTTTATATTTCTAGTATGTTACAAAAATGAAGCCATTCCGATGAAATGGCTCATTTTCTTTAATCTAACTGTTTATTAGCAAAAGCTTGTCTAACCTCATCTGCTCCATGCTTTTCTAATTCCTGGTAGAATTTCAGACTGACACTGACTCTAATCTTTGATCTGTCCCCATCAGGATTTGAAATGCGGTAGAGAACTCCATCGAAATCTGAAGAAAAAAAATGAATAAAAAGAAATTTTTGATAGTTGGAATCATGAACATAAATAATTATGCAAGTTGTTGTTACAATCTAACAAGTGGAATGCCTGTGGCAGTCTCGCCATTATCCATTTCGCCAAATCGCATTACGCTATTCAATATAGCAACAGTGCTGACTCTGAGAACAGCTATTGAATAATTATTCACAAAAGAAAACACTCATATGATAATAAAATACTATGTCCATTGACCAAATATGACCTTTGACCATGATCATGTTACCTAGATGGGTGCAAGACAATCATTCATACTTGATTACCCTTATGTCTATGTTTCATGAACTATGTGTAGATCCATAAGCTTTCTAAGTTATGATGCCAATTCAACAAATACCCCCAACACGGCCAAAGTTCATTGACCTTAAATGAACTTTGATCTTGGTCATGTGACCTGAAACGGGATATTCAGGGACACATGGTTACTCTTGTGTCCAAGTTTCATAAACTAGATCCATAAACTTTAAAGTTATGATTACAATTCCACAAATACCCCCAACATTATCAAAGTTCATTTACCAGAATGCTTAATTTCGGTGTAAATATTCTTTTGTAACAGATTTTATAACCTAGATACAGTAGAAAGGGAGAGAACCAAACTCACCTGCTATTTTAATGTCAATTCCATCTGGTTTTCCTCTGTAAGAAAAGACAGTGAAAGAGTTAAAAAGCAAGGTCATACAGATAATTGTAAAATCCCTAGAACATTGAATATACATGTAGCTCAAAGCAGGGAATTGGGATGTAGACTCTGCATAAAGGCAGTTTGAAGCTACATTAATACTATAGCTAATTTCTGTGTTCATTGAAGTGTGAAATCATGAATTCTAAACTGAAATTGGTGATCACACTGATGACCACAACAAATAGAGCACTTGCAAAGCAAAAACTAAGGCACTTTCTCTTTCCATGCAATAACGTCGGCGCACATCCTGCCCGATGGGCTCCTCCTTCGGGACGATGGGCAGTACATACCATTAGAAAATTGGCACATGTGGGGCAGGGTATTTTTTAGCTTGGATAAAGACTTATTTTTATTATCAAAGGCTTATTAATGTATTTCTCAGTACATACATGTACACATATTTTCTACTAATTACTGCACAACACTCGGGTGGTCAGTTAATCACTTTATTGGATTCTGTTCAAACTCATGTTGGATTGTTGCCAAAACCAGCACTTATCTTTTAAAAGTAACTTTGTACGATGTCCAGAATTCAAAACCTAATTCATTGATTCAGCTAGTGTTCCAATCATAATTGTAAATTTGCACTTAAAAATTTAGATGAGAGAGGAATGGTCAGAGCTTTACAGCATGTGTAAAGCTTATGTAAAGGGCTAACAGTGTGAATTATTTAAGCTAAAGTATCATCTACACTGTATAATTTACATTTATTTATAATCTTTAAAAAAAATTACAGTGGGCAGAGTGGCCACTTAGTGTAACGGTTGATTCTTTGTGAAATTTTGAATTGGGATTTATTAACTCTTTGCCCGCCACGTACACTATCCCCCCTGCGCCACATTAATTTTGGGGTGCCACATTCAGAGGGGGTTTGCGTGCACTGTCTTATTCAACTCGCAATAACTTTTTACTGGTTTGTCGTATTAAAAAAAAATTGTGTAGCAAAGTTTTAGAGAAATGAATACCCTTGCCAATGGTATCATTTTTGCTATGTATAAAATCATAGATTTTGAGAATTTTAACTTTACATTCTGTTTCCAATTTTTCGTTTAGGAGGGTATTTTATACCTCTTATATTCAATACTTCCTAATGAAGGTTAAATTTCTAAGTTAGTCCATTGAAAAGATGTGTTCTTTAGCTTTCATTACATACCAAAATCCATGTCTTTATGGTCATTATGAGCTAAGCAGTTTAGGATTGAAATGGGGAATTCAAAAAGAGTAAACTGACAATGAACTAAACTCTTCTATTGAAATTGTCCCGGCTACTTCTCAATAGACTTCCCCCGTCCTGTAAGACTTCCCGTCTATTGATACTTTGATCCCCTTATTGTTATAGGGAGGTGGCAATTTGTATCATTCTTTTATTACAAGGAAAGCAGTGCAAGCTATTGAAAGCTCATCGAAATATATCCTAAAGCAGTTAAAAAAACTCAATTTTACGCGAAAAATCTCTATGTAAACAACGTCGGTGAAAGCTATAACACGAAAACTAGATTCGTAAACAATGCAATACACGCGTCGCTATTGTATGTGTGTGCACACAATTACAATTAAATGCGTTCCGTATGCATTGTGTGCAAACTGTGACTTGAGTCGTCAATGGCAGTCCGCTGTATGTGCCGCGAGTCGTCCGTGGCGGGCAAAGAGTTAAAAGCTTGAGCAACAAGAGTCTTGGTAATGTGTTTATATGAATCCCCCTAAAAGGGGGGGTTAAAAGTTTTAAATAGTTATTTTATTTATTTTTTTTTTTCCAACGGATGATGCAATTTTCTGTACATCAATTAAACTATGCAGCTCTTGATATTTCAAATACATTTTTGGAGTAAGTAAGAGATGACTACAAAGGGAGAAGAATTTAAGGGGGAAAGGGAAAGAGGAGAAAAAGAGTGGTGTTGAGAAAGAGTTTGACTACAATTTTTGTTAATGAATTTCCAACAGAAAAGTTCATATTTCCCCCAAAATTACTAAGTCCTAAAAACTAAGGTCCCCTGATATTGTTAAGGTTTACTAGCTGATTATCTTATACTATATAAAGTACATGCACTTTTCTTCATATTTACAAAGCGCAAAGTTTCACCTACTTTGGTGTGTACTTCAAGAGTATGATGTCATTTTTAAAGTCTATTTGTTCACTATTTTGCTTGTGCAACACCTCCATTTCATTCAATTACTCCTATTACATGTACATGTATTTGAGCTTATTTATTGTTTCTTTCCCTGTCCAAAAAGTGAGCACAATGCTCAGATGTTTGTTAAAATGAGAATATTCTTAATATGGATTTATGTGCACAATTGAACAGGGAGGAAAAGAAAATGACAGAGAGAAAGAGGAGAAAAAGAGTGGTGTTGAGAATGAATTTTAGTTAGTTTGAAGAAAATAAAACACCACTTGTCTTAAGAAATAAAAGTATGATGGTGGTCCCCAAGTCTGCGCACCTAACAATTTGAGTTAAAATTTAACATAAATTTCTTTTTATTTCACAAAATCTTTCAGATAATAATGTTCATTATGTGAATAAGTGTACCAAATATCTCATACAAATTTGACAGAAATATAGATTTTCTTGGAAAAAACCTCGGGCAGTCATTTTCAGATTAAAAAAAAATGGTACCCCATGTCTGCGCACCCCAGGCTGCGCACCCATTCACTTTGAACACGATTCGGGGATTTTGATGAGTAAGGAGATGCATTGCGAGGCCATCACATGAAATGCCCAAAATTCATTATTTTTCCACCATTTTGAGTTGGATTTTTTAATGAATATATGTCTACGTATTGCATACATGTGTAAAGTCTGTGTTTGTTGCGTATCTTCTTTTACTAGAATCGCACAGATACGTGTGTGCACAGACGAAGGGGGACTGCGCAGACTTGGGGGAACTTGCCATATTAAAAAAACATTCATCTAAAATCACATCCATGTAAATATACAACACACAAGTCTATTAGGTGTTTTTAAATCACATTTTTTTTGGTAAAAAAAAAAGGGTCAATTATAAAACACACCGTTTCAAACGTGCCATCCCTGAATCTGAAGATCATCAACAAGAACAAATAATCATGAAACAAAAACTCGCTAATGAAAATCTTGCCATGTTTTTCAAACAATTCCAGATTTCGTTGACCGATGTGGAAGGGGTCCTAACTGCACCATGCAAGCTATTTTTATCAGGCTAAGCTAATTTGATTTACCATTCACCATGCAATGATATTGTATTTCCTGCACTTCTATGTACATGAATACCCTGTTGTTATGTGTCCTGACAAGTTGTGTGTCCGGACGATAAATTTTAGAAAGTAATTTGGAAAAATATACAAACGAAGTTTCATCAATTTTTAATACAAATGTTAGGAAATATTATAGAGAACAAAATAGAAGATGATTACAACTACTGAATTCATATTTTTAATGTAATCCAAAGACAAAATAGATGGCTTCAAAAATATAGTGTCCGGACACCTGACCCCCATCCTACATGCTATTGCTAGGCCTATAACTATAAGTATATGTTCATATTAATTATCATAGGCATAGGAAAATAAGAAATTAAAGTGAATAATATTAATGAACAATGTTGATAGTATATTTACTTTAGTAACGCTAAAAAATATAAGAAAAAGACCCTGCCGGTTAAGTTAATGCCTGGAAACTTGGCTGCAGCTTTCTGCATTTTTCCAGTAGGGGCCTACATCCGGTAATAAGGTAATACTCTAATTAATTAATTGGGAGTTGAGTTTTTGTCTTCACCCAAAAAATACAGACAAAATAAAAAACAGACACGACAGAAGTGAATGGAAGTTGGAACACGAACGGTAACATAAACCAGGATAGACCAAAAGCTTCGGTCTCTTTTATGTTGGTTGTTCCGCTGAACTCCGTTGGCTCCACTCACCAAAACACAGAGACCGAAGTTTTAGCTCGATCTGTACAGAGGACTCAATAGCCATATGGTTATGTATTAAGTTCGGATAAAACAGGGAAGTGAAGTTGCACGACAGCCGAATAAGTCCATTTTTTTCCCCTTTTAAGTTTATTTTTCCCCGTTCTGTTTTGGTGCATTTCAGGCCAAAACGGAATAATAATCTTGTTCTTTTTATATATTTTTAAGAAATAAAGACAAAAATCGATGAGCCCCGTCGGGGGGATTTCGCATTAACCCCCTAATGGTGGCTGCACGATAGCGAGCCGTCTGTGTATGAGGAGAAATTTAAAAAAAAAATTAAAATGTTTAATTTAAAAAACTCCTCGCAACATGCAGACGGCTGCCAGCTGTCTAAATAATACCCTAAAGTTTAATATAATCTAACATTGTCTACCTTCTCCTGCACACACACACTTAACTAAACTATCAACTCAGCCTAGTAAAAGTCGTGGTATGGCAGTGTATCCTATTGCCGGACACCTTTATTTCAGTGCTTTAAAAATGACAACTAGAGGAAATACAATCAAGAAAAATTCACACCCGCTATTCCAAATATTATGAAAATTATGAATATGATAAAATTATTTTATATTTACCAACAATTTTCTTTGCATCGCACTTGCCGCATACCCCTCCACGAAAAACAATTATTTTCGTGCGCGACAAATTACATCATGATTCCGGACGCGCGCCGGACGGGTAAAGATATCCTTGATTATAATGATGTAAGAGCAAATTTGTGTGATTTTTTTCTTCTTATATCATATCATGAGTAAATTCTAAGTATTATTTGTTTTTTTTTATATCGAATCTGAGCAGATGTTGGTAATAAATTTGTGTTTGATAACTTATCTATTTTGTCTTGTTAGCTGCATGTTCCATGGCACTTTCCAATAATAATATGCTCGCGTTCGTATCGTGACGCTTATCAAGTTCTATCGATACGCTGCCGACGGCTCTACTCACGGTAAACCTCGCGCACGGGTACCTTGAGAACGGGGTCCGGACAGCCCGACCACCGGACAGCCCGACCCTGGACAGCCCGACCCGCTGCCCTGGACAACTCGTCCCGGTCGAGTTGTCCAGGGTTGGCTCTGAATCGGACAACTCGACCACTTGAATTCTTCTTCAACATTTCATGAAATAAAATTTCAAACTTTACTTCAAAAGTATTTTCCCGCATAATCCATGTTTCTACAATACATTCTCGACAGAAAATTTAACATATAACATTTGAAGTTCTGCAGTCTGCACCTCTTCTGATAAAGCAAATCAGACCATTTTCAATCTTCACCTGAAATGTTGAAGAAGAATTCAAGTGGTCGAGTTGTCCGATTCAGAGCCAACCCTGGACAACTCGACCGGGACGAGTTGTCCAGGGCAGCGGGTCGGGCTGTCCAGGGTCGGGCTGTCCGGTGGTCGGGCTGTCCCGGAACCCTTGAGAACTAGCCACCGATGATCACCCACAATTCACCACACCTCATCATTCGATCGAAGGAGTGGACGAGATTGAAATTCGGCAAAATCAGGCCCATATTTCCGTTAGAAAATATATCAATTGTTAATACAAAACTACGTTATATGATATTTTAAGCATTTTCTTTCATTTTTAGAGATAATTAGGTAAAAGTTGGATTTTTTGCCTTGTTTTTGCAATCTTGTTCTATGTATTGCTCTGTGAAATCGAATTGCGGAAGTCTTACGGTACAAATTTGTTTTAGAACGCAGTAATATGCGCGTCCGGAATCATAATAGTGTCCGGTAATACAATACGTGACTATACTGGTAGATCTAACGTTAGATCTAGACCAGGAATTCTCAAATGGTGGCGCACCGAGCCTTGTGGAGTGGCGCTTGGGAGCCGGTATAAAAAAAATAAGGAAAAATTGGGGAGAAAAATGTATACCAGTAACATGAGGATTTGGTGATCATTTTAATACAAAAAGAAAGCAAAAAATCTTTACTTGAAACTTAAGTACTTATTGATTTCCTCAAATTTTGTCAAATTTAGCACTCGATAATCCTTATAATGGAGGATCGATGGTGTTCTTTTTATTTATTCTATGCTACAAAGTTTATGTGCCACACAAGTGATTTGAAAGCCCCGCTTGTAGGATTTCTATTTCTACGGCGAGTAATTTTGCATTTCCTGAGTATACGTTTTGCTTAAGAGTTAAATATGAAATGATATGATATTCAAAGGACATCCTGATAATAAAAGATAATGAATTAGGCCATTAGGGACATAACAAGCAGAAACTTTGTTTTCCGAAGCCGATTAAAATCCGAAGTTGTAAAAGTGAAATATGCTCGATGTATTGCCTGCCACGATTGCCTGCATGTACTCTTGTTTAACACGAGTTGTAGAGAGAGAGGGGGGGGGGCAATTTTTGGCGTTAGTGCAGTGCAACGCCTAATTTTCGGCCCATTGAAAATCAGGGACTGTAAATTCAGCCACTGGCGTACAGATTGGGGTGGGGATTGGGGCCCCCTAGTGTTTCAAGGACAAGGGGAGAAAAGGAAAGGGAAAGAGTTGAATATTGTATTGTTTTCTTAATATTATGTCAAAATATAGATTTTTGTATTGAAAAGCTCAACATTTTTGCTTCAGCTGCCATATTTAGCCCCCTCATTTTCTTTTTACTCATTACGCCACTTGCTTCAGCCAATAGATCTGTTGCAGAACAGTCTGAACTAGTTGTTTCATTGGTATGTTGTGAAAAAGTCACTAATCATTTTTCTTTTGATAAATATAATGTGTAGTTTGTTGGCATTCGTATTTCTTCTGTTGATATTAATTAAAGCCCCTCTGGGCAATCTAAAAGGCCTAACATTCAAAAACTTCTGGGGGCTCTGCCCCCTCGACCCCCACCAAGGGCCTCTAGACCCCTTCTAAAATACTTTGCTGGTGTAATGGATATAGTGGCGCACTACAGATACTCAACAAGAAATGTGGCGCTTCAAAAAAAGTAATTGAGAATGGCTGATCTAGACACATACAGATTACAGAGTACAGTCTACGAGCAGTGTAGTTACACTTCCTACAACACGACTCTCTCAGAATGGGACCGTGACCCCAGTGTACGCACAAAGATGGGAGGCAACCCATTCCCAAATCACTTCCTTACTCACCCGGCTACCGCTGCTTCGAATTTATTTAGAAGTGTCTCTTCGATTATTCTATTCTTTATCTCTAATAAAATCATCTTGATGCTGTGTCTCCAGTACCCAATAGAACTTTTCAGATTCTTCCAGCACTTTCCGGGGAAAAAAGGTGTTTTTTCTCAAGGTGGGCGACGCTCGACTTCACGTTTGTGCGAGAGAGAAATAGAAGGAAGTGAAAACAAGTTGTGTTTGCTGCCCTCTACTGACGAGAGGGCGATAAGTCCTTTATTTTTGCTAGGGGGTGATTATAAAGGTTTACTGACGGTTGGTCTAATATCACTTGGTCTAATCGTCAGATGGGCTAACAACATTCAGACTATTATTACCCATGCACTTAGTCCAATTCTCTTTTGGTCTAATGACCACTTGGTCTCATAGCCAATTGGTCTAATGACCACTTGGTCTAATAGCCAAGTGGTCTATAATGACCACTTAAGGTCTATATATAGCCAATTGGTCTAATGACCACTTGGTCTCATAGCCAATTGGTATATGACCACTTGGTCTAATAGCCAAATGGTTTAATGCCCAGTTGGGCTAATCTTCACTTGGTCCATTATTCATTTGGTCTATATTGTAGTTCGTGTAATGTGCAGTTGGTCTAATCCTCACTTGGTCCATTATTCAGTTGGTCTAATGTGCAGTTGGTCTAATTTCCATTTCGGCTAATTTCCACTTGGTCTAATTTCCACTTCGGCTAATTTCAACTTTGTTTAATTTCCAGATAGTCTAACATTCATTTCGTCTACATGCCACTTGGTCTAATTTGTAAAGTTTAGTGACTTGTTATCAATTTTCTGGTGAAAATCTTAAAGTTACTTTCCGCGCGCCGGCTTCGAAGCTTCACACGTGCGCCCCTCGATGTTGGAGTACAGTTAGAGTGACGACGGTATATTTCCATCCCCAAATTTTGAAAATATGGGGATTAAAAAAAATATTGGGGGATTTTCTTTTGTCTGTTAATGGGGATTTTTTGAAGGTTTTGGTGAAAAACAATAAAATTTTCTATTTTTCTGTGAAATATTAAACGCTAATATACGTTCATAGAGGTGGAAAAATAAGGTTTTAAAATTTCCTGATAATTATTCAAACCCATTCCCAGTTTCTCATGTTTTCTAAGATGATGCAGTTGATTACGTATATTGTTTGTTAATAGCATGTATTATCATTTTTAATCATATGTACCAGTACTTGTACTGTAGTAAAAGAGGCTACACTAAAAAAAAAGAACACCATAACCTGTCATTCAATAAATTGTTTTGATATATATACAACAAAATATAACAGAGTCTGACGGACTATCGTGCTTTCGACTTTTGGGCCGATCAAAATTTCCTGATTTTGCCCTCATTTATATGATTTTCCCCTGATTTGAGGTAATTTCCTGATTTTTCCCTGACTGGAAAAATGTTTTTTAAAATCCCTGATTTTCTTGATTTCCCTGATGGGCTGGGAATTAACCCTGTCAATCCATTTTAAGGAGGAGGAGAAGAAGAACAAACAAAAAACAGAATGGCCCGTATTCTGAAGTCGGGTTTAAGTTAAACTCAGGTTTAAAGTTGTGGTTTAAGTATGGGAATAGCCAATAGTATCAAATTTGTCATTAAGTTGTATGTTTCTTATGTTTACTGTGCTCTTTCCTGATTCATCGATGGTGAAGCCAATAATCTTTTTATACTTCCTAGACAATTACACATGTATGAATTATTTGAGAGCCAAATGAGCTGAAGTATGATATCTCTACAGTTAGTAATTTATGTAACAATTGGCTCGCCATACTTAAACCACAACTTTAAACCTGAGTTTAAGTTAAACCCGACTTCAGAATACGGGCCAATGAGTAGATAATGACTGACTACTGTGATGATAACTGATACAGGCCTGCAAGCGTAGACTATACTATGTTATTACACGTGACCACTTATACGAAGAAGGTTAGAATCGAGAAATGGCTGCTACCAAGATGGAACCCAATAAACCTGTATGTGTATAGTGTTATTAAACTATATCTAACTGGTATAAGAGGCATAAACATGTTAACCTGATACGTATCCACACAATCAATTGCATTATATTTTCGTTCCTTTCTTCATAATAATGCTATTCTGATGAAACCCCGCCATTCGACCATTATAAGAAGCTATAGTACAAGGTCCCAACTTATATTGTTCTGTAAAATGTACATGAGGTGATAATGATTATGAGTTTGATATAATTTTCACCATCATCTATATAATCGATATACATGTATAGGCCTAATTATGAGAATTATATTTGATTAGAATGATTCATTGGAATAATTCATCGATAGTCCTCCAGCGCCCACCAGCCCTACCCCGCGGCTCTACCCCTCCGGATCCTGGCGGCATGTATTAACTGATGCATGGTGTATTTATTTATCCATTAATATATTTGTTAATTCTAGATCAAATGAATAATAATGAATGATGTTATATAAGAATGAATGGACAGTAGACCAAGTGTGAATTAGACCAAATGAAAATTAGACCAAGTGACGATTAGCCCAAGTGGGCATTAGACCATTTGGCTATTAGACCAAGTGGTCATTTGACCATTCGGCTATTAGACTAAGTGGTCATTAGACCATTTGGCTATTAGACCAAGTGGTCATTAGACCATTTGGCTATTAGACCGAGTGGTCATTAGACCAAGTGGATATTAGACCAAGTGGAAATTAGACCAAACGGTCATTCGACCATATGAAAATTAGACGAAATGAAAATTAGACCAAGTGCGCGGGGAAGTAGACGAATTGGATATTAGCCGAACTGGTTTTAGACGAAATGAGTTTAGACTATGTGAAGTTGGACGAACTGATAAGTAGACTAAGTGGTATTAGACCATCCGATAATTCACCACTCACCATTATAAAGGCGACCGCACACCTTGCGATTGGTCTGCGACTCAATTTTGGAATAAAACGTAGCAGAATTCGATGCTAATATTGAGACTTGGAATATCTTACTGTGTAATATATGTTCGAGATCATCGTACGAATCCCTATATTCAAATATGTGACTATGCTATCATCCTTAATTCCTAGAATGTTTAATAACGTTAGTCGTAATGACGTCATAGCAGTCGTACGATTTGCTACGATTTGAAACAAATTTGGCCTTTAAAGGCTTACAATCTTACAAAATGGTTATATTGGTATTCTTTCAATTAATTTTAACCTCAAATAAAATGACTTGTTCCATTCACATTTTCAGAAAATGAGCAAAATGCGATTTGTTCCAAAATCGGATCGCGAACAGTCGTAATGTGGTCTCAATGAACAAGAACATGAAGAAGGGAGAGAGGTAGGCCCTACTTCTTCTTCTTCTTTGCCTGGGTATTGGGTCTGCTGCCCAATACCCCCACAGTTTTTACTGGAGGTGCTGATGTAAATTTGAAAAGTAAAAAAAAAAAAAAAGTTTTCACAACAACATATGGAGAACAAAGCAAAAAATGGGGATTTCACTACATTATTAAAAGGTAATTTTGGTTATATTTTCCACTTTTAAACATCTTCCGGACAACCTGGGGGTGCTGCCTCTGGAGAATAATACACGCAGCACCCCAAGGAAAATGTTGGGGGTGCTTCAATGCAGCACCCCCAGCACCCCCCGCTTCCCAGGGACATGGCAGGAAGTGCGCAGATGTTGATGGCGCGGAGAGAAAAGATGCGTTTTAGTCTTTGCTCTTCCTCGTACAATTTACATATAATGAATAAAATGAGCCCCAATTAAAAAAAAACATTTTCAATGTCTCCTCTTAGGGAATATTTCTACACGGGGGGGGGGGGGGGGGGGCAACCTAAATGTGACCTCATATTTTACACGACCCAGGCATGCAGACCTAGACTGTCTTATTCCTTCTTTCGTCTCCCCCTTTTTTTTTTGCTTGATATTTGTATCATCTTAATGAATTTCTCTATAACAGTCAATAATTCCCCCCCCCCCGATCTATGAATAATAAATAGAAGATCGCACTTTTTCACTCACATTATATCTTACTGGTGCACAGATGGGGGGGGGGGGCTTGGCCCCCCCCCCCCACAAAAAAGGTCACGACCAAGAAAAAGGGAGAAAAGGAAAGAGAGAATCTGAAATATGATATCATTTGTTTAATATTAAGTCAAACACTACCACAAAATTGATTTTTTGCAATAAAAATGTTAAAATTTCGCTTGCTTCGCCTTCTCATAACTTTGTATTAATTTTACCCGATACGCCATATCTTGTCCGCTCAAAATTTATGGCTCATTACGCCTCTTTTATGTTTACTTGATAAATGAGATACGTGTCCCCTTTTCATTAAGGTTAGTGTATCACCAATTTATAGGATTTGCATCCTGTTTATGACTATACGCAAAAAATTAAATCCTTAAAATTTTTCTTTTCCAGGTCTAAACATAAAAAAAATTCAGCTAGCGCTCTAAGAATTATAAAGATAGTTGTTAATGTTTTAAATTATGAGTTTATGCAAACAATCCTTCAATAGTCCATTTTTAGGTTAACATAGGCCTATGTCAGTCCGTGCTTCATGGTCTCATATTGTTTGGTTAGATAGCCGACCCATCGTGCTTAATAATTACAAAATTTATACACTAAAGAGCATCTTCTGTTTTCAGGTCTATGTACATGACATAATATAAAACAAAAACAAAAACTCGTGTTTCGCACTCGCATTTATTCATTTGTGTCTTATGAGATAATCTTATCTTGCTGGTGGGGATAAAGCATAAATTTACAACTTTAGGGCCCCCCCCAAAAAAAAAAAACAATATAGGTTTTCCCGTGCAATTTCGCACTTAGTGCATGCAAAAGTAAAGATAGGTCATTTAATTTCGCACATAGTGCATGACAAAGTATAAATAGGTCATTCAATTTACTAGACAGGGCAGCCAAAATCACCAGTCGGCATTCAAATTCGCTATAGTGCAACCAAAATGGCCATTTGGCATTCACAATCGCTTTAGAGCAACCAAATCCGCCATTCGGCATACGAATTTGTACATAGTGCAACCAAGTTTGCCCGTGAAACCCCATCGAGCTATGTTAGAGCATTCAATTTCGCCATTGTGCATCCGATTATACAATTTGTGCATGCAATTAAGCACACGTAATTTTTTCTATTTGTTTTATAATTTCCTCATGTTTATATTTTCTTCCATTTTATGGGCTTACTGTGTCCGTATTAAGTCACCGAAAAAATATAAATATCGGATGGCTAAAGGCATATGAATTAACAGAGGGAAAATTTCCTGACATTTCCCTGTGTTAATTCATATGTCTTTTTATCTTTGTAATTTTTTTGTTCTTAATGTATATTTTCTTGTCATTTGCACCATCTCTTCGATATATGCATTGACTAGAGACATGATCATAGCATGTATACAATATCATGATTTTCTTCTTTCATAACATACTTTTATTGTTTTTTTTATCTTGTATCTGTTTTCATATGCCTTTAATCATTTAAAACAATAATCTTTTCATCAAAACTTAAGACATTGACTACGGTTTTCTTCCCTTATATAATTCTTTTTGAACCTTTTATATTCTTTAAAAAACAATAACTTAATGTATATACTTAATATGATATCGTAATTGCAGATGGTATATAACTTCCTAAATAGGCAGGCCACTGCTTTTATGTAATTTACATGATTTTTTACAAGCATCTGTAAAGAATGATGTAAATTGTTCAGTGCAGTTTTATGAATGGTCACTGGTGGCACACATACTGCAGGTTGGGAAAAACAAGCGAAAATGTTTGAATATGTATTACAAGTCATGTAAATGATATGCAGTGCTAAATTGAATGCACTAGTTATGAACATGGATACCTAATAGCGAAATTGAACGCTCTGTCTTCAGTCACGTGACCTCCGGTGTTAACTTGAGTGCACTATGGCGAATCTGAATGATGTTTTTACACTTTTGATTGCTCTATAGCCAAACTGAATGCCCATTATGAATTTTTGGCGGCACTGTGGCGATTTTGAATGACTAGTTTGAATTTTTGGTTGCTCTTTAGCGAAATTGAATGAATTATTTATACTCTTGCATGCACTAAGTGCGAAATTGAGCGGGAAAACCTATAATAAACAAATGAAATAAATAGATAAATGAATAAATAGATAAATAAATAAATAAAATAAGATACAAAGAGCAACAACACCTAACAGCTTTTAGGTCGATCGCGGAAAATGTTGATGAAACTCCTCTCACCACCATGCATTGGCAAAAGGTGGAACCCAGCACTCGTGTTGATGACACCTTTAATATCAAAATCTCGGGTTGAGATGATACACAGTACGTAAACCAAAATCTCGATCATAGGACCATGAATGATGAAAATCTAGGTCTTTCGTGATGATTGCTCATTTTTCCAACCCCATCAGGGCAAACATAATAACGAATTCATACAGCAGCAGCCTAGCGGATATTAGCATGATTAGCATCAAAAGTGATTGCTATAAGCTCCGAAAGCAAATATGAAGAGGCGGCACAATAATTTAAGAGGGGGGCATCGGGGGGAGGGTACGCCCCATTTAGAACCGTTTTTACCCTCCATTCGCACCCACCTTATATTTTCATGGTTCCACCTCTATATGGATCAAATAAACATAATTATGCTCAGAGACTGCTTGTATACGGATGTGATTCCTCGAATTTCTATTCACCAAAAAAATTTACAAGAAATAATGTAATTACACAGGGGTTTTGGGGGGGAAATCAAGCCGTCTTTTATACATTATAAATAATATGTAAAGGATATCATATTTTGCATTTCATTTTATAGAGTAAAAAAAAACGGTGATTGATTTACGTCATTCGAGCAAAGTTTAAATGTCAGTTAGTTTTTTATCTGATTTCGATGACCTTTCGAACGTTAAGCCTCCTTTGATTTTTTTTTATATATTAGAATCAACCCAGCTACCGTTTGCATGGTTTGGGTCGACTAAGCCTTGATACGGCGCCACGGTATAAGCCAGTTCGTAGTTCCTTTCTGCGCATGATCAAAAGATTCTACGCATGATCAGAGGAAGGTCATTTGTACCAAAGTGACATGGTGGTTTAAAATCTAATGAGATAAGCACCAACTTTGATGTCTTGATTATTCATATATTCTTTTGAATAGTGGTTTTCATTTACATCCACAAAAAACAACAATGCGTCCACGAACGACTGGTATTTCACAGTTTGCCAAGTACATTGTGCAACATGCTATGATATGCATTCAAAGTAGAAATGCAACAAATACCTTCATAAAGTGTTCATTGGTGTGCTATTCTAGTCACCTGGTCTATTCAATTTCTTCATCCTGCTATGAAAGACAAGCTTACGTAATATCTTGCTTTAAAATCTGCCTGTCATAATGAAAGAAATGGAAGGTCATTTGACCAAAATTGTCCATGAAGTAACGACGAACTGGTCTATTCTGATACAGGGGTATATAAGCAATTCACCTTTTTCCTCAATCATGTTAATAGGGTGATGGAGTTGCAGTGTATGTACACGGTCGAGGACAATTAAAAAAAAATATTCCTCCTCCATTGACCTGTATTCCCTTCCCTCCATTTGTTTTTATTTTTATTTCACCTTCTTGAAAAATCATAGAGGCAGTCACTGGCGGATCCAGGGGGGGGGGGGGGGCACAGCTGGCCCTTGCCCCCCCCCCCCCTTTGAGAAGCAAAATTAAATTTGTAATGTAAAAATGCCATCAAAACAGATGTGTGCCCCCCTCTTTTGAAAGTGAAGACCTTTTTTATTATTTTTTTTTTTTGCTTGTCAAAAATTTCCTCCGAAAAATGTGCCCCCCCCCCTTTGGAAAATCCTGGATCCGCCCCTGGAGGCAGTCGTCCACGGCCCCAAGTAATGCCGCACCTGCATGGTACATCTAACCCAAATACATGCAACCTTTCGCGTGTGCTTTCCTTTAATGTCCATTAGGGTGCATTCTCGCCAGCCCTTTGGCAGAGACAGTGGTGATAATAATCTCTGTGTTTGAGAAAATGTGACGTCTGAAAAGATAAAAATAGAACATCCGAATGCAGAAATATGTTAATCTCCAAACAGTGAACCCCGACTGTTACATGAATGAATCCCATCACTTTCAGAAAAAAAGCGGGCTTTACAGGTGAGGTAAGGAAACAAGCGAAGAGATTAATTTGAGCATACCGGTCGGTCTTTGTTTCAGTGGCGTAGACATGAAAGATGAACGAGGCAGCCAGGGAATATACCCCGTACTGTAGGCATATCTGGGTGTGGTTGATGTAGTTTTATTTATTTTCTTTGTTACTTTTGCTCTATACATTCTACGGGTGCATGTGATCGTCTCATTATCGTTACCGGTTATTGGCGTAAAATGGGGGGGGGGGGGGCTGGGTGTACTTGCCCCCCCCCCCTCATAAGTAAGTTCCACAACCATAATAAATGGAGGAGAAACGTACCCTAATGGAAAGGACACAGTGTCCCAAAGTGTGTGCCACAGTGTGTTCACAGTGTGGGACACAATTTGAAATCACCTTCACACTGTTCAATTTGAGCACCACAGCGAGGTGAATCATTTATTCACATAGTTGACCATGAGAACACGCTTTGAACAGTCACACTGTCGAGGTGTCCACAATGTGAAAATATATTCACACTTTGAATAGAGCATTTCAACAGTGTGAATAATATTTGCGCATAGTCCACTGGGGGCAGCAAGGGAATATACCCAACCCGTACTGTAGGCATATATGGATGTGGTTGATGAAGTTTTATTTATTTTCTTTGTTACTTTGCTCTATACATTGAACATGGGTGCATGTGATCGTCTCATGTATACATAATCGGTTATTGGCGTAAAAAATGTGTGGGGGGGGGATGGGTGCACTTGCCCCTCATAAGTTTACAACCATAGAAAAATGGAGGAGAAACCCTGCTGGAAAGAACACAGTGTCCCACAGTGTGTTCACAGTGTAGGTTACAATGTGAAATCACCTTCACACTGTTCAATTTGAGCACTACAGCGAGGTGAATCATAAAGTCGACTATGAGAACACGCTTTGAACAGTCACACTGTCGAGGTGTCCACAGTGTCAAATAATGATATAAACCATTCTGGCAGCCAAGACGAAAATCAATCTATGTTGTAATGAGAAAGGAAATTAAAGAGTAATTGCGCGTGACCATCCTTTGCTCCTCATTTTTTCCCGAATATTGCATGACCTTTTGCAGATGCGATAAACATCATTCTCGTATTCTTTCTTATCATATTATAATGTCCAATTTCGGTATATATTTCCAAACACATTAACATGGACTAGACAATATTGAAGACGCAATGCCTTCAGATAAATTATGGTGTGCCCATGAAGTCGCCAAACTCGTTGCCATTTTGATGTTCAATTTTATCAAATATTGCCCGTTATTGATCAATTTAACTTGTTTTCTTAATATTCAAAGTAACAGGTGCAATGCACTCTAAAACTGTAATATATTTGGCAATAACTTACATATACGAGAAAAAATGACAGACCCACACTCAATTGGTAATTCAAACCGAATGACGGGCCGAACTTGAAAGATACGTTCGTTCTGAAGTATCACAAGTTCTACTTTTTACAATCCATAATTCAATAGGTCACCGTGGGCCTATATTTGTGGTTTACTATTGTCATTAATAAACAAATTCGTGAAAAAGTGACTTCATGAATCGATTAACAACTAGTTTGTCACCGAATGGGTCAAAATATATTTTGCGCATAATGAAGACCAATATGTTACCTAATCTATATAGCCTAATAACTCAAACATCTCTGTAGATTTGCCTAACACTAATAAATTAACCTCCCACAAAATCTGGAAAATGTTCCCGGGGCAAACGAAGTGACGTGCAGGACTGCAGGTATTGAAGAAAATGCACAATGCAAGCATAACGAGTTATGAATCTCCAAATGCCCGGCGCCTGCTGCGGGCTCCAAAATAATGGGCGATACCACTAATGCACGAGGAGATTGGCGGGCATTAAGATGCGTTACATTCATGAAAGATGCGTGTGTGCTTTGGGTGCGTGAAACGCGATCAAGCTCGGTGCATTCGTTTCCCGCGTACATCCGATTATAAGGCCATACACGCATCACGGCGGCGGGTGGAGTTCCATGATTTCTTCAGTGTGTAGTGTATGCCAGTCTTTACGAATTAGCCCGCCAGAATACAACTCTCTGTAGAAGAGGTAAGCGATCATTACCAAATTATCTTTTGTGTTTTATGATGATAATCCCTCTGACTGATTCTGTTGTTTGATGGATCTTTCCCATATCCAATGACCTGTGTTTGATTTTGAATGAGCGCATGGCGAAAATTGAACTGAGATGAGCTTTTGGTTTTAACGCGCCATATGGTAGACCAACTCGTATCAACATTTGAGGGTATGAAAGAATGATTGCTGATACTATACTTCCAAATCAAGGACACGAATATGTATAGGCAGATTAATTTTGAAAACATGGTATCTGAACGTTTTATTTTTTATATCAATCGCTGCCTTGTAGCACTAACAGACGACCGACTCGGCTGTGTGATCGTTGAGCAATATCGTGTGTGTGTGTGATCGGTATACTGTCTTGAGTAGATGGTAAATTACCGCGTAAACCTTTCCATTGTTATTTTCATTGGGGGATAAGTATTACAAATTAGATGCACGTGTGAGTCATGGGCATGTCGTGTACACACTGAAATCACGTTTTGTCCTTTGTAGAGGGGGGTTAGAGCTAATTGTGATGCCAAAATCGAACTGTTACTGCAGCCTCTTCATTATAGGAGAAAGACATTCAGACCGAATATCAATATGAAATATGAGTCAACAATTTTTATTTTTGTCGGTTGTCTTTATGCATATATGAGTATAGGCTTATATGCCGAAGTGTGAATATGCCGGACCCGCGAGATCGCGAATGAATAATTGATTTCTAGGGCTATAGGCTAATTGGTATCTGACTAATAATGTATATTGAGGGGCAATCATAGCTATAAGCCTATATTCCCGCCACTATAGACCAAGGTAAAAACTCTTCATTGAATTATTGTCAAGGCTTTTGAAAATTTATGGGGATTTAAACGTAAAATTTAATTATCACTTTGATTACGATGACTGGGCTGTTGTCATAATTGTTATCATCAATATCGATTATTAATATCATGATCGTAAGGGAAACTGTAATTGTTTCATTATTATAATTTCATTGTAATTAGTAAAAGTAAAAGTAGTAGTATTACTATTAGTAGTATAGGTAGTAGTAGTAGAAGTAGGCATATAATTAGTATTATTAGTAGTAGTAGTACAAGTAGTAGTAATAGTAGTGGTAGTAGTAGTACTTAGTAGAAGTAGTAGTACAAGTAGTAGTGGTATTGGTAGTAGTAGTAGAAGTAGGAGTAGTAGTATAGTAGTAGTAGTGGTAGTAGTAGTAGTAGTAGTAGAAGTAGTAGTAGTAGTAGTAGTAGTAGAAGTAGAAGTATAGTAGAAGTAGTAGTAGTAGTATAGTAGTAGTAGTAGTAGTAGTAGTAGTAGTAGTAGTAGTAGTAGTAGTAGTAGTAGTAGTATAGTAGTAGTAGTAGTAGTAGAAGTAGGAGTAGTAGTATAGTAGTAGTAGTGGTAGTAGTAGTAGTAGTAGAAGTAGTAGTAGAAGTAGTAGTAGAAGTAGAAGTATAGTAGAAGTAGTAGTAGTAGTATAGTAGTAGTAGTAGTAGTAGTAGTAGTAGTAGTAGTAGTAGTAGTAGTAGTAGTAGTAGTATAGTAGCAGTAGTAGTAGTAGTAGTAGTAGTAGTAGTATAGTAGCAGTAGTAGTATAGTAGTAGTAGTATATAGTAGTAGTAGTAGTAGTAGTAGAGTCATCATTAATATTCTCCTTTTTATCATTATCAATATTAGATATGAATATCTTTCAGCTGTCAAGCTGTAGTACATTAGTGTATCTGCATTCTGCTCTTTAACGTATTCAATCTGAGCTACTTGTAAGAAGATTTCCCTATTTTTTTATTAGCCCATGATGCAAATGTTATTGAAAATCTGTCGGAATGAAGAAGAACATTTTCATGAATATGCTCAAAATTGAGTTATGTTTTCTTGACAAATAAAGAAAGACCTGTACACTTATTTCATTTTTTTTTCTGATATCAATACGTGTTAATCAGTAGTGTAGTGAAACAAAAATTTAAGGGGACCAGGCATGGCGTATGGGGCAGCGTTTCTTTAAAAAATGTGAAAGAGCGAAGCAAGCGAGCAAAATGTTTGACTTTTAAAATACTGAACTATGATTTTGTGATAGATGTTGACATGATATTAAGAAAATACCATATTTTCCACATTTCCCTCTCTTTTTGTCTTCTTATTTTTGCTTGGTCATAAATATTGTGGAGCGTTCATGGTCCAAAGTCCCCCATCAAGAACCTTTTGTTTTTTGTCAAGATATTACTGAACAAAAAGGCCCCCTTTTATTTAAAATCTTAGATCTGTCCCTGCATGTGAAGGTAGCAGTATGTTTTCAAAAAAACTTGCCATGCAGGCAACCTGGAAAAAATATCAAGTCATCATACTATCGATACATGCTTCTTTTTTTTTCTTTTTTTTGCAGGAGTTTCTGCATTTATTGTAAAGTCAAAATAAATTTACAATACATAAACATAATCGTAGTATGACATGAAAGTACATTGTAATGTGACAAATTTATAGTAGTGTCATAACAAAATTTAGACATGAATACAATTTAAGGATAAGACAAAGTAGTGAAAAAACAAATGCAGTGGCAAACTATATAAGCAAAATAAATGCTTCAGTAATAGCAGCCAAAGGGGGAAAGGGGCTACATGGAAACCAATTATTCTATAGTTCTAGGTCTGGAAGAAAATCTTACGTCACCATTCTTTACCATTTACACTATGCAATCTCGTTTTCATCCATGGTTGATTATGATAGACCTGACTAATCCTTGTCCATGTCATTTGATTAGTTGAGCATTGTGTAGCTCTAATTGGAAACTCATGTAATGATTGGAAAATTAGCTATTGATGACCCAATAATGATAGGCCCTGACCGCTGTGGTTTAATTGTATTCTCAGTAATGAACGTAGTATACCCACAACACACACACACACACCCCCTCATACTCACACGCTATACTCGAGATGACTGTAGTTATTTTAGTATCGACCGAGTACTCGTACTTTGTATACACCCTACAGAAATAAGCATTCATTAAATCAGTTCCTAATCAGATTTCTATCAAAGTAATGGAGGATCATACTGCCAGATAAATCTGATGAAGAATTCATATTTTTCATACGTCTAAGTATTCGTCTGTTTTTTCTTCAGAATAATATGCATTGGTATAAAATATACAGATAAGTAAGCTTTCGCCTATATGATAACAGATTGTAAATAATACCTTTATCAATAAATCGAGTTGACTTGAATAATAATAATAATAATTAAAAACAAATGGCGAGCATTACTCAAAACCGTACGTAAATTTACAAGTTACTTGCTTAGTTAAAAAAAAATATGTATTTGGAGTATTATTTTCCCAGATTGATAAGAACAAACGACGTCATTTTTTATACTATTTCTTGTGTATTTCCATTGGTTAGTTTATAGTGGATGAGATAGTAAAGAGGGTCACTTTGACTGAATCATAAATATTGATTTAAAAATGAAATATTTGACGTATCATACATTGTATGATACATCACATCTTACGCATTCGTCTATGAAATAACTATATACATTTATGTTCTTTATGTCAAACTGATTTTGTATAAATTCATGTTTACAAGAAAATGTAGAAATTTGTGAAATGGAAGAAAATAAATGTTTACACGAATGAATGAATAACTTAGTAGTCAATTTCCTGGAATTCCTCCGCTGCGAAGGGTTACACAAAATAACATTGTTGACTTTCTTATTACATGATCACACACATTCACATTGGATGTACCTTTTTTTAAATTACACGTACCACAGCAATAATAATTTACATCCGATGACGATTTACAAATAAAAAAAAATAATAAAAAATTCAATTAAATAGATAAAGATTGATTTGTCATTTTAGACAGTTAGACATCGCCAGCAATGATAAGGCACCCAAATAGCAATTGATCAGATCATAAAGAGTTACAACTGTTGTAACTTTGCCATTATGGCAACTACCATGGAAACCTTGATTCTGATTGGCTGCTGAGCCCTGTTACCATGGTAGTTGCCATTATTGCAAAGTTACAACAGTTGCAAGTCCTTTATGAAACGGACCCCTGATCGGATTTAAGCTTGATTGCATGCGATCAATCGTATAAACCAACTGCACGGTTAGTCTCTGAACTTTGTCACGTTTGTACCACAGGGGTGACACGACATTTGCTCCCTCGACAATTGCTCCGGGCGTTATTTTGTCTAAGATATAGGTTAGGGTTAGAGTTACCATGGTTACTATAGGGTTTTATGTCAGGTTTAGGGCAGGGTATTGTGTCAAACCCAGGGTTGAAGTTGGTCATTCGATTACACTCTAAAAAATATTGGGTTAGAATGCTCCATGAGGGTAATTATGTGTACAACCAACATTGGGCTTTTTTTTTTTTTTTTTTTTTTTTTTTTTGGGGGGGGGGGGGCATTTATCCAGTGTAATTATTTTGTTTCCCCAATTCTAAAGTGATTGCTGCATACCTTACTTGACAATGCTTCCCGCAATAGGTAGAATACAGACCCATATTGGTTGGACACATATTATTACACTCGTGCTGGTTAAAACTTTACCCAATATTTTTTTACAGTGTATATGTGTGGAATTTAGAGCGGAGCAATTGTCGCCGGAGCAAATGTCATGGAACCGCCACGGGGCCTTGGAGAGGCGTATACTGTATAGTAGGATCAAAAACACACAGCATACAATCAGAAGCAATTAATACATGAAAAATAAATGAATATATTTTGATGCAGAGTGTGTGTAAGGAGCGAAAGGACGAAGACTCCCTCGTCGAGTTAATAGGCTGAAGGCAATCCGTGTTTTGAATTTATTACAACAATAAACAGGCAAGGAGATCACGGAGATTGAAGACAATTTGTATGATAAAATGCCTCCTGAATGTATATAATATTATACTCCGCTTATAGTCAGATACAACCATTACACATTATCATTTAGATATTGTCAAATGGAAGGATATGAATAGATGGATGTTTATGAATACACAACAATTTCTCTTTTTTGATAAACCATTGGAATATGTTAGAAAATAATTTTCCTTGAATGTCCTGGTATTAAGAAATGGGTATTTTTGTTTGTTTGCTTACTCGCTCGCTTTGGAATTTCAAAAATAACGCATCATGGATTATTCACCCCGTTTAATTTTGTAGCCTCACTTCGCCACTGCAACCATAGGAAAGCTAGTATTTGATGTTAATATTTAGACACACGACCAATGCAGGAAATGATTTCATGTGATGGCTCAATAAGCACCGTCTCATCCAAATCGCTATCAGCCATTTCCAAATGTCATATTTGCTTAGGTTGGTCTAATATTGATTAGCTATGGTCGGCCAGCCGTAATGGCAAAAAGTCAAGAGTAGAAACGAATGTTGTGTACATTTTCGTTTGCTTGAATTGAATTCGTTAAATTTTATTTATTCATTCATTTATTTATTTATTTATTCATTCATTAATTCATCCATTCATTCTTTCATTTTATATTTATTTAGTGTTGTATCTATTTTTTTATTGATTAATTCATTGAATGATCAATAACAATAATTGGAATTTCACAGTCCTTCAGTAAATTAATAAAACTAAGCATTTACCCTTGTAATGATAATAGTGTAGACAGTGGCTGTTCAAGATTATATGCTCAATGTAGTTTTAACCAGATTATTGCTGTTATTATTATTATTATCATTATCATCATCACCATCATCATTATTATTATCGTCAGCAGAAATAGTATCACAAAACTTTTAAAACTTGCCAAACGGATTTTGCACTTCGTGTTAAATTGACGTATTTGATCAAACTAACGGTGTCAGAGAAATAATGCTTGGGTTTTGGTATTGTGCTCAGGTAAAACGGAATGGTCAGACAATTTTCAAACATTATATATATCCCTCAAAATTTATATTATCCTATTTATACAAATTGCATATCCCTCTTTCATATCGTCCTCCCCCCCCCCCTCACACACACACGCACACGCCATGACACGCCACACATGCATATTGTGAATATTTTCAAGGTAGTTTTTGTTTCAAAGTATAAGTCCCTATATTCCATTATTAGTTTACAAATAATGGTTGTCAAGTTATACAGCCAATGGATAAATGTAATATCAGGTTACTAGGCGAAGGTCATCTCGGGTTCAAACTGATATCAACTTAAAAAAAAACTACAATTTCTATTTAAATAAACAGTTTTTAAATCATACTTCAGTATTGTGTAAAACATGAATATAATGTCACACATGTATTGATATATATATATATATATATATATATATATATATATATATATATAAACTCAAAAAAAGTTTGGAAATCTGACTTTGATCGATAATCCCTCCTCGGTTTTAGTAAATATCAATGTAATTAATATCAATCAATAGATTATTTAATTCTCTTTAAAATGATACCCTACATGATATGATTATGGTTCACATGGAGGTGCAGTGCCTTGAAATGTGGGGCAAGGTAAAAATTCAAAAGTTGCAAAATGACACAATATTGAAAGTCACTGTTCTTTTTTTCCGTGGTGATGAGTGAGTTTCTTTTAATTGTTTTCATGCACCTTAACATCAACATTAACAAGGAATCAAACACACCTCTGCACAAGCGAACACATAACAAACAGGCATGGGTATTTCAAACCACGACTCAAACCATGTTATCTCACAGAACCATCACTACATAGACCACAACAAAACATAAAATTGAAGAAGCAGGGGCTTCATTTGAATGGATTTTCACCTCTATTGACACAGACAAAAGAATCATGTTCTGTATCATGTGTATTGACCCTTCATGACTATTTCTGCTCGTTTTGCACCTTTTTAATTCAGACCTCATCCAACACTTTTGAATCCTGCTCTTTTCATGATGGCATGATCATAACAAGCATGGTATCATTTTAAAGAGAATTAAATGATCTTTTGAATGATATCAAATATGCATTGTGTAAAATTGAGAGTTGGGAGAAATTATTGGCCAAACTCAGATTTCCAAACTTTTTTGAGGGGTTTATATATATATATATATACATTATATTAATATCGTTTTAAGTTAATAGGTCAAGGTCATTTCAGGTCAGTCAACTTGGACAAAATTATTTATATTTCGTTTATCATTTAAGAATAATCTCATTAAATAAAACTTACATGATATAGTTATTGGATATTTTTAAGACATGAAATGAAACGGAAGTTTCATAGTCTAGGTCGACAAACATAGGATTTTATTTTCAAATGAATATGTTTTTTTCCTCTCTGAAAAAAAGATTATTCATCTTACATTGTACATGTACATGTAGTTCTTTTCAAGGCATGATCGCGTATAATGCATGTGAAACTGTTAGCGTTCCACTTGTTCAATTATGATAATAAATCTTCGAAATGTGGTAATCGTCCGAGGTTAAAAAAGTATGTCTCTAAAACACTCCTTTACAGAATAAGTTTAGTCATTGTTTAAATGTGTATTATAGAAATGCAACTTTATAAGCCCAGCAGCGTCATTGATGGATAGAGATGGGCACCGGATGAAAGCAAACACGTTAATTTTGATTAAAAGCACATCCCATGAAAGGATCTTCTTACACAAAGCATTAATCTTCTCTGATAGTGACGGGTTTATATACCGATCCAGGACTGCAGAAGGATTTTTTCTTTCTTTTTTAAAGGACTTTTCCTCCGATTTGTTGACAAGAAAAATAATGGTTTTTACTCCGAAATGGGTCGCAATTATAAAGTCTATAAAACCACGAACAAAACATAGTCATACACACCCTCATCTTCACGCACATACGCACCCTCACACACACTCATGAAATGGACTTGGAGGCCATTGACTCCAACAAATAAAACTGTCAAACACAAAAACATATCAATTAAAAAAGAGCAGTTTGTGTAAGTCTTGTTCATTACATGATACATCACGTAAGATATTGATAGATTCATTGCTTAACACATTATACCCATGCATCAATCTAAAAATTCTGTGTTTTTTGCAAAATAGGCTACAAAAATGAAAGAGATCGATGAAAGTTTGTAAAAAATCCAGTAGAATATAAAATGTTTTTTTTTTTCATTTTGATTTGTTTTTTTTTTTTTTTTTTTTTTTTTTTTTTTTGGGGGGGGGGAGGGATGGAGGAGGAGTATCGATCAAGAATTGGCTTCCCTGACAATGGTGACGTTTCTCTGCATCTCCTCGCGCCCTCTATCTGGCGGTCTCTGTCTCTCTCCCTCTCTTTCATATGGCTAGGTGTATATTTTCACTTCTCCATGAATTCTATTCTCTCAGAAACATTTGATCGGTTTGATTTGATATTAATCTATTTATTTTTTAAGTGCCAGATATAGGCCTATACACGTACTTTTCCGTCACCGTTATAACTCGTCTTCCCCCATTGGTATTCATGCAAGCCTCTTTGAAACACTGTCCGATCCACTCTGCGCCGTTAAAAATGTGTGTTTATAAAACTGAATAACATTATCTAAACATGATTATTGACCTTTTAAATCGTACGTGGCTTTGACCGCTCCCCCTTTGCCTCAGGCATGGTGATCATTGCCGCTCCATCGCAGCACTCAGCCAAAAAATGTGATTATGGATGATGGATTGAGCCTCAGAGATGAAAAGCCTGCCACGTCCTCGGTGGAATTGAATTCAATAGCAGAATCAGTGTACCATCTCTCCTTGTTTTCCCCCTGCTACTGGCCATTTTATGATGCAGTTACACCATTGAAACTGATTCCTTAACCGACCTATGCTATGATATATGCTATGCGATGTAACGCCTGGTCGAGCCGGAGAAGATTTCGCTGGTACGATGGGACTGTGGCATGATCTTCATCCCAAGTCGCTCGTTCCCATTCTGAAATATTAATGCCACTCTGATTCAATTCAATTCAATTTATTTTCATTCTTCAACATAATACAAATAATTACATGATAAATCAATTCAATTCAAATAAAAGCATGAACAAAATTCAACATTGAATAAATAATATACATATTCAATAAGTGATTCAAATATAAATTAACATGCATGTCAAATTTAAATCAATATAATCAATATAATTAAATATAATTAAATCAATATAATCATATATCAGCATGAGAAGAATGGAGGGGTCCACTTAAAAGCAAAGCTTGTAAAATGTGAACCCCTCAAAAAGTTAGGATAGAAAAAATATTAAAATATACGTAAAGGAATACATGAAGATAACGAAAGGGGCAAAAAAAAATCTTATATACAGGATTGTGAAATTCAGAGACAAAAGACAATACACGACACAACACAACACAGGACGGTACATGAGGGTGGACAATAGTACGATGACAACTGCCTAGAATATAGAAAGAAAAATAGAGATAGGGAGAGGGATGCAAAGCTAATCTGCTGCATATATATTATGTCTACACATACATACACATCATGTACATATATATACACATATATATATATATATATATACATACAAATACACACATACACACGCACACCTACACACACACATACATACGGACATACACACATACACATATACAATATAAAAAGTAGAATATAATGTATAGACAAGCTATAACTTTTGTATGTCTAATTGGAAAAAATATGTCATGTTCTGTATAAACATAGATAATAGACTAGCAATAAGGCAAAATTTTAGTTTAGAATAATAAACATAATTCATTAAGACTTTAGGAGCATAAGTTTTAGTTTGTTTTTAAAGGACAGTAAAGAACGGGCGTCTTTAATCTCATCGTCAAGGGAATTCCAAAATCTTGGACCTGTATATAAGTAAGTATTTTGTGCTAGAAGCGTTCTAAGAAGGGGCAAGTGATATTAATTTGACTGCCTGGTGGGATAGTTATGGAGGGATTGGTTTCGGGGAAACATGGAATCAAATATGCGTGGCAACGAATTATTTTTATATTTAAACATGAATTGACCTAATTGAAACAAATATAAATTTTTTATTTTCATGATTTTATGTTTCAGAAACAATGGATCTGTATGAGAACGAAATGGTGCATTACATATAATTCGGAGTGTTTTCTTTTGTAAAATTAATATTTTGTCCAATAAAGAATTGTGGGTATTACCCCAAGCTAATATTCCATAATTAAGGTAAGGTAAAATCAAAGAGGAGTATAACATGAGTAATGTGACGGAAGGAAAAGAGTGTTTTAACTTATTAATTACACCAATATTACGAGATAATATTTTGCTCACATTAAGAACGTGGGGTTTCCAAGAAAGTTTATCATCAACTATAATTCCTAAAAATTTAATTTGGGAAACACATTGTAAAGGTGTATCATCAAAGATGATGTCAGAAGGTAAAGATTCAATAGAATTACTAAATATCATATATTTGGTTTTGTTTAAATTAAGAGATAGTTTATTGGCACGTATCCATTGAGTCAAATTTAGCAATTCCAAATTCATAATTTGAATATAGTTTATAGTTTATAGTTGATTATAGTTGGGTCCCATACAGAACTGGGTGTTTTTAAAATCAGAATGGGTTAGAGCTGGAAAGTGGATAACCCATTCTAGAATGTGGTGGAGTCGGGAGGTTGATTACCCATTACAGAATGGCAATCTGGAAATAGGTAACCCATTCTAGAATGTGGTGGAGTCGGGAGGTGGATTACCCATTATACAGAATGGGGTGCAATCGGGAAATAGGAAACCCATTAGGCCTATAGAATGTGGTGGAGTCGGGAACTTGGGTAACCCATTACAGAATGGGTCGAGTCGGGTAGTGGGTAACCCATTATAGAATGGGGTCGAGTTGGGTAGTGGGTAAACCATTATAGAATGGGGTGGAGTCGGTTAGTGGGTAAACCATTACAGAATGGGGTCGAGTGGGGTAGTGGGTAACCCATTATAGAATGGGGTCGAGTCGGGTAGTGGGTAAACCATTATAGAATGGGGTGGAGTCGGGTAGTGGGTAAACCTTTATAGAATGGGGTGGAGTCGGGTAGTGGGTAAACCATTATAGAATGGGGTCGAGTCGGGTAGTGGGTAAACCATTATAGAATGGGGTGGAGTCGGGAATTGGGTAACCCATTACAAAATGGGGTGAAGTCGGGAAGTAGGTTACCCATTATAGAATGGGGTGGAGTCAGGAAGTACGTGGGTAATTATAAACAGGGATTGCGTCTAGAAATAACCAATACAAGAAGGGGGGTTTGGATTACGAAATTGGCGACCCAAAGGGTCGAAGGGGTACACAATATAGAGGCCGTAAAATGAATGGATGTCGAGAAATGGGGGGGGGGGGATAGTAAGAATTATGGAAGGAGGTGGGAAATTTAGGCCAATGTCTAATGGTTTTGCATGGGTAGGGAAATGGACCACCCTAACCTGCGATTTCAACCATGAGAGTATTTGGAGCTGTCACGGTTTTTAAATTGACGCAAATAGATGTTTAATCAAAATTTTTACATTCATTTTGTATTACAGTGGGTGTATAATTCGTTTCCAAAAGAAGATGGTTTTATAGGCCTTAATTAAACAGATGAGATAAAAATAATTTATTTTGCGGTAAAATTGCACTGAAGAAATTTGTGAAACACGTTTTCATTTCATAAGTACCACAAACTTAATGTTAAGTAGGACAGATATGAAGTAGAATATTGATAGACGCGTTCGGGGAGGGAGGTAATTTAAACGTAAGAAATTGCCTTATTTTGAACCAACCCCCCCCCCCCCCCTTCAATCATTATCATAGGCGGCGGAAGCGGGGGGGGACATGTCCCCCCCCCCCCTAAATTTTTTGTTGATAACCTTTTTTTTTTTTTTTTTTTTTTTTTTTTTTTTGCTTGTCAATTTTTTTACCTGTGTCTATCACATTTCAGGTGGACGTCACCGTGGACACCCCTAATTTTTTTGCCTTCCGCCGCCAATGCTCATCATTACCGCTCTGCAACCCCCCTTAATTCAAAACCGTTCCGCGGATCCTATATACCCCTTGGGACGAAGAGCTTTATCTTCATTGACTAACCCTTTTCTATGTTTATAATTTGGATTGCGTTGGATTCGATTTGAAGCCTTTTTTCTGTTGTGTAATCTTTTGTCCAAAAGTAATGCATTTTTCACCATGTTTGTTACATCATGAACATGGTTACACGTTTGCACAGTCTCAGTATTGCGAATTGAACTCGTAGTGTGATTTGAGGGGAAAAAAACCTTGGAGCCGTCACCCATGAATGAATATTACCAATGCGTTGAAAGGCTTCTTGATTTGTGTAAGAATTGAATAAATACCCTGTTAAATCACTCGCTGCGGTAACAGAATATAACATCCCTGCATTTACAGGTTTTATCAGCCTTGCAAATTAAAAACCGCAGTGTGATAGAGCCAGGCATAGGTCTACCAGAAAATTTGTATCTGTCGTATGTTTACTCGTGAGTTAAATCTGTGCAAGGGTGTCGTACGTCCTCGATAGGACCTAATTTATAACGATCATCTTTCATTGTCATCTTAACCTCATGAACAGTGGAACCGGATGGGAAAGTCAAAATTTACAGGTAGGTGAGTAAACATTTTTTCCATCCAGGGACCATATACATTGCTGTTCACGAGCGATATGGTTTCTAAAGCATGCACTCGTCAACACCTCTCGCGTTTGTGACTGAACGTGCCAAATACATGTACCCCCTGTTCTCCATGTTATCAAAATTTCTTATGAATATCCTAACCTAGCTATCTGCTTTACGGCCTATTGAAATGCTGATGGTACGTCTTGACGGAATCATGGGGATGGTTTCACGTCTTAAAAGCATTGAACGAAATCATGAAAATCATGATCATTAATTGTAGGACAGATAATTTTGTTAACTTTATATTAAAAAAAAGGAGTTTGTGTTTGATATACTACTACTAATAATAATAGGCATTTATATGGCGCCATCTATCTAGAGATAATCTATTCCGAGTCGCATTCAAAGAAGTGAATTTACAATTTATATTTACTAAATACTGTGTGAATATAAGGTCTATCAGATCATGCATTGATAAGCCCACAAACTAGGCGAAATTGTCTCGTTTTCACTTCCAGTATAGTCTGTGGCTGTGAGCATTGAAGAATTTACTTTTTGTACAAGCATAATCGTCTCAAAATTAAGAGCGAATTGTCAACACAGTCAAGTGACAAGTAGCGTGTTTCAATCCGTGTTGACATTAACAGAATTTAATAGCAATCCATCAAACACTTCAGTGAGAGCAAGGTCAAAAAGTACCTTCACATTATTTTGACTGAAGAACAGACTTTATGAGATTGCAAGTTCACTTTCTTCAATCATGTTATTGTATAAATTATATTATTACTTATTTTACGATTATGCCCATCGGCACTCTGAAGAGAAGATAATTTATTCCTTTTTAATGTATTTCATTGATATAATAATATGTGTAATGACAATATCACGTTTGGTCTTTTGCAGTGAATTGGCGTTTGAAATACAATGAAACAACTGGAAGTTCGAAGTAATACACATAATGTATAACGTTAATGAGAAATGTTAATATCTCAGCAATTTAATGAGCAACTGCACGATGATACGTTCTTGTTGAATGTGCTTATCATGTGTTTTTATATAGTTATGGAAGTATGGACAGTTCATTGAATGTGTCTCGAAAATATTGGGGGAGGGGTTAAGACAAAAAGAAAAAAGAATGCATCGAATATCATAAAATCTCAAGCAACCAGGAAGTTTCAAAACGTAGATTGTATCATTAATCATAGAACCTTTATTTACACTCTCAAGGTTTTTTTTTTCAAACTAGCCTATAATAATGTTGGTTCAAATATGAACCGATCAAATTTGGTTAAAACAAAATTATAAGCAAAAGGAATAGGGATTCCTTTTTAAACCAACATTGTATGACTCACATATGCTAGTTGTTGATCCTATTGATTGTCGACCCATATTCGCCTTCTGATTTACGTATATAGCTTAACCACATTCAAAATCATGTTCGAAATTATTGTATCAACAATTTGCGCCCATTCCCTGTCTTCGGCAAGTTAACAACCGACATTAGATTAAGACTGCATGCTTTATCCCCAAAACTGTTTATTCCTACGCTTGATTTGCATTTATATTACTTTTTAGTAATTCTGTGTTCGCTATTTGCCAAAAGAGATGTAGATCGACAAATGACAGAAGTAAGCCTCTGTCTCTATTGGTTTTTCTTCCCATTCTAATACATGAAGGCAAGATTCAGGCTTATGGAGAGATTAGTATGTGAAGTGATTCGTCCTTCGTTCATTGTGATTCCAAGATATGGTTTCGTGCAAGATGGATGCTTCGAATGCTGATCAGAAGCCTGCCCAGGGGCTATCCTGATTATGGATATCCTATGATAAACATATCAGTAGCAACCGTTATCCAAGTGACAGGTCGCCGACATCATGTGCATATGGTCTGGCCAAGTCTACCCGCTCTTCCTTTGCCAAAGTAATTACCATGTTGGCAATTATAAGGAAATAATAACAAAAAAGAGAATCAGGAGGGTGTCACGGTCCCGGGGGGGGGGCACTCAGTATATAATGCATAGTGGGTATGTGCCGCGGAGGGGACCCCCATTTTTACACTCAAATTTCCGTTCCGAGGCATAGCATTTTTGTCTTATTGAGAAAAAGAACAAAGAAAACCGCTCCAGAGCATAGCATTTTCTTCTTCTCGAGAAAAAAGAAGAAAAAAATCCGCTCCAGGGCTTCGCATATTTTCCGTTACGCCGTTCCGGTCGCAATTTTGGTGAAAAGCGGCCGCAGCTCGCTGTCCGACCACCGCCTCTGCGCTAGCGCGCCCGTCAGTCGTGCCGTCGGGCTAGCTGCATGTACGTTCCATAGGGATGCATACGCACTCGCACGCAGGCGACCCGTTCCAAGGACCCCCGTTTTCACAAACATTTGTAGTTCCGAAACCCGTTCCGAGGACCCTCCTTTCTACAATGAGCCCGCTCCAAGGCCCCCGTTTTTTGTCTCGCCTGCGGCACACCCCTACCACTTTTTTGGTCGAGTGCCCCCCCCCCCGGGGTCACGGTATACTTAGTGAGTGGTATTATTCGAAGCAGGGGCAGAACCAGCTTTTTTCCAAGGGGGGGGGGGTTCATTACCTAATGAAGGTCATTTTGGTACCGATGCATTTTTACAAGCATATTAATAAAACTGCCAATGTTAATTATCTCTTAATTTTTTTCTGTTATCTACAGACAATTGAAGGAAAGTACGAAGCAAACAGTACCGCTTGCCAGGCGCCCACCTCTTAGACTCCGCCCATCACCACCTTCCAGCCACGCCCACAGTCCTCCTCCTCCAGCCACGCCCACCACCATGCTTTGCTTCTATCTTCTCCTGGGTATCTCCCAAGCCCTAGCGGTTATCATCCTGATCCTAGCGGGGTTCTGGACCGGTCACACCCTCGGTGGATTCGCCTGGGATGGTACATCGAAGGAATTCAACCTTCATCCACTCCTCATGATCCTCGGGTTTATATTCCTATACGGAGATGGTGAGTCTTCAGGGCGGCGCCAATAATGCATTTTCATAAGGCATGATGATTTTAAATGTGATTTTATTTTGTGAATTGATTTCACAGAGCTGCACTGCCGAATTTTTTATACGATTCTTTGTGTGCCTTTTTCCTTGTTTCTTCTCTTTTTACTACTTGAAGCAAAAGGTTACGGTCACACGTGCTACTTCCTCCCATTCTTAGTGCCGCAACTGATTACTTTAAAGATATTCACTTTGAATTTATACATTAATATATATATATATATAAGAAATTGTACATGTACAACCGCTTTGGCAATTTTTATTTTATATATGTTGTGAAGGAAATTAATGAAGAGAACAATGGTAGGCGTAGCATAAAACAAGGTTCCCCAGAGCTACTAATAACCCATTGCAAGCATTGGTGAGACCGAAAAATGTCTCTGTCGGGAATCGAACCCAGGCCCCATCAGCTTAGAACGCCAGTGCCTTAACCACGAGACCACAGAGACGGGTTAGTGGCTCTGGCGAACCCGATCCGTATGTTTATGTATTGTATGTGTGTGTATGTGTGCGTGTATACATACATAAATATACACACACGCCCACATATGGCACAACTATTTTTCTCTACAGATCGTAATAATTCTGACATGTTTTCGTAACCCAGTCATATATCAATATTCCATAAACAGTTCGTTTAGTGTTACGAACGTGTCACCTTTTTTGTAGATCGTGTATGACTAATTTTGTGCAAATGTTTCTCTTTTGTTTTTACGCAGCAATACTGATGTTCCGTATCCTCCGAACCGAGAACAAGACGGCTGTGAAAGTGATCCATCTTCTGATGCAAGCCCTTGCCTTGATTTGTGCGTGTATCGCACTCAAAGCTGTCTTTACTTTCCACACCACAATGGGTTTCCCACATCTTTACTCGTTGCATAGCTGGGTTGGACTGACTGCTTTTATTCTATTCTCTCTTCAGGTAAGTGGAGATAAAGTCTTCCCTCGGAAAGGACCTTAAACCTTCGGTCCTCTGGTTGCCTGCACATGTATTCATAGCAATCAGGTATAAAAAAAGATACCACCAAGTCCTAAGAATGAAGACCATTTTGATTGGTAAGGATATTGTGAAGGGACAAATCCAGTGTTTAACACACAACGTTGCGGCCCAGTTGATTATTCTCCAGAATTGAAAGATATGGTCATTAGTTCGAATTCCAGTCATGCCGTTATGTCATTCAGCAACAAATAGATCCACATTGTTCTGCACTCAATCAAGGCGAGGACGCGAGGTGACTGAGTACCCGACATGATTATTTCCTTGAAGGTGCATAGCGCTGGAGACAATAGCTGCAGCTAGAATCGATTTCTAGACAGGTACAGAGTACCCATAACTGAAAGACTTCACGTACGATATTTCCATAAAAAATCAGAACTAAGACTTCATGATATTTCCATACAATTGAAAAAAAAAAGATCAAACAATTCTCCGATTTTCTCTCATATGTGAATTCTTTTTTATTCTGAGACAGATATAATTCCTATTTAGGGATATGTTAAGGTTTTCAGGTTTTTATCATTAATTTTAAGAGCTTTTGGGTAAGGGTTTCCAGGAATTTAAACGGAATTACAATATTTTAAACCATATAGGTACAGCGTCATCTGCAGTTTCTCATTACCCTACATACTCGCAATTACGGATGGAATAAAAGAGATAATAGACCGGGGAAAGTGATTTCATTCCTAGAACCGAATGTGGCGTCGTTCCTGAATGAAGGCCGTTTAACCTGAGCTAATAATTATACACTCTAAATTGGCAACACTGTCAAACCAATTAAATCGATATAGAGAGATAGTATACATCTCTATGATTGAATCACTGTTTGAAAATGCAAATTGGCAACTATTTAGTAAGATAGTGAAGTTATCATTGATTTTGTAATATCCATATTTTTATTTCAGAGCATGGAAATAAATAGAAAGTTGGTGGATCTTACCGTATTAGGAGCAAAAAGGGCTAATTTTGAACTTACAAAAGGTACTACTTTATGGAGATAAACAAAAAACTTCACTTGCATATGCTGGAATCAAATGGGCAAATATGTTAAAAATCATTTTTTTTTTTTTTGCAGTGGATCGTTGGCTTTGTCTCGTTCTTCTTCCCGAAGCTACGAGAGGATTTCCGTGCCTCATATCTTCCCATCCACCGATACTTCGGAGTCGCCATCTTTGCCACCGCTGTAGCAGCTGCCCTTATTGGAATTAATGAGAAATTGTTTTTCGTTTAGTAAGTTTTCAGATTTAGTCATGACATCATACACTTATTCATAAAAGTACTTTGATATAAAATTATTTATTTGAAAATGATGCATATTTTTAGCGATGACATTATTTATGAATATATCTTTTAATTGTATATTATGTTGAAAACTTAAATAAATGAGTGATAACGGGTGCAAATCACTTTGGAGCATACTTTACATTCCTATAGATTGCATTATAGCTCTTTCTGGAAAGAACAGTGTGCATCTTTTCAGAAAATTCCACTCCAAAAAGGATAAAATCCACTCAACAGAAGCTGTATCTCACCTCAGAAGGATTAATCCCTGGTATTACTCAAATGGAATGTCATTTGGGACATTGGATCGTTTCATAGGTTGTCAGATCTGACAACTTTCCTTGATTTTGATTGGCTGAGAAAAACTGTTACTATGGTAACTGTCGGATAAAACAGGACTTGTCGTTGAAACGTCTGACAAATCCTTTCATGAAACGCTCCCAAGATTAACTGTTTTGCTTTGAGAGAGTTTTGGGGTTGTTGGCATGTTGTTAAGAGGAATACGGCAGATATTTTACTTACTTGGTTTGGGTTAGTTTCAGTTTTTTTATCAGCTACACGGAAATGACATTTTGAAATGATAAAGGATACAGGCCTATTTTGTCGGGTTTTTTTTTTCTTCAGTTGTGATTGGACTTCAATTTCCTCAATGTCAAACTTCAAACTAGGATTAACACAATCATCAGGATGAAAATAAAATCCCCGATAATTTAGGGAGAATGAAGGATGAATTTGCAATAAATATATGATCCTCAGGGCCCTCAGTTTATATTATAACTGATGAGGCCACCTTAAAGATAAAAACAAATAACTAAAATATATTGATAGCAAAATTAGGTTGATTTGGCGGCGAAGATAATGGTCACGAGCAGGTAAGGACGTTCGTAAGTTACCAACATTTTATGAAACACCTACAGACTAAGAAAAATAGGTTCAACTTTGCACCTTTAAAGTGCAGACCAATGTCACACCGTTGAGCACCATTGAGGTGCAACTTTGCACCTCTTTGGAAAGGTGCAACTTTGCACTTCTCTGAAAGATGCAAATTAGCTCCTACAAGAGGCAGAATTGCACCACAAATCCTTCAAGAGAGGTGCAAAGTTCCACCTTTCAGAAAGGGGCAAAGTTGCACCTTTGAGGTGCTCCAAGTGTGACAGTGATCCGTGGGTGATCTCTAAAATCTCTATTTTGTGTTGATTTCGAACCCAGCTCTGGAACGGACGGTAATGAGAAGTACGCCTCTCGCCCGAACGGAGCCTACGTGGGGAACTTCTTAGCCTTCTTCATTTTGATCTTCGCCCTCATCGTTGGCTACCTCGTCACCCATCCCAAATATATCCGAGAGCAACAACCCAACGAAGAGACCATGCCCCTGGCTTCATCAGCAGCCATGAGACAGTTCCAGTCCACCGACCAGGTCCCCGAAGCCGAGGAGGCGAAGTAGATTAGTCAAAGGCCGCGTTTTGATTTTATTTGTGTTTTTGGCGTATGTCTTGCTTCGTTGTACACAGAGTTTCTCGTGCGGAGAAAAACTATTTTCTGAGTTATTTTTATTGCTATTAACCCCTTGCCCACCCTGTTTTAAAAAGTAGTCACATTAGGCATAACATTATTCTGATAATTGTTCTTCCGCGGGGGGGGGGGGCAACATTGGCTAGAGTCTTAAAGATGACATTTTTTCTTAATTTATTAACCATGTTAACTGGGTTATATACTACCGATATCTTTCTTTTGATAATCTCTTTTTTGTTTGTGTCTAGACTTTTTGTGCTACTTGAAAAATCACGGGGTACCTCTTTGCCCCCCCCCCCCCTGTAGTACCACCCTAAAAACAAATGTTGTTCACCAAATGTAAGTAAGTGAGCGGATAACATACATGTCATAAGCTCACTTATTCTTTTTCCTTTGATACATCTTCTTTCATACCCCTTTGAATTGATGGAATTCTGAAGGTAAATTATTAAAATTATTTTTAAAACACCTCTCCCTGCATAATAGTTTTTACTAGTGATCAATAAGAAATTAAACACGTTTAACATTGTTTTTTTTTAATTCAAAATATTGTTGAGTATAGACCCCGGGTATAGACCTTATATCAAAAAGTTAAGCTTATCGTTTCTCCACTGTCATCAATTCACTGTAAAAAGTGTAATGATCACTTCCAGAATTCATTAATTTTATTTTTTTATTTTTCTTTGTAATTTCTTATCATTCTGTTGTTTTTTCATCAGATCTCGAATATCCAAGGTTTTCCACAATCTACTCTTTTAAATCAAACCAATAAGGATAAACTTTCCCCAAAAAAAACATCCCTAATTGATAAATCAAGTTTGATGTTTCCTCCTTCAGCTTTCTACCCCGTTTATCTACAGTATTAAGTTTGTCAGTATCTTGCCGTCTGTCACAGCGAAAATTAGGCTTAGTACAATTGTAATTTTTCACCCATTAAAACCTATGACAGTTTGGGTGTCTTGTTTAACTCACATAATTATCAAGACTATTCTTGCATTTTACGTTTAATTTCACTAGACCAAACAAATCATTCACAACTAAGGAGTGGTAAGGTTCAAGTGAGAATTTACTTGCGCCGTTTTCAAATATGTGTCAATGTTGTCTGTCTACTGCCTTCATTTACCTATATGGCAGCTATGATATTTGTTGTGTTACACTGGTCTACAATAAAAGTATTTGAGTCATAAATAGCTTTCTGTAAAAACTTTAAAGATAATCAAGTGATTCAAATAGGCGATCTCCGTTATTACTTATTTGATGACAATAATACATGTATATTAATTCAGTATTCAGATACTGTTTGGATTGGACAGTTCGTAAATGATCAGCTGACCATTCGCGTATCTCTGAAATCTAAATTCACAAAATTCTGAAAGTTTACTTTGAAATCTTCTTTGCCGCAATGTCGGGCAATCTTCGGTAAGTGACGAGAATTATCAAGGACATTTTTTTTTTACAGAGATAGAGCATATGAAGATCAGTGAATATTTGAATTAATTGGTGTATTTAGGGAAACAGTTTTAAAGACGGGCTAAGACTATACTCTTAAAACAACTCAGTCAAATTGGCTAGACCAGTAGTCAGCTGGGTGCAACTGATATGTCTAGTCACATTTCTCAATTATATTCTAGTAAAAAATAACTATGTTTCTAGTAAATTACGACTAGAAAATAGTCAAATACGACTAAAATAACGGTTGCACCCAGTTGACCTTATCAACTAGTCATTTTGACTGATTTGTTTTTAGAGTGTAAGAGACAAATAAAATCGATAAATTCGACGCACCGCCCGTCACAATTTGTATTCATGTGGTAACTGATTTTATTGTTTGACTTCACGTCTAAAAAATATTTATCAATTTGTTGTATATAATTATGGTAGTCATGGAAGTGTTTCTAGCTGTTGTCTATATAAAATGTCTGTAGATTACAATATGCCTAATAGAATGATTCGAGTTGTTCGAATATCAGGATGACTGATGATCAGACGAGGCAGGGTGTGCAACATTAGGATTAATAATTATTTAGTCAAACTCTCTTTTTATTCAAAGTTCAGAATTTAATTTTTAAATTACTTTCTTGAAATCCTAGATCCTAGGTCTTTTTTTAAATTCGCACTATGTATTATGTTTCATTGCAATGCTTCGAAGGTTCAGGTGTATTACGTTATGCATATAGGTTTATGCAGATTTTTCCTCATGCAATTATTATCATCATGATTTAAGGTTTTGTGTTTTGTTTTGTCTTGTTTTGTCCTGTTTTATAGTGTTATCTTTTTATCGTATCAGTCTTAAGAAAAGTAGACATCATATAAGCATGAATGTGAATAAGCCTAGGGCCTAGAGCTTTAGAGAAATGGCGTAATTATCGTTCATTTCTCATTCTAAAAATATTGGTTTCTTCCATTGCATAATAAGTGATAATTGATAATTATTTTTCTGAATCATGTGGGTTAATCTTAACAAAAACAATATAAACTTGTTCAATCTCTAAAAAAAGGTGAATTTTTAGTAAATCGACAGTGACGTTATTTTTATTGTCTGTCAGTAATGTATGGAATTACTCAAAGATCATTAAGTGCACGACACTAAAACGAGTGTGCCTCCATTTTAGCCTAGATTTACTCTAAATTATAGTAAAGAACATTTAAATCCTTGCCCTTCTGAATGTGTTATTCCCTGTATATAAGAATATTCATACGGTATATTGAATCTATTCCTTTTTTTGTTTTTCTTCAAAGATATGCTATCCAGCATGTTATTTAAACACCTTGGAATTGTGTTACATTTTGTCGTTTTGATTATTCAATCAAGTGCTATTTTTCTTTTACCAATCGTTATTGAAACCAACATATGTGCTATAAATGTGATAACGTTGTATGAACTATTTCACGAGGTGTATATTTATTAAATATGTCGGGTTAAATTATATATAAATAAGGGAGGAAATTATTTTGATATTTTAGTCCGTGATAGTAGGCATGAGTATTATAGATGATTCAAGAACTAATGGGAAAAGTAATCATAGAATATCAATGATATACAAGATAAATTATCTCTGCTTAAATCATTTGTATACATGTATTCAACACGCGAGCATATTGCTTCCATTCGAAAGTTCGAAGAAAAAGTTTAATGGTCCTCAAACATGGAAAAGATAAACCATTTAATTTCAGCCAAACGGTATTTAAATTTATTCAGGGACATTAAAAACCCACTAAGATTCCCTAATGACTGGGCGCTATGGCGTGCGCCTGTAATTCAAACTATGTGGGGGAAGTTACAAATTGATGCAGAGGTTTCGGTTCGAGCCCTGGTCACGTCTTTCGGTTGGGAACGTTAAAGATCGGTCCCAGGGATAAATAAGTCTGATTCATACACATCTGACAAAACTCGATTACACCCACACACAATGAAATATAACAAGATACACGTCTTGTATTTATTGCATTTACTAAATTCAACAAACAATGCAAAATAGTGAGAAAAAAACCCTCATAATTATTTCCCATAGTACACTGTAATTCGTTTAGATGATAATGGTGTATTTTAAGGCACTTGATTAAAGAAAATTAAACCAACTTTATATGCATGCCTTCAATAATATATTTTATGTCCAGTTTAACTAATTTTTGTCTTGTATTACAAAATATTGGTATAGAAAGCAGTAAGAATATATGGTGTATCGTTCGTTATTGCTGGAAGTAAAAGCTAAATAAAAACAACATTGAAGTTATTCATTATCAAGTGTTGAGCATCCGCTGTGGTTTATGAAATAACGATGCTTCGTCTTGAAGCATTAGGGATCTTGAATTAAAAAAGGGGAGCCCAAAAAACGTAAAAAAGAGACGATAATGGAATAAGCAAAACATGGAAAATTTCATCAAAATTGGATCTAAAACATTTGAAATAAGTCAGCTATGACAGTTTTAAAGTTTCACTTATTTTCGCATAACAGTATATATATATATATATAACACATGTGAATACATGCAAATACGAGAGATTCGATGATGTCACACAATTTTCTTTTGTGTCTAATGAATGAAAAATAGAATATTCAAATTTTCAGATGTGACGATGACGTAGGTCTTCACTGAATTACAAAAGTTCGCAACCTTGGCAGCTCAACATGCGAATCAAACCTTATTTCACGTCAAGATTTGGATTTAAAAAATATTTCATATAATAACATAGTAAAAGAAATAGTGAGCGGTTGACATTATTGGTTCCTTCTTATAAATATAAACGCTGAGAACTTTATGAAAATAAGCAAAACAAATTTAAATCCGATGTCGATGAAAATTTATATGTTATTCTCATTTTATTTTCTCTTTTTACGTTTACGTTTTGTTGGGGCGGGCATCCCATTCAAACCCACTTATATTATACTCTCTGACGATGATATACGGATGAAAGATGTTGACAGCTGATGGCATTATTTCCAATTGTTCTTGAAGGAAAAAAAAAATAACGTTATGTCAATTATTTTATTGTTTTGTCTGAATCGAACCCATCAGTCGATTCTACTGGTAGTACACATATTTTAATCTGGTTGCTCTTCATTTAGAATGGTAAATGGTAAAATGGTGGAAGCGTCATGGTAGCGGTTCTGACTCTCGCCTTACAATCAGAGGGCCGTGTGTTCGAATCCCACCACGGCCTAACGTCCTTTGGCATGGCGTCAATCCACTCTTTGCCACTCTCCACCCAGGTTTTAAATGGGTACCCGGTAGGATACGAAAGCCTATGTAGTATGCCTAGCAATTAAGTCTTGGAACTGTTGGAATGCTCCCCAGGGAGTGGACAAAAGTGCATACATTGTATGCGGGCTTGTCAGGATCCGATGACCGGGTAATAATATATCTGTTAAACGCTTAGAGACGTCGTTGCGATGTATTAAGCGCTATATAAAAGCGGATAACTATTATTGTTATTATTATTAAAACGAATTTGCTGATGGAAAGCATTCACAACGTTGAAACCGATACCAAACTCACTGATGATGTACCTTTAGAAATAACGTAATAATTTTGGTCGGACTGGAGTCTGTTAATGGTGTAACTGAGGCAAAAAACCTCCATGTGATCATTCGCTGTGACTAAGTGATTAACATATTCAATATTGATTACACTTATGTGAAATGCATGGCAGATTTCATATTAGTTAAATGCACAGGACACTTTTAACACACATTACCTCGCACGAAACACGATGAATTCACTTTTAGGGTTATAGATATGGTAGGTGGTCACGATTGCTCTCTGGTTAAATATCTTCCTGATGCCGATGACGAAATTTTCATTAAAAATTTACAAAGCGACATATACATCGGATAATAACAATGAGCACTTTTAACTCTTCAATGACTACCAAGAAATATGAAGCCAATGGCTAATAATGTAAAAAGGTTTGAAAAAGGCTACTGCAACCAAAAGCTAGGGTTACACCGGAACCGAATCAGCTGCGAATCCATCCGAATACTCGTATTCGGGTGGTTTCGGGAGTATTCTGGGGAGCGTTTCATGACAAGACTTGTCGGACATTTTATCCGACAAGTCCCGTTTTATCCGACAGTCACTACAGTTACTATAGTAACACAATGTTGCATTGAAATTTACCCTTAAAACATGCATTTTGTCCAATATGGGGTAAACGAAAATACCCAGCAAACATGTATGTTCCATTTCTACCCAATATTGGTTAAAATATTATTCAGTGTTTTAAGTGTTCTTGAACATTCGAATCTACCGAAACCATCCGAACTAGGCCGAATTCGGCTAGAATCGGTCCGAATTTATTCGGAAGAATTCGGTTTAGGTGTAACTCGGGCTAGAATTAAAATCGATTCCTATTGATGCACAATGCTGTACAGAATCGAGTTTTGTTTATAAGTCTCTAAATATATTTTGTATATGTTCAAATAATCTTTGGAAGAATATTTTTCAATCTGCTAAGTTCTATTCCTTAAAGAAAACTCCATATTTCATTCCTGCAGTGGTATCATCCAATTGTGAGTGAGCTAACACAATTGTACGTAGCTGTTGAAGAGCTGTCCAATTAACCTAAATATGTGCAATGTCGTACTCGTTGTAGCATCACCACCAAACAAAGAGCAACCAACGATACTATGTTCATATGTGTTTTGAGAATCAATGTGCCGAGTTGTGGAAATTTAAGTACAATTGACTATTATAAAACTACAATGACACTAACCATATATGACGACTCTGGTCACTAGATGATATCACTAAAGCAATTACGGGAAGTGAATTATTATGTAAGGTAGGGGCGCATCCAGGATTTTCCAAAGGGGGGGAGGGGCACATTTTCCCCGAGAAAAATTTGACAAGCAAAAAAAAAGGTCCTCACGTGTATGAACGACATATTCCCATTGAAAATATATGCTGTCACCTTCAAGGGGGGGGGGGGCACACTTGTCTAAGAAGTGCATATTTACATCAGTTTGTTTTATCATGGCTCTCAAGGCCAGACGTGCCCCCCTGGATCCGCCACTGATGTAAGGGGGTGGAGCTTAGCAAGTTGAAAATGTTCTGTCGAAAATCACCCTAAAATCTACGAAATATATTTCGATACTTCATTTGCAAAATTATCATTCGATATCAATAGGAACGAACAGGATTCAAGGGTTTCAGGAGTTCTTCGAGGTTCCATAACCTCGAGTCAAATAAGGAGCTATGGAAGCTTCATGGAAAGGAATGTTGGTTTGTTAAAATTTGAAAAATGATTGATAGATTTCAAAGTGTGTTTCCCTGAATAGCTAGTATCCACACATTGATGTGGATACACTCAGTATATTGTTTTGACTGGGATACGGCTAACTGTGTGTGGTTTTCTCCTTTGTTGTTTTTTATTTTGTTGGTACAATGGTGACAGAAGATCTGGTTGGTCTATCTTGCTCCTTGGCGCCAATCCCTGTGCCTTTTTAGAATTCCTAGATCCTCCCCCACCTTCACCATGGTTCAGTTTACTGCTCTGATGAACACCGAGAGGCATGTAGAGCGGAACCGGCGAATAGGAGTTGATCAGACTATCTTGGCTCTCTCTCTTTGGATCGTACATTCTTGGTGTTCGGTCTGTCCTTGGAGCTGTAGGTGATCGGTCGTCCTCCTCACGCAGTTGTGGCAGATGAGACACTGGAGCACCGATGTTCTTCTGTGCCAGTGACCTTCGAGGATGTCTTTTTACATTTCTCGTCGGTAAATCCATGCCTTTCGTTGTTGCAGGAGGATGTCTTCTGTGTACCTTTCGTCTGCTGCCGTTATCGTCAGGGTAACCTGTATCTTGGTCATCGGTCCCATCGTGTCCATGTGGGTCGTAATCAAATTCATCAGAAAATACATTTTCAGGGTCTTCCCAGTGCTCCCTGTTTCCTTTAGAACTTGGGGGAAGATAGTGTATTTCAGGAATAGGAGTTTTCCGACTGAGTTTTGATCTTTCTTGCTTGGCTTTGAAACCGTTTAACTCAGAGGCATATCCGTTGTTTTGAGTAACCTGATGTGTGAGTAAATGATTCCGTTTGCCCTCTTGACGTCTGACCTTTTTATCATGATTCATGTTTCCCATTCCATTGACCCCGCTATCAATAGAGTTACGACTTATTTGTTTCAAGAGATCCGGACTAACATCCCCGTAATCAGAAGCTCTATCATGATCCCTACTTGTACCAAGTTGTCGCAAATGATCATAGAGTAGATCTGGGGAATACGACTCCTTGTATGCCGGTGTATCAAGATCATAATCAGTTTGAATAGCATCTTCGAGAGATTCCCTGCTGCTTTCTAACCAGGGGACACTCCTAGTTGCTTTCTTTGCCGCCCTAGGTATAACTTGAGCCTTGTTTGTCTTGTCAATATGGTGGCGATTCTTGTGCAAAATCCCTTTGTCCTTGGAGCTCGTGTGATCTTGTCTGTCTAAGCCATCCTGCAGATGAAGTAACATTAGTTCATGTTCTAGTTGGTCTTTCCTCTCCTCTTCTTCTTGGACTGATGAGGATAATAGATCAACTCGCCCTTCCACCTCATTTTGGTACCTTCAAAGATAAAAATGGACAAATATCGGATTAAGTATTGCCCTGTCCAACAAAGATTAGTCAGCTATTATAAAAGCTTCGAAATCTACGAAGGCTAATTAAGAGTGTCACAGCAAAATTTTACTGCTCTCTTCTCACACGCAGATTGATGATTAAAAACTGAATGAATTTATTAAACACTGCGAATCAATATTCACTCAAATCGTTTCTTCCAACCTTTTCCATTGACAGTCGAGCTACTTTGTTTTGCATTATCATCACCAATTCACCATATGTTTGCAAATCAATAATGTGCACAGAATCGGATTATTTAATACTGTTCTTTGGGATTTCTGCCATTTCGTTCATATTTTATTTACCCCCTCTTTTTCACTTCTTGAAAAACTACAGGGTTCATCGGAATAATACCCACCTGGTGAATGTTGCTTTGAGGTCTAGCTTGAGTTTCAAGTCACTATTCATTAGTTTTTGACGATATTTTGAAACTTTTGAGAGCTCTTGAATATCATTTACTTTCTGATCAATAGTCTTAAGCTTCTCTGAAATGTGTCTTCTTTCTGAGTAGTCTTCTGCTTCTTCTAACTGCAGAATAAGTCGCTCTTTTACTCGTGTATAGATCTTCAGTTCGTCTTCCATTGCTTCTATCGCGTTGTCTGCAAGCTTCATGTTTGATCTCAATTTTCGGATTCTTTCTTGTCTGCGATTAAAGAATTCAAGTTCGTTGGTCTCTGAGGCTAACTCCATTCGTCTCAAAGCAATAGAAGTGGTGAGTTCTTTGAGTCGTTTTTCAACTGTTTCGGTGACTGCAGGAAACGTTGGGTGAGTTTCAAAATCTATGTCTTGGGGTGTTCTCGAAACCAAGGGATCATCTTGTGCATCGGAAGGAATTCTTTCAGTGTATCTTTCACTTTTTTCTTCTTTGAACTCCTTATCCAGTGTTTCTTCATTTCTGTAGTCAGTGCTGGGATTGTGATATTCATCAAGTCTGTGACGCTTTTGTGGAGAGGGCGATCTGTAGGGTATGGTTGACCGGTCCTCGTGTAATATGTCAGCTGTAGGCAGATGCTCCTTTGGAGATTCAGCTGAGTGAATGCCATCACTTTCCAAAGGAGGATCGGAGCTCGTGTCTTCACGGATCTTCTGTCCTCGAAGACGTCTTCTTATCTTTTCAGCCTGGTACCACCAGCTTCGTGCTAACTTGATGGCGTTTTGTGTCTTATGCATGATATCTGGTATAAGTCGTAATAGCTCCCCGAATCTATAGTGATTTGGATAGAGCTTCACATCATGAATCGATTCAGGATCGAACAATTCAACATCCACTTCCTCTGATTTCAGAAGACTACCCCAGCGGACATCAATCAGTTGCAGTTGGTGGATGGTTAAAAATAGCATCTCGCAATCTTTGGAAATATCGTACAACTTCCTGACTGGCATTGACTCATTAAGCGCGTCGTAGCCTTTGGTGTTTGACATGACAAGGAGATTAGAACCCATGACCTCGCTACTTGCACGACGCCCTCTCTCGACCAGTTTGGCAGCTTGCGGAATCTCCTCCATCACCATCTCGTAATAAAATTCAAACAGTACTGAATAGATACGTTCATCAAATGTCGTTTTCATATCTTTAAGGTATTTGATATCCTGGTTGAAGTCTTCGATCCGTTGCGTAGTTGATTTGTCGGTAAGATGCCTATCTTCAAGATCCGAGAACCAGCGATTTGTAAATTCTTTCAAACCATCCAAAGTATTCACATGACGATTATCTATAACAAATCATACACGTAAAAACATAAGTATCGTTTCCGATTCGTTATATCTCTCTTGTATTTCATTTCTACCCGGTTACCTTTAATTTCCAATATTTTGTGGTATAAACAGAAAAACGCATAAACGCACAAAGATTATAGCACAAACGCACAAAGAGTATAGATTTCAAATTGATAAATTGAGAAAATAGCATTATTGAAGTTGGGAAATCGCATCACAGTAGGTAAAAAGTTATAATTGAATTAAATCATTGTCAAAGGATTAACAGGGCCACAAAATAATGATCGAGGGTCCCTTTTATAGGGTGTTTAGGACATTTCATCACTTCAATTTGAATCTCTTCAAAACAAACCCTGGACAACCATGCAAACCATCAAAGAGCGATGAAGATACGTAGTAGGCCTACTTACGAGGAATAACCTTGGCGAAGGCGCGATAGAGTGACCCCGTCTCGTGTTTCTCAAGGAAGGTTTGTAACATGCTCTCGAAGCTCTTCAGCTGTAGATGCATCATAGCGTTCTGTTTCCTCCCAGGAGCACCTCGCATCCGGTCCGGGTGCGTCTAAGAGGATGAGAAAGACGAGGCATACATGAATAGAATCTGAATATAATTTTTACAGCAAGCTGGACTTTTTGAGCAAAGTCAGACCCCCCCCCCCTCCCTCGCCTCTTACGTGTTTGGCATGCACAATCCAGGACTTTTTTAATCATAATTATTAATGTAGGTAGCTACGAGCAATTCAATAACAATTGCAATCAATAATCGATGACAATGAATTAGACTTTTTGCTGTCCATCACTTAATGAAGCCCCAAATATTCCCCTTTCATTTTAAATACCTTCTCCCACTTTTGTTAGCTTTTTCAACTTAAAAAAATAGATAAAAACTTTTTTTTTTACTTTAAAAACACTTTAACAATTTTAACGTTCTTTTTAAATACCCCTTTTCAATTTTTATTTCCTGTTTCAGCTCCTAAATGAATAAATTGGAATAAATTTTAGTTCGTGAATTTCAATGTTATCAAATGTCCTTTATATATATATATATATTTCCCCTTTTGATTTTGTTTTATTTCGTTTTTCGATGTAATTCGTCAACAGCACTAATTGGATATTTGGCTTATAAGGATATATCTGTAAAATGCTAAAAGATGTCGTTTCAATGTATAAATATCTATACATAAAAAAAGCAGAATACTATTCTCGTAAACAAAATTAAAGCTCATTTATTTTTATCTTTATGATTTGTTGGCTGCAAACAGAATTTGTACAAAAAGTTGTTTCATAAGATTTGGTAACAATTGTTTAATCATGTTAATCTGTAACGCGCGACCCGCATAAAATTTGATCAATGACAGTCATCTAGCTTGAATCAATTAATCAGTGGGATTTGTATAAACATTTGCCGAATAAACATTTTCAATCACAAGATATACATGTATATGCAAATTTCATTTAAGCTGTTGGACTGATGACCATGTCATTTTGCTCGAACAAAAACGAAGAACTCCAAATCAATAACCGGAACCATTTTCGTTTCCATGAACAACTAAGCATCGATCACTTAAGAATGCTAGCAGATATGTCGATAAACACAAAAGCTCTATTTCTCTCACAGAGTGGACCACTGGCTGTCATGGAAACCGGGATAAACAAAAACGCACCCTGTATACTCCGATCGCATATGTTTAAACACCAACGCCATTCGTTCATCACGAAGCCATATTACAGCGAGATTATGTAAATATGACGGTATGGATTATTGATATTTTGTCAATATTTGAACTTGCTAAAGAATAATTAAACCAACAATTTTTCTGGCACGCCTTCCTGCCTTTATCAGTTTATTAAAGAAACTTCAGTCGTTTCCAGGTTAAGATATTTCAAAGAGCATTATAGAGAATGATTGGTCCTGATTTTTTTTACCGGCCTTCCGACCCTAGCAATATTCAGCAGCTGGGTAGGCCTATACATTGCATGGTGTTATATTTGAAATATAAAATGAATGCACGAATTAAGAAAAAAAAAAGGTAAAACACATTTAAAAATAGAACCTATGGTGATCCGTATTTTGCTACAGTAACACAAACGGAACCACCTCCAAACCGACCTATGGTCATTTGGAAATAATAATAAAACCTTGGTCGGTCTTGAGTCGGTTTCACGGGTGTGACTGTACATTTTTAAAATGTAATTTTCACCCAATGCAAACACACACAAAATCTAATTTGGCAAATTATTGTGAGGACAGTATGTTGCACAGTATTGGTTAAATGTTTTTTAAGCCTTTTAAGAGTGTAGCATTATAATAATCAAAAACTAGATTATGACAAGCCAAATTAAGATTAAAAAAAAATCTAGTTGCAATTGCTGAAGTTGCAATCTACAGTATCGATTAACACTATAACGTTTCACATTTATTTTACTGCAAAGTATTATATTTCCAAAGTGTTCTGTTAAAATAGTTCAAATACAGAAATAGTTTGTAGTTTTAAAGCCTCATATTTATTGTATTTACGTAATGTATGTTATTACTATCTGCTCTGTATATATGATATTTTTCCTATATTGCGTAATTGATTGAGTTGAAATGATTCGAATTTCCCCATTCCCGAAAGTTGCCCTGACAGATGGACATTTAATGTTACCGATGCTGTCAACTATTCTACTATCCGGATTCCGGACAAACTTTTATTCCATTCGAAAACAGTAACAATTTAAATGGTAGAACGAGCTAGAATGAGCCTTTTGTGTCTGCAGCCTTGGAAAAGAAACATTAATCAACTCCATTAATGAGCTTTGCAACGATTGCGATATTGAATTAATACATACTTTAATTTTTCATTATCCCTTGTATAGTAGGCCTTCAGATGGATCAATCACATGGAATAGCAATTACTCCTAATCAATAAGGATGGTTACATGCACTTGGCATCTTAATTTCTCTTCCGTTATAGTATTAACTGCAGTGCCCCCCAAAAAAATGTAAAAAAATAAAATAAAAAGCGCTAAATGTATACCAATGGAGTGTACATCTGTCTCATGTATTATGATAGAGTGTGGGGTGTGAGAGGGTGGTTGTGTGCGTGTGAGATTTGGGTATCATGTGCGCGGGTGCAAGGGTATGTGTGCGTGGGTGCAATAGTATGTGTGGGTGTGTGTAAGAGTATGTGTGGGTGTGTGTACGGATTTGTGTGTTCGTTTTTGTTAATGGCATGTACGTTTAAATGCGTACATGTGGCTGTGTGTGTGTGTTAATGGGGATACGTGAAATACATGAGAGAAAAGGATTTTGTCGGTATGTGTTGTAAATAGTCCTGATACCGACCATAAATGCAGATGAAAAAATACAACCCCCCTTACACACACACACACACACACACATCAAGGTCACGTGCCAATGTAACGTCTACCTGGGTCTAGATGCGATGTGATCAAATTCAATTTCGATCATATCCAACATAAAAAACAATACGAAGTCACAGCCTGGATTATGATTCGATAGCGTCACTGAGAAATAAAAGATGAATAAAGTGTAAATACTGAAGATTTCGTTTGTTTGTTTGTAGACAATGATTAATACATTTTAGAAGAAAGGTCTCTATGTGCTAAAGGGGGAGGGGTGAGAAATTCCATGATCAATACGATATTGATGTGTTGATTGTACAGCCTCTAAGTATCTCCATGGTAACGTAAGTTAAGTTATTACCAATGAGTACTTGAAACATGATTAGAAATCTGTGCCCGTAAGCGGAGTTAAAAAAGGAAAGGCAAACAGTGATCGGATCATCGTTAATGGTTTCTCAACTGCTATTTGGTTATAATTAATAAGGGGTTACGTATGAAGATCAACAAATCTCTCAATTGATTGTCAAGAGAGCAGGACGATTGCTCAATCGATTCGCTGCCTCGAGTGTCATAAAAGTAGATCTATAAACAGTGCCACAAAAATTTCTAGCGGAAAAAGTGTGGGAGTGCGTATGTGTGTGAGAGAGAGAGAAGGGGGAGGACACAGAGTGGAGAGGGCAAGGGGGAATGGTTGGGCGGTGGGGGGATGGGGTGGACGGTGAAAGGACTACATAGGGGTTATATTGCGGCAGGTTACATCCGCAAATAAGATTAGGCTTATACATTTACAGAAAAAGAAGAGCAAAGTATCTAGGGGTAATAAATCAGCCCTCCTAAAAGAAAGGGGGGGGGGTCTGCATGGTGGGCGAGCGAAACGAACAGCTCAAATGAGATATTGTCGAACCGCAAATATTGCGCTGATAAGATGAATGCGATTCTTGTATTATAATGTTGATAATTGCAGTATAGAGCATGAAATGCATGCATATAATACTTCATGAATTGAATCCAATTAGTGTCCTCTTTGTCATATGTGATGTATGATCAGACAGAAATAATATAACGTTTCGATTCCGAAACGAAACTATAATGCCTTACAAAATCATCACATTAGAAATCTTAATCAAGGAAAGACAAAAGATCACTTGTCAGCACGAATAAATTGAATTGATAGCACAATACGTATCATGGTGACCAGATAGGTGCAATAAAATATATCCAAGTCGCCTTTTTAATATGCTGGTTCTCAATTATGAAAATATGATAATGGCTTTAGCATTTACACACAGACCTTCATTTATCTGAAGTATATATTTTTCGGCTTTCATGTGGTCTCGATTAAAATGATACAGCCAACAACACGGCTATATCATGTATACAGACGAAAAGAAAAATAGAGGATAATCTTAATAAATATAAAAAATATCTTTGGGCTGTAATGAGAATGTTCTTTTGCAATTAGTTAAATTAGAAAAAACTCATTGAAGATATCATTCCGGGATATCATTCCACAAAGTTGATGGTAAATATTGCAGTCAGTTGTCCCATTTTGTTCGCGGCAGTGGTGGTGGTGGTAGTGGTGGAGATACAGATTCTGCATCGATAGTTGTGGAGGAGGTTATCTTGTATGTTAAAAAGCTTGTGTGAGTAGTCTCTAAATGCAGAAGACCTTGTCTGGATTTTAGCTCCCTTTGGAGTGAACATGGATAAAAAAGATGCACTGATCACTCCAAAAGGAGCTATTTTTAACTGCAAAAGGATCTTTTAAATCACTAGTATCAGTCTGAGAGGAGTGAAGTGAATCGGTGATGATCATCATTATATTATATGATCCTCTCCCAAGCGCAGGCTGCTGGACAAGATTCAAAATCCGAGAAAAGGATTCGTTCCCCTTCCCCGCCCCGGTCGGCGCCCATCATAACAATTTCCTGACTCTTAGAGCAGAGCTGTGTTGGTCATGTTAATTGGCATGTGTGCCTCAGAAACAGCCCTTGCCTGGCCAGGATTCTCCACAGGTAGTGGAGAAGGTGCACTTTATGTGTGGATCAGTAATGGATCCAATGATCCGGGTAATAAAAATTACATGTATAAAAGCGCTTAGAAATACATCGGATGGAACGCTCTATAAATAACTATTATTATTACTATTATCATTATTATTATTATCACCATCATTATCATTATTATTGTCATAATTAATATCAATATTATTATCATCATCATTATCATAATAATTATTATCAGTAGTAGTATTATTATCATTACCATCATTGCCATTATTCACAGTAGTAGTAGTAGTAGTAGGAGTAGTCACTGTATCATTATGAGTTATTTTTTGTAAATTTCATTTATGCTTAGTTTTTTATAGAGAATAAATATGATACAAAAATCCTCTCCCATCTCCTACGCCCTACTTGACCTATAGATAAAAAAGTGGAAGCGTCGTGGTGTAGCGGTTCTGACTATCGCCTTGTAATCAGAGGGTCGTGTGTTCGAATCCCACCATTGCCTAGCGTCCTTTGGCAGGGCGTTAATCCACACTTTGCCATTCTCCACCCAGGTGTTAAATGGGTACCCGGTAGGATGTGAAAGCCTATATGTAGTATGCCTAGCAATTGAGTCTTGGAACTCTTGTTGGAATGCTCCCCAGGGAGTGGAGAAGGTGCATACATTGTATGCGGGCATGCAAGGATCCGATGACGGGGGTAATAATATGTCTGTAAAGCGCTTAGAGACGTCCTTCCGATGTATTAAGCGCTATATAAATTATTATTATTAAATCATCTGCACCAATGCACAGAGAGCGCCCGGATATCATGAAAAGGCGAATACCCCTAATCGACTCCTAATTCTTTCTTTCCACTCAACTTCCTTTGCTTTATTCCTATATCGACATCTTGATATTTTCTTTAAAGATCATAGGAGGCTGTTACACACACCCTCACCCGCACACACGCACCCACACACACAAACATAAATAAATATATATATATATATATATTTGCATATATATATATATACATGTTTATACATATATATTATATATGTATGTATATATCATATATATATACATTTATATGGCAACAATGTTTTACTCCCTTGACAGAAAAAAGATATATATTTAAGAGAATTCAATCATCCACAGATATGGCAATATCATACGAAACACTTTGGTAAATTTTTCATTCTCTTATTATTCAAGTGTTGCAGTTGCGTGTTTTTGGTCATAAAATATGAAGTAATGATCGTCGGGATTAACCTATTTTGCTGCGCCCGATAGTCAATAATGCTTTTTTCTAGACATGTACGATCATTAACATACCATGCCTGGCAGCCTTCTTTTTAGATGAACCCATTTGTTTAATCATACTTTTTGGTAGCTTTCTGGTAGGTTAGGTGTATCAGTAACCGTGACTTAATTCCCCTTCAGCCTGTTTGCATGTTATTTACCTGTATTATCATGGTTCTGTCTGCATAAACCCCTAACAACGGCTTAGCGTTGTAATGTTGTGCTTTTGCCTTATCATATAATGATGACAGTTGTAATCTGTGCATTGCTTGTTGCTTATCTCTGCTAATTACTCGTTCTCTTAATAATCAGTATATTCACCGATGTAAACATACTTAAATCATGTCAAACGGTCAAATAATTTCCACTGCAACATAACTGAAAGCAAAATATTGTTTTAATTCTCAACTTGAAGATCCCTAAATATTTTCCTGGCCCCACCACAAGGGCGATGGCAGGTGCCGGGGCGACCGCCTATCGATTTTTTTTTTTCATTTAAGTAACTGAGGAAATGAAAGAAAGAAAAGAAAAAATATCCCTATTTATTATTCAAATGAATGAAAAACATCCGAGCACCGCCCCTGAATTACTTCATTTCCAGACTATAGATCACAAGATTCGAGATTCGATCGATTCCCGACTCGGCACTAACGCCCTTTGTTGAGCAGCGTTGACTTTTGGGGATTTCGAAAATGTTCTAAATTCGGGGTTTTTGTTAAAGCCTTTGGGGATAAAAAAATATATATATATTTGGGGATTAAGATAAAAGTAGGTATTTTTGTCCATATTAGGGGATTTTTTTAAGGTTTGGGTTAATGATAACATAATAGTAGTATACGATCTACTGTAGATAGTCAATGCATAGAATGCAAATCGGCGCACGCCTTAAGCAATTCAACCGATGGTTCAGTAAATTTGACTTTATGACACAATGGTATATAGTGGTGCCAATCTACAATGCATCATAAGCTTTAAAAGAGAGATCTGCTTAACAAACGAGCACACATTAACTAGTTTGGGGGAAATAAATAACCATGATAGCTAGTCCTCATTTTTTTCAGAAAGTATTGTGATTTTAAATATTTGGGTATTTGGGGTCCTATTTGGGGATTTTTCAAGTGCCTTTTGGGTATTTTCTTCAGCTTGGACCTGAAGAAACTGTCGTTGAGGTGTTGATCTACATTTGCCATCATCGACCCAGGTGTAGTACCCGGCAGCAAAAATTGCTTCGAATGCTGCAAAAAAGCAGCAAATTGACAACTATATGCTCAAGCCGGGATAACAGTTATGCAGCCCTTAGAAACATTTTTATAGGAAAAATCATCGCGGATATCATCAGGTTCGTGAATTCTGGTTTCATAGACTAACCAACATCAATATTTATCGGTGATACCTCGCTCGTTTGTCTTCGGCCAGCCATTGCCACTATGCAAAATCAATGAGAAGAAAATGACCAATACAAATTTCACTAATAAGTATGTCCAGTTCGAAGGGGGAGGGGTGGGCAACACAGTAATGTATTGTCCTTGGTCATATTACTAAAGAAGAGCTTCTTCGGTGAAAATATTTTTGCATGAAAACAACCGGTAACATTTTTTAAGTTGATATTAAGAAAAGGAATTAGATTCCCGTTTCCATCTTTAAAGTTACCTTTAAACGAATATCATTTTGCATGAATATACGAAATGAATAGTGCATTGAAATCATTTCAGACCCAATAACTCTTCTTGAATACTTATCATAATGCGAACATAATCTCAGTGATACCAATTTATACAGTGTAATGAATTATCTAACTGGCAAAACAAAGTTCCAGATAAAGCAATCTTTTGGATAATGTAAAATATTATACTTATCGTTTCATCAAAATATAGCAGGGCTTGGGCAATTACAAACGAAGATGTTCATTTTGTTTCAACAGTTCAAATTTTGATCGAACCAATTGATGATAAGATATCAAGTGTTAGGTCTTATAAATCATGTATTAACGCCAAATAAAAAGTAACTATATACCATGACTATATGGTACAATACTCACAAAATACAGTTAAACCTGTCTTAGTGGCCCATGTCTATCGTGGAAACCTGTCTTTAATGGCCACCAAAATTGTTTACAATTTGAAAGGAATCACGTGTGGGAGAACCTGTCTATAAAGGTGACCATAATCTTTGTTGTTTCCCATTTTGAGTGGCCTTAATAGATGGGTTTAATGCTGTATACTTACAAAGTATTCTGCATCACCCTCCATTTCAAGCAATATTTTAGATGAAATCCTCCGTTCAGTAAGACCGAGATTTCAATATCTGGTTCGGAATCTCGTGAATAGCTGAAACTGTAGTCTGTCTGAGCCACGATGCCCACACGCCGTTTGACTGCTCTAGCAGCCGAGTACATTAATTATTCTCTAAAGCATCAATTATTCTGTCTCGTTCTTCACAGTCATGGCAGTGAATATGACCAAAATTCCTATTCCATCGCAGCCTTTGTTCTACCCCTACATGTGAGCATCAATGATTTTTTGATTGGTTGGCAACGTTCATTGTTGAAAGGGGCGTGGCTATAGTGATTCGTTGCTTGGTTATATTCTGCGATAGACCCGGTAAATATTGAATGTTGATATCGATATTGGTTTTCTTCTGAGCCATCATGCCCACGAACTTGATATTGTTGAAGTGGGTCAAAAATGGATTAACCCATTTGGGAAATTCTTGAATCATAATTCGTTGAATTCACATTAGATATTTGATGCTGAATTAAGGAAAACACGTATGTGGTCATTCAGCATACTACATGAATATGTTTGGGTATATGATAGGGAATACTGAAAGGTATTATTTGGGGAAGAAATTTTACGAATGGGCTTTGTGAATATGATTGCTGCCACTGGCATAAGGCTTAGGGTAGTTGCCACCCTGAAAGTTCCACGAACTAGAAAGAAAAGGAAATCAAACAGAATGTTGTAAAATATTAAACTCTTTTGGAAATCAATTAGATTATTATTTTAAAAAGGTCAAAGCGGTTGTAATGTTCTTACCCTAGTTAATCACCATTTATTTTTGTTGTAGTTGTTGTTGCTTTATGTTTTTTTGGAACATCTCACTTAATTTGCTAAATATCGGTGATCTACTTTCGTGTTCTACCCTATAATTTGACAAAAAAATGCGCATTAGTGCGCGTCCTCAGTCTCGGCATGATTTGGCCAACGGGTGATGCCTTCTTTACCGCACGCAGCTGAGAATTTAAGTGCGACTCTAAATCACACTTAAAACTTTGTGACACACCCCTTATAATTCGACTTATAGTTCTATGTCGAAGGAACGAATTAAACGATGAAACGGCGAGGGAACGGTTGCCATCGCCATGCTTATGGTGATCAATTCTTACACACCGACCAGTTGGATTAGTATTTGATAGTTTTATTTTCCTGAGCAATTAAGATATTGTGAATTTTACTTGATCAGTGCAAAAGTTCAAGCACTGCATGGCGCCATAAACTTGGTTTTTTGTTATCATTTCGTGGTGCACGTTTGTGTACCTCCATTTTTACCCCCCCCCCCCTCTCTCTCTCTCTCTCTCTCATACTCCCCACTCAATCCCCGTCTCCCATCACCTCTCAAAACCCTCTCATTCTCCAGAAAGAAAGTGTTGCCTTTCATTCATTACGCATTATCTTACTTACAATCGGGACATGTCGCAGGAGCAGAAACAATTCAAACCTTTCATTCGAGACGTACAAAATAAACGTTTGATTATTTAATTTTATTCGTGCTGGTAGCATACTTCATAATAAACATTTTAACTTTGAAAACTTTTATTTGATTATTTAACTATACAATGAACGAGATTCAGATTATGAACCAAGATGACACATCAATATCAGTATACAAATTTCTAATAGCTCTTAAAACTAATAATTTAAAGTGTAATTTTATTGTTTTTAAGTTATCTTAGTAACACATTTTTCCCTTTCCTTTATTTTCTGAAGCACATACAAAATGTGACAGCGCTACATAACTAATATTATTATTATTGTTATCATTATTATTACTATTATTAGTATAATCATTTTACAAAATCATACCGCATAATATGGAATCAACATCATTTTTGGGAACAAAAATTGACACTAATCCAACTTGGCAAAACATGGCTTAGACGTTTGAGGTGACATATGCTGAAATACTTTCAATCCTATCTTATTATTTGAAAAAGTTATCGAAATAAAATAAATATAAAGGGATAGAATACTAGACAAAACGAATTAATCCTGATAAAAGTGTAATCACAATTACCTACATACAGGGCCCTTTGGAACGATTTTTTTTTCACCAGGGGTGCTGATGTAAATTTGACAAGAAAAAAACCCAGCACCCCCGCTTCGGAAGGCCATGCCTACATACACAAAACAATAAGTGTTTGAAATTGTGTGGCACTCCGTCCATGAATTCAGGTGATAGTTGTTTTTGTCCGAGAGGCGCAATGTACCGGGCAAACTCAAACAGGTTGAAACTTTCTTTTAATTGCTGTTTGGCTTAAGAACAAACCTTTATGGGAATATCATGAAAGATTCAGCTTAAAATAAATAATTTACTTGAAAGTAATAATAAAAAAATGTTCTAAAAAATGACGAAAGGTAATCAACCACATCTGCTAGTTATAGCACACATTCGGTCGAAGCCGACACTTCATTCAAAATTGAATAATAAATTTAAAATCTAAAAAAAAACAGTAGAGATGAAAACATTTACAAGCTCCATCGCGAAAGAGATCCCAAGATTTCGTCGATTTTGCAAATGAAATCGAAACAGATTGACATATAGTATTTAGATCAATTCACAGGAATTTGGCTTCTGAGTCCATGTCGTGGTATGCGCTATTTTCCCACCCAGAGCCTGAAGTGAACAGTGCTTTCATGAGACGCGCCAATCAAACATTTCAATTCAGTACAAACAGTTCAATATTATTATTGTAACGCAATAAAGATGTGCTGAAATTTTGGTCTGCTTGAGATCAGGATAGCTCAGTTTTATCAACATTGTTGGTTGACTTGTTAGATATTACACATTTCCTTGACTTTGATTGGCTGATCGAGAAGCACAGTTCCTATGGCAACTGTCGGATGAAAACTAGTTTGTCGGATAGAACATCAAATACGTCTTTCTGAAAACGTCCCAAGAAGTTCTAGTTATGTGGTTCAGTTTTTCTCAGTGCCCCCCCCCCCCCACCCCGGTTCATAGAAACTGGCCATGTCATTTCATGACGTCATGTTATGACGCGTCAAATCAGACGCAGACTAGCGTTCAGACCTGGGAGGGATGTAAGCTACATGTATCTGGTTGTGCAGTGGAGACTGTGCAGTCGCGTCACGCGATCTGATGCATGATCCACAGCGGAATGGTAACATCTTGAGGAGAACATTTCGATATGACTTATTCATGATCCAATAGACGCAAGCATTCCACCAACTGTTAGAGGTAATAGCATATCTCACGATTAACGATAGTGCAATCGGGACGTTTATCCTTGGTATCGGACTTAAAATGTTGATGATGGTACTCGGTAGCCATGCAAGGTAGAACACACAAGTGACCGCGAGAACTGTCTTCAGTCCCTTCATTCCCGCTGAGGTCGGTAGCGGTAGAGCGACGTTACCAGAGTTTACCGCGGCTTCAAGCGCAGCGATCTGGAGCGCGTGACGACGCGCGATAGAAACCAGACGAACGTTCACGAAAGTAATGATCACAACTGCTGTGAAAGGTATGATGTTATAGACGACGTGACATGGTGTGATGCTACTAGATATGCAGAAAGTTGCGAAAGGCGGGCATATTCCCCTCAGGATACTCTGAAGATGGATACGGCTGAGAAAATGAGCGGGAAAATGACTACCGCGGTAAGGGCGACGATCATGCGCTTGCGCGAAGCAAGCACGAAGTATGCGGTTGCGTTACCGCGATGTACCGGTCAACGGACGCGAGCGTCAAAATCAACATGGACTGCCAAACAAACGCAGTGCACAGGATAAGGATGGTGTAATAGACGCTTTGTGGAATGGGCACGAGGACGAATAATACCCCGGATGTTGAACAAATCAGTCCGGTGAAAAGATCGACGACAGCGAGGCACGTGAGACAAAGCTTGGTGTTTTCACTAAAACAGTTTGAAACTTGAGGAACGGTCACAAGATTGGCGCAATTTAGCAAAATGGCAAGTAATGCACTGATGGGATAGGTGATAAGATGGAAGTTGACTTGCCACATTGGTTGGCTGTTGGCAATGTCGACAGTTGTGTTTGAAATATTAACGTATCCTGTGGTCCAATTCTCCATGATGGACGATGTTCATCTAAGAGAGCATTTGACAAGAAACAATATTTATATGATGCTGCTTGCATGAATCGCCCGTTATGACACACTTACAAAGTGCCTGAAAGTGATATAAAACTCATCGGATGAGAAAATAAAAATATCAAACTTTGGCTGCCGCGCGCAGACAAAGAAACAGCTTTAGGTATTAAACAAAGAGTCATTCAAAGTCATTTGAAGATTGATTACAACGGAACTATTGTACCTTTTGATATGATACTTTAGCTTTTTCGAAAGATAATTAGAAACCGCTATCATGTAGGAGTTTATCCCTGGGCCATCGGTACTTATCATCCATAAATACATTTATCTGAAAGTCTGAAGACAAGATAATTGAATTTTCGAAACCTCTTTATAACGATTGAAGTCGCAGTTCTATGATTAGGCGCCAACGCGGCACTTGCTTTGAATATATTGATCTTGAAAGCAAGCGCCTCTCTGAGGCCTATAATAACTAAGGAGTTTTCACTCAGCAATGTACGAACGTTTCTAAAACAAAATGCCAGCTATATGACAAAGAACAAATAAGAACTCTTTGTCAAAAGATGGAGAGCCAGAACAGAAGTGGCGTACCTAGGATTTTCCACAGGGGGGGGGGGGCAAAATCGGCCGCCAAAAAATTTGACAAGCAAAAAAAAAAAAAAAAAAAAAAAAAAAGGTCTTCAAGCTCGTCAGGGGGGGCAGGTATATGTCTTTTGTATGGGTTGTGGCTCGTCAGGGGGCAGAGTGCCCCCCCTGCCACCCCCCCCGTAGGTACGCTAGTGCGGAACAGCAGTTTCGTCCTAGATTTTCAGAGCTGACAAAAATGAGCAAATAATTATGTCGGTTGTCCAGAATCAAGGACCAAATGCTGTTTTGATTTGATTTTTTTACGCAGCTGGGAATTTAAGTGCGACTCTAAATCACACTTAAAACTTTGTGAAACACCCCTTATAATTCTACTTATTATCGAAGGAACGAATTAAACGATGAAACGAGTAGTAAGACGAGAGAAGGGGTGCCATATCGCCATGCTTATGGTGATCAATTCTTACACACCGACCAGTTGGATTAGTATTTGATAGTTTTATTTTCCTGAACAAGATATTGTGAATTTTACTTGATCAGTGCAAAAGTTCAAGCACTGCATGGCGTCATAAACTTTGTTTTCATTTCGTGGTTCACTTTTGTGTACCTCCATTTTTATCCCCCGCCCCCTCTCTCTCTCTCTCTCATACTCCCCACTCAATCCCCGTCTCCCATCACCTCAAAAAACCCTCTCATTCTCCAGAAAAGTGTTGCCTTTCATTCATTACGCATATATCTTACTTAAAAATTGTAAAATCATAAACCGTAACAAATTTCAAAATCAACCAATCGGGACATGTCGAAGAAGCAGAAACAATTCAAATCTTTCATTCGACACGTACAAAATAATTACGATTACTTTCAGCACATGTTTAATTATTTAATTTTATTCGTGCTGGTACCATACTCCATAATAAACATGTTAACTTTAAAACTCTTATTTGATTACTTAACTATATAGTGAACGAGATTCAGATACGAACCAATATTACACATCAATAGCAGTATACAAATGTTTAATCGCTCTTAAAACTAATAATACAAAGTGTAGTTTAATTCTTCAAAGTTATCTTAGCAACACGTTTTTCCATTTCCTTTATTTCTGAAGCACATACAAAATGTGATATGCGCTACATTATTAATAATATTATTGTTATCATTATTATTACTATTATTATTATTATCATTTTACACAATCATACCGTATAATGTGGAATCAACATCATTTTTGGGAACAAAAAATGACACTAATCCAATTTGGAAAAACATGGCTTAGACGTTTGAGGTGACATATATGCTGAACAAATTTGAATACTATTTTCTTAATATTTAAAAAAGGTATTTAAAGGGATAGAATACGAGGCATAACGAACTAATCCTGATGAAAGTGTATTCATGTTTCCCTACATACAGGGCCCTGGGACGATTGTTTTTACCAGGGGTGCTGACTGCTGATGTAAATTTGACAAGAAAAAAAAAACACCCCAGCACCCCAGAGCCATGCCTACATACAGTGTACATAAAAAAAACATGTGTTTGAAATTGTGTGACACTCCGTCCATGAATTCTGGCGAATTTTAATTAGTGTTTTTGTCCGAGAGGCGCAGTGTAGCGGGCAAACTCAGATAGGTCGAAACTTTCTTTTAATTGCACTTTGGCTTAAGGAGATGCCTTATGGGGAATATAATGAACGATTAAAGTTAAAATAAACGTAATTCAATTGAAAGTAGTAATATTTCTTTTTAATGACGGAAGGTAATTAACCACATCTGCTAGTTATATAGCACACATTCTGTCTAAGCCGACACTTCATTAAAATAATTATATAATAAATTCAAATCTACAAAAAAAATAGTAGAGATGAAAACATTTACAAGCTCCATCGCGACTCCAAGATTACGTCGATTTTAAAAAATGAAATCACAACAGATTGACATATAGTATATTAGATCAATTCACAGGGATTTGGCTTCTGAGACCATGTCGGGGTATGCGCTATTTTCCCACCCAGAGCCTGAAGTGAACATGGTGAACAGTGCTTTCATGAGACGCGCCAATCAAACATTTCAATTCAGTACAAACAGTTCAATATTATTATTGTAACGCAATAAAGATGTGCTGAAATTTTGGTCTGCTTGAGATCAGGATAGCTCAGTTTTATCAACACTGTTGGCTGACTTGTTAGATATTACACATTTCCTTGACTTTCATTGGCTGATCGAGAAGCACAGTTTCTATGGCAACTGTCGGATGAAAACTAGTTTGTCGGATAGAACATCAAATACGTCTTTCTGAAAACGTCCCCAGAAGTTCTAGTTATGTGGTTCAGTTTTTCTCAGTTACCCCCTCCCCCACCCCGGTTAGAAACTGGCCATGTCATTTCATGACGTCATGTTATGACGCGTCAAACCAGACACAGGCTAGCGTTCAGACCTGGGAGGGATGTAAGCTACATGTATCTGGTTGTGCAGTGGAGACTGTGCAGTCGCGTCACGTGATCTGATGCATGTTCCACAGCGGAATGGTAACATCTTAAGGAGTACATTTCGATATGACTTATTCATGATCCAATAGACGCAAGCATTCCACCAACTGTTAGAGGTAATAGCATATCTCACGATTAACGATAGTGCAATCGGGACGTTTATCTTTGGTATCGGACTTAAAATGTTAATGATGGTACTCGGTAGCCATGCAAGGTAAAACACACAAGTGACCGCGAGAACTGTCTTCAGTCCCTTCATTCCCGCTGAGGTCGGTAGCGGTAGGGCGACGTTACCAGAGTTTACCGCGGCTTCAAGCGCAGCGATCTGGAGCGCGTGACGACGCGCGATAGAAACCAGACGAACGTTCACGAAAGTAGTGATCACAACTGCCGTGAAAGGTATGATGTTATAGACGACGTGACCTGGTGTGATGCTACTAGATATGCAGAAAGTTGCGAAAGGCGGGCATATCCCCCTCAGGATACTCTGAAGATAGGATACGGCTGAGAGAATGAGCGGGAAAATGACTACCGCGGTAAGGGCGACGATCATACGCTTGCGCGAAGCAAGCACGAAGTATTGAAGCGGTTGCGTTACCGCGATGTACCGGTCAACGGACGCGAGCGTCAAAATCAGCATGGACTGCCATACAAACGCAGTGCACAGGATAAGGATGGTGTAATAGACGCTTTGAGAAATGGGCACGAGGACGAATAATACCCCGGATGTTGAACAAATCAGTCCGGTAAAAAGATCGACGACTGCTAGGCACATCAGACAAAGCTTGGTGTTTTCACCAAAACAGTTTGAAACCTGAGGAACGGTCACAAGATTGGCGCAATTTAGTAAAATGGCGAGTAAAGCACTGATGGGATAGGCGATAAGATGGAAGTTGATCTGCCACATCGGTTGGCTGCTGGCAATGTCGACAGTTGTGTTTGAAATATTAACGTATCCTGTGGTCCAATTCTCCATGATGGACGATGTTCATCTAAGAGAGCATTTGACAAGAAACAATATTTATATGATGCTGCTTGCATGAATCGCCCGTTATGACACACTTTCTTGGATTTAGGCCCTTAATATTTAATGAGCAGTTACAAAGTGCCTGAAAGTGATATAAAACTCATCGGGTGAGAAAATAAAAAGATCAAACTTGGCCGCCGCGCGCAGACAAAGAAACAGCTTCAGGTATTAAACAAAGAGTCATTCAAAGATTTGAAGATTGATTACAACGGAACTATTGTACCTTTTGCTATGATACTTTAGCTTTTTCGAAAGATAATTAGAAACCGCTATCATGTAGGCGTTTATCCCTGGGCCATCGGTACTTATCATCCATAAATACATTTATCTGAAAGTCTGAAAACAAGATAATTGAATTTTCAATACCTCTATAATGATTGAAGTCGCAGTTCTATGATTAGGCGCCAATGCGGCACTTGCTTTGAATATATTGATCTTGAAAGCAAGCGCCTCTCTGAGGCCTATAATAACTTAGGAGTTTTCACACAGCAATGTACGGGCGTTTCTAAAACAAAATGCCAGCTATATTACAAAGAACAAATAAGAACTCTTTGTCAAAAAATGGAGAGCCGGAACAGCAGTTTCGTCCTAGATTTTCAGAGCTGACAAAAAATAGCAAATAATTGTCGGTTGTCCAGAATCAAGGACCAAACTGCTGTTTTGATTCATCGATTTTTGGTTCGTTCTCAAAAATTCTTGAAAGGATAATTTATAAAAGGTAAGTTGCTTCTTTGAGAAATATAGTATTATATGTGATAATCAATTCGGTTTTAGAGAAACATAATACAACTCGTGATATTTTGACATAACAAATAGAATATCTACTTCTTTTGACAATTCTGATCATACCGTAGGGTTGTTCCTCGACTTCTCGAAAGCATTTGATACAATAGATCATCAAATACTTTTATATAAGCTATGAACAATTACGGTATCAGGGGGACAGCTTTACAATGGTTCAGGAGTTTTCTTACTCATAGAATTCAGTTTGTTACCGTAAATGAATCAGAATCTCCAACAAGGCCAGTTGCCTGTGGAATTCCACAAGGTAGTATTCGTGTTAGTGTTTATATCTATATTAATTTATAGAATTTTGCTGATTATTTTGCTATATTCATATCATATATTACCCTTGTACATAATTTCGATAGGGGTCTACATCCTACAAGCTTTGCTTTTCAGTAGGCCCCTCCACTTTTTTCGTTTTATAGGTATGTTTCAAACTGCATAAGGTATGCAGATAATGTATATTTCTACTGTAAATGATTTATAATGAAATGTACTCTAAAAATTTGAGGAATATGAATATATGAATAAATAAATAAAGACTTCTTTGTTGTTTGTTTTGTCATGATGGGCATTCGACAATACATTTTCTCTGTAGTTGAATCGTCCGTACTTGTACCTTGCCCCCCCCCCCCCCCTCTTTCCTGAAAAATAGGATAATATACTGTAATACATGACAAAGTACATTTTTTTACCCTTTGTTCTACCTTTTCCTGTTTCTTTCCTTTTTATTCTCTCTCTCCTCTTTTTAAATCACTTAAAAAGTCAGATCGAGTGCCCCCCTATTGGTACTGCCTCTAACTTAAAGGTCAAGTCCACCCCAGAAAAAATATTGGTTTGAATCAATGGAGAAAAATCAAACAAGCATAACGCTGAAAATTTCCTTGAAAGAGGATATAAAATAAGGATGTTATGACATCTTAAAATTTCGCTTATATTTCACAAAACAGTTATCCGCACAACTCAGTGATATACAATGGACCTATTCCATAGGTCCATGGATATACCTATGACCATGGACCTATTACAATATGATATGACAGAGTCGATGATGCCCCTCACTATTTCTTTTGCTTTTTATTGTTTGAATTATACAATATTTCAATTCTTACAGATTTGACAATAATGACCAACTTGACTATTAAAACCAAAAAATGTTAAAACAATGGCAATTCCACATTTTCAGGGAGGAATAAACTTTATTTCAAATGACAATGAGAAGAAAATTTAAATGTTTCATATTTCATATAATGAACTACAAAAGACACAGTGAGTGATATCATCAGTTCCCTCATTTGCATATCGACCAGGATGTGCATATAACTGTTTTGTGAAATTTAGCGAAACTTAAAAAATGTCACAACTTTCTTATTTTACATCCGACTTAGATGAAATTTTCAGCATTATGATTTTTCTCTTTTTACTAAATTTAACTGTTTGTTGGGGTAGACTTGCCCACCCCAATATATACATTCATAAAAATGAGGAAGATTTTTTTTCATACTTTCTTGTTTATTACACAATATACATAAAAATTCATTTTTTCATTTATATTTTCTCAAAGTCCATTGGTTTGACAAAGTGATTAAGCAACAACAATTATAAATCTGAAGAGGAAATAAATACTAAACATTCTTATATTTTCAAAGTCAATTGAAGTAATATCGATTCCACAAATTTTAGTTGTGTAGATATTGTACATATATTAGCATTATCATGATTCTATTAGCCCATTCAAGGACATGATAAATTCTTCAAGTCGCATTACACAAAATTTCAAGATGATTTTTTTTATGAAAGTATATGTCGATAATATACAATTATGTTTCTTCCATTTTCATTTCACATATACATTAAAATATCAAACATAATGAAATAAAAGTTGATTGTGTTTCAAGTCTTCTTGAATGCTTAATATTGATGGATCTATACACTATTTCTATTTAACTTTTCACACAAAGACAGCTGACATTACAGATCAGAAACAGTGAATACATGTAGCCACTATAATAATGACTCAATACAATGCTGAATTCCTCACACCAATCATTTAGATAACATTCAATACGCTCATTTTGCAAAAAAGAAATGTATAATTCCACAAAGTGAAATGACTTAACAAAAGATGTTACATATCCTTTAATACAGTATATCAAAATCATTGGACAAATCTGAAGCACTGTAGTGGTACATATATTGGAAATAGCATCATTCCCACAAAAAAGAGCAAAATTCACTTGCACATGTAGTGTTAGAACATTACAGAGATCACTTGTAGTTATATAGCCCACACAAATGATTATTCTTGTTTATATAGTCATATACGCTTATCACTCACTATCTGTTAGAGCGCTCTAAATAAGTTACCCAGTCTTAAGCAGAGCTGCTGATACATGCTCTGCGATTCCAGAAATAAATTCCTGCCAGGTCCAAATTTACCTCACCTGGGTTGTGTGCAGCACAATATGGATAAATTTCTTGCTGAAGGGAAATCAGTGATAGGAGCAGGCATTGAACCAACGACCTTCTGAGGCAAGAGTTAGAACCATCATGCCTGATGCCAAAAACTACATTGTATGATTATTTAATAATGATCTTTGGAAATTAAAAACAAATCTTAAAGTTTTGCTCATGTCGTGCAGAGTAGACAGTAAAAGTTCATGATGAACGAATCAAATCAAACACATTGAAAATTATAATAATTATAACCAATTTCATTATTACACAATATATTTGACTTACACATTGCCAAAAAAAAGAGTCACATTTCAATGTCAAGGTGATAGAATAAATGAAAGAACACTCAGTACTGAGTATAGTACATAAATTACTTGGTAGAAAACCACACTTTCCCAAAACAGTCATAATATGAAATGGATATCATTCATGGTGAAAATGAGACAAGAATTTGAAAGAGTGAAGGTCTTCTCACAAAAATGGGGTAAAACTTTGTAGGCATATGTGGTATTTTCATAGCAGTATGATAAACTTTAATACAGACAACCGTAATAAACACAAACGTTATGTTATTATGAAGTGCATATAAGATCCTTATGGGTATTACCAGTGATGAATTTGCAATGTGCAAGTTTCACTTAGCTTTGCAATCAATAAGAAATTCACTATTAACCAATCAAACTTGACTATTTCAGTAGCTTATAACAGTAATTTGAAACCTGCCATTGATAACAAGCTACATGAAATGAGACCTGAATAGACTTTACTAGTTAAGTTAAGACAGAAAAGAGAAGTAATCACTATAGTAAATCATAACAAAATACAACTTATTGTCATGTTTAGCACAGGCATCTAGGTAATGTGAAATATTAAGTATTCAGGGGTGTGAGTGGTCACAAATAAAAAGATCTGGAAAAAGCTGAAGAGTGTTGAAAAAGTCTGAAATAGAAAGAGCTCCCATACTTTTTGTACAGAGAAAGGCCAAAAATAAGCTGAAATTAAGCTGAAAATCAAAAAAAAAAAATCTGAACTCTCACACCCCTGAGTATTTAAAGCAACGAGAAGACGATATATGTAGAGAAGGTGGTCTTTATAGACAGGCTCCTTCAAAAAGAAAGCTCTTTGTATTCAAAGAAACATAATCTTTTCCAGCAGTAATTTTCATAAGTTATAGATAATTTAGTGGCCAATACCTCCACCCCCCCCCCCACAGAAGAAAGAGTAATTACAATACAATACATAATTGCTTTCAATGGGGTGGGGCAAAGAAACAAATTCTATTTCATCATGCCTTTGTCTGAATTTACTTTTTGAAGGAAAGGGTGGGATAGGGAATGACTTGTTATTTTACACAACATCCCAAATGCTTTCTCAACATTTTACTCAACTCTCAGCTAAATAATTCACAATATCTGTCTAGTGGTGAATGATTACTAAGTGATATAAAATTTAGAAAATACAATGATGGGATGAGAAGAGACCTGGTTTTTTTTATATACATATCCTGGGAGAAATGTGGACATAGGCCCGTATTCTGAAGTCAGGTTTAACTTAAACTCAGGTTTAAAGTTGTGGTTTAAGTATGGACAGCCAATTGTTGCATAAATCACTAACAGTAGAGATATAATATTTCACCTCATTTGGCTCTCAGATCATTCATAATTGTGGAGGAAGTATAAATAGATGATTGTCTTCACCATCGATGAATCAGGAAAGAGCACAGTAAACATAAGAAACATACAACTTATCAAAAATTTTGACACTTTTGGCTTCCCATAATTTTAGCACAGAGTTAGACCGTGGTCTAAGTTAAACTCGACTTCAGAATACGGGCCACAGTATTTATATGACCATCAATATTATTCAGTTCTTTTGATTTGATGAGTTTGGGCTAGGGGACTCTGCACTGCCTTTTAGTGAATACTTGCAATTAATGAAATAATTGGGCTGTGAAATACAGACACTAGCTAATCACAAGGTCTACGTACCTTCATCATGTGGAATACAACATACTTTTATCGATTTGGCATTCAAACATCAATATATTTACAATACTTATTAAAATAGTTTCTATAAAGTACATTTCATCTCATTTCTTAATTGATAATAGGAGTGGGCTATACATGGGTCAAAAATACTTTTTTTGTCATTTCAATATGGCAACAATTTTTTTATTCCTTGTAATGTATCTCAACATGAAATCACAATATTTTTTGTCTCGGGTCCAAGAAAAACGTGTGCCGGGCAAAAATCCAGAATGGCCGCCAAAACCCCCCAAAATCACAGTTTTGGCCACAACGTTTTTAATTGGTAGTCTTTTTCTCTGGGTTTTGGTGTCTATTCATATGTGTTTTGGGGCAGGCAATTTGTTTTTCCTAAAATTAGTACTTTTAAACCATTATTTGTAGAGTTAAAAGCTGATTTTAACCATTTTTAGAGCCTTTTTTCAGCCCAAAACTAAGTTTCAAGTCTTGTGGTTCTTGGATATTACACAAAAAACTGTTGCCACAGTAAAACCAAATATCACCCATTTATAGCCCACTCCTATTGATAATGCACAAACATCAAGGTGAAATTACTGTACATGTATGTTAAATTTTTAACAAGCATAACAGAAAAAAAATGTACGATTATAGTTACCAAACTTTGTAACCATAACTATACAAGATTTTTAAAAAGTAATGTAACAATTCATTCAGATGAATAGAAATTGAAAGACAAATTAATGGATAAGTAATATATCACCACAAACGGTTACAAGAATTGAACAAAAAGTAATCTTAATCAATGAATGATTTCAAAAACATGGATGGACTATAATTTCAGCACACACAGAAACATCAATCAAATAAGTTGGAAAACATATATTAATACAAAATTATGATTTTAATAATGATGTGTCCTTTGTGATTGGAATGCGAAGAAAGAGCATGAGAATGAATCAAAAGGCAACAGCTTTGGCAAAGGAAGATATGATTGCTGAAAGAATGATGGAAAATAGTTTCCTTTTAATACAAGAAAATTTGAGATGCGTTTTAAACATGCAAAAGATAAGAATAGCTGATCTACTACAGTATACAAAAATGATAAACATCATTGAGGAGATTAGTAAGTCTCGCCTGATCTTGCGATCAATAAAATATGCAATATAATCTTTTGACCCCCAGATGACCTTTGACCTTATCATCCTTATTAACACACATGTGGATATACCGAAGGATCATTTGTACCAAGTGCTAACACAATTCATGCAGAAATAAAGAAATGAGAGTAAGGTGAACAAAAACTTCAAAAAAGTATGGACATGACCTCATATCATTTGATCTTTTGACCCCTAGACAATGTTCGACCCCATCTTCCTCAACAACACACATGTGGTATTACCCAAGGATCATATGTATCAAGTATGAACATAATTGATGCAGAAATAAAGAAATGAGAGTAAGTACCGAGAACAAAATTTGTAAAAACATTTTGGAACATACTAACGGACTAACAGACCAACACCTTTTGACCCCTAGACGACGTTTGACCCCATCATCCTTATGGACACACATGTAGTATTACCCAAGGATTATATGTGCCAAGTATGAACATAATTGATGCAGAAATAAAGAAATGAGAGTAAGTTGGACAAAATTTTTTTACATTTTTTAACAGACTAATAGACCAACAGGAAAAAATGATTACTAGGTCTCTGCCGAACTTCCTTCAGGCAAGAAGAAAAATTACATGCACAAGGAACAGTTTTTGGACAGTTTCAAGTTTAACAACTGTGTTAATTATTCTACGGCTGAGCAAAATTATGTGTGTTGTATGTTTTATAAGATTCTGTTGTGGATCCTTGTTATTCTTTATCTCACAATGAGCAGTCAATAGAACTGAACATTACTACCGGTCACTGGCCAATTTTCCTGTTGGCTATATTTTAAGTGTCAAGTGATAGATTTTGGCCAATCATTTGATAAGGATCCACATCCCAATTCTATAAAATGAAACAACATACGAACCATGAGGAGAGTTATGCAACATTTTCATCAATCAAAACATTTATCTAGACATAATTTGCATGAAAATATTTAGATGAAAATGGCAACTTTTTTATCTGGGCCCCCTCATGGGTGAATCCATTGTGATAATCGACTATTGTTTTAGTGATCTCATTTTCCAAACGACCCCCCCCCCCTCCCCCCAAAAAAATATATATATATACATATAGATGTACACATAAATATTCTTATCAAATTTCATACAAACAACTTATTCATATAATTCTTCTTTTCTGCCTTAATACAGAAAAGGTAGCCAGGATTAAGCTTTAAATGTTGATAATGAAAAAAAAAAGGTTTTGATAGTAAAATAAAACAAACAAAATGATTTAATTAAATTTTGCTTCGATCATGAGCTTGGTGAAAATACTGATTAAGCAAAAAAAAACATTGATTTCATTGTGCATCTCTGTCCATAGTAGTACTAGTGAATTAAATAGATTGCTAGTACTGTAACTAACCTTTTTTTCTAATCATTATTAAGAATTTTATGCAACGAAACAGTGATAAGAAGCTAATGATATAAAATCAGCACAAAACAAAGAATTATCATTCAACGAGTATGAAAATTGATGAATACATGCAAAATGAATGAGAAATGCAAAACATTACATGCAAAAATTATTTTCACTGAGTTGCATAATACTACAAATGAACAGCACATACATGGTTAAAACAGGTTAAAACAATAAATAGCAAGTTCAAAAGGATCAATGAAGAATGATTTGTGTGTTGTAATTATTGAAAGAATTTTCTCTTCAATTTTTTTTTTTTGGGGGGGGGGCTACTTGACCTTAATTCACTTATATTTCCTTTCAATCTATTAGTGATGGCTACATTTTTTGTTAAACCTGATTGCTATTAAAGAAAGCAAGAATGCTTGTAAGCAAGCAACCGAGGGACCAAAGACTTTCTGAAGGATAACTGCTTTACCAAAGGGCATTGACACACCTAGTGGGAATTTGCAGGGATCAACCCTAGGTAACCGGAGCCCGAAACCCTTGCTCTTTCTACTGAGCTATCATGCCTCCTAAATGACCAAATAGATTAATAGAGTTATATCTCCTTCACATCAAGATCAAAATTTGAAGGAGTAACCATATACTCTCAGCTCGGACAAGAAAATCATCGTCATCCAATAAAAATAAGCTTTATTTTCAAAATCACCCTGGCTTAACCAAATCATCACATAGAAAGTTAGTACCATACAATTTTAAGTGAAATTTGTTAAAGTGAAGGATGAATATAGAATCACATTCAGGCAAAGCGATTGATATTTCATTACTTTTATTTTCCATTTAAATGTTGGATTAATTTATCAAAGAAGTGTTAGGGGCATGCAATTTTGAAGGATGGTTGTAATAAAGTAAAAGATGGGAAAAAATCTCAATTATCAGTAAAAGAGCTGGATTATTCAGCCATGATTGATTAAGCGAAAACAAAAGAAGTATTATCAAATTGATGAAATGGTCGAAATCAATTTTACTTGCACATTCATTGTCCCTGCCTTGCTAGACCTGCCGCATGCAAGAGAGAAAAGAAACAAAAAATACACAAAATAGATATATGAAATAGCACAATTCTAGCAGAAAAACAGCACCAATGCTCGACAGATTACACTGAAGCGTGGTAGTAGTGTACATGTATAATTAAAAAAAGTCCACCAAGAATGAGGAAATTTGCTGACGAAACACACTGCAATGCAAGACAATATACACATGTACATAACTTGTTCCTGTCAAAACCAAATGCATTTTGTCAAAGCATAGAGATAAATATACATTTCTTCAAAGGGAGGCAGAACTGCAAATTGCACTTCAAAAAAATCAATCAATTTTCAGCTCTTTTAGAACTTGGTCTATATATTTCTACAGAATTTGGGTTCTTTTATAGGTAAATTTCTCTTGCTGAGTAAAAAAAATATTCAACAGTCCATTTTGAGGACTAGCACACATGGAGATAACCATGTAAACCATTATATACAAATGAATATCATAGAAAAAATCGAAAAATATGAAGAACATCAAAAACATTAATTTCAATCAACACCTATATAGCAGGATTTCCTTAATATTTTACTATATAAATGTTGCATATTATTAATGCAATTATTATTTTAAAATGGATGATGCAAAATAATTGAATAAGTTTTCTCAAGATGAATAGAAAATGAGCAAATATATAATACTCCTTTTGATTTAAAAAACAAAACTTCTGTTTCCCAATGAAAAGTACCACAACAAGGTATAACATCTAAAGGCAAGTTTTACAGGCGATACATTTTGGCAGTCACTCTGAACCCCATCTCACAAGGAGATGTGATAAATTTAAATCTCAATAGTATTTACAAGTTCATAGTAACTATAGTTCGATTGAAATTTGAGTTCCATTGCAATTTATCGCAACTCTTTGTAAAATAGGCCACTGTCTAAAAATTATATACAAATATGACCAAGAGAGGGCATGGATACTCAACTATTTTTTTTTGGAATTAATTTTCATACAGAATAGTAAATAAATAATAAAAAGCCACTACACTTATGTAATATCTGAATGCTGGATGATACTGAAGTGCACTTCACATACTGTACATGTAATAACAGTAATAATACCACATTAAAATCAATAGATCCAACAAATATGTAAAACTACTTTCATTTAGTCTAATGCCATTCCATCTAATAACCAGTTGGTCCAAAAGCCGTTTAGTCCATATACCATTTGGTCTAATTAAACTCAAGTGTTAATTGTGCAAAATGAATGTAAAAAGAAAATGGGTATTAGACCAACTGGTTATTAGACGAAATGGTGATTAGACGAAGTGATGATTGGACCAGGTGGTTATTGGACTAAATGTTATTAGACAAAATGTTGATGGATGGACTGGCAATAGACTAAATGAAGGTAGACCATGTGGTGAGTGGACGAATTGGCAATTCACCTATCGATGTACCTGTCCTCTTTGTTTCCTTGTTTCCAAAGGGAAATTGTGCACATTCACTGAATACTATGAAGAAATGAGTGATAGATTTTTCTAATTAAATTGATGGGATATCTATAATAAGCATAGGCTTTGTAAATGGGCCATGCAGTCCCGGTAGGCAATGGGTTAACATTTAATGGAGTGTACATGTTTTACTCTTCACCTTTTCATTTGCGTTCATTCTGCCGATCTTTTCCGTTATACCGATGACCTGAGCCGCAGCCTTGAAGCGGTGAAGGCTCCCAGTGCTCATGACCTCTTGGACGTCCTTCAGGTCGAGGGACTTCTTCTTCAGCTGGACAGCCTCATTGACCAGTTCCTGGATCTTTTGCTGGACATTAGATTGAGGGTGGTGGAAGGAATCAGGCATGAAAATCAATATTGACAACAGTAATTGTTGCATTTATATAGCAGTTAATACATTATGTTTCACTTTCTCATCACTATACATTGCAATTATCATAGCCCTGATCATTGGATCTTGGCATGCCCACACACAGTGTATTTACTCTCTCCAATCCCTGGGGAGCATTCCAACAAGAGTTCAAAGACTCAATTTCTAGGCATACTATATAGGCTTTCTCATCCTACCTAATACCCACTTCATGAATTAGATACAAAAACACATTTGATTTGCACATGAATTTGGGGTCAGACATGCAATTTACAAAATATTTTGCAACTTTGGAACCACAAAACCAGGCGTCACAAAAGTCATTGAACGTCAAAGTGCAAGCATTTATATTATGGATTTATCACACAATTGAGGGGGGTATTTAGGATAATGTAAGAAAAATCCACCCGAGAGTCCATTAACCAGTGTGAAATCTTAAGAATATTACCCTAGAGTTACCCCAGAGTAACCCAGGTGATCCCTGCACGGAGGGTATTATGAGAAAAACAGTGCAACAGTCGAGACTTACCAATTTAGCTTCCAATCTCTGCACCCTCTTCTTCTCTGTATTCAGTTCAACATTTAACTTGTATTTCTCATCCGTGGACTGAAAAAAAAAAGTGTATAAACCTTCATAAACCTATTTAAACCTTTGTGGCCCAGTGGATTAGGCTCCGGACTTTGAAACAGAGGGTCGTGGGTTCAAATCCCAGCTATGGCATAATTTCCTTCAGCAAGGAATTCATCCACAGTGTGCTGCACTCGACCCAGGTGAGGTAAATGGGTATCTTAACGATAAATCCTGAGGGCGTTTCATTGAAACAATTTTCGCTGACTATTTGTTATAAGCTATTGAAATCCTTGCATCCGATTGGCTCAAGAGTTTATTTTTCAGTAAAAATCACATTCAAAATGCTTCATTAAACACTACCCTAGCTCATATCAAGCTGCTTCTAAAAAGCTGTGAGAACAAGAACAGAAAATAAAACTCATGTGTTCATTTTGTTTGTTTGATTTTTTTTTGCCTCCTTAAATATTATAAGTTAAGAGTTGGAGATGTAACATTTTTACTGTAAGTAGTCTAAGAACCCATTAGGATAAGATTACATTAAGGGAAAACATTTGTCGACTTCTGTTCCAAACAAATATTAACCAAATGATTTGACTATAAAAACGAAAAGAAACAAGCTATTGGGAAGCAGACACAGACATACTTGATTTATGTTCACTTAGAACTACATATACTACATGTGATTTTGAAACATGATTTAAGTCAATGTTTTGATGATGATGATAATAGCCACTTCAGTTCCGAAAACTGTTCTCCGAGCGGGCCCTACTATTAATATTACTCAGCTAAGCTAAGCTACCTATGCAGGTGCACACAGCTTTTTGAGGAATTACTTCCTGCCGGTAGACCTATGCTGAGTTGACTAAAGCCAATAGCAAATCATACGTGGCTCTGTGGTAGAGCACCAGTCTCATGAGCAGGAGGTTGTGGGTTCAATCCCCAGCTGAGTCATTCAATTCAATTCAATTCGGTTTATTAGATATAAAACATAATACAATGCTGTAGTCCGAAGGCTAATTGTGCAATGTTTACATTGAATATTATTTACATTTGAAGATTATATATACACTAAAAAAAATTATTCACATTTAAATGAGAAACAGTTGGTTGATTGAGTCGTGCATAAGTGAGATTTCAGTAGATAATACTAGCATGGGATTCTGATAATTGTGTATTGGGGAAAAAAACTGTTTTAAACTTAAAATTATACAACAAAAAGGTCAGAAATATAATTCAGATTTGATTTTCTTTATGAAGTTATGAAATAGAGATTTAGAATGAAGTTAGAATCAAGTTATTGCAACAGTATTAATCATAGTTATAGAACATTTAAATGAAAAAACCAAAGAATTAAATAAGAAAACCAAAGACTTACCAAAGTCATACCAAAGACTTACAAAGTGGGACCTCCTGCTTTATTTTCAGGCACTCAATGTATCAAAATAAATAACAATATTATGTTATGCAGGGCCCGCTAGAAATTCAACTTACAGCTGAAGTGGCTACCCTAGATAAATATAAGTAAAATTACCATTGCAATTCAATTTCATTGTTCGACTTACGATAGATGTACTCCTCTTTATATCACCACCGAGCAATCTCCTTTCAGGTGACGTCTTATCTCTCTGGCGCCCCCACACCTCAATGATCAATGACTCATTGTCCAAATATGTCAGCATCTGAATTGAATAAAGAATAGATTTTGAAATGGCAAAGCCTGGCCATCTTTCAGTCGTGCTGACACAAAGTGCATGTAAGTTCACATAACAAAATTGGCCGGAACAGTATCCTTCTTTCATAGAGTGTCAGATCACAATTAGTGCATAGGACTAAATATGGACACATAGGCCCGTATTCTGAAGTTGGGTTTACCTTAATCTCAGGTTTAAAGTTGCGGTTTAAGTATGGATAGCCAATTGTTACATACATGTAAATCACTAACGGTAGAAACATTATATTTCAACTCATTTGGCTCTCAAATCATTCATAATTTTCCAGGAAGTATAAATAGATGATTGTCTTCAACACCGATGAATCAGGAAAGAGCACAGTAAACATAAGAAACATACAACGTAATAAAAATTTTGACACTTTTGGCTTCCCATAATTTTAGCACAGAGTGAGACCATGGTCTGAGTTAAACCTTACTTCAGAATACGGGCCATACAGTAAGAGTGAAGTAATGCTACTGCACACAGGGATGCCAAATAAAGAAAGCCACTAATGGACGGCAATCACCCTTCCCTTCTACCTTCCTTCCAATTTTCTGTAGAACTTACATGGAAGGAGAGTAATAAGAAAATCAAGACTGCTTCCTACATGTCATGAATTCACTATGCTATTTGACCTTGTCTTAAATCACAGTACATTTTCATAACCTAGAGCATTGGTATACAAATATTGCTTTCCTAGAGGTTGAAAAATACATTTCACTTCCCCGGATTACAGTTTGCCAGAAGCAGAGGGAAAACATTCTGCCGGGAAAAAAAAATTATAACCTCTGAGGGGAGATGACATGCCGTTTATGAAACAGATAGTCCAGGTGATATCTGTTATATTATATAGCCTACATAGTATCACCATTAGAGTCTGCATTGGTTTCATGACAAACTTACACTGCTTGCTGCAGCTATGATCCGCCTACATTATAAGAAAACACAGCTAGTGGATGTGTCATGCATTTATGCGTTCACATGATGACCCAGACTCTAGTAGTGAGTGACGTCACCTCAATGAATGTAAAGTAGTAATATTTACTGAAGTGGATTCAAAACCTGGGGGGTGTTTCACAAAGATTGAAGCATGACTTGGGTCGCACTTAAATACCAAAGTGTACAAGATATCCATTGATCAATAAGCAGTAGTGCACGTCCAATGCGGTCATGCCTTTTATACCGCACGCAACCTGGCATTTAAGTGCGACTCTAATTCATACTTTAAATCTTTGTTAAATACCCCCCACGAATATAACAAATGAGATCCTTGCATATACACCTGCATCTTACCTCTGGAGTTATGACTGATGTTGAGAATATTTTTTCATGATTATACTCTGGGTTCCTGCCCTGTACCTCGGTCGACTGAGCTGCTTCTCTGTTTTGATAAAACTTGTACCGACAGAAACTCTGCATAGATGGAGGGAGAAAAACCAAACAAAAGTTAATGACGACAATAATAAATAGTTTTATTTACCCAAGGTTCCACTTCAAAATTGTATGAACTACAATAGACTCTGCATCAGTCAACCTTCCAAAAGTCAAATAATCGTCTAAATCGAAGAATTATTTCCGACCAGAATATGCACAAAATATCTTCTCAGTCAAATTTTTTCCCTAAGTCAAACAGATTTCTAGAAATCAAAGAGATTTGACTCGGGCAAAATCCAGCGTTTTCTGCCAGCACTCCTTTCTGAAATGGCAAGTGCCTGACAAGGCAGAAAGGGCCTATATTTTAAGTCTCTGATGTCATTACAGAATAAAAGCTTTACAGCAATTATTACTCATCGTTTGATGGATTTTCTTTTAACCTAATCTTTTCTACATGTAGTACTTTCTCTCATTTTTCTTCCTTTGTTTTTTTTTGCTCAGTATCAGACAGTCGATCCAGCAACGTCATATAACCTCACACTGGTTATCACATGCAAGAAAAAATTGTCATCCTATTACTGAGCTACATGGACGGACCTATAGATGGGATCTCCCTACCAGGAATATTACAGTTGAGTGTGTATAAGTTGACTTTCCATGGATAAATAATTGTCCAAGTTGAAGCAGTTTTTAGACCAGATTATGCACAAAACACCAATAACGATAATAATTGGATTTACATAGCGGCTTTTCCAGAGGTTGTGAAGCCCTGTTTGAGGTTTAAAGCAAGTTAAGATTTTAGCTATATGGGTGTGTTTTCATATGCTTTAAGCACTGAGTGCTTACTGAAATTCCCTAGGATTTATGCATCTCCCCTTACTTAGATCTGTGCATTATTTGTTTTATATGAGACAGAAAGAATGCACATTCAGTGACTCTTCCAACTTTTATGCCCTAATGACATCAACGAACCCGACTCCAGACCAACCTATGACATTCAATTTTGAATTCGATCGGCCTGCAGTCAGTTTCATTGTGTGACTGCAGTATCATCACAAGCCAGAGGTTGAGTGATCCATCAATAATACATGCCTGAAAATTATATACAATTAAAGCATAATCAAGTGACTTGTATACATATTCGCTGTTGGATACATCCTTGAACTTGTTTTATATGTCAGAGTGAATTACCTTTGATATTCTTGCTGGTAATCCTCTGGCATGTGAGATCTGGAACTTGAAGTTAGTACTCTTGCCAATCTTTAATGAAGAAATCACAAATAAATATTAGATAAATCCTAAAACATAATTCTGCAAACAAGGATCTGATCCAATACCTTCAACAATAACCCTGAATGACCTCTGACCTTAATTGTAAGACCTGAAATTAATGCCAAATAATCAGAAATTGATTTATCCCTATGCCCAAGTTTCATTAAAACAGGTTGTTACACTCTCCAAGTTATGATGCCATTTCAAAACTTAATCTTAGTTGAGATATTCATGTTTTGACAATCTACCATCTTCAAAATATCAGATCATCTGTAGTCTCAATTATTCTAAGCAAGTGAACAAAAATTCACTTTATTTCAGCTTGTTTTAATGAAAGGTATAAGTGTATGATTCCAAACTGTCCTTTTATATGTGGGCAATTTCAATTAGGATTCCTTGAACTTCAGTTTCTCTTAAAAACCTGGGGAGCGCTTCATAAAACAAATAGTGATTTTTCATTAACAAATTGGTTATCAGCCAATCAGATGAGAAGGACTTTCATTACAAGCTGGTGATTCTTTCTGAAAACCTATTGATGTAACGGTCCCTGTCTTGCAAAGAGTTGTGAATGATCCAATCAACCTCAACTACGTGTATATGAAAAGCCATCCATGTCTACAGGAAAATTTGCACTATGTTCTCTTGTAAACAATCAGGAGCATACTGAAATAGAAATTATTTGAACATACAAGCATTTTGGATGTTTACGTTACTGGTTTTTCATATTTATGACTAACAAGGGCCCATCTTACACAGAGTTGCAATTGATCCCATCGATCGCAACTATGGAAAGCCAGCGATGTCAACATCTAAAATACATATTAGTTCAAACTATTTTCTAGAAATGATGTATACTCATACATTCATTGTTTTCTTGACAATTCAGTATGCTTCTCTTTGTTTTCAAAGGACATTGAGCAAATTTCCTAAAGAAAAATTACGACAATGATGGATTTCTATATACTTCAGATTGATCGGATCAATCATAACTCTTTGTAAGACAGGGCCCAGATCAATCGCAATTCTTCTTTAAGACGGGGCCCAGGATGACTTATACTGACCAATTCTTTGGGATCGTCCACAAAGTCTTCATCGGGGAGGTGAGAGCCGTCCGATTTACAAGGACGGATGTCAACCTGGAGGAGGCCCTGCTCCATCCCTCGGAAGTCACCGATACCAAGGAGCTCTTCAATCTCTATCAGGTATGCAAGGCTCTGAAGGTATACGTGAACGCAGCCAATGAGGACCTCGGTGTCTGGAGGCTCCCAGAAGGGATCTTTGTTCTGAAATGGGTAAGGTTGGAAGAAGGGATTGGAGATGATTGGGGTGCCTTTTATTTCTGTTATTCAGTGACAGGTTTTTTTTCAATGCTACAGCTACCATCATCACCTCTTCTGTCATCATCACCACCATTTTCATCATTGGTCAATATAATCATTTTTATCATCATCTTTCAGTAGCACCACTATCATTTTGAACATCAATATCATCACTCCAACCAACTACTGAACTGTTTATATCATTATCATCATCCTCCTCATCATCACAACCATCATACTATCACCCATTATCAACATCCTCCTCCATATTATCATCACCATCAGCAAAATTACTTTCACGATCATCACCACTGTCATCATAATCATCTCTACAACCACTTACACCATCGTCATCATCGTAACTGTAATCCTCAAACTTCTCTTTCTCTTCCTTATCATCGTCTTCATCTTCATCATCATAATAACCATTATCAATAATTACCACCATCACTATAGTCGTCCTCCTCCTAATCCTCTATAATCATATTCATTATCACTACTACCATTTTCATTATCGTCATATTCATCACCACCACCATCACCATCAACAAAACCATCATCACCACCATCATCATCATAATCATCAACACAATCACCACCACCACCATCATCATCATCATCATCACCACCATCATCATCACCATCACCATTATCACCATCATTATCATCACCATCATCATCACCCTTCTCACCACCATGACATTTGTTCCTACCTGTTCTACATCCCAATCTTTATCACCATCTGTAAAGTTCTGATACATCTCCTGCATGAGATACTTGCGATTCAGAAACTTATTCCTGGTCCACAAGAACTCATTGTCATTGTCCACGTTCTTCATGCATATAGAAACCTGCAGATTATTGTGATATGAAGAGATAAAATAGGTCAATCCATTTCACATGATGATGACGACAAAAAAAAATTATTATAAACATAATACCATCATAATCATGATAATCACAATAAAATAATCATAATAATAAATAATCATAATTATAATCATAACAATAATGTTAGAAGGGGCCCATTTCATAAAGAGTTACAACTATGGTGACTTTGCCATTATGACAACTACCATGGAAACCTTGATTATGATCGACTGCTGAGCCCTGTTACCATGGTAGTTGCCATAATGGCAAGGTTACAACAGTTGAAAGTCTTTTATGAAACAGCCCCCTTAACACCAGACACGATCCAATGGGCTCAGATTCTAGTAACCCCTTTCCCATAACAGTGTTTCTATGAAACAAGAGACAGTAGCACAATTCCTGCAAATAAATACTATATGAAAGAAAAACATTTGGTATTCCTTCTATTTTACATGTACCTTTCTCAAATTAATGACATTCAAAATCTAACCTGACATCAATGAAAGTAAACAATGGAGGTCGGATTGGCATATCGTATCTATTCATTTTCTTTATTATCTGGGCTCATCATGTCTTCTTCAGTAAATGGAGGCTTCCAATATTCAACGCAAATTGTTTATTATTCTTTCTTGTCTAGCTTTCTCACAAAAGTGACATTTAAAATCTAACCTTACAACAATGAAAGTAAGCAATGGAGGTCGGATTAGCATATCGTATCTTTTCATTTTTTTATCAGGGCTCATCATGTCCTCTTCAGTAAATGGAGGCTGCCATTATTAGATGCAAATTGTTTTGCCGCAACAGGTAAAAGCAATGTCCATGTAGTCAAACCATTTAATAGGGTTTAGATGTATAAAGAGGTTGTTTCATGCATTGCTCATATTATCATGAATAAATTTATCCCTACATGTATGTGAATAAATCATCTCAACAATCACCTACCTCTGTCCTGCCATGTTTAGCCCCTCTGGCCTGCGGTGAGATGAGAGCTATCTCAAAGCGTACCCTCTTCTTCAACTCCTCACTCATTGCATTAGCTTCACTGACATGGGGTATCAATTCAACAAGGTCCTCTTGAATCAGAAGCTCATCTATATCAAAAGAAATGAATACATTCAAAGAATATAACTTAAAAATGTAATGCTGCAATTCAGGGAATTATTTATTGCTGACTATAGATGTATAGATGCTTATTGGTGTTAGAAAACGGTTCCATGGCATTTGATCCGGCGACAATTGCTCCCAGAAGAGTCCACAGATTAATGGAATGACTAACTTCAAACATGGGTTTAACACTATACCCTATCCTAAACCTAACACTAAAACCTTACATAAAACCCTATTGCAACCCTAACCCTATATCTTAGAAGAAATAAGGCCCAGAGCAATTGATATGCAGATATGCACAACTATCAAGCGGTGCAGAGATAATTTTTTTGTTTTGTTATTTCACAAAATAGCAAAACTATCAAATACAGCACAAAGATAATGGTTGGTGCATCTGAACCTGAGTTATGCTTGATACAGTCAGACCTGCACCTGAATAAAGACCACTTCTTTGGTTCCCCTTATAAAAGTGTTCCTTATTGAAACGTGCATCAAAGAAACTTGCCCATAAAGACCTGCTTATGAAGGCCATTTTCAATTTCTCCCTTGGGTGGTCTTACAGGCAGGTTTCAAGGTATTCAAAGATATTAGATTTTTCTCATAAAACTTTTCAACAAAGGTATGGTACTGTTATAAGCTAATGAATTGATGCGATATGATTGGCTGAGAGCGGATTTTTCATATGAATTTGGCATTTGTTACAGTTTCATAAAACAGTGCCCCTGATGAAGGGATTGTATGCCTACCTTTTGATCTATTTGGGCCTTGTTTGATGTCGAAGCCGGAGTTTGCGGCGATCTCTTCCTGAGCTTTGCTGTAGGTGGGTTTCTCCTCCGGTCCTTTCTTCTCCTTCTTCGGGTTCTTGGCCAGATCTTGAGGATGGTGGACAACATAGAGATGCTTAGATCCAAAGAGAACTCTAGAAAAAGTAGAAAAACAAATCATTATACATTTATGTACAGGTATTTATGTATGTATAAGTTTAGTAAATTTTAGTGTGAATAATGTATTCTATACATTGGGACTAATTTGGTGGTATGGTCTGCATCACATGAAATAAAAAAAAAGCATGATTACACAAAAGTATTGTTATGAAAGGATTTTTACAGGTACGAATTAATCACCACCATCATCATGATTATGCAAAAGTAATTGTTAAGGATTTTTTTACAGGTACACATTAATCACCACCATCATCATCGCATTCATCAACATCATCATCATCATCATCATCATCATCATCACTATCATCACCATCATCATCATATTTACCATCAACATCGTCATAACCATCATCACTAAAATTAACATCATCATCATCATCATCACTAAAATTAACACTGTCATCATCACCGCCATCATCACCATCATTACTAAAATCAACATCATCATCATCCTCCTCCTCCTCATCACCATCAACACCCAGAAGGCATTACCTATCATTATGGTGTAGTTCTTCCCCGTCAGTCAGCTGCTTGCCATTCACCAGTACCTTGGCAGGTAGACAAGGCTTGATTTTCACCGTGTTACCACGGCTTGATATCACCGCATGCTCCTTCTCCATGCTGTTACAAGACAAGGGGGAGAGCCGGAGGAAGAGGAAGAGGGAGCGTGAGGAGGGGGAAGGGAGTACAAGGGAGTGGAGAAAGGGTAAGAGATAAGGATGATGGAGGTAGGGAGGTAGTGAAGGGGAATGAGAAAACAGAAGTGGAGGAGGCACAAAAGACAACAGACAGAGAGATAGAGAAAGAGATGGACATAGGGAGAGAGAAAAATATGAACAAATGGAGAGGGAAGAGAAGGGAAGAAAAGAGTGGGGGTTGAAAAGCAAATGGAAGATTCGTGCAAGAGAGGATGAGAGAAAAAAAAAGACAGCGAGAGAGAGAGAAAGCAAAATGAAGAAATGGGAGAGAAAGGGAAAGTGATGATAGGGGAGGATGAAAGGGGAAAAAAAATAAATGGGAAAAATAAAAGGGCAAGAGTAAGAAAGAGAGGGGGAACTCATATTAGTTGCAAAGTATCCAACAGACAACATTAATTGGATAATTACTACCATCAATGGTGCAATAAGGAAGGCAAGATTCAGAAATTCATGCTTATTCCCTCAATTTCAATTCAGCATGCGAAGTGTCATAGAAATATGTCAAATTAAGTTGGCATTAAACGAATGACTGATCTTAATGACATGATATTGTACAAAAACAATAGAAAGATACTTTCAAAACACATGGGCAGAAACCTGATATATAAAACTTACTTGAGACCAGAGAGGACAATATCCGCAGCCGGAGTAGCCTTGTCGCTGCCCACCTTGGTTAAACCTTGTTTGAGCATATGAATGATCATCCCCGTCAACGCGGGATCCTCGTTAAGGTTCCATAAATGAGGCATGACCTTCATCTCTTCGTGTTTTTTCTTCTCCTTTGCTAACTCTTGCTGCAGGCATTAAAATATGAACAATTCATCAATCCTTTCATTCATTCATTCATTCTTTCGTACATTCGTTAATTTATTTATTCATGCAATTGTTAATCTATTCATTCATTTATTTGTTCATTTCATTAGCCCCTGTAATGTAGGCAGCTTTTGTCTTTGCCGAGTCTCATGCTGTTACGCAACATACATGTACACACAATAATTCTGATGCTAAAGACTACGCACACTGGCTGTAAGCAGCCATTGCTTATTCACTCCAGTCTTGCATTATTTGTTGTTTTCTTTTTATTGACTAGGATGCGCGGTAGGCTTTTCTTTATGAAAAACTACCAGCGGACATAGGTCGATAAAAAACAAGGAGAACTAACGCAAGAACGGAGTGTAAAGGCGTAATCTTCTGCATTGGATGTATTGGGGATGTTTTGCATAATAACATTAGACTCCTCTCTTTCTCTCTCTCTTTCTTCTCCTTACAACTAGCTTTATGGAACACCCCCTGGATGTTTCATAAAGAGTTGAGTATTACAGTTTTATTTTCAAAGATTATCTAATATTGTAAAATTGCTGTTATGTCAGTCTAATGTTCAATTTTATGTAACGATTCATTAATTTGTGTTTTTTTTTTAGTTTAATTAGAAATAAATAATATTAAATGAAAAATTTATATTCAAAGACATACCTCTTGAGCGGAATGAACTTCTTTGAGTTTCTGTTCCCAGGATTTCTTCATTGACTCCATCTCTGATTGATTCCTCTGAAGCTCCCTCTCAAGAGCTTTCTTCATCTCCTCAACTTCTACTCAGCAAAATATCAAGAGGGTTGGACATAGAAAAGAAAGAAAGAATAAGAGAGATCAGGGGAGACAGAGGAAGAGAAACAAAGAGGGAAAGAGAGTGAGGTCAGAAATAGAGAAGATGGAGGGAGAGAAAAAAATACATAGAGAAAGAGAAAGGATAAGGTGCAGAAAGACAGAAGGGGAGATAAGAGAAAGAGAGAGAGCAGAAAATACACGTATGAAGAGAGAGGAGAAAGAGAAGGAAGAGAGATGGTCAGAAGTAGAAAAGGAGAGAGAAAGAGAAAGGAAAAGGTGCAGAAAGAGAGAAGGAGAGATAAGAAGAGAAAGAGAAAGAGAGAGGAGCAGAAAATACATGTAAGAAGAGATAGGAGAAAGAGAAGGATGAGAGGTGGTCAGAAGTAGAAAAGGAGAAAGAAAGAGTCAGAAAACACAGAGGATGGGAAAAAGAAATCAATTACTGAAGATTTTTTTAAAAATAGTTAGATTACAGTAATTTTTTTAAATAAAAATGCTATTAATTCACTTTTTACATGACTAACTATCATAAAACTGCAGAAAATGGAAGATCTTTATTTATTTTTTATTCATTTATTTTTATTTTTTTCTTGGGGGGGGACCAATTCTCCAAATAATCTGTACAAGATGGTCAGATCCTCTTCATTATCCAAGACAGAAGCAGGTATCATAGAAAAATATGTTGTATTAGCAAAGAAAGGGATGCTTCCCGAGAGATAAAGGATTTCGAGAACTGTTATTTAACAACATACACATATCAATACTTGTCCAGTATATCTGCCATAGCAATTTTGCTAATTTGGTGATTTCTTGGGCCCCTCCCAGGTCCAAAATGGGGGCGGGGGGATAAAGTGCATGCTGTGTGCAGGTAGTATCCAATGATGGGGGTAGAAATATATTAAATGCATTGTACATGTATTAAGCACTACGTAAAGTGGAATATCATTATTATCATTACTTTTATTATATTTTTCTATTATTTACCTTCTTCTGGTATTCCTTGTAATATACCTGGCTCCTTCCCACCTCCTCCTTTACCCTGTAGCTCCTTGAGGAGCCTGGCGTTCTCCTCTTTCAGCTCCCTGATGAGTTTATCTGTCGGACTCTCGTTCACGACCGCCTTGGTCTTGATAGCCTTGGCTCTATCCGCTAATCAGAAAGATTGAATAGATCAAGGGTTACAGCCAATAGGTGTTTATGGAACAGTTAAATGGTGTGTCCTTATCTATTCAAGGTAGAGGGGTAGTTCGTTCTGGCATAAAATTGGTTTAAATAAAAGCAGAAAAAGAAATGAATATGGTGAAGATTTGGCAAATCCAACAAAATTGATAATTACAATGTATCTTTATTCTTTGATGGATTATTTGTCAAACCTTCACCAATATTCTTCTCTATTTTTTATACTAATATTATAAAGCCTTATCATCAGGGTGACCTTCCCCTTTAAATACAAGGAAACGATATGCTAAGTGCATGGATAATCTGGATACAGGAGAGAACCTGTAAAAATGAAAAGTACATCACAAACACATTTTTTCAACCACAAAAATCATTTGCAAAGAAGATTGATAATTATGTGGCAAGTTTAGATGAGTTGAGTTCATGCATGAAGAACAGACTTACCATATCTAAGAGTTGATAATGTTTCATCATAGTTGATGTCTGCTGGGCTAATAGCAGCGATCTAATGGTATTGAAAACACAACAATAGTCAGAATTATATCTGTCATGGCAATGATCTGTTCATGTAATTCACTATTTATGTAATTGAATTCATACAGTATATTGCATTAGACTGAAACATGCCTTTTTAGGAAATTCAATAAAGGATCTAGAGAGTTCTGAATCTAATCATTTCAAAAGATAAACTAAAATATATACGACCATGGGAAGGAATAGTTGGATGATGGTACCCTCGGTGACATGAACAACCAAATCATAATAATGTTCAGTTTCTGTATAGTGCATAACACATAACAAATAGTCTCTATGCGCTTGAGAAAACAAAGGAGAGGAAGAGAAGTGTTGATGGGTTCATTTTGTTGAGGCTAGGTACAATTTAAATTGTTTTAAGATCTGTTTTGAATTTGTTAACTGAATCAATCTTTTTCAGGGAATTTGGGAGTTTGTTCCATACAACAGGGGCTGCATGAGCAAATGAACGTCCGCCATATGATTTTGTTGATATTCGAGGTAAAACTAATAAATTCATGCTTTGTGAACGTGAATTACATGGTGGCTTATACACAGTGACTAAATCATTTAAGTCAGAAGAATCTAGCCCACAGAAACTAATGTCACTTCAGGGACCACAGTTTCCAACTACATCCTCTCTCATCCATATTTGTATAATAATATCCATATATTAAATTTTGATACTATTACTTGCTACATACAACTAACTGATCCAATAAACTCATTTTGCATCAAAGCACTACTTTTCTTATCTCAAATTTTTCATCTGATCATTTTGTTTTTAATCTGCCAATCATTATCAACTCATCACTATAGTCCGTATTTTGAAGTTCTTTTCAATTTAGGCCACAATCTAACTCTGTGCAAAAATCAAGAGAAGCCAAAAATGTAAAACAAAACGTTGTGTTTCTTAATTTTTAGCAAACTATTTTTGTTAATATGATAAACAGTTTTAAATGATTTGGATGCCAAATGATCTGATGAATTGAACCATGTCATGTTGGATATTTTGTATTGATTACAATGGCCTATCCATATTTCAACTTCAATTTTAGACCACAGTTGAAATTAAACAAGAGTTCAGAATATGGGCAAAATACCGGAAATAAATAAACTTTATTTTGATACAAATCATTGAGTTTCAAGATAGTAACTCACCATGATTGTTTTGCTGTTTCCTCCTAAGGCATTCTTTAGCAACATTGTGAGCTTGGAATCTCTGTATGGAACTGTAATAGAATCAGTACAATCACATGAGATATAACAGACGGCAACCAAATCCACTTAAGTCCACAAGAAATCAATGTATTTTGAGTCCTTATAAGGCACAAAGGATCTATTTACAAATCAAACGTTATGAAATCTGTCATTTCGCGTGTAATTTTGCTGAACGAAATTTCTTCTCATTCAATGCTGCTGTGGTGCAGCAAAACAATATTAGGACAGCCAAGACGCTGGTTAAATGGCTAAACGTCATGGCCCGTATTCTAAAGTCGGGTTTAATTAAAACTCTGGTCTGAAGTTGTGATTTAACTATGGATAGCCCATTGGGACATCCACATCTAGTGGTACAGTTTCAATTTATCCCCTCAAATGACACACAAATCATTTGTAACTGTCTGGGAATGATAACTGAAGTATTTTTTTTCTTCATCGTGAAAGCAATGGGTAGAAAAATAGTAAACATACAAAATAAACAATACTCACAGATTAAGGGATTTTTGGCTTTCATAATTTTAGCATAGAGTTAGCCCACGGTCTGGTTAAACCAGACTTTAGATCATGGGCCTATGTATCTGGGATGTAAATTATTTGGAACAATTTTCAGAAATCGTTGAAATTAAAATGGAACCTTTAAAGGAGAATGAAACTCTTGGAGCAAGTTAGCTTTTGTGAAAGCAGAAAAATCAAAGAATAAGACCAACAAAAGTTTGAGTAAAATAGGACTAGCAATAGAAGAGTTATGAGCATTTGAATGTCGAGATCACTAATGCTATGGAGATCCTCCCATTGGCAATGCGACCAAGATCTATGATGTCACAGATGAACAACTCTCCCCTTTTGGACACTGAAAATATACCCCAAAACATCTCTTTTTGATCATTCTATTTCTAATCGTATGACAAACGATTCATCAATGATATAATGTTGTGAAACCTCTGTACTTGTCCTCTCATAAAGAAAACACCTCACCTTGTGATAGACTCTATAAAAGTGAGAATATAAGTGAAATAAGTACTAAAGTAATGAGGGAGTTGTACGTGTGTGACATCACCACTGAACTAGAAATACGTATTTCTAGTTCAGTGGACATCACAGATCTTGGTCGCATTGCCAATGGGAGGAACTACATGGCATTAGTGATCTCAATATTCAAATGCTCATAACTTTCTTATTATTCATTCAATCTTCCTTAAACTTTCAACAATATGTTTCTTTGATTTTTCACTTTGATATGGATTCAGCTGGTTTCAAGGGTTTCATTCTCCTTTAATCAACTGATATAATTTTGAGAGCTGAATTCTGAGGGATTATAAATAATTGTCTCACGTATCCAGCAAGCTAAAATCCTAAGAAACAAAAAAAACACAATTGAGAAACCTCGATTTGGCAAATCAAGGTATACACTGATTCCTATATCTCTTCAAACATTGCTTTAATAGTTGGGGTGTGATATAAAAAAGTTATAAAACTTGAACAATATTCAAAGCTTACAGGCCCGATTCACAAAATTATTATGATTTATGCAGATTTCATGCATTGATTATGCTAAATTCAGCTCATCTATGTACATGTATATTGAGAAAGCCCCGGGTAATCGATGTGCACTCTTGCCACAAGCCGCTAAGTTCATGTCTGTCACTACGGTTACTGCATGAAAGCGCCAACTGTATATGTAAATTAATGATCATAAACAGCCTAATCATTAATTCAGAACAGTGGAGATATGAATTTTGTAACCACAACAACAAGGGCCAATTGATTCAGCATGCAGTGATAAAAGTGTACATTCTTTATTGGTCACATTCTCAATACAAGTGCTGAATTCAGCATGACAACTGCATGAAATTTGCATAAAACATGATTAAATACCAGAGTTGAAAAAGCATCTTGGTAAATTAGGCCATGCAGTATCCTCAGACATAGACCAAAGTTTCATGGTTTTATATAAGAATTCTTTCATTTTCTCACCTCTAATCCCTTTCTTTCCAGCACCCATATCAGCTAGTGCCTTGATGACATTGCCGAGGGATGAGAGAGACAGATTGATTGCTGCTCCTTCTTTTAATCTATCTCCCGTTGCTCCTGTGCTATCCACTCTCTCGCTGAAATAAAATTAAGATTGCAATGCAGAGGTAGATTTATAGGTTATGATTTTGAAACTGAGAAACTTGTTATACTTGAACATCACCATTATTAATACATTCATTTTTGTTCTTATTGCTGTTGTCATCATCAGAATCAATATCATATAATGTCATTCTTATCATCACCACAATGGTGACCACTTTTATCTTAACCACCATCCTAAATATTATCATTTTAATCACCAGCAACATCATCATCGCCATCACCACCACCACCACCATTAATATCTTTAATCATGCATTATTTCGGGATGTCATTTTTTTTCATTTCCATGTCTTTTATTCTTCAGTTTTTAAATAATGTTATCCTGATAAAATGCCAGCACAAATTGCCTAATTGGTATCACTATCATAAGAAGCATCATCACCACCATCATCATTATTATCGCCATTAGCAGCATCATCATTATCATCATCATCAACATCAGCATTATCCTCATTGTCATCATCACCATCATCATCATCAACATAATCATCATCATCATCATCATCATCAACATCAGCATTATCCTCATTGTCATCATCACCATCATCATCATCAACATAATCATCATCATCATCATCACCACCTCCACAACCACCACCAACACCATCCTCTTCTTCCTCCTAGTTTCATTCTCACCTTCCTGCTAAATCTACTAGATTGATGATGGATGTCTTTGTCATGTTCTTCCCTGCTTCATTCTTTCCTTTCTGTATAAACCGTATTGATACAATGGTGTGTGCTCGGCTGCAAAACAAAGGATGATTGCAATGACATTATTTCAAAAGAAAACTTTTCCATTTTACAGCGAAGAATTCTATCACTAAATATCCTACTGACAAGCTTTATCAACAACAGATTTATGTACATGTATCATTCCGACAGCTGTTCAGAATTTGTTCATAAAAAGTCAGGGGATTTTCTGAATAAATATATTTCTATAGAAGCAGAAATTCATGGAAAATCAGGGTCTCAATCTTCTAGAAAGTCTGACTTCTACAGTTAAAACAATCAAACGAAAAAAAATATGGAAATATACTTACCTGCTGGTTGCATTCATATTTGTTGAAGCAATGGTTCTATTTCTTGTTCCTTCATTAATTTTGTTGTTGATATCATCATAACTCATAACTGGGAATGTGGCTTGTTGCTCAACTACATTACACACACAAAGAGAAAGAAAAATTTCATCAAGATTAATAAGTTGAATTCCATTCATAATAGAAATAATTACCCCCCCCAAAAAAAAAAATGAATAAATAAATAAAATAAACAAAGAATAAATAAATAAAATAAACAAATAAAAAATGCAATAATAATAAATGAATAAAAATAAACAAATAAATTAATAATTAAATAAATACATAAATTAATAAAGTTACACATAACAAAGAAATAAAACTATCCCTTGTATTGCTACCACAGAAACTAAACATCATGCAAATATTTGTAATTATCAACTTACCATAGAAACCAACATCATGCAAATATTTGAGAGTATCGCTTGCCATAGAAACTAAACACCATGCAAATATTTGTAAGTATCGCTTACCATAGAAACCTTTTTGAGGATGTTCTCTGACCTTTAACCCTCCTTTGACCTTGAAACTTGCAGGCATGAGAAGGTCACGAACCTGTTCATTGTAGATCTCCAACATACTCACAAACACCTGCAGAGAAAATGATGATGATGATGAATAACAGGCAAAACATAAATATTTATCTGATCTACTGCATTACCACATGCAGCTACTGTATTCCTTTGTATATATCCATGGTTCTTCATGTAGTAGGATCCATGGTATATCTTATGAAGTCTACAACTAGAAATTGTGAATTAAAGGAAGTCCACCCCAAGAAAAAATTGATTTGATTAAAAAGATAAAAATCCAACAAGCACAACAATGAAAATTCTATCAAAATCGGATGTAAAACACTTTATGCACATCCTGGTCTGTATGCAACTGAGGGAATGATGACATCACGCACTCACTATTTCTTTTGTATTTTGTTATATATATCAAACATGAAATAATTGTATTTTCTCCTCATTGTCTTGTGAGAAAAGTTTTAATCCTCCCTGAAAATTTGAAATTGCCATTGTTTTAACATTTTATGGTTCAATCAAGTTGGTCCTTACTGTCAAATCTGTTAAAATTGAAATATCTTATAACAATAAAAACAAAAGAAATAGTGAGTGACGGACATCATCAACTTTCTCATTTGCATATCACTGAGTTGCATATAACTGTTTTGTGAAAAATAAGCAAAACTTTAAATTGTCACAACTGTCTTATTTTACGTCTGATTTTGATGAAATTTTCAGCGTTATGCTTGCTTGATTTTTCTCTATTGATTCAAATCAACATTTTTCTGGGGTGAACTTGATCTTTAAGCTTGTGCCCGCAAGGTCTACAGGCAGATGGTATCATTCTTATATCCCATTACTCCATCATGGACTAAACCTACTTGATCTACTACGAATTTGGTCTAATTACTGTTTAGTCTAACCATGTCATTTAGTCTAATGCCCGGAAGGTCTAATTTCCACTTTGATCTAATTTATTTAAAAATATCACTTTGTCAAATGCACAATGTTTCATAAAAAGATGTCATATCTGACATTTTGACCAAGTACATACAATAGAAATGTTTTAAACCTAACTGCCTAAAACAGACTAAAAGCCAAAGATATTTAGAAATGTTATACTGGAGGTAATTTTCTTCTGACATAAAATTGGTTATACTATAAGCAAAAAAATAAGGGAAAAAAGAAAGTTTCATAAAATTCCATCCAAGAATAACAGTTATAACTTCTTCGAATTTAATTTTGTGATGTCACATCTAATTTAGCCCCGTACAAGTACGTCATGTGCAAGATTTTGTAGAGTAAATACCACAACATCATTAGTTCATTAGGATCAACAATCTTTTTCTTTAAAGAATTTCATGACAAAATGATGTGTTTGATGATACTGAATGTAAAGTTATTTCTCATTCGTAAAGAAAATGACGAATGTGAGCTTCTGGCACGTGACAACACAAAATTAAAGCTGTAAAATGCATGAATTTGTAAATATTTGTGGAATTCTTGCCAGGCTTAATTAATGTGTTTGTTTCATTTTTCAATGCTATCAAAATCAACTTGGGGTGATCATTGCCTTTAAGCAGTTAATAATATTGTTACGGTACCTGGTATTCCTCTTCCTTTGATTTATCAGCATTTTTATTCTTCTCTCCAATTCCTCTGAATAACTCTGAACATGCCACAGGTACAATACCTACAAAACAAATGACATATAAATGATAATTATACTAGCAGAAAAGTTTATTATTAAGGCATTTGTTTACATTGATTTAACTTTTCACAAATCTGAGCTGTATTTGTTACCTGTGTCTGTGATACAAGTTTGTTTAAAAATGAAGCCCTACTAAACAAATTATTCAATATTTTTAAAAAAATCAAGTGACAAAAAAATCTCTATTTCATTCCATATACTACTGTACATGAGCTACAATCCCAAGATAAAAAATTACAATTCAGTAAAAGAGGTTACCAAATAAGTCAAACGGCAAATGAACTTCCACAGGTCTTTATGTCTCTAAAATGTACAGCCAAGTAAATCTAGGTACAGTATTTGAGAGAGGAAGTAAACAAAAGTAGATTACTGACCTTTATTTGGTCCATAGCCGACGATAGAGTAAGACTTTCCACTACCAGTCTGCCCATAGGCAAACAAACAACAGTTATATCCTTTCCAAGCATTGGCTAGGACACTCTCTCCAAGGTCAGCAAAAACACGTTTCTGAATTCGAATTGACAACAAAAAAAATCAGAAAGTTACACAAATTATCTCATCATAATATTTCACAAAGGAGCTTCAACAGTGATTTAAATATTGATTTTTCTTGAACAAAAATTAACTTTAATCTCATCTAATTTTTTTGAATTATTTAGTGTTTGAATTAATAATGCTCAATTTTTCTATGATAAAAACTGACTATGGCATGGTAAGGTTGACTTGGCTATACTAAACTGAGTATAATTATATATGAACCTAAAACTTTGCATGTGTTATCTTTTCTTCATAAATACAAAAATATTTAAATCAAGTGGATTTTGTGTGGTTCTTTTGATACCTCCTCTTCTCTTTCTCTTTAACTTTCTTCCTCCCTCCCTCCCTTCATTCCTTCCTTGCTTTCTATCTTTAAATTCTTACTTTTTTTTCCTGGTTTAACTCAAACTTTATTTGCTTTTTTCTTCTGTTTTTCTAACCTGAATGGATAAAGGAGGGTAAATGTCCTAACATTCAATGAATCTTTCAGATAATAATAGTAATAATTATACTTGGTTATTTATTGCATAGCACTTACTTTATCAGAAGTCTCCAAGTGCTCTACAGTAATGCAACATAATTACACTGGCTTTAGCAGAGCAGCTACATGTATTATGCATTCTGCATTTCAAGGAATATATTCCTACCAGGTACCCATTCACCTCACCTGGGTTGGGTGCAGCACAATGAGGATAAATTTCTTGCTGAAGGAAAACACTCCATGGCTTGGAATCAAACCCACGTCCCTCAGATTGAAAGACAAGTGTCATAACCACTTTGACAACCAATGCGCACACTGACTCAACATCAACATCTCTAAGGGAAGAGACTACTCTGACAGAGAGCAGTACCTACCTGGTCTGCATATTTCTTGTCAGATGGTTCCAGATACCCTTCCTTGTTTTCTTTGTAGCCATCATGTGACCAGTACGAGAAATCGTAAGCAAACTTCTTTGGCTCCTCCCTCTCGTTCTCTGGGTTCTTGATGGATGTCGTCTGCCCGTTCATCTGAATGATGCATTTTGACTTGCGGTTTTTCTCCCGTTCGTTGTGTGAAATGTTAAGGCTTTCAATGCTAATGATTTTGACTGTACATTAGCTAATTAACAAGTAAAAAAGGATGACAAGTTGCAGTGTGAAAGGCCTACTTCAAAAGTTTCAAACAAAAAGTCAACTTGCTGGTAGTGAGTCGTGCACATATAAGTGCATTCTCTCAAACAAATCTCAAGAATTAACAAGTGGAATGCCTCTGGCCGTCTCACCTGCATCACGCGATTCAATATAGCAGCAGTGCTGATTTTGAAAACTACTATAACTCGCGCAAGATGTTCAGTGATACTTGGTTACTCGTATTTCCACGTTTTATGAACTAGACCAATACACTTATAGAGATATGATGGCAATTCAACAAATACCCCCAACGTGGCCAAAGTTCTTTGACCTTACATGACCTTTGACCTTGATCATGTGACCTGAAACTCGCACAGGATGTTCAGTGATACTTGATTACTATTATGTCCAAGTTTTATGAACTAGACCAACACACTTTCAAATTTATGGCTGTAATTCAACAAATACCCCAATTTGGCCAAAGTTCATTGACCCTAAATGACCTTTGACCTTGATCATGTGACCTGAAACTTGCACAGAATGTTCAGTAATACTTGATTACTATTATGTCCAAGTTTCATGAATCAGATCCATAAACTTTCAAAGTTATGATGGTAATTCAACAGATACCCCCAATTTGACCAAAGTTCATTGACCCTAAATGACCTTTGACCTTGGTCATGTGACGTGAAACTCATGCAGGATGTTCAGTGATACTTGATTAACCTTATGTATAAGTTTCATGAACTAGGTCCATATATTTTCTAAGTTATGATGACATTTCAAAAAACCTTAGGTTAAGATTTTGATGTTGATTCCCCCAACATGGTCTAAGTTCATTGACCCTAAATGACCTTTGACCTTGGTCATGTGACATGAAACTCAGGCAGGATATTCAGTAATACTTGATTAACCTTATGGCCAAGTTTCATGAACTAGGTACATATGCTTTCTAAGTTATGCTGTCATTTCAAAAACTTAACCTCAGGTTAAGATTTGGTGTTGACGCCGCCGCCGCCGTCGCCGCCGCCGTCGCCGTCGGAAAAGCGGCGCCTATAGTCTCACTCTGCTATGCAGGTGAGACAAAAACACCAATATATAGTCAAAAGTACTATTTTCCAACAAAAATTCAGTCTTGGAACTTTGATCTAGTATTGTTCTGAATCCCGGATCGAGATGAAATTCTGTGGGTTTCAGGCCTGAGAAAAGTCCAGGTTTCTAGGAGTAATACATGTACATCATGCATGCATTCATTATATTTTTTGTTGAATTTCTCTCATTGCATTTTACAATACATGGGGAAAAGAGACAGGAATACTGTGATTTCTGTGAGTCTTACAAAAATTTAGAGCAGGTTTATACTACATTCAAATATCATAATCATGCCAGCTTTAGACTTAAATTGTAGGTAAAGACCTGTAATTTCAGGCATTTCATGTAAACGGGCCTGCGATGCCATCTACCTCATGGATCACCGTGTCCATTTTTTTTCAAAATGAGGCCAAATTCATTATCAGCTGCCACACCATTAAATCCAACAGAAACCATCCAAGTAAATATTTCATCAATTTTCTAGTGGATATTGGTATTGTCAATTCACTACCGTCAATAGAGAAATATGAAGTGAACAAACCGGAAGTCTCGATAACTTTTGTCATATTGGGTGGGGTTGCATATGGAACTCTTTCCCAAAAATTATATCCAACAAAATGTCAGACTTAGCCTGGGGAAAACTTTTGATTAAATAGATGTGTGTGGATTTTGTATAATGGTACTTGAAAGTCTGACTACTCTGGCAGCCTTTTTCAACCTTAAAGGCTTAATGACTATGAGCTGAGGTCCCAATTTGCAATGCCTCCTAGTCCTAACTTTAGAAAGATTGGTCGACAGGTTTTCTTATTTTAATATTAGTAGGCACTTCAGTTGAAAATTAGGAAAGGCTGTTCCAGCATGTTTGATATGCTCACGAGGCTCAATATCTACGATTCACAAAACTGTTTGAATTTTCAAATTCCGATATCTAGAAGTCGAGTTATTGTCTTCTTTGTGATACAAAAACAGGGCTTTTTGTGGACAAAAGACGATTGCGAAATCTTATTACCGGTATCCTCTTTGTTTTGGGCATGGCACACTTATGATACATAGCTTATGGAGAACAAGCTTTTTATTTAAATCTTAAAGTACTCACATTGATTTGGCATAGGCTATGATTTCTTTGGTTCAAGGGCAACTACCCCTGGACAATTACCCCCCCCCCCTACAACTACACTGTACCCCTATCCAAAAATCTACACCTAACCCTATTTTGGGGGTAATTGTCCTGTGGTAGGTTTGTGCACAGGGTAAACACGACTGGATATGGATTTTTTTTGCTTGAACATTAGAAATTAAATTTTCAATGAATATAATTCGAAATCAAAGAAAGAGGATGAAAATAATAATCTTAGGATTTTTAGAAAAAAAAATAAAGACAGATTGATTTCAATCGTCTATTATCTCATTATTGTTATTGTGGTCTCAATAATATTGTTATTATTATTATCTCATCATCGTTTTATTATTGTTGTCCCAATTATTATAATTATAATCATAATCATTCTTTTTGTTTCATTAATATTATTGTCTGAATATTTATTACAATTATAATTACTATCATTAATATCATAATTTTTATCATAATTATATCATAATATTTATTGAAATAATAATTGTCTCAATAATTATAAAGCCTTTTATAATTACTATAATTATGATTATTTTCATAATTATAATTTTTATAATAATTATTATTTATGTATTATTAGTATTACTGTCTCAGTAATTATTACAATTATAATTACTTTCAATATAATTGTTATCATTATAATTATTTTATAATAAAAATTATTGAAATAATAGTTCAATAATTATAAGGCCTATAATTATAATTACTATAATTATATTATAATTATTATAATTTAATTACTTTTATAATTATCATTATTGATGTCTCATTAACATTATTGTCTCAATAATTATTACAATTATAATTACTATCATCATAATCATAATTGTTATCATTATAATTATTTTATAATAATAATTATTATTGAAATAATAATAATTATTATTTTCTCATTATTATTAATGTCTCATCATCACTATTGCCTCATTACTGTCTTATCTTATTATTTCATATCTTCAAAATAATAATATTAACACCATAACAAAGGTCCATAATCAGATATCAAATTCATGAAACATATCTCCAGAGATGCCAAGTTAAAAAAAATGTTATGCTTGAGATTTTCATGACTCGGTGTCTGTGCGTGCACGCGAGATATGGGCTTCAATTCATTATGATATCGACCCATACTACAAAACCATGCAATGCACGCACGCGATTCATCGTATCAGGTTCTAGCTGTGCACTGACTGCACTCTCGGCCAGTGCGTATAATCTACTTATCTAGCGAATAATGCTACTTTTCTCTTTTTTTTCTATCGGGTCCCGATGTGTGAAAAAATGGGTGCCATGCGTGAGATCGTGAGACGGACCCTGGATGCATGTAAACATATTTCTAAATTAAATTCATGAAAGGAGCTTTCTGTGCCATTCAAACATATGACTTCCATAACAATACCATGTTCAATACCAATTCATGGTTAATCTGAAATTCAATTTTACTGACGCGGACAATACCATTACCAGCTAAAAAAAACAGACAACACAGAATGTTACGACTGGGACTGTTGACAGGAATTCCACACAGTGACAGCTCAATTTAGCTCGACATCTGCCGCTGAAACTGTTTGTTAGACCCAGTTGACACATTCTTCTCAAGATTCATTAGTGTAAAAAACATCTAATAAAGATAATGAACACAAAAAAGGATATAAATGGTCTCACTCGAACGGCAACTTTTACGTTTTCTCCCATCTTCGAAGAGGTTCCTTGGCAACACGTCACGCGACAAGACCGATCTCAGGTCAGCTGGCCGTATACGCTGGCCTATAGTATAGTACCGGTGCATTCACGGCCGGTGGCCGCTCGCGGCCGGCTGATCACTCCACTTGAAATGGCTCATAAATCAAGTTTTTTTTTTTTATTTCACTCATGCTCAAATGTATGTTTACTTTCGGGAAGTTTGTACACTATTAATTTTAAAGAGTCATCAATATATAACAGCTAACGAAAATGACAGATACAAAAAATCTTGCAGTTGTCTTTAGTTTTATTTTATATACCGGTATGCATTTCTTTAATATTTATCATTTTGATGGATTTAATCGTTAATTTGTAAGAAAACTAATTTCAAGTTGTCTCTATGTCAGCTAAAGCTTCTATTTAATTAGAAAAACAGACCAGAAAACCATTTCAAAACCTAGAATGACAATAGGAAGGGTAGGCTGGGGGAAGAGAGAAGTACATGTATGTTCAAACCATTACCCCTCTGGACTATGCATAAGGTACTAAATCCAAAATATGTATAAAAGGCACCTGCAGGATTTTTTTTTGAAACCATCATTTTATAACCTATATTGGTGACTCTTAAATCAGGAAAAAACTTTCTAAATGGACATAGAAATTTGGGTGAAATGAAAATAAAATTGATTTATGAAGATTGAGCAAAGGTGGATTTAGTCCCTTTTGCATGTAAAGTGTTTGAAAGCCATATGCAGAGAACTGTAATTCAAATGAAAAACTAATTTTGTATTCCCAATCCAAGTTTGATGAAATTGTCAGTGTTTGGCTTGTCAGATTTTACTGCTACTGTTCAAATCACATTTTCAGTCTGGAGTGATCTTTAAAGACTAACAAGCATTGTAGGGGCAGGGAGTGGCGCAAAATCCCAAACCCTGGAAGGCTGGATGTAATTAATGCCCATAGAGATATAATAAACTATTAGGCCCGTAAAATCATAATAAGGCTTACATCTTTTTCATGGAGCGGCTCCTTGAAAAAGATATATGGAGCCATGAACTTGTCAGATTATTGGGATGATTGAGATTGTTTGTTTGTTTGTTTTTCTGGAACTCACATTCCTTTCTCCCTCACCTCCTCACTGCCCCACCCCCCCCCCCCTCCCCATGATACTATTTCATTGAAGACAAAGACCTTATATTACACATTAACAAAAAGAGACGAAGATAAGTTATCAATATCATTTCAATGAATTCATTTCATTATTTATTTATTTGCAAATTTTCGCCGCTACTGCTTTGATATGCCAGCAGAAGCAAGCCTTTTAGAGATACATAATTTATTATACATTAGTTAATTCACAAACTATAATTATAATCAATTCAGCAAATTTCTGATGTATGCATACTTATATATACTCGAGAAAATCCCAACGAGCGCATACCACAGAATAAAGCATAAAATCAAACTGACTGAATACCTGGGTAACCAACGACTTTTTAAGGTATTATAATAGTAGGATGCATCAAGATACCGACCACTTCGTGTAAATCATGAACTCATTAACACAAATATGTAAATGAGATGAATGAATGGTTGCCTAACATATCATTTAAATAATCAAGTCAACAATTTTAATTCAAGAGGTTCAACCATGTCAATGTACGAAAACAGAATGATAAGCATCAAGAACTAGAATAGATACAGCAGAGGTTCTTAATGACATGAGAAACATCTGAAAGTGATCATGTATCAGAATCATTGGAAGCTTTCTTAACAAAAGAGGGTATACTTCGCCATATTTAACAAAATTATTTCAATCTCATTATCATTCTCAACCACATCCATCTATACCTCAATCAGTGATCTCCATGTAATGTAGAGAACAATTTGATCAAAAGCAGCGGGACCAAAGAAATGACAATTTCTTGAAAATTCAATGCAATCTTATCTGATTTATGTACCATAATGCTTTATGAAGGTTAAATCTACAGACTAATATCAATGGCTATTGGCTACCATTTTGATATGACACTGGTGTATCTGTGGTGGGTGGGGGCTACTGCTACCCCCCCCCCCCACCATTCTTTTCCCACAAACTGCTTTATTTTAGTTACTTTGGTCATTATGCTTTTAAAAATGCTAGAATGTCAAACCAAACTGGTATTTTGAACTTAATGTGAACTTTTCTCGTACTCATGCGCAATAATTTTTAAATTATGGGCATTATAAAAACACAGCCCCCTTATCTTTCTGGGGGGGGGGGTTGATTAAGACCAAGCCCCCTTTTCCCTTCCTGAACATATTTGCCACCAGCATAATGCTTGAACCTTTCTTGTGAATCTAAAAAAAAATGAAATACTCACACACAGATATATTCATCTAACACAGATGTAGTACAGTATTGGCAAACAACAAAAAAATAATCAAAGAAATAGACGGGAGGGGCACCACACAAAAATTAAAGAAGAGAAACGAATCAGGAATTAGGTTTTAATAAAATGTCAGAAACTGAACAGCGCCTAAGATAAGGGTGATAAGGGCTTTTTTAGTGGGTGTGAGTTTATTTCATATTTTAACAAAAGACACAGCCAACGCACTTTGCAAAATCTCACATTAGGTCACTATGTCATCCACTATGATGAAATGTTGGGAGGAATGGCAATACGTCTACAATTCCCTCACACAGACCCGTAAAAATTGCTGCTACACTGTAATGCTCTGAAAAGTCATACAAAGTTAGCAGAATTGAGCTTACTGCATCACAAGACCTTCTTGATTCCACAACATTGCAAGTTCAGTGCTATCTTGCGATATGCTCACTCACTGCACAAAAGGGTTGGGTAATACAATGTAGCTATTAAATAAACATAGTGAAATTAAACAAATTTTAATATAGGCACTATTAAAGTAAATGTATTTTATACTGCTTCAAAACCATTTCATATTGATGAATATCATCTGCACAATATGTAAAGGAAATCAAATTAACAATTACAAATCAGACCTGTAAGTAATCAATCACCTTTGTACAAAAATCTCTTCTTTATATCGGTGAATGACCAGACATAAGAAATTATTCCAACTATCATATTTCATCCCATGCCCACTTTCCGTCCCCCTTCTGCCCCCTTAAATTTGACAAATCCATGTGAAATTAAATATTCGCAACAGAATAGAGGGAAAATATGGACACATTGTAATGTCAAGTAATTGTCACGAAATGTCCGGGGTATCTTCATTATCATGATGACATGATGGGCCCCGTCTTACAAAGAGTTACGATTGATCCAATCAACCACAACAATGGACGGCCAGAAACATCAACATCTAAAATGCAAGTATGTAAAAAAATATTTACTAGATATGATGTATTTTCATACATTCATCATTCTCTTAAAAATTTAGTGTGATTCTCTGTTTACTAAAAAGATTGTGAAAATTTCCTGTAGAAAAAAATTATGGCATGGATGGATTTCCATACAGTTGAGATTGAGTGGATCAATCGTAACTCTTTGTAAGACAGGGCCATTGTTCAACCAATATGGGCAGTGTGCAAGTGTTCCACTCTAGTCTGGTCACCCTTCTATAAAGATTTATTCATTTATATGTATATTGTATAGAAGACTTTCTGATTTAATGCTAATATGATGTAATATCCATCATCTAGAAAGGATCCTCCCCATTTGATGAACCACTAGTCTGAATTAGGGAACAGTTATAACACAAAATGGTACTCTACATAGCTTTATCGTCTGTTTTCTCTTAAAACAGAAGAAATTACCGCTTTTTATTTATTTATAATAAACATATATAATACTAGCAACAATGTATGAATTGTGATTTTTTTATTTTTTTACATAGGCTTTAATAGCACAGGCTAGAGTACGATATTCTAAAGTTATTGCCTTGTTGGATGAGTTTAATTCATATCTATACAGCTTTCTTTTGAACCTAGTAGTTGTACAGTAATATTTACAATTCAGTGTAATGCAATCTGATCTCTGAAATGTACACTTAATGAGACATGACCTTTACCAAACCTCATTAACTGCAGCAGATTCTTTATGTAAATTTGTTGATACACTGATACACAGGGCAATGAAACCCCCCTTTGAAAATCAAAATGCTTGAGAGATGGATGAGAGGTTTTCAGAAAATCAATGATATCAAAGACAAAAGCCATAAAGATTATTAAAAATACTTTGATTATATAATAAACTGCACTTTGTACGTCATTTTAAGTCATAGCGAAAATAAAAAATCTGGTAAAAACAATCTGGTAAAGTAAAAGATAACTAACAGTTCCTCTTTAAAGGTCAAGTCCACCTCAGAAAAATGTTAATTTGAATCAATAGAGAAAAATCAGACAAGCACAATGCTGAAAATTTCATCAAAATCGGATGTAAAATAAGAAAGTTATGACATTTCAAAGTTTCGCTTATTTTTCACAAAATAAATGAATGAACAAGCCAGTTACATCCAAATGAGAGAGTCGATGATGTCACTCACTCACTATTTCTTATGCTTTTTATTGTTTGAATTGTACAATATTTCAATTTTTACAAATTTGATGATTATGACCTCCTTGCCTGAAGCACAAAATGTTAAAATTATGGAATTCCACGTGTTCAGGGAGGAATGGAACTTTATTTCAAATGACAATGACGAGAAAATCAAAATATTTCATATTTCATATAATAAAATACAAAAGAAATAGTGAGTGAGTGATGTCATCAGTTCCCTCATTTGCATACCGACCGAGATGTGCATATAACTGTTTTGTGAAATGAAGCGAAACTTTAAAATGTCATAACTTTCTTATTATACATCCGATTTTTATGAAATTTTCAGTGTTATGCTTGTTGATTTTTTTTCTTTTTATTCAAATCAAGTTTTTGTTGGGGTGGACTTGTCCTTTAACATACCATGATTTGGAATTGTTAAAAAAAAAGTTTTCTCATTATTTGTAGTTATAACTGATGACATAAAAAAAGGTCTTATGTTGAATAATAATGATGAAAAAATAAAGAAACCTATCACTGTATGTCCGTTTGCTACATTATGATAAACTATGATGCATTTTATACAGAAAAGTGGTTGTTTTTCATTCAACCCTCATACCTCGGTCATACTGTAATTGCTCTACGGCGAGTTGAAAACAGCCGTTTTTAACATTTTTTGTACCAGCTACATATAGGTGGATTAAATGAAAATGAATAAAACGGCTGATTTTCGACTCGCCTTACGGCCGCCGTAGAGCAAATGTGGCCGAGGTATGATACATTATGCTCATAAGAAATATGTGGGTATTTAATTATTTAAACATTACTGATAACTAACAAACACAGTTTTGATCATTAAAATCATGAAATAATATGACAATGTACACTGTATTACATTGTAATCCAATATAATTTACAAATCAGTGGGTCGCTGAAATAACAAAGTACAATTGTACTACATACATGTATGCATACTCATCCACATTTTGATTATTAAAATAAGCAGTATTTCAAAAGAAGAAACCTCAACAACGACCAAATTTGTAGTTACTGTTTGACTATTAGTGTTATCTCATTGGATAAGGGAATGGGGGAGGGTAAATGCTCACTAGATTTGGAAGTTAAAAAGACAACTGCGGATGGGGGGTTGCAGTATTCTATCACCTATAATACACTAGCAGGGAAAGAATAGGGGGTCTAAACTGAAATAGTTATAAATAACATAAAATCAGGTGCATTCGCGCAATGGAAGACCATCTACTGCCCTCTACAGCTCAAGCAAGGACAGATGAGAACACAATATGCTCCTTAAACAATTGGGTGAAAGAGAAAAAGAGACAGACAGACAGGCAGGCAGAGAGAGGGGGGGGGGGATACAGAAGGACAACAAAAATACATCAGAGTGAATAAATATGCAAAGCTGTTGTCTTTTGTCCAGATAATGGACATGATTGGAAATTTGCAATTTGAATTTGTTCCCTTTCAACAATCTTGCACAAGCCAATGAAATAAGGTTAAGCGATCGGTAATTCACCTTGTAAACTAGTGGAATATGTTCTAGCACAGTGCCTTATCGTATTTCGTGACCTGGGGGTGTTTCACAAAGATTAAGTATGACTAAGCGTCGCACTTAAATGCCAGCGCGTGTATGATATGCAACGCGCAATCTTATTTATTTCAATGCAGTAGTGCGCGTCCTCTTGGCATGATCTGACCAATGCAGTCATGCCTTTTATAATGAACTCAACTTAGCATTTAGGTGCGACACTAAGTCATAATTAAATATTTGTGAAACTCCCCCCTCGTCCTTAAAACTCAGAGAGGATGAAAGCTATAATACCCTGGTTTTGCACTATCAAGCGTTCCTGTTATCGTTAGGTGTCTTTACAAGAATACTCCAAAACAATGGTAATGATGTCTCAACACCTATTATGAAATTGATCCCAGGACCAACTTGATCATAGGTTCGATGCTAAGGCGAGGTGAAACATTGACCTCACACCAATACAAAAGATGTCAACAGTGAATTTGAAATCACATTTAGACATACAGTACGAGCAATACTTTTAATATCAACCTTAATAACACTGCTTTAACACCCTATCATTTTAAGCACCTTATTGTGAGCCTAAGCTCAATGTCCTGTCTGTACATGTATGAATTTATATCAAACTGAACTTAAGTCATGTAAAGAAGAGATGCTACTTGAAACTGGGAAGTTCACGTTTTACTTCTTCACAGCAAATGGTGCGGATTTCCTTTCCAGAACGGGTTCTCAAAATAACTTCAAAATTTGTCACTATAAATTTTGGTCATGTTTCTTTGGCACGAAGAACCTCTATGATTCATGTACATGTATGCACCCATAATATTTAGAATAACTTATTGATGTTGGTTTTATCTCCTAACTTTACTGTTCTATTGTAGTGGCCCTAATAAATGCCTTGTATACAAGTATAGTGGCAGATCAAGGGAGGGGGGGGGGGGCGCAGGGTATGTGCACCCCTTCTATATTTTGAAAATCACCTGTTGAACATACTATT